>NW_028270142.1:60721996-61349963 GCF_037043375.1 Chiloscyllium plagiosum
GTAGTCTCCCCTGCGTTGGGGAGACTGGACACCAACTTGTGGAGCATTTCAGGGAACATACCTGGAACACATGAACCAAACAACTCCACCGCCCTAAGGCTAATCACTTCAACTTCCGCCTTCCACTCCACCAAGGACATGCAAGTCCTGGGCCTCTTCCACTGCTAAATCCAAGCCACCTGACACCTGGAGGAAGAACACCTCATCTTCCACTTTGGGACCCTTCAACCACACACCATCAACATCGACTTCACTAGTTGCTAAATCTGCCCATCCCAAATCATCCCAGATCCTACCCTCCAACTCGGCACCGCCCTCTTGAACTGTCCTATCTGTCCATCTTCCTTCCCACCTATCCACTCCACCCTCTCCACTGACATATCTTAATCATCCCCCCACCTGCATTTACCTATTGCCTTCCCATCTACCTTCCCTCCGGCCCCAGCCCCACTCTCCTATTTATCTACAAGCCCCCTATTCCCCCCCCCGACTTTCCATTCGAAGGGCTTTTATGCCCAAAGGTTCACTCTTGCTCTTCAGATGCTGCGTTACCTGCTGTGCTTTTCCAGCGTCACACTTTTTGACTCTAAGTTACATGTCAATCAGGTAGTGGTGAGGCCACTGGCAAGACTTTACCTGGAAATAAGAACCCAGGGTCATGTCCTCTTGCATTTAGCAGCACCATGAATGAGACCACAGCTATTGTGAGAAAAATACCTCTTGAGTCGCAGGATCTCAGAAGACTTAGGACAGTGTTGAGTGCGGTGGGGGGGGGGGTGATGTGAGGTGCTCTCAGATTGGTGGTCATTGGCAGAATGATGGAGTGGCCAATCTGCGGCCAACCCTGTGCCCAATGTCAAGTCCCAAGGATCAGACATTGATTGCCTTTGATCAATAGAAAAACCTCTGTCTGCTCCCCCAAATGCCTGCACAGGTTGATTTCCAAATGATGGTAGGTTTGCCTGCAGCTGTGTCATCCCCAGTGGCAGTGAGTTGAGGCCATTAAGTGGTCCTCAGTTGACCACTTAAGGGCTCAATTTGCAATGTGGTGAGAAAGTCAAACATGGACCTTCCCTGCCAGGTCTTGGCAAGAAGTAACTTGGATCAAAATTCCAGACTGTTAACTTAGAATTACCCAAACGCATGCAAGCTTGTCTAGCCAAGCAACTAGAATAGAGTTAGGCCATGCTACAGTGCAAAATCATAGCTTGTTGACATTGCGGTCCCTCTTGTGAAACCCTGCAAATATGGCTAAACCTGTGATAAAGTTAAAAATACCCATTGATTGGAAACAACTTGAAATTGATACATCAAGGGAAAAATCGTGTTATGAAGGGAAAATCATGTTACGAAGCAAAAAGTGGACAATGCAAAGGAGTGAGAGGAATAGTTTGCCTACCATTCACAAGCACAAGGTGAAAATCTTGGGACAGTTTCATGAGCAGGTATTCTCTCCAGCAAGGAACAGGATGAAAATAGCTATCTTGTAGAAGATCTGCTAATATGATTCAAGGCAGCTCAAGCAGAGAATGATCTGATCTCTGATTCAATCCTGCTGGAAAGGGGTGTTGTCCTGCAAAGAGGTTGGGCTGCAAATACTTCACCTGCAGCAACAAATGCCTGGACTGTCCAAGACAAGGCACGGCATTATGTTCAATGTTGACAATGCAGTAGCCATGGTCGCAAAAAGAGATAATTAACTGCAAAATGGCCTCACCCATGTCTTGAACAAGGATGTGTCAAGAAACACGTTTAATACATTTTGAAACTAGACTGTTCTACTACAGTTTACCTGGACACTCTTTAATGTTTAAACATGAAAATGTGCATTGATGGAAAACAAAGCAAAGGACATGACACCACCATGCACTATCATGGATGGCACTGAAAAGTTGCCATTTCTTATGATAGTAAAGTCCAAAAAACTATGTTGCTTTGTGAAATTCAATATGCTACCCGCACAGTACGAAGCTTAAAAAAAACACCTGAATGACTTCCAGCATTTTTGAGGCATGGATCAGAAAAGTCAACTAAATACATCAACGGAAGAAAAGGAAGCTCATCATCATTACAGACCACCGTCGCACGTGCCACAACATTGCTGGCTTACCACATTGGCATTCTTGCCTCCCAATGCCACACACAGCTAGCCAATGGGTGACAGTGTGATCAGGAACCTAAAAAACAACTACTATTGGCAATTAATTACTCAGATGTTGAAGCCATTGTTAAGAGAAGTACAATGCAACTGTTCTCAAGGCCTCTTCCATAATGGACATGGCAATGGAAGATGAATATGAATCACCACTGCACAAGACGCTAAGAACAAAAATGAGTGATGTGAAGTCAACGATCTCGATGAAGAGGCTCTTTTCACTCACCTGTCAAGGAAAGGCTGTCAAGGAAAACCCTGTGGAGACAACCATGGAAATTAATGTTGAGGAGCACAGCACTGTATGCTGCACAGAGAAAGATGAGGTAGTTATAGATGCAGTAGATTCTTCAACTGAGGAAACTGAAGAGGCCGATGAGTCTGAAGAGTCTGATGACTGCCTGGTTGATCAGGGTTCTTTTTCCCTAATTGCAGCCGCAGGGCCGTAGAGATGCCCCAAAATTTTGCGCTGCAGCATGTAAACATGGAAATGATCTTTAACGACATTGATGACATGATGGACTGTTTCACTCATCCAAAGACAGCATACTAAGCAGAAAATGATTACTGAATTTTTCCAGAGTTAACCCCCGACATTTTTCAATGCCTTTTATTGTGCAAGGTCAAGACATTGTAATATGCAAACAAATTGAAAAATAGAAACATTCTTCACAGATTTACTGCATTACTCTTTTCATTTTTTTTGACATAGAGCACATTTTTAGGCAAAACTGGCTTGTGTAGGTGTCTCCTTGGCCACTTCAAAGCTCCGCTTACTGTGGATTTATGCACAGGCGCAAGGTAGCTAAAATGTTGTCAAAATATTTTTAAATGTGTTACAGAAATATGTTTTTCAAATGTCTTCTTTCTTTGCCTGATGGCACAAAATTATGTTAAGTTGTGGTTTACCAGTCACTCTCGAGGTGGTTATTTTACTTCTGGAGCAACAAAATATTGAAGTAACATCAATGGCCATTCCAAACAAAGGGTCTTCACAGGTTACTTTACAACTCACCAAAGTGACTTTTGTTAGTAAGTAGAATATACCAGGGTTTAGAAAAGAAGAAAAGGAACAAACAAATCCAAAATATCGTGAAAACCAAATTTAAGAATCTGGATAACTAAAATGGAAGGAGAAAGACAGATGGATTTGTTAAATTTCCCATCCCCCTACCCAAAGACAGAAACAAATGGGACACTGGACTGGCTAGAATTCAATAACTGCCAGTGCATAACCAGGGTCATTTGCAAGGCCTTTATCTATGTTTTATGCTCATATTTAATGGTATTTTAAAATCAATCTATGGCAGTCACCTGTCCTCTTCTGGTTATGAGCCAACAGTCAGCCTGTAGCAAGTCAACAGCAACCTAACCACAGTCACTTAATAGCTAATTATCGGTGGTTGGACAGGAATTTGGAGACTGCCTGAAAATGACCTGGTCATTGTGGTTACACAATGAACAGATAGAAGGAAAAGAGGAAGGTTGTATGCAAAATAGCCTTGTTTCAAGATTCTTGAGGATCCACTTCCCACTTCTGGTATTAAAGAACATTTCAATTGGAATATGTTCTTATGCAACATTGAGTCACAAGTTCTACAGAAATATGACCAGGAGGATTTTGTTTTCTTAATAACTGACTCTCAAAGGATCAGTTTATATTAAATGTTTACGGTTTATTTCAATGCTTTGCAATCTTCAGTAGGTACAATGTTAATCTCAATAATATGTTGTAGTAGTTGTACAGAAAGGATTTTATCAGATCTGATTGTTAATTTATAATTATGCTACAATTGTAAGTTGTATCTATATTAGGCTATTGTATTCCTAACTTGTGTCGAAATATCACCAATGTATCATTGCAACGTAGGACATGACAGCAAGCTTATTTCCTATCTGATCTTACCTAACCTTGAATAATACGTTAACATGTTGAGAAAGAGAATTGGTTTTGATTCAGTTAACTGTCATCACCATCTGCTTCAGACATCACCATAGAAATATAAATATGTTATATTTCTTTCTCTGTTGGAGGTAATGGTCTATATGAAATTATTTTGGGTAGTTCAAACTAAATGGCTGTGCTCTAAACTATCATGTATTGTATCTGCTGTGGAACCAACAACAATATGCTAATGGTCTGGGTATAGTGCTGACATCAATCCTCCTTTTTACTCTTTTAACCAAGACAGCCCCACTCTAAAATACAGCTTAACAGAAACTTGCATAGGAAACAGAAACTCACTAAATCAAAACAACATTGTCTGGAGTGAAGATGCACTCCAGCCCATGTGCCCAACTGTCTCTAAAGGCCTCTATTATTCCAATGAATACCACATGCTCCTTTTTCAAGGACACCAGAGTGCAGATGATCCCCTTCACGGCCCATTGTCTGGACCTGTTAATGGCCACTTTGGTTAGATCCATGAGCAGACCCATGAGGAGGCCTTCTAATCTGTTGCACCACCCTGCCACAGAGTGCTCATCATTCAGAAGTGTGGAGCTGAAGTGTGAATATTACTCTTCGATTCTGGGCTACTAATCTAGTGTCATTACCACTACACCATTCTTAATCCTCCTTTCTACATTGGGTCAAAGGACCGATTTGGTTAACAGTGGTAAGGATGAATTACAAGTGAACTTCATAAGAAACAAGGTTGCACAATATCAATAGGAACAAATTACATTCTCTATAGTTAATAAGACTAACAGGAGCCAGGGATTTCATATCTAACCTATTGGAATCTCAAGCTAGATACCACCTTCTCCACCTAACACGACATCATCAGATTGGGTGGAACCTCATGATGTCTCCAATATTAACACTTTCAGAAGTTAATGAAATTAGACGGTTGTATAGTGGTAATGGATTTGACCTAGTGATCCAGAGGCCCAGGGTTATGCTTTAGTAAAAAAATGTTCAAATCCCATCACAGCTAGGGGAATTTAAATTTTATTAATAAACCTGGAATTGAAAACTAATTTCAACAATGATGAACATGAAATTATCATCGATCTTATGCACCAATGGAGACAAGGAAAATTATCTGGCCGACAGTTGACTTCAGTTCCACAGCAATGTTGTAACCTCTTAAATCCTCTCACCTTAGCAAGTCACTCAGTTCAAGAACAATCAGGGATGGGCAACACATGCTGACTTTGCTGGTGAAGCCCATATTCTATTAAAGAATAAAGGACAGCAATAAATTATCTTATAAATTATCTTATATCCCCACCAAATTTTTATCTCCATAGCAAATATTTATACATTCAGGTATATAACTTTTATGTTTGCTATCATCCCACCTCCCTCCGACTTCAGACATACAATGCGGAGGTTTTGCAATTCTTTCAGAACACATTCTCTTCAGACTTGAGAGATTGGTAAATCTTTGGCTTGAGGACTATGACCCTGATTCTGATTGCCTGCAAATTGTTTCTTCGCTGGAGAATCCTTGATGGAGGTCCTTTGCAGAGGATGTCACACAAACTAAACTCTATAGTAGGTCCACGACCTTACCTGGAGGACCCACAACCTCCTGAATTTCCTTTGCAGAGGAAGTCTTCAACCAGGACTCTCGCCCACCCTCTGACGACCCCTTCTCCCACCTCCAACACACCCCATCCATCTGGATACCCCGTGCTGGCCTCTTACCCGCCCTTGATCTCTTCATATCCAACTGCCGCCACGATATTGATCGCCTCAATCTGTCCACACCTCTCACCCACTCTAACCTCTCACCCTCACAACGCGCAGCCCTCCATTCCCTCCGCTCCAACCCCAACCTCACCATCAAACCGGCAGACAAGGGAGGCGCAGCGGTAGTTTGGCACACCGATCGTTACACCGCTGAAGCTAGATGCCAACTCGCGGACACCTCCTCCTACTGCCCCCTTGACCATGACCCCAACTCCCACCACCAAACCATCCATAACCTCATCACCTCAGGGGATCTCCCATCCATCACCTCCAACCTCACAGTCCCACAACCCCGCACTGCCCGTTTCTACGTCCTGCCCAAAATCCACAAACCCGACTGCCCTGGCCGACCCATTGTCTCAGCCTGCTCCTGCCCCACCAAACTCATCTCTGCATATCTTGACACTGTCCTGTCCCCCTTAGTCCAAAAACTCCCCACTTACGTTCGGGACACCACCCACGCCCTCTACCTCCTCCATGATTTTTGCTTCCCCGACCCCCAACGCCTTATCTTCACCATGGACATCCAGTTCCTATACACTTCCATCCGCCATCACGAAGGCCTCCAAGCCCTCCGCTTCTTCCTCTCCCGCCGACCCAACCAGTACCCTTCCATTGACACCCTCCTTTGACTGACTGAACTGGTCCTCACTCTTAACAACTTCTCCTTCCAATCCTCTCACTTCCTCCAAACCAAAGGAGTAGACATGGGCACCCGCATGGGCCCCAGCTATGCCTGCCTCTTCGTCGGATATGTGGAACAGTCCATCTTCCACAGCTACACTGGCACCATCCCCCACCTTTTCCTCCACTACATCGATGGTTGTATTGGCACTACCAGTTCATCCACTTTACTAACACCTTCCACCTCTACCTCAAATTTACCTGGACCGTCTCAGACTCCTCCCTCCCCTTCCTAGACCTCTCCATTTCTATCTCGGGCGACCGACTCAACACAGACATTTACTACAGACAGACCGACTCCCACAACTACCTTGATTACACCTCCTCCCACCCAGCCTCCTGTAAAAACGCCATCCCATATTCCCAATTCCTTCGCCTCCGCCGCATTTGCTCCCAGGAGGACCAATTCCACTACCGAACAGCCCAAATGACCTCCTTCTTCAAAGACCACAATTTCCCCTCCGACGTGAGCGACGATGCTCTCCACCACATCTCCTCCACTTCCCACACCTCCACCCTTGAACCCCGCCCCTCCAATCGCCACCAGGACAGAACCCCACTGGTCCCTCACCTTCCACCCCACCAACCTCCGGATACAACATATCATCCTCCGTCATTTCCGCCACCTCCAAACAGACCCCACCACCAGGGATATATTTCCCACCCCTCCCCTATCAGCGTTCCAGAGAGACCACTCCCTCCGCGACTCCCTCATCAGGTCCACACCCTCCACCAACCCAACCTCCACTCCCAGCACATTCCTCTGCAACCGCAAGAAGTGCAAAACTTGCGCCCACACCTCCCCCCTCACCTCCCTCCAAGGCCCCAATGGATCCTTCCATATCCGTCACAAATTCACCTGCACCTCCACACACATCATTTACTGTATCTGCTGCACCCGATGTGGTCTCCTCTACATTGGGGAGACAGGCCACCTACTTGCGGAACGTTTCAGGGAACACCTCTGGGACACCCGCACCAACCAACCCAACCGCCCCGTGGCTGAACACTTTAACTCCCCCTCCCACTCCGCCAAGGACATGCAGATCCTTGGCCTCCTCCATCGCTAGACCCTGGCCACACGACGGCTGGAGGAAGAGCGCCTCATCTTCCGCCTAGGAACCCTCCAACCACACGGCATGAATGCAGATTTCTCCAGCTTCCTCATTTCCCCTCCCCCCATGTTATCTCAGTCCCAACCGCCGAATTCAGCACCGCCCTCTTGACCTGCAATCTTCTTCCCGACCTCTCCGTCCCCACCCCCTCTCCGGCCTATCACCCTCACCTCCTTCCACCTATCATATTCCCAGTGCCCCTCCCCCAAATTCCACCCCCCCCCCACCTTTTATCTTAGCCCGCTTGGCACACCAGCCTCATTCCTGAAGAAAGGCTTATGCCCGAAACATCGATTCTCCTGCTCCTCAGATGCTGCCCTTTTCCAGCACCACACTTTTCAACTCTGGTCTCCAGCATCTGCAGTCCTCACCCCATAGACTTATATGTGTGTGCATGCATGTGTGAGAGAGAGAGAGAGAGAGAGAGAGACAGTGTGTGCGAGTGAGTGCATGTGAGAGTGTGTGTTTGCATAAATGAAAGCTCAGTAAAATGTATGCATGGGTGTGATGGAACATAAGAGAGAGAGAGAGTTTATAGTGTAGTGGGGTCACCTGTAGTGTGACATGAACCCAAGGTCCCAGTTGAGGCCATCCTCATGGGTACCGAACTTGGCTCAGCCTCTGCTCAGCCACTTTGCATAGTTGCCTATCCTGAAGTAAGCCTGGGAGGATGGTCACATGAAGATCCAAAGCTGAACGTCTCTGACCGCTGAACTGTTCCCCGAGTGGGAGAGAACACTTCTATTTGCATTTATATTTATGGATATATTCTATTTTGCTCAAAAAAAAATGCACAATCTGTTAATGCAGGCAGTCAATACATGTAATACTTTATGAATTCCACTTTGGAAATAGAACCAGTCTGATTCTGACTTCACATATGCCTTGTCTGAGCTGAGATGTCACCTTTTGTTACAAAACCTTAAATTATCTCAAGAATGTGACTTAAAAGAAGTTCGGGGATTTACATATTAATGAACCGAAACCTGCAAATCATTTTAAAAGCTGAAAGATTTAAATGCAATCCAGGTTTGTTCAACATATCATTTCAGTTGCATGACACTGTAATCTTTTGCAATAAACCCTGTGCCTTATGGTCTTATCCTCCACAACTACCTGATGAAGGAGCAGGCTCCAAAAGCCAGTGCTTCCAAATAAACGTGTTGGACTATAACCTGGTGTTGTGTGATTTTTAACTTTATCCTCAATGATGAAAGAGCCCAACACACACGTGCAAAAGATAAGGCTGAAGCATTTGCAGCAATTTTCAGCTAGGAGTGCCAAATGGATAATCCATCTCGGCCTCCCACAGTGGCCCCCAGCATTACAGATTCCAGTCTTCAGCAAATTCTGTCCACTTTGCGTGATCAAGAAACAGTTGGAGACACTAGATACTGCAAAGGCTTTGGGCGCTGCCAACATTTTGGCAATAGTACTGAAGTCTTCTGCTTCAGAATTTGCTGCTCCCTAGCCAAGGTGTTCCAGTACAGTTATAACACTGGCATCTATCTGACAATATGGAAAATTGTCCAGGTTTGTCCTGTACACAAAATGCATGACAAAACCAACCCATCCAATTACTACCCCATCAGTCTATTCTTGATCATCAGTAAAGTGATGGAAAATGTCATCAACGGTGCTATGAAGTAGTACCTACTCATCAATAACCTGCTCACTGACGTTTGGTTTGGGTTCCGCCAGGGCCACTCAACTCCTGACCTCATTAGAGTCTTGGTACACATGCAGAAAAGTACTGAATACCAGAAGTGACAGTGACAACCATTGATATCAAGGGCACATTTGACCAAGTGTGGCATCAATAAATCCTAGCAAAACTGGAATTAATGGGTGTCAGAGGCAAACTCTACACTGGTTAGAGTCATACCTGGTCATTGTCAGACATCAGTCGTCTCAGCTCCAGGACATCTCTGCAGGAGTTCCTCAGAGTAGTGTAATAGGCCCAACCATCTTCAGCTGCTTCATCAATGACCTTCACTCTATCATAACATCAGAAGGGGGGATGTTTGCTGATGGTTGCATATGTTCACCATCACTTGTGACTCCTCAGATACTGAAACAGTCCAATCACAAATGCAATAAGATCTGGACAATTTTGCAGGCTTGGGCTGACGAGTAGAAATAACATTCGTGCCAAGCAAATGCCAGGCAATGACCATCTCCAATAAGAGACATTCTCATCACTGTCCCTTGACATTCAATGGTGTTACAATCACTGTATCCTCCACTAACAACATATTTGGGGTTACCGTTGACCAGAAACTCAACTGGACTCATCACGTAAATAGTGGCTACAATAGCTGGTCAGAGACTAGGAATACGGCAGAGAGTAAGTCACCTTCTGACTCCCCAACGCCTGTCCACCATCTACAAGGCATATATTAGGCATGTGATGGAATACTTCCCACTTGCCTGGATGGGTGCAGCTCCAACAACATTCAAGAGGCCTGACACCATCCAGGACAAAGTAACCTGCTTGATTAGAACAAAGAACAAAGAAAGAACAAAGAAAATTTACAATCCAGGAACAGGTCCTTCGGCCCTCCAAGCCTGAGCCGATCCAATCTACTGTCTAAACCTGTTGCCCAATTCCTAAGCATCAGTATCCCTCTGCTCTCCACCTATTCATGCACCTGTCCAGACGCATCTTAAGTGAATCCACCATGCCTGCCTCTACCACCTCTTCTGGCAACACGTTCCAAACGCCCACCACTCTCTGTGGAAAGTACTTGTCTTGTATATCCCCCTTAAACCTTCCACCTCTCACCTTGAAAGCGTGACCTCTCGTTATTGAATCCTTCACCCGGGGAAAAAGCTTGTCTATACCCTTCATGATTTGGTAAACCTCAATCAAGTCCCCCCTCAATCACCTTTTTTTCTAATGAAAACAAGCCTAACCTACTCAACTTCTCTTCATAGCTAACACCTTCCATACCAGGTAACATCCTCTTAAACGTTCTCTGCACCCTCTCCAAAGCGTCCACATCCTTTTGGTAATGTGGCAACCAGAACTGTACACAGTATTCTAAATGCGGTCGAACCAATGTCTTGTACAATTTTAACATGACTTGCCAGCTCTTATACTCAATACCCTGTCCAATGAAGGCAAGCATACTATATGCCTTCTTGACCACTCTATCCACCTGTGCAGCAACCTTCGGGGTAGAATGGGCCTGCACTCCCAGATCTCTCTGCCCATCAACTTTTCCCAAGGTGCTTCCGTTCATTGTATAATTCGCTCTAGAAGTAGTCTTGCCGAAATGCATCACCTCACATTTGTCTGGATTGAACTCCATCTGCCACTTTTCCGCCCAACTCTCCAGTCTATCTATATCCTCCTGTATTCTTGATAGTCCCTTATGCTTTCTGCTACTCCACCAATCTTTGTGTCATCTCCAAATTTGCTGATCATACTAACAGTGCCCTCTTCCAGATCATTTATGTATATCACAAACAACAGTAGCCCCAACACTGACCCCTGCGGCACACCATTGGTCACCTTTCTCCATTTCAAGAAATTCCCTTCAACAACTCCTACTTTCTATCTCCTGTTGCTCAACCAGTTCTTTATCCACATAGCTAGAACACCCTGCACACCATGTGACTTCACTTTCTCTATTAGTCTACCATGGGGAACCTTATCAAACGCCTTACTAAAGTTCATGTATATGACATCAATAGCCCTTCCTTCATCGATCAACTTGGTCACTTCCTCAAAGAACTCTATTAAGTTGGTAAGGCACGATCTCCCCCGTACAAAAACATGTTGCCTATCACTGATAAGCCCAGTCTTTTCTAAATATAAATAGATCCTATCCCTCAGTACCCTCTCCAGCAACTTTCCCACCACTGACGTCAGCCTTACTGGTCTGTAGTTACCCGGAATATCCCTACTACCCTTCAGGGAGGCAACATGAGCAACCTTCCAGTCCTCCGGCACCTCACCTGTATTTAAGGATGCCACAAAGATATCTGTCAGGGCCCCAACTATTTCCTCTCGCCTCCCTCAGCAACCTGGGATAGATCCCATCCAGTCCTGGGGATTTGTTCACCTTAATAACCTCTAGCCTACCCAACACAAAATCCCTACTTATGTCAACGTGATCCAGAGTAATCAAACTTCTATCTAATCTCAAGATTCATCATGGTCCTCTCCTCAGTGAACACTGATGCAAAGTAATCATTCAGAATCTCACCCATTCTTTCAGGTTCAACATACAGCCTTCCTTCATTATCCTTTAGTGGACCAATCCTTTCTCTAATTACCTGCTTGCTTCTCATATAAAAATAAAATGCATTGGGGTTCTCCTTAATTCTGCTCACTAAAGCTATTTCATGACCCCTTTTAGCCCACTTGATTTCTCATTTAAGACTTGTCCTACTCTTCCGATATTCCTCCAGGGCCCGTTCTGTCCTTATCTGCCTGGACCTTATGTATGCTTCCCTTTCCCTCTTGGCTAGTTGTACAATTCTCCTGTCATCCACGGTTCATGAATCTTGCCCTTCTTATCCTTTGCCTTCAACGGGTCATACCTATGCTGCACTACCTTTAATCTATCTTTGAAAGCCTCCCACATATCAAATGTGGACTTCCCTTCAAATAGGATTGTCACCACATTCACAAGAATCTACTCTCTCCACCACCGATGCTCATTAGCAGCAGTGTGTGCTATCTATAAGAGGTACTGCAGAAGTTTACCAAAGATTTTTAGATAGCACCTTCCAAACCCACAACCACTTCCATTTGGAAGGATAAGGGCAGCGGATACATGGAACACTGTGACTTGTAAGTTTCCCTCCTCATCGTTGCTGAGTCAAAATTAGAATTAGAACTCCTCCAGTGTGGAAGCAGGCCCTTCGGCCCAACAAGTCCACACCATCCCTCTGAAGAGAATTCCATCCAGACCTAATTCCCTATCCTATTACTCTATATTTCCCCCTGACTGATGCACTTAACCTACACCTCCCTGGACATTATGGGACAATTTAGCAAGGCCAATTCACCTAACCTGCACATCTTCAGACTGTGGGAGGAAACCGGAGCACCCAGACACAGGGAAAATGTGAAAACTCCACAAAAACAGTCGCCCAAGGCTGGGATTGAACCCGGGTCCCTGACACTGTGAGGCAGCAGTGCTAACCACTGAGCCACCATGGTTTCATTTATTCACCTGTGGAACGTGGGTGTCGCTAGCAGGCCAGCATTCACTGCCCATTCCTAGATGCTTTTGAGAAGGTGGTGGTGAGTTGCAACTCGGGAAGTGTAACCTGTAATGGTATTTGCAAAGAAAATGATATTTGCTATGACTGAAATTTACAATCTCTGAGTCACTCTGTATTCAGACAATAGGTCATAATCCATTTCACAAACCTTTGCAGATCTTTACATGTCACTGGCACTCACCATCATGGAGTAATGCCTAACTGTCACAGAAAAGTGTTAAAGTAGAAAAACAAAAATCAAGCTTTAGAGCAATGGATGAGGGTGGCTCAGGCCGAGGGCAAAGATTGGAAGGTAGTATTGATATCATATGTGGTCAGGTACAGAGCATACACTCCAACACAAAATTGTTATTTTGGTTGCAAAATGTGTATTGAGGTGCCAGAGTTGAACTGGATCAGTGTTGAACAGGAGGTTCAAGATCATGATGTTGAGAAAAAGGATGATGTAAAGTATACAAACCACAGAAGAAAAGCAAGCCATTTTAATGTGATGACAGTGATGAAATATTACTGAGTCAGCATAAGCGGATACAATATATTACCTCATGCCATGTCAGCCATCACTT
This sequence comes from Chiloscyllium plagiosum, assembly GCF_037043375.1. Classification (NCBI taxonomy): domain Eukaryota; kingdom Metazoa; phylum Chordata; class Chondrichthyes; order Orectolobiformes; family Hemiscylliidae; genus Chiloscyllium; species Chiloscyllium plagiosum. Next base: position 60,735,455 of record NW_028270142.1, read on the forward strand.
ACTGTGACTGTACAGTTACTAGAATGTATATTATAGGACTGAAATTCTTTACAATCAGAACATATCAGAGTGACAAAACAGCAGATGAACTAGATGCAAGTGCTGAGAAGAAGCTGACATCCAACAATCTAGAATCCAAAGCAGTGATGTGCAAGTGAACAGCGTGCTATCCAGAGAAAACATCATCAGTTTCAGAGAGGATGGCAAGACGTCCTAAGCTTGTCATGATGAATTGAGTTCCTGACTCAACAGGCAAATCACCTAGGAAGAGACAATCAAAGTAATATGAAGATTTTTCTGTTTAGATCATGTTCAAAATAAAAAGGGCAAAATGATGGTCTTGAAAGAAAATGTGTTGAATGAAAGAAAGTATTGAACAAAAGACTGAAATTACATTGGCCTTTTATACTCTAAACCTACCTGACATTTGTAACTGAAGAAATTCATTTACTCAATGAATTAGGAAAATAATGCTTTATTAAGTTTGTTTGCAAAATTTATTACAGTATTACGTTGGTGCAATACCAGAAAATCATGAACATGTTTCTTGTTGAAATAAGGGCAGGATGTTGGATGCTGGCTTGAGCATCAATAGTAAGTGATGCTTGAACAAATAACTGAAAATACTCTGGGTGTCACATAGAAAGAAGACATATAAAAGCAATAAGTAGCAGCCTCCATTAAAAGCTTTCTAAAATTTTGTTCAAGTTATATCCATGACTTCAAGAGCATTCTCTCAACCTGAGATGTGATACAGAATTCTAAGGAAACAGAAGTGGTGAGATTAGAAACAGGATGTGACTAAACCACATTATTAGTACATTCTTCTTTTATAATAAAGTTCAAGTTAATGCAGAAGTTTTAAGAGACACCACAATCCCATAACTGCAATTTACCATAAAAGCTGATTGAACACGCATTGCTTGTTGCCTTTTACATTCTAGATTTTACCAGTAAATATCAGTTAAGAGGGTGTGATTATTTCAATCAGCAGCTTGTATTTGTCTAGCAATTGTAACACAGGCAAAAATTCCAAAGAACTCAATGGTGATGCACGAGCACAATAGAATGCACAGAAGTCAGATCAGCCTAATTGGAAATTAATGAGGTGGGTTGAGAAGTTGATAGAGATAGGTACTGGGGAGGCTATGAAAGAATTTAAATAGAAGGATGAGAATTTTAAACTAAGATCTTTGGGGTCACTAGTCACCAATAATGGTGAGCAAAGACGAAGGTAATAGTAGAATAAGATTTTATGCAGGATATCCATGGACACTAGATTTTTGGGTGGGTGGGGGGGGGGGGGGGAGTTATTATAGGATGGCCACTTTAGATGGAGTCTGAAGATGAGAAATGTGTAAGCAAGGTTTTTTGGCTTGTGTACCAAAGATGTATATCACAATAAAATGATCTAATTGATGCAAGAAACAAGTCAACCGAAATAATCTGGAACCTACCAATTGCAGAGTGCCACCCAAAGAATCAACATATCCTACCATCCAACTTGCTGGAGGTGAATGCAAAGTGCGAGCTAAGGAGTCGATATTCCTACTGTCCAGCTTATGGAGGTGAATGCCAAATGATAAAGGAGATGAAAATTACATAGAGTGAAACAGAAAGGCTGCAGTTTTGTCCGTTACTAGTTTGCATAATTTTCATGTTGACAAGACACTAAATTTGTTAATTTCTTTAGTAATTTTTATGCTTATCAAGGACAAGGGCACCTTAGATAGAAATGAATGTTTTTGCCATTGAAGTCCTAGATTGACACCTGGTATAAAATTTAAGTCTTTCTTTATATTACCAACAATGTACTTCAATCCTGACTTCAAGTTAATTGTTCCAGTGTGACATTTCCCCTTCCCACAAAAATCATCCATGAGACATTTTTAAATGAGATTTAAGTTTAGTAACTATTATGGTATGGCAGTAGTTCTGACAGAGTTAATGTTGAAGATTGCACAGTGCTTTATCTAATCTAATCACATTTTCAGTCTTGGATGGAGAAATAGATATCTAGCTCAGATCTCTCTGACAATAAAAATTGAACATTCTGGGAACACTCAAGAGCATCTGTACAGAGAAAAACAGAGTTAACATTTCGAGTAGTGCTCTAATGAAGGTCATTGGACTCTCTGAATGAAGAAATCTCTCCTTCAGTCCAAAATCAAACCTAAATGGCCTATTCCATATCTTTAAATGTTATCTTTGGTTTCTGACTCTCAGGTGAAAAGGAACATATTTCCTGCATTTTCCCTTTCTAGTCCTGTTAGAGTTTAATGGGTTTCTATGAGAACACCCCTTATTCATCCAAACTCCAATGAGTATAGTCCTAATCAATCCAGAACCACTCTGAACGTCAGGAATGAGTCAGATAAACCTTCATAGTGCTCCCTGCGCAGCCAGATCATTCATCCTCAGATAAGGAGCCCAAAACTGCACACAATACTCCATATATGATCTCATCAAGGCCCTGTATAATTGCAGTAAGACATACCTGCTCCTGTACTCAACCACTTTTGCTATGAATGCCAACATACCATTTGGCTTCTTTACTATATGCTGCACCTGCATGTTTACTTTCAACAACTGGTATACATTGACAACTAAGTCTGTTGCACCTCCCCCTTTGTCAATCTACCTCCATTCAGATAATTATCTGAGTTCCTACTTTTTCTACCAAAGGGGAGAACCATACATTCATCCACATTATATTTTATCTACTATACAGTTGCCCACTCAGCCAACTTGTCCAAATTACATTGAAACCTCACACTCACCTTCCCACCTAACTTTTGTGTAATCAGCAAACTTGGAGACATTACATATAATTCCCTCATATAAATCACTAATGTATATTGAGAGTAACTTTTGCCCAAGCACTCATCCCTGTGATACTTTACTAGTCACTGCCTGCCACTTGGAAAAAGACCCATTTTGTTCCTACCCTTTGTTTCTTGTCTGTCAGCCAGTTCTCGATCCATGTTACTACACTGTACCCAGTACCACATGTTTTAATTTTGCACGTTAATTTCTTATTTGGAAATTTATCAAAAGCCTTCTGAAAGTCCAAGTAAACCACAACCATTGGCTCTCCCTTATCAACTCTACTAATTACATTCTCAAAAACTTCCAGTAGATTTGTCAAGAATTATTTATATTTTGTAAAGTCATGCTGACTCTGTCAATCCTGTCATAAATTTTCAAATGCTCTGCTATTCAATCTTTCATCATGGACTCTAACATTTTCCCCACTACCTAGGTTAAGCTAACCATTCTATTATTCCCTTTCTTTTCTCTTTCTCCTTTTTGTTCACTTGCCATGCATAGACATTGTTGGCTGGCTGGGATTTTTATTGTCTGTCCCTAGTTGCCCTTGAGGAGGTGGTGGTGAGCTGCCTTCTTGAATCACTGCAGTCCACGTGCTGTAGGTTGTCCCCAATGCTTTAGGAAGGGAATTCCAGGATTTTCCAGTGGTTAGCACTGCTGCCTCACAGTGCCAGGGTCCCGGATTCAATCCCAGCCCTGTGCGACTGTCTTTGTGGAGTTTGCACATTCTCCCTGTGTCTGTGTGGGTTTCCTCCCGGTGCTCCAGTTTCCTCCTACAGTCTAAAGATGTGCAGGTTAGGTGAATTGGCCTTGCTAAATTGTCCTGTAGTGTCTAGGGAGGTGTAGGTTAGGTGCTTCAGTCAGTGGGAAAAATAGAGTAGTAGGAATAGGGAATTGAGTCTGGGTGGGTTACTCTTCAGAGGGTTGGTGTAGACTTGTTGGGCTGAAGGGCCTGCTTCCACACTGGAGGAATTATAATTCTAATTTTGACCCAGCAATGATGAGGAGGGAAACTTACATGTCATGGTGTTCTATGTATCTGCTTCCCTTGTCCTTCCAAATGGAAGTGGTTGTGGGTTTGGAAGGTGCTGTCTAAGAATCTTTGGTAACTTTCTGCAGTACCTCTTATAGATAGTACATACTGCTGCGACTGTGCATCGGTGATGGAGGGAGTAGATTCTTGTGGATGTGGTGACAATCAAGCAGGCTGCTCTGTCCTGGATGATGTCAAGCTTCTTGAGTGTTGTTGGAGCTGCACCCATCTAGGCAAGTGAGGAGTATTCCTTGTAGATGTGGGCAGGCGTTGGGGAGTCAGGTAATGAGTTAGTCTCTGCAGATTCCTAGCCTCTGACCGGCTATTGTAGCCACTATTTAGTTCACCGTGAACTAAACACATTGATCAGAACTTTGGATCCAGTCCTTCAGAATTCCTTACGCGCCCTCATCCCACATACTTCTTGCATAGGCGACATTTACTGCCTTCTAAAGATCACATCAGTCAATGGGACCCTGTGTAATAACCTCTCTGGCCAGGTCAAAGGTATCTTGAAACCCATTGTACAGGGGATCCCCGGCTTCTGTTCCGACACTACGGATTTCTTACAGAAACCCAGCACCCATGAATCAATCAAACTGGGAACATTCCTCGGCACAATGGACGTTTCAGCACTCTACACCAGTATCCCCCATAATGACGGCCTCAGTACTCAACACTAACAACTGCCAATCTCCAAACACCGTCCTACAACTCATCCGCTTTATCCCCGATCACAACGTCTTCAGCTTTGACAACCAGTTCTTCATTCAGACACATGGAACAGCCATGGGGACCAAATTTGCATCGCAATATGCCAACATCTTCACGCACAAGTTCGAACAAGACTTCTTCTCTAAACAGAACCTCCAACCAACACTATACACTTGATACATTGACAACATTTTCTTCCTCTGCACCCATGGAGAGGAACACTGATAAAACTACACAGTGATATCAACAAGTTTCATCCCACCATCAAACTCACCATGGACAACTCTCTACTATCTGTCTCATTCTTGGACACATGCATCTCCATCAAGGATGGGCACTCAGCACCACACTACCACAAACCCACAGACAACCTCACAATGTTACACTTCGCCAGCTTCAACCCAAAACATTTTAAAACAGCCATCCCCTATGGACAAGCCCTACATGTACACTGGATCTATTCAGATGAGGAGGAACATGACAGGCACTTGGAAGTGCTCAAGGATGTCCTCATAAGAATGGGGTACGATGCTCAACTCATCGACCGCCAGTTCCGATGTGCCACAGCAAGGAACCGTAATGACCTCCTCAGGATACAGACACAAGCTGCAACCTTCATTGTCCAGTACTTCCCAAGAGCTGAAAAAGCTATGTTCTTCGCAGCCTGCAACACATTATCAATGAGGATGAGCACCTCGCCAAAACCTTCCCCACACCGCCACTGCTCGCCTTTAAACAGCCTCCAAACCTCAAACAGATCATTGCTCATAGCAAACTGCCTGGCTTTCAGGACAACTCCACATAACACTGTCACAGTAGGTGCTGCAAGATGTGGCAGAGTGTGGACATGGATACCACCATTAGGCATGGAGACACCTCCCACCATGTACGTGGCAGGTACTCATGTGACTGAGCCAACATTGTCTATCTTATACGCTGCATGCAAGAATGCCCTGTGGCATGGTACATTGGTGAAACCGAGCAGAGGCTACTGCAATGGATGAATGGGCACTGCACAACAATCAACATACAGGAGTGTTCCCTCCCAGTTGGAGAACACTTCAGGGACCAAGACATTCGACTTCGGACCTTCGGGTGAGCATCCTCCAAGGCATGAATCCATGTAAGATTCTGTTAACTCATTTTTTAAGATTAAAATCAGTCTAAACATTATGGCACAGCCAACAGCACACAGGGGGCTAACACCTTCAACATATTATCTGGCTGACACCAATTGTTAAAGTTAACCTGAGAATGTAACTTTTAAAAAATGTTTTGCGATTTACATATGAAAGAAGTGAAACTAACATGGCCATTCTAACAGATGAGTTACTTAACAAACAATCAAGGTTCAATGTATAATTTCAGTTACATCACACTGTAAACTTTTGCTATACATTCTGTGTCTTACAATTGTGTACTCCACAACCGCCTGATGAAGGAGCAGCGCTCCGATAGCTAGTGCTTCCAATTAAATCTGTTGGACTATGACCTGGTGTTGTGTGATTTTTAAACTTTGTACACCCCAATCCAACACCGCCATCTCCAAATCTTGGATAAGCACATGGATGATGATGGGATAGTGTAGGGGGATGGGCTTAGATTAGTTCACAGGTCGGCGCAACGTCGAGGGCCGAAGGGTCTGTTCTGCGCTGTATTGTTCTATGTTCTACATTCTGTGCACACTTCCAGTGTTCTCTGCACACTTTGCTCTACCACTCATTTCAGTGTCATCTATGAATTTTGACACACTACACTTGGTCCCCAACTCTAAATGATCTACTTAAATTTCAAACATTAAAGACCCAACACTGATCCTTGAGGCACACCACTAGCCACTGATTGCAGACCAGAAAAACACCCATTTATCCTCTTTGCTTTCTGTTAATGAACCAATCTTCTATCTATGCCAGTACCCTTACCTGTATCTTATGCAGCAGTCTTTTGAGTGGTACCTTGTCGATGGCCTTCTGGAAATCCAGATACACCATATCCACCAGTTCCCCTTTGTCCACTGCACTCGTAATGTCCTCAAAGAATTCCAGTAAATTAGTTAAACATGACCTGCCTTTCAAGAACCCATGCTGTGTCAGACCGAGGGGACAATTTCTATTCAGATGTCTTACTATTTTTTCATTTATTATAGATTCAAGCATTTTCCCCATCATAGAAGTTAAGCTAACAGGCCAATAGTTACTCACCATTTGTCCTGGGGCTGTGACCTCTCCCTGAGCTTGGTGCACTTCATCCTTCATGTTAGCTTGCTCCTGGGATTGCTATCAGTCCTACTCCACTTGCATCATCTTCTTAGGCAAGCAGTCACAACAACTACCATTCCAACAGGCATGCCCACCACTTTTGGTGGAAAAGACCTAACTTTGGCACAGAGGGAGCAAAAGAATTTCTCAGATCTCAGAACAGCAATTGGTGGAGCATGAAAGCTGTATATAATTCATTGTGCAATATGTTGAATGTGTATAATTGGGGCATTATTGTATTGGACAACGACATTCCACCTCAATGTGTATAATCACTTATTGAAGATGCTGCACTGATTGAGTGATCACAATATGTAAGTAAAAGGGAATGCCTACAACTCAATGCCACTTTCAAAATCCTACAAATGCTGAATCTCATATTACATTCTGCACAATCATTAAAGGACAGATAAAGACTTGAACTTCTGTGGCTCACACAGGGCCCTTGGAGATGGAGTCAATAGTAGATTTCTTTCAGCCATCATTGGTCTTTTGTACCATCATTTCTGCCAACTTTGACATTACTGAGATGCCCAGGTTAAATTTGCAAGGCAGGTAGCAAATTGTCTTTGATCACCATCTGACCCCCAAGCATCCTTGACCTAAATGGGCAATGTAATAGTTGACAATCTAATGTAGTTGCATTATGCAAATTGCTCCATCATGCCTTTGTCAGTGCAATGTCACGGGGCATCTAGTAAACATGGATTCTGTGCTTTTGACCATCAAACTAAAACATAGTCCACCAACCTGGGTGCAGTTCCAGCCATTCTTAGGAGTACTTCATATGTAGAGAAAGGAAAATTACATCAGGAGTGCCGACCACACTAACCATTATCAACACCTGAATCTGCCTGATTGCCAGATACCTCTCCAGAGCCTACATACCTCCCGTTATATTGCAGTACCCTGACAATCCATTCAACCCCCCCACAATGTGGAGCTCCACTACATTGAATTTCATCAAAATTGACTTTCCTGCAATTACATCTTCTGATGCCCACCTTACTCCTTTACATTCTCCCTATGGAAGCCATGATGAATACAGTCAATAACCATCCCTCCTGTCATTTTCTATGCCCTCCGATACAGTTCTGAATTGAACGTGTTTCTCCCCAATGCCGTCTTTATTCTCAATGTTATAAGTGCCACTGCATCCCACCACAAACCTCAACTCCCCCACCCCTTCTGTCATTTAGATTAGATTACTTACAGTGTGGAAACAGGCCCTTCAGCCCAACAAGTCCACACCGACCCGCCGAAGCGCAACCCACCCATACCCCTACATTTACCCCTTACCTAACACTACGGGCAATTTAGCATGGCCAATTCACCTGACCTGCACATCTTTGGACTGTGAGAGGAAACCGGAGCACCGGAGGAAACCCATGCAGACACGGGGAGAATGTGCAAACTCCACACAGTCAGTCGCCTGAGGTGGGAATTGAACCCGGGTCTCTGGCGCTGTGAGGCAGCAGTGCTAACCACTGTGCCACCGTGCCGCCATTTAACCTTTGTTGCTCCTACAGTCCTTAACAAACAATGGACTGACACCAAGGAATGCTGCCCCTAAACTCAAATCGACTTCAACAAACAGATACCAACTGGACCGCTGATTGCAGTGTTTGCATCTCCCTGAATATCAAACCACTGAACAGTCCCTGGATAGTACGAGGACAGATCCCCTGTGTTCATTCAAAGGGGATCTGACTGTGCTGAAACCCTTGGACTGCAGGCTGATAATATGGGACACCCAATGTCTTCGGTCCCCTTGGCAGCACTGAGGACTATCCTGCACCAGCTTCCCACATAGATATTTGGTTGAATGAATGTGGTGTGCTTGCATCACATTGTATAAGTGTTACATTCCATCTCCGTGTGCCTTTCACTGAGGTGTTCAACCCATCCAGCATGATAAGGAGCCTGTCTGTGTTTGCACACCCATAAAATAGCAGTAGTGAAAAACTTTAGCTCTGGTCAAAGTACCAACACAATAATACGCATGATATGGCAAGGTAAGGTAATTTTGACATAGATGGTGCAAACATGCAGGTGGTGCTTAGAGAACAAACAAGCAGCCCTGGGCTGCAGCCTGGTCAATTTATTGAGCTGAGTGCCTGTCCCTGTGCACAAATTGACTCTGCTGCAGCTCTCTAAATGCTAGTTGTTGGTGTACCCTGCACGTTCATGAGCAGAGTGTCAGTGTATTGAAGAAGAACCATGATGCTCATTATAGGTTGGCAGATGCCAAATGTGAATATCTATCGATGAAGGTGCATGTGGTTGGTGCCTGTAGATCAGGCATGGTCTGTTGTTGCCCAGTGTCCCACCTGGAAGTAATTTGAAGCAAAGAAAGAGCTTAATTCACTAGGTACCCACTCTGGTTCTCTTGTTAAGCTTTCCGGGCATCTAGATTGTTTGGCTGGTTTGATAAGATGCTAATCTGAATATAAATGAAATGAACTGTGGAGTTCACAAGGTATGTAACAGGTATTAATCCTCATCATTGACATCTTGCTGCTGCCTAGTGAGAATCTCACTACACCATTTGTGAAAACCATAAAAGATAGAGCAAGATTATCCCAACACTGAGGTGGACTTTGCCACACTTGTCACCCAATTCAGCCACAAATCCTATCATAGGCCATATCAGTCAGACTATTGTAAGATTCTATCGATTGACCGTCACTAGAGAAGAAAACTGAATAGTTCATGCAGTTTGAGCCCATGGTACACTCAAATAAAGAGAGATTGAAAGAGAGTCAGATTAAGATCCAGAATTGGATGGCATCAGACACAGACAGTTCAAAGGCAAATTAGATGCAATATTTGATGTAGATTATATACAAGTTTAGGCATTCACCGTCCACAGTGTAATCCCTAAATGGCTATAGATAAAGAAGTGCCATGGTAAACCAAGCATTAGAGAAATGGACAAAGATTGCTCAGACTGAGGTCAAATAGTGGAAGGAAGAATTGGTATGTGGTTAGATATAGAGCAACCCCACACATACTGACAGAAAAGAGCCCACCATATTCTGGAGGTTTTGTTTCAAAACAATTCCCAAATGATTCATATAAGTATCACAAATCTAGGCCTAACACTACAAGTCTATTGCCTCTGAAAACACACTTCTCACAGATTATCTTGTGTAGCAATGAATGCTTTTAATTGCAATTCTGCTATTTTCCATCTTGGAGTCTGTGTCTGATTTCATCCAACTCTAGATCCTTATCGGTCTTTCAATCTCTCTCATTATCACTGTTTTGAGTGTATCAATTGATTTACCACAAACTGCACAAATTACTCAGCTTTCTTCTCTAGTGAAGGTCTGTATGCTTGATCTTCCCTCACAGTAGGTTAGCAATGTTCATTTTTCCAATAATCTGAATGAACTTGTTCTTCTACAGCTGGCATCTCAGAATACAACTGTCAATTTTGGTATATAATTTAGATCTGGGAATATAAACTGTATCCAATGGCTTGTGATCTATCACTAGTTCAAAGTCAATGCTGATCATGTTTGCATGGAACCTTTCACACATTTACATCAATTCTAGGAACTTTTTTCCGTCAGAGAATATCTCCTCTCCACATCTGTCAGAGATCTGATTACATAGGTAATAATTCTTTGGCCCTCATCATGAATTTACACCAGGACTGCTTCTAATCTTACTGGATGAGTGTCTACCATGACTTCCATTGGTTCATTTGGATCATAGTGTTATAGAGTCCAAGTGCTTTTTAAGCTGTGTTTTGAATCCAGCTTTCTGTTCTTCATCAAACTTGAATCATTCATTCTTTATGGTCATCTTCCTCAATAGATCAGGCAATGGAGTGAAGTTTGGGATAGACCTTGCACAACTGTTTCCAAGTCCCAGACAATTTCTTGCTCTGCGAGTCTTTGGTGGTTCATATGCCTGAGTTATTCTTTCTACCTTATCTTTGTTTGATCAATTCTACTTATGAAGAATTCATGTCCAGGGACATTATCTCTGTTGTGTTCAACAAGCATTTGTTAGAACTGACCCTAAATCCTGCTGACTCCAATCTAATGAATATTAATTTCCACCTCTTGTCATGATTCTCTCTATTGGCTCTACAAATCATGATGTCTTCTGAGATATTAACTGTTCCTGAGATCACTTGTATCACCCTATGGATTTTTTATTGGTAAATCTCTGGTGCTGCACTGATTCCAAATAATGATCACTTGTATATTAAAGTCCACAATATTAAAGTATAGTAAACTTGTCACTTTTTTTGAATCAGGATGAAGGTTCAACTAGTGATACTTAAGTCTAATTTGGACAATATCTTGCTTGTTGATAACTCTTGAAAATCTTCATTCACAATGAGAAATGGGTGATGTTCTCTCATTATCACTTCATTTCTCCTGTTGCATGTTAATGCAGAGTTTAATGTCACCATTTGGTTTTGGAAGGGTTTATCCATGGTACTGATTTTTTAATTGCCTCTATGATATCTAAATTGAAAAGCGTGGCACTGGAAAAGACACAGCAACACGGGCAGCATAAGCCCTTTATCATAAATGTGGAGGTGGAAGGGGGCTGTGCCAAATTGTAGGGTTAGATCGAGGATAAAGTCAGGGGTGGGGAGATTTAGAAATTGGCGAAGTCAATGTTAATGCTGTGTGGTTGCAGGCAGAAGATGAGGCGCTCTTCCTCCAGTCATCAGGTGGCTTTGATTTGGCAGTGTATAAGGACCAGGATTTGCATGTCCTTGGAGGGAGTGTGAGAGGGAGTTGAAGCGATGGGGTTGTTTTGTGCGCGCGGACCAGAGATGTTCTCTGAACCACTCCGCGGGTTGGTGCTCAGTTTCCCTGATGTAGAGGAGACCACATCGAGAGCAATAGATGCAGTAAATGAGGTGTGAGGATGTGCAGGAAAATCTCTGCCAGATTTGAAATTATCCTTTAGGGCCTCGGACAGAAGTGAGGGGTGAGATGTGGGTGTAGGTTTTACACCCTGTGGGGCGTCAAGGGAAGTTGCCAGGTGTAGAGGGCTAGGATGGAGGTGAGGGGGGAGGTGAGGGGGGAGGTGTGGGAGCAGGTTTGCACCTCGTGCTGTGACCGGGAAGGCAACTCGTGGAGCGGTTCAGGGAACATCTCTAGTCTGTATGCACCAAACAATCCCACTGCCCTGTGGTCAACCACTTCAACTCCTCCTCACATGCAAATCCTGGCTCTCCTCCACTGCAAAATCAAAGCCACCCACCAACTGCAGGAAGAACGACTCATCTTCCACTTTGGGACTCTACAATCACACGACATCAACATTGACTTTACCAGTTTCCAAATCTCCCCAGTCCCCACCTTATCCCAGATCCAAACTTCCAACTTGGCACCGCTCTCTTGACCTGACCTACTGGTCCATCTTCTTTCCCACCTATCCGCTCCACCTTCCCTATCGACCTATCACAATCACTTCCTACCTGCATCCACCTATGGCCATCCCATCTATCTTCCCTCCAGCCTCATCCCCAACCCTCCTAATTATCTCTCAGCCCCCTTCCTCCTCCACATTCCTGCCCCAAACGTTTACTCTCCTGCTCCTTGGATGCTGCCTGACCTGCTGTGCTTTTCCCAGCTCCACACTTTCGACTCTGACTCTCCAGCATCTGCAGTCCTCACCTTCTCCTAGTCAATCAATTCCTTGATCTTTGCTTCAACTCTCAGAACACAAGATGTTGTGTATACACGCAGATCTGCACAGGTCTCACGCTCTTATCAATGGTGACTGTGGAATTCTTAAATTCCTCTAAACATAGGCCCAAACTAGATTCTAAGATGTGCATACGATTTTAAGGAATTCACTTTCAACCTGATGGGTAGTGCCATCAATGCTTGGACTATTTCTGTGTTCAGAAGAGGCTTCCCATATTCCTCAATCACGACAAAATCTGCCTTTATATTCTGATCTGCAGTTCTCACATCCACAATAATACATTCAATAGTTTGAACCATGATTTTAGTGATGTAAGGATACAGCTTTTTTTCACATTTGAGAAGCACACATGATTTTCTTTACTTTCAGACCTGTCAGTGCTCTGGCATTAATATTACTGTCACTGCCTAAAGCTACAAAAATGCACATTTCATTACCACCTATGATCACTGGCATTTTTTCATGGTCGCCCCCAATAATGGAAAATGTGTAACCACGATTATTATTTGTGTCCTCATTCTTTGCATTTTCTTTGATTCATTCAGTTGTGCTGCTTCAGCTTTGCTTCTACATTTCTTAGCAAGATGTTTTTTGCACCCCTCTTCCTCCCAGATTGTACATTTCTTTCCTTGGGAGATCAGCTGGCATCTCTTCCCACATCTGAAATGCTCTCCCAGATTTCTGTTGCTTACATTTACATGGACCTGGATTCTGTTATGCAACTCAGTTAACTTCAGCTTTTGTCATGCCACTGGCAGAGGTGGGTCAAAGTTTCATGCTGTGACATTATCCATTCACAGCAACTATTATTTTTAAAGTGTTATCCTACACTGTTACATCCTCTTTCCAGCAGCTTGTACCTCAACTGATCCAACTTGCAATATTGGATCATCCCTCTCCGTTATCTGGTTATTCAGATCTGTAATAATTAAGCTAATGTTCCCCCCCCCCCCCCCCACTTTCTATCTCATTTGATGTAAAACATGCTTTTGGAATGTGGCATTTGGTGTCACCATATAATGGTCCTCCATATATTTCACTGTATGCTAGTAATCCAACTTTTATCACCAAAGTACCTGCATTAAATGGCAATAGTCTGTTGCTATGTTTCCTGCACCATTGTTACCACACCTGAAAACATATCATGATGTCAATATAACTTTGAATTCCTCCAGCCACACTTTCCATTTCACACTGACAGTACGAGCATTAGCCAATGAATCAAACGGCACAATTCCCAGAGTGAAGGCACATCAGCTCCAGCAAATGTTATGAGACAATTGTAAACACCTCTGCATTTACCCCCATGTTTTCTTTCCCCCACCCCTGCACTTCCAATGTCATATCACAGGCTGAGAGAGCATATTTGAAGTCACAAATTTAACAATGATTAAGAGAACTTTAACAAAGGTTGTTTCTTACTGCTGCACTTGTGTTATCTATTTCCCATGTGGTACCCAGTGTATTCAAGAACTATCTAGCACCTAATACTCAAATTATTACCCTTAGACACTGAACACTCTCCCCCAGCCTCAATATCTTTCCCCTTTCCCTTAATCAGATGGTAACTGATCGCTGGTTGATGTGCTGATAAGCTGTAGACTAGATGATAGTGATGTTTGGTGATCAATTTGCAGATGGGTACATGCTCAAAGTGATAGCACACTAATCTCATACACACAGCCCACACATTTTTTTTTTTAACTTTCAACGAACCTTCTTATTGCTGGAGTAATAAACATAATCCTCAAGCAGCAATTGAAGGAAACTGACCTGACTGATAAAGGCATCGTCTGAGTGATGGGGATGCCTGGAAAACATGCAAACAGTTGTTTGGTCAAGAAGAGTAAACCTCAATTGCTATACTGTTTGGAGCATAAGTAAGCAGAATTTTCATTCCAGGGCATGGTACTCCCATTAGAATGAAATATGAGCTGGTGCCTCTAAGTGATGACAAGACGCTGTGAAAAGTTTTGGTGGAGTCAGCCAATTCAGAGGCTGCCTCTTGGAGCCCATAAGGCTCTGGGTGACCTGGAAGCCCCTCAAAGAGATAGAAGATCCTGTTGTAAGTGGCAGACTATCATGGTAACTCAAAAGGGAGATGCCCTCTGGCTTTGCAATATCTGAAAATCAAACTGAAGAACAGATCCACATTGTTTGGGGACAATATTTCATCCTCACTAACACTCAACACTGGAGTCCCCCAGGGGTGCGTACTCAGCCCCCTACTGTACTCACTGTGTACCCAAACTGTCGCCAAATACCAGACTAATGCCATTTACAAGTTCACTGATGACACCACCATAGTCGGTCGAATGTCAGATGGCAATGAAACAGACCACAGACAAGAGGTGGAAGACCTGGAAAAATGGTGCACTGAGAACAACCTAGCTCTCAATGCCGGCAAAACCAAGGAACTCATTATTGACTTTCAGTGGGATGTTACTCATGCCCCACGTTAACAGCACAGAAGTGAAACATGTAGAGAGTGTCAAGCTCCTGGGAGTGGTCATCCACAAGCTTTCTTGGACTCTTCATGTGGATGCACTGGTTACAAAGGTCCAACAACGTCTCTTCTTCCTCAGGCAGCTGACGAAATTTGGCATGACAGTGAATACCCTTGCCAACTTTTATAGGTGCGCAATCGAGAGTAGTCTGTCTGGATGTATCACTACCGGATATGGTATCTGTACTATTCAAGATTGGAGATGGTTACAGTGAGTGGTGAACTCTGCCTGGACAATCACAAAGGCCAACCTCCCACCTACAGAATCCATCTACTCGGCCTGCTGTCAAGTAAAGTCCACCAGCATTCTCAAAGATCCATCCCATCCTGGCAATGTTTTTCCACAACCTCTACATCAGGGATAAGGTACAGAAGTCTAAACACATGCACCAACCCCACTGTTGTTAGAATATTGAATGGATTCACAAACTCTTAACATTTGCCTGTACCTGTGTTTTTGTTTTTGCCACTGTCTACCTATTATTTACTTATCTATGCTATTTAACTATGTGATCTGCCTGTATTGCTCGCAAGACAAAGCTTTTCACTGTGACAATAAATTCAATTCAATTCTTTGATTCCTAGTCCTCAGGTAATCACAGCTGCAGGAGAAGAAGGAGAAATTAAACAAGGCTGCTCCCTCACCCCTTGTGGTAGTCACCCAGCAGAAACAGCCTCCAATAAAATAGCACAAAGGTGGTAACACAGTGACAGACCAGAACTGTGGCTGGTAATACAAAATTGCCAGCATGCTCACCCCCTGCTGTTAGAAGAGTTCAGTTCATTGCCAAATAATAAAGCTAGTGATCCAGAAAAGAGGGTTTCCCATGGAGCAACGTTACTGCGATTTGACAAGTGCTGTTCCTCGTGAGTAATAGTGTACCATATTGAGCTCCATATGTTAAAATGAGTTGCCAGTCTAATACGTTATTGCAACTCATTATTCAGACTCTTGACATTTCCCTGACGCACCATTCTTGGTTGAATAACCTACATAGCTGCCTACCAGTTGAGAATTTTGAGAATATATATCTTGTAAATCTGTTTTCAAATTTCAGACTTGTGTGCCATTTCACCAGAACCCAACTCTTTTACTGAATGGTTGCCTCTGCTCAGCACTAACTGCTGAAAAATCTTCAAGAGAGATAGACATGATCTACACATTAAAGTTCCAAGCTGGAGGAAGGCCAATTTTGATGGTATTAGGGAAGAGCTTTCAAAGGTTCATTGCTGTGGATGTTCGCAGGTAAAGGAATGGCTGGAAATTGGGAAGCCTTCAAAAATGAGATAGAGAGTCCAGAGACAATGTTCTTGTTAGGGTGAAAGGCAAGGCAGGTAGGTGTAGGGAATGCTGGATGACTAGAGAAATTGAGGGCTTGGTTAACGAAGCATTTAACAGGTAAAAACAGCAGAGATCGAGTGAATCCCGAGAAGAATACAAAGACAGTAGGAGGGCAAAAAGGGGACATGAGATAGCTTTGGCATATAGAATTAAAGAGAATCCAAAGAGATTTTATAAATACATTAAGAACAAAAGGGTAACAAGCGAGAGAATGCGACCCCTCAAGGATCTGCAAGACAGCCTATGCGTGCAACTGCAGGAGATGGGGGAGATACTAAACAAATATTTTGCATCAGTGTTTACTGTGGAGAAGGACATGGAAGATACAAAATGTGGGGAAATAGATGATGAATGTCCATATTACAGAGGAGCCCTAGGACTCTGTGGGAAGCTACGAAAGCGATTGCTGGGCTCTTTCCTGAGATATTTGTATCATCAATAGTCACAGGTGAGGTGTTGGAAGACTGCAGGTTGGGTAATATGGTGCCACTATTTAAGAAAGGTGGTAGAGCCGTGGATGATATCCATATGGACTTCAATAAAGCATTCGAGAATGTTCCTCATGGTAAACAGGTTAGCAAGGTTAGATCACATGAAATACAGGGAGAACTAGCCATTTTGATACAGAACTGGCTCAAAGGTAGAAGACAAAGGGTGATGGTGGAGGGTTGCTTTTCAGACTGGAGACCTGTGACCAGTGGTGTAACACAAGGATGAGAGATCAGTCTACTGCTTTTCATCACTTATATAAATAATTTGGATGTCAACAGAGTTGATATAGTTAGTAAGTTTGCAGATAACAACAAAATTGGATGAATTGTGGTCAGTGAAGAAGGTTACCTCAGAGTACAATGGGATCTTGATCACATAGGCCAAGGAGTGGCAGATGGACTTTAATTTAGATAAATGTGAGGTGCTGCGTTTTGGAAAGGCAAATCAGGGCCGGACTTATACACTTAATGGTAAGGCTCTGGGGAGTGTTGCTGAACAAGGAGACCATGGAGTGCAGGTTCATAGTTGCTTGAATGTAGAGTCTCTACTGTGGCTGGGAATACAAAATTGTCAGCATGCTCACCCCCTGCTGTCAGAAGAGTTCAGTTCATTGCCAAATAATAAAGCTAGTGATCCAGAAAAGAGGGTTTCCCATGGAGCAAAGTTTAGTGAAGAAGGTGTTTAGTATGCTTTCCTTTATTGGTCACAGCATTAAGTACAGGAGTTGGGAGGTCATTTTGCGGCTGTACATGACATTGGTTAGGCAACATTTGGAATATTGTGTGCAATTCCAGTCTTCCTCCAATGGGAAGGATGTTGTGAAACTTGAAAGGGTTCAGAAAAGATTTACAAGGTTGTTGCCAGGGTTGGAGGGTTGAGCTATAGGGAGAGGCTGAATACGCTGGAGCTGTTTTCCCTGGAACATCACAGGCTGAGGGGTGACCTTATAGAGGTTTATAAAATCATGAGAGGCATGGGTAGGCTAAATAGACAAGGTCTTTCCCCTGGTTTGGGGGAGATTAGACAGCATAAGTTTAGTGTGAGAGGGGAAAGATTTAAAAGGGATCTAAGGGGCAATATTTTCACACAAAGGGCGATATGTGTATGGAATAAGCTGCCAGACAAAGTAGTGGAGGCTGGTACAGTTACAATATTTAAAAAGGCATCTGGATGAGTATATGAACAGAAAGGGTTGAGGGATACAAGCCAGGTGCTGGCAAATGGGACTAGATTAATTTAGGATATCTGGTCAGCATGGACGAGTTGGGCTGAAGGGTCTGTTTCCGTGCTTTTTGTCACTATGCCTCTCTGTGGCAGTGGTTGGTCCAACTGAACCATTTACTAGACTGCAAAGAGTTATTTAAGTGGACAATAGATGTAAATCATGGGACTAATTCATTTTAGACAATAGAGACTGCTTTTTATTTACAAATTGGGGGGAATACTGACAACAATCAATGCTTTAACAGTAAAATCATGTTTCCCACAAGTAGTCAAAGTGAGTGCAAATACGCAAGGTTGACCTTAGAAAACCATACAAAGACTCAGGCTGACCAATAGGACAATAACAGAGGGGTAAAGAACTGATCATTTGATACTGGCGCATTGAAAATGTTTTGATATTATGGGATGTAGAAGCCTAAAGTCTAAACAACATCCATTTACTTGGCATACTCTCAAATGCATGCAGTGCTCAAAGCCAAGGCTCAAAACTGAATTTTTTAAACTAATTTAATTAAGGGTCTGCTCTATAATGCAGATGAAGCACCTGAGCTGCTTTTTTTTTGCAATGACACATTGGTGTCCTTTATCTTCCAAAGAGTCACTCATTTGTTTTTCATTTCCGTTCTTTGACCTCTTAAATGAAAAGATTGTTCTTCCTGAGTCTGTTCATTATGGCAGTAAAGAACAAATCGTTATGTTGTAATGGCAGTCAACATTATCTGTGTGTTTATCATTGAGACTGGGTTATTAGTTTTTTATTACCTTCAGAGCTTTCTGTTACTCCTCTTGCTCTACCTGCGTTCAAGATTTCATTGGACCATTTTGGCATGTTTTTATTCAATACTCTGTGAGGGACACAAATTAATCTCATTGAAAGAAAAGCATCTCACCTTTGGTGCTTCTCAGAGAGTCAAATTTTTGTGGTTGCAAATTACTGGAGACAAGATAAAGTATGATTACTCCTAACATGAGGTTTCAAAGATGGAAGTGGATTTAGGTATTGTATTTGCCACTACTGTGGTGACTCTTCTGTTTTTCAATAGCATGAGGATATAATAAAGTTGTTTGCTGAGAAATCGGGGAAATGTGTTCAGGTATTCAAAAAGAATGGGTACTCAATGAACACAGTCTGCCAATTTCTCAGCAACAAACCCAACAAGCAGACAAAACGTGTTCAGAATCCCTAGCCACTCTCCCCTACATCAAAGACATCTTGGAAATGACTGCCAGACTACTCAGGCCCCTTGGCATCATGGTAGCCCATAAACCCACCAACATAGTAAAAGAGTAGCTAATGAACTTGAAAGACTCTATACAGACAACAAGCAAAACTAATGTAATTTACAAAATAGCGTGCAAGAACTGTAACAAACACTTTTATTGACAAACAGGCAGAAAACTAGCCACCAAGATATATGAACACCAACTAGCCACAAAGCGACATGACCCTCTCTCACTAGTGTCCTTACATACAGATAATGAAGGACACCACTTCGACATCCATCCTAGGACAAGCCAGAGACACAATCGAGAATTCCTAGAAGCATGGCATTCCAACCGGAACTCTATCAACAAACACATTGACTTGGACCCCATTTACCACCCCGAGAAAAAGAACAGGAAAGGCCACCACCACAAGAAATGACATCATCAACCCAAAGAAACCCAAACTTACAAATAGAAAGCAGGAATCATCAGCAACGCTTCGTCGGGAAGCTCACTGAAGATGTTACCTAGTATGGTGATGAAACATCTGAAAATGAACATACCAACTCAGCGAGCAAACCTACATCTAGAACCTCAACCTGAGCTACAAATCTTCTCAAAATGTGCTCATATAATAAAGTACTATGCAAATGTTAAGATTTTTCTTTTCCTCATTTAGTGAGTTTTTCTCTGTTGGCATGGACAATATGCAGTGAATTGTAATACTGACAGGAGAGAAAGAAATGCCACACAATAGAGGTACTAAACAGGAGACACTCAAACAGAATTCTGGCACTTCCTGACTACTGGAGGGCTAACCTCCAGAGGGTGATTCAAGTTCACTGAATTTCACTCACATGCAACAATAATGTCACTGGTAAAGCAGTCACGAGTTGTTCTCTTGGAAGGAATAGGTCAAAATGGAGGATCCAGTATGGAAAATTAATCTGTGTCTTTGTAGGGAATACCTATCCTATTGAGTATGAAATGTAGCAAGTGAAGATTAATTGTACACTCCACCTTAGGAATACAGAGCTTAAGTTTTATTTTCTGAAACAGAAAAGTGTATTTATGATTTACACTTGCTCGGATGCATTTTATAGTCCATGCCTGACTGTCCTGAGAAGTTAGTGGTGGACTTCTGCCTCGTACTGTCACAATTATTAAATAGCGAATTTTAAATGTTTTAATTAGACAGTGTGAACACAGCAATATATTTAGTAGTATAACTCCAAGAGGGCACTTGGAGATGATAGAAACCCCATGATAATACTGTTCATCCTTCTCAGCTGTAGATGGCAGGGACCCCAGAGTTGCTGTCAAAGTCAGCTCGTTTAGTTGCTGCACTGCACTCCGTCCTTAGCACATGCAGCTGAAGTGGGAGAGAATGAATATTGAGTTCAATGGATCCAGTGAAGCAAAACGAATTAGTTGTTGCAAAGGCCTTGACGTTAATGAAATATTCTTTACGATGGTTTTTAAATTTTCTCAGAAACTAATGCACTCAACTACGTATCCTTTCTGAATGTATTAAGTGATTTTGCTACTTGTTGAACGTGAGAAAAGAACTGACATACTTGACGGATTCAAAGTTAATCCAATGATGTAAATGTGATTCATTTTAATTTAACAAATTGACATATTTGACTAGTAAATTAGCAGATATGTTATTTATACAATTTTTTATCACAGATGTGATATTCCTGGCATGTGATTCTATAAGTATTCACAAGGTTAAAGGATGATTATGGATAATAACTGCTTCATTGATAATTTATACTTTCAAAGACATAGTAAAGTCTTATTCACTTTTTCAAAAAAAATCTTATTCCTCTACTTTTCCCTGTATTAATCGATCTACAAGTTTATTCACTATTTGTGTGCTTAGTCATAACGACACCTTTTCCTAGTTTGTACCCGTGTCCTCAAAGTTTAACTTAAAACAGTAAAGCAGGTCAATCTTTTTTGAAAGATATTTCCAATCGTTATGTTCAGATTTGGTACACATCTGGAGCAGGTTAGCACTTGAAACCAAGCCTCCTGTCCCAGAGGTAGGGATGCTACTACTGTGCCACAACAGCCCCTCAAAGATATTTTTATATCTTTATTCTTATAGTAAGATCACCTCTAACGTGCCTTGTCCCAGGTTGAAACATTAAGTTCCTCTACCCATTGCTCATGATACTTAGATAATATGTTGTGGGAATTTGGGAAATGCTCACATGTTTTTTAATAGGGAATATTTTGCAAATAGAATCGAGTTCAACCGCAAACCAAATTCTATATCCCTTTGTCTGCCTCAGAGATGAGAGTGCTTGGGTGAAGTATTTTTAACACATGGATAAAGTGTCGGAAGTGTGGAGGGAGGCTAATATTGGGCTGGGAAGGAAAGACCCATGAGCCTAATGTGAGTGGTGGGTAAGTTATTGGAAGGGAATAGGATTTATGTGCATTTGGAAAGGCAAGGACTGGTTAATGATAGTCAACACGGCTGTGTATGTGAGAAATTGTGTCTCACAAATTTGATTGAGTTTTTTGAAGAGGTTATCAAGAAGATAGATGAAAGCAGAAGAGTAGACATCGTCTACATGGACTTTAGCAAGGCCTTTGACATGATAGATTGGTTAGGAAGATGAGATCATATGGGATTCAGGGAGAGAAAGCTAATTGGATACAAAATTGGCTTGACGATAGGAGACAGAGCGTGGTGGTAGAACGTTGTTATTTGAATTGGAGGCCTGCGATCAGTTGTGTACCACAAGGATCAGTGATGGGTCTACTGTTGTTCATCATTTATATGAACAATTTGGATGGGAATATAGGAGGTATGGTTAGTAAGTTTGCGAATGACACCAAAATTGGTGGTATAATGGACTGTGAAAAAGGTTATCTAAGAATACAAAGATCTTGATCTTAGCAAATGGGCTAAGAAGTGGTAGATAGAATTTAATTCAGACAAATGTGAGGTGTTGTAGTTTGATAAGTCAAACCAGGGCAGGACTTATACAATTAATGGTAGGACCCTGAGGAGGTTGTTGAACAGAAGGACCTAGGGGTCAGGTTCATAGTTTCTTGAAAGTTGCGATGCATGTAGCCATGGTAGTGAAGAAGAACACTTACCTTCATTGGTCAGAGCATCGAGTACAATTCTAGTCACCTTGCTATAGGAAGGACTTTGTTAAACTAGAAAAGGTGCAGAAAAACATTTACAAGGATGTTGCTGGGACTGCAGGGTTTGAGTTATAAGGAGAGGCTGAATAGCCTGGGACTGTTTTCCCCTGGAGTGTCAGAGGCTGATAGTGACTTGACAGACATTTGTAAAATCATGAGGGAAAAAGATAAAATGAATAGCCAAGGTATTTTCCCAGGATAGAGGATTCCAAAACAAGAAGGTATAGGTTTAGGATGATAGGGTGAAAAATTTAATGGGGACCTGTGGAGCAATTTTTCAGACAGAGGGTGATACGTGTACAGAATGAACTGCCAGAGGAAGTGGTAGAAGTGGGTACAATTACAACATTTAAAAGACACTTGGACAGGTACGTGAAAAGGAAAGATTAGAGGAATATGGACCAAATGCAGGCAGATGGGAATTGTTAAATTTGGGATACCTGGTCTGCATGGATGAGTTGGACCAAAGCTTCTGTTTCTGGGCTATATGACTCTATAACTCAGATCTTTGAGAATAATGTTTAGCCTCATGATTCTTCTCTGTACTAGCTTTTGCACTAGACTGATTCCTGTTCTTGGCAACCAGAACCAGATACAACAGTTAAGGTGGTTGTGACCTTTTACCTTCTCTGATGTTTATTGTAATGATTCAGCAATATAGTTCCAACATTCCCCTGCTAATTTCTGTCATGGTTGAATGTACCAAATCTACTAAAATCCCCAGGTCTCATCCAGCTTCACTCTCAGTTAATTCAACACCAACATAGAGACCTTGGAGTACAAGTTCATTGTTCCTTGAAAGTGGAGTCACAGGTAGACAGGACGGTGAAAAAGGCATTAGGGATGCTTGCCTTCATTGGTCAGTGCATTAAGTATAGGAGTCATGTTGCAGCTGTAAAGGCCATTCGTTAGGCCACTTTTAAAATATTGCATGCAATTCTGGTCTCCCTGCTATTGGAAGGATGCTGTGAAACTGGAAAGGGTTCAGAAAAGATTTCCAAGGATGTTGCCAGGGTCGGAGGCTTTGAGCTATAGGGAGAAGCTAAATAGGCAGGGGCCATTTTCCCTGGAGTGTTGGAGGCTGACAGGTGACCTTATGGAGGTTTATAAAATCCTGAAGGACATGGATAGGGTCAAGAGACAAGGTATTTTCCCTGGGGTAGTGGAGTCCAGAACTAGAGGGCATAAGTTTAAGGTGAGAAGAGAAAGATGTAAAAGGACCTAAGGGACAACTTTTTCACACAGAAAGTGGTGCATGTATGGAATGAGCTGCCAGTAGACATTTTGGAGGCTGGTACAACTACAACATTTAAAAGGTATGGGTATATGAATAGGAAGCGTTTAGAGGATATGAACTAAATGCTGGCAAATGGGACTAGATTTATTTAGGATATCTGGTCGGCATGCATAAGTTGGACCGAAGGGTCTGGTTCCATGCTGTACAGCTCTATGACTCTATGGTTCACAGGAAAAAGAAAGGACAGTACAAATATTCTATGCACATTACTTTGCAATTGTTGTCACTAAATTCTGAGTATGATTGTTTTGCCCACTTTCATATCTATCTGTTACATTCTGTCATTTCTAAACTATCTCTTTAATTGCACCTCCAATTTAATATCATCTGCAAGATTGATGGCTCATCACTGAGATTCCGAATCCAGGTTTTTCTACAAACGAAAGATTATTGTGGTCCCAGCATTGAGTGTGAGACAATGCATATAGTACCTTCTTCACCACTCCTCAAACTGACATAACTGACAAAAATAGTTCATTGTTTGCAGTTTTAGAATATTCTATTGTTGTGAAAGGTGTCATATAAATGCAACAATACTTCTTCCCTCTAACATGCTTATCTTCTTTTAACCTCAAATCGATTTCTCATCCATTCTTCATGTTTACCCTGAATGTCCACAGTTTAGAATTTGATACTAATTTTTTGTTTGTGTTAATATACAGTGCCCTTAAGAGACGTGTTCTGTCCTGTTTCTCTTGCAGAGGAGTGTTGTTACAGTGTTGCTGGAATTCTCCTGCAATAGGCAATTGGTAAACAGCTTCAAGTCCTTTCTTATTTAAAAAGAGAGACAGTCGGCAGAGTTTGACTCACTCAGAGACTGAGACGATTTTGGTTTTGCTTTTGCTTTTGGTTAGTTGGTGCCTTTAGCTGGCTGCTGCAGCTGAAAGCTTGAGTTTTCTGCTGCTACAGTGAAGACTGAAACAGAGAGGCTTCCTCTTAAAATCAAAAGGGGCACGTTGTTTATTTCAGTGTTCCTTTGTACTGGACTGGAGACAGACATGAGAATAATCATTATATTGCTGAATTGACTTTACCAAGGGTGTGTTTATGGGATACTGCCTGTATTGGAACATTGATGATTAGTGGTTAAATAGTACATTATCTTGTTAAGTATTTTAACAGAGTTATGGCATTTCTTCTTTTTGTTGTATTTTAACTGTTTTGCAAGTATAAAGTCTGTTTTGATCAAAGCTTAGCAGTGGACTAATCGAAGCATATCTGGAACATAACACCTTCCACTTGCCTTTTAAAATATATAAAAGTTAGGGTCTAGTCTATCTCCATAATATACTTTGGGAGGTCTGGTCTGGTCCATTACATGTAACTTTATCACAAGCTTTTTAGAAGTCAGGTTACACAAGGACTCTTGTGGCTGAGCGGTCATATCCTTATTTCTGAAACGGGGGCCCAATATCAAGTCCCACTTGCTCCTAAAACCATTTCTGAACAGAAAATATCTACATCACGTAATAGGGATTACCACAGCCCACTTGGATTATCACTTAATGAAATTGACAATATTCTACAGGTAAAATCTTCCCCATCTGAACATGTTAATTGCTATTACATAATTGTGGATGATTCTCAGTTTGACTCCAGATATGATTTCTATTTGTAAGGATCTTTTATTATGATTACATGATGGAAGAAAAATGTCTCAGCATTTTCTTGTGTCCGTTTATCAACTTTCCTGAAAAAGGAATCATATTCAGTTGTTTTCAGGTCCCATATATCTCGAGTATGTAATGATTTCTTTACAATAATTGTCAGTACTTCAAAAATTTCTTTGCTAGTTTCCTTCCATACTGAGATATCATTTATCCCAAATCATTTACTTGTTTTGAGCTAATTAATCTACATAAAATTTCCATCCCATTTTAAGAATCATTCATTTTACTTGGTGTGTCTTTGTTTGGAAAGATCATATTGCCCATGCCTTTCATGGTGTACATTTTGTGGAATGATTTGTGGAACCTCAGTTTTAAACCCATTTCATTTTATCTTACTGTTTCAATGACAGCTGTCTTGCTGGAGTGATACTGAATGTTTTTTTACTCTTACACTTAGCTACTGCAATTAGATTTTTCCAAGTTCGCTTTCTTCATTTGGTTATAGTTTCAAAATTTCTTATGTGCATCCTAGATACTCCAATATCTTTTCATTTTGCAGATTTTTCTCATAATGTTTTCCACTTCATAAGATATTAAAAACATATTTAGGGTTATGCTTGTTTTGTCAGAGTTACTGGTTTTCTCAAGATATTTAGAAATAACCTGCCACCACATATCCATGTCATACCTAAGACCACCAATTTACACCACTGTAACATTGTCCACTCCTGCTCCTGCCTCAATTCATCTGCTGAAGCCCTCAGAGTGCAGAGTGTGTTGCTGGAAAAGCACAGCAGGTCAGGCAGCATCTGAGGAGCAGGAGAATCAACGTTTCTGGCAAGGGCCGTTCATCAGGAATGAGGCTTGTGAGCCGAGGGGGTAAAGAGATAAATGGGAGAGGGATGGGGCTGGGGGGGAAGGTAGCTGAGAGTGCAATAGGCAGATGGAGGTAATGATAGGTCGGATAGGAGGGTGGAACGGATAGGATAGAAAGAGGATGGACTGGGAGGAAAGGTCATGAGGGTGGTGCCGAGTTGGAAGGTTGGAACTGGGATAAGGTAGGGGGAGGCGAATCCCACTCATCTATTGTTCTTGTGTTTTCTGATTCACCTTGGTTTCAGATCAAACAACACCTTGCTTTTAAAATTCTGATCCTTGTTTTCAAATCCCTCCAAAGTTTAACCATCCTGATACAGCCCTTTGAGACTATATGTACTCATCTAATTCTGGTGCTGCCAATTAGCTATTGTGAATTTAAATTGGTCCAATACTGGCTGCTGTACCTTCAAATATCAAGGCTCTAAACTCTTGCAATTTCCTTCTCAAACCTCTGTGACTCTTGCGTCTAGATTTTTGTGCCTCCAGTTGAATTGGAGTAGAGACTTAATGAGGACAGGCAATCTAAAAATAGCAGGCAGGATATGATCCTGGGGTTCCTTGCCTCAGCAAGTTTTGCTGGTCCAAGTTAAGGGTGTAGGTAGCAGGCCATACCTGGTTCTTTGGAGTTGGTCAGTTCCATATCTCAGGGTTGGTATTTCATGCCACACTGCCTGCAGTTTTCATTGAGTTGGGCCTACTGCTCAAGGATTCATTGGTTATACCCCTCAGAAGAGTTGTGAACCACAGTTTGGATTTGAGAAGTCTATGGAAGTTATGTTTAAAAGTTCTTATCCATGTTTTGACCTGCAAGCCACCTCCATGTCGACTCAGCCCAATATGAACTGTAGTTAGAACTCATTAGCTTTATTATAAGAATGACAAATCATAGAAAAAAATCACCCATTCAGAAATTTGATCTAAAAAAAACCTGCTGCCACAAAAAATGGAGTCATTAAAATTGGGGATAGTGAAGGGAATTAGGGGAGCATAGGTAGGTCAGAGGATTGTAGGGCTGGAGGATATTAATGGAGATTGGGGGGGGGAAAAGAGAGAACATGGAAATATTTGAAAACAAGGACAAGTATCAATCAATAAATATATTAATCAGGCAAAAAAATTCTAAGAAACATTTCAACAACAACAGAAATGCATCTAAACTAGATGAGGCAGATAAGCCTCATAAGGGTTGCAGGAAGCAGAATCTTAGATCTGATAGAAATCGGAAGAGTAAGTCATCAGTTAGGTTTATCCAAATACCCAGATAGAGAAACAAAAATCAGAAACCAGGATTAGGCAAGCAGTGATATGTGACTGCTGATATTTCCACTACATTATAATTCCATATTGCCACAACAGCCTTCAGCACTGGGATCATTCACGGGAATACATCATAATGGAATAGCTTCCACTCCCTCATTTGTGAACATCAGATAGCAAACGTGCTTCCACAAATTCATCTTATATTCTTTCAGCTTTTCTGTAATACCTTCCTTATGCTTTTGGTTTACCTTTAAAATGTCAGGTATTTCTTTAAATTTTAATTTCCCTCAAGTGTTTTGATTTACCTTTTTTTCCCTCAGGTATTATTTAATTTTAACTATTTTGGGAGGTTCCCCTTTTATCATCTGCTCTTTCATCTTCGTTTTGCTCCACTGCACCATTAACCTGTGTTTTCCTTTCAGATCTACTTCTGTAGCTCTTATTAAAAAAAAACCCTAACTTGTATCACACCTTTAAAATAGTGAAAGACACAGTACTTACAGTTACTGTCTGGACCTGTTCTTCCTCTCCCCCATTACATTTACTTAACTTGTTAAACTTCACACTATTTAGAGGCTTTGGAGAATTCAGTTCTCTCAGTTGCAAAATATATTTCCAAATAATTTACCAAGTTACTAATTTGAGAAGCTCTCAGTCCTGTCTGACATCCTTTGGGCGAGTCTTCTATAAGATTGATTAAAAGGTTGACTGTGGCTCTTGGGTAATCCAAATCATCTACCTTCATTTTATGTGTAATTTGTTATCAATTGCAAAAAGAAATACAGCATCTTTAATGTAATAAAACATCCTGAGATGCTTCATTGGAACATTACAAAATCAAGAATAGCATCAAGACAACCAGCAGATCTGTCAACAATTAAGGTAGTCTTACAGAAGGAAAGCAGAGAGGTAAGGAAAGAATGCCAAGTCTTGGACTTAATAATTGAAGGTACAGTCACCAATGGTTGAGAGACTCAGTCCACTGATGTTCATTTATATAAATGATTTGGATGGGAATATAGGAAGCATGGTAAGTTAGTTTGTGGATGACACCAAAATTGGTGATCTAGTTGACAATGAGGAAGGATATCTAAAATTACAAAGCGATCTTGATCAAATGGGCTGAGGAGTGGCAGGTGGAGTATAATTTAGATAAATGTGAAGTGTTGCAACAAGGGCAAGACTTACGCAGTAAATGGTCTGGCCCTGGGAAGTGTTGTATAACAGAGATCTAGGCGTTCAGGTACATAATTCATTCAAAGTTATGTCACAGACAGATAGAGTGGCAAAGGAGGTGTTTGGAACACTTGCTCAGACCACTGAGTTTAGGAGCTGAACCATCAATGTTGCAGTTGTACATGACGTTGGTGATGCCACTTTTGAAGCACTGTGTCACCCTGGTCACCCTGCTATGGGAAGGATATTATTAAATTGGACAGGGTACAGAAAAGACCTAGAAGGACGTTACCAGGATTAGAGGCTTTGAGTTAAAAGGAGTGGCTGGATAAACTGGGACTTTTTTCACTGGAGTTTAGGAAATTGAGTGGTGACCTTGTGGAGCTTTATAAAATCATGAGGCACATGGATAGGGAAAATAGACAAGGTCTTTTCCCTAGGAGCGGGAATCCCAAACTAGAAGGCATAGGTTTAAAGTGAGAGGGGAAAAGATTCAAAAAGAATCTGACGGGCAACTTTTTCACAGAGGGTGGTGCATGTATAGAAAGAGCTGCCAGAGGAAGTGGTGAAGGCTGGTGCAATTAAACGGTTAAAAAGCATAAGGCTGGGTATATGAATAGGAAGGGTTAAGATGTGGGCCAAATGTTGGCAGATGGGACGAGATTAGTTTAGGATATCTGATCGGCATGGACAAATTGGACTAAAGGGTCTGCATAGTCTCAAACTTTATGCAGCCCGCCGTTTGCCCCTCATCCTGACTTTTGTATTTAAAAAAATGTTTGGAGTACAAAAAGTACTCATTGACCAGCGAAGCACTTTGAGGAGTCGCAAAAGATGCTATATAAATGTAATTTCCTTCTTTCTTTGCAGTTGTCAGCGATTTAAAATAAAACCGAAGTAGACAATTTTCTAGAAACGCGATATTTAAACGGCCGAAAAGAAATTAAATAATTCACTACGACGTTTGTGACTGATTTACCCTCATTTCACCCCATGACAAGTTAACCTGTATGTACGGTTCCGGGAAGGATCATCCATTTTAAAACAAGAATGGAGAGCGATGAAGCTGTACCGCTCCCAGTCTGACCCCTCCCTCCCGGGTGAACAACTACGCATTCTTCGCGCGTGAGTAAACAGCCTAGCCCTGCGCGCACTCCTAAGAAATGCAGCAGGGCAAACCGTCCCTCCCTGCTCGATTCGTGCAGAAAGGACATTTCAGCTCCAAATCAGTTCGAACATCGTGTACAGCCGAGCAAGCACGCGCAGACCGCGGTGGTGCGCGCACGCACGCGTCAGCAGAAGGTGCGGAGTGGGTGGAGCGGCGGGCTGTGTGTGTGGGGGTGGGGCTGGTGATCTCGGAGGAGGGAATTCAGGGAACTCTGCGAGGCGGTGGACAGATAGACAGACGGAGGGACCGACGGGCTGTCTGCGAGCGTCTGAGACTTCAGTTGGTGAGTGTGAGCTGGAAGGAATCGGGCCAGAGTGGAGGCGAATGCAGAATTTAGATTGGGGAGGGACGGGAGTAGACAAGGGCTGATCCGAGTGGCCTGTGTCTGGGTTTCTTTCGCTGGATCGTTCAGACCCTCTCTGGCTTGGGCAAGGCCCCCCTCTCCCTCTCCAGGAATGTAAAACGGTTGGTGTCTGGATCATTACAGTCCGGGTCCCGAAGGAGGATACTCGTACTCTCTGGGACGGCTATTGGGTGCAAACATACTCCCTTCCCCCTTCCTCCTTCTTTCCCAGACACTGTGCTGGGGGCTGCAATCTTGAATTCTTTTCTCATCTTTTCTACTTCCTTCCCCCGCCCCATTCACAATAGGGTAAAGTAGAAACAGATGTTGGAAGGGATAAGTCATGGAATATTGCCAGGACTGTTTTTTTCTTTTGAATGAACTTGTTTGGGAATCCGGGTGCATACGTTCCAAATATTTGCAGCACCTGAAACGAGAATTGTTTTTTCCTGTCTCTCTTTTTTAATTTCTCTTCGGAAAAGACTTGGTAACAAAATTAGAAACTGCACGGGGCGAAGTTCACGCAGAATGTTTACATTTTCCGCCAGTGATCTGTTGCTTCTGACAAACCGTGAATGTCCTTTTAAATCACATGGTTTAAAATTGAAAAAAAGTTGTGTCGTGGAAGCGTGATTTATTTGTTAAATAGCATGGAGTGCATTCGACGCTTCTAATCGGTCTAAAGCTCAAGATTTGATGTGGGCAGGGGATCACGGAGGGGAGTGGAAGTGCACTTGACCTAATGTACAGTCAAAGTATGATTTGCTAAGATTACAACTAAATATGTTCCACCTTAACTCTGAGCATTCATGCATATTTTATTAATTTATGTTGGTGGGAGCACAATTATGCATGGCTAATAATTCACTCTAGGGTTGTAATGGTTTAAACATCTTTCAGGAAATGTGTATTTTGAGATTGTGCCGCTTTGCAGATTTTCATGTACTATAAAGTAACATGTTACTGGCTATGTTTTAATTAGCATGTACCTGGAGAGTTGTGCTTATTAGTTGCATTGGACCTATTCAGTTAAAAATCATACCAGGTTATAGTCCGAAAGATTTATTTGGAAGTACAAGCTTTCGGAGCATTGCTCCTTTGTCAGGTAACTAGCCAGCTGATGAAGGATGAGTGCTCCGAAAACTTATAGTTCCAAATAAACTTAGTCTATAACCTGGTGTGATTTTTAACTTTGTCCACCCGAGTTCAACACTGGCACCTCCACATCATCGACCTATTTAGACCTAGCAGATTTCCAGATTTGATGTAAAGCTTTCTTATTTAACCTCTGGCTCTCTGGTGACGTTACCATTCAGCATATTGCATAATGGATATAAAAAAATTCTATACATAGATGCTCAAACATCCTATGACTGCTGTTGTACTGGTTTTTTCAATGACTGAAGAGAACTGACAAGCCAGACCCCACCTTTCAGATTTTAAGCAGTGTAAGGAAGACTTATTTTTACTTTCAATCTTTGGCTGACTTTCATTCCACTTCCAAGTATTCTTGCTGTAATAAAGTTTAATCTTAAATATGTATTCGGTACTGACCCAACACCAGTACTTCTGGTGTTGGGTCAGTACCGAACAGGATGTGGCACTGATGCTAAAAACAAGTGCTTGCAGATCTGAGGGCTTTGACAGTAGTTTGTGAAGTATTACATTTTTGTGGAGGAGGATTTGTTTCAAATTCTAGGAGAGGGAAGAATCTGCCTTGGAACAATTCCAGATGTCACATTTCCTATTATATTTTCCCAAACAACAGCTGGCTTTTTTCTTAAGATGGCTGGTTTTGTGCAAAGTGTGAACTCAACAAGTTCTTACATTTTATGGAATTTGGCATTGCTTTCTCGATAAACATTGATTTTAAAAACTTTTTTACCTTATTGGATTGATGTTTTTTGGTAATAGTCTATAAAATGTTGCTAGTTCTTTAAATAAGATACAAAAAAGGCATCATATAGCAAAGTCAAACACTGTCTGGATGAAGCAAAATATTGTAAAATAAAGATTAGCACAGTGCAATCGATATTATACTGAGTTATGATGGAATGTGATGGCATGTTTTTTGGTACTGCGTTGAGCATCATGTTGGTGTTGCGAGACCCTTTACTCAGTCCTTCTTTTAAATGCATTTTTTATGATCTCAAAAAATCTTTGAAGATATTAGACAGGATTGTATGATTTTTGAACAAGTTGAAAGAGTAATGTTTTGACTAAATTTTGTCACCTGGCCCATAGTGAACCGGAGAAAGTGAGGATTGCAGATGCTGGAGACCAGAGTTGAAAAATGTGGTGCTAGAAAAACACAGCAGGCCAGGCAGCATCCAAGAAGCGCTTATGCCCAAAACGTCGATTCTCCTGCTCCTCGGATGCTGCCTGGCCTGCTGTGTTTTTCAACAACCACATTTTTCAACCGTTGTGAACCATTTAAACCTAGGTGGTCTTAGAATTTCACCCAAGCCTTTCTTTGGCTTGTTGCAATTTTTAATGGCAGTAAAAGCAATGGAACTAAACATGTTGATTAAAGTTGGTCCTTATTCCTAATTCTGGTCATGATTGCTTTCTGGTGATGCAAGGACTGAAAACCTGAGAGTGCAATTTTATTTGGCTACCAGAGTTCTGTACCATTGACTATCATGAAATTCGAAAGAACTGGGGATGCTGGAAATTAGAAACAAAAACAGAAATTGCTGGAAAAACAATTTTTCTGGCAGCATCTGTGGAGAGAAATCTGAGTTAATGTTTCGGGTGCAGTGACCCTTCAGACTAAAGTGAAAGTGAGATTGAACTGAGAGTAAAGGGACAGATTGGGTAAGAGTGCATGATAGGTCACAGCAAATTATGGATTTTATTTTTTCTCTGCTGCCAAATTGAAGTTGTAAAAGAACCAGATGTCATTGAAAAAGGGAACAAGTTGATTTTACATTTTGCATATGATGTTAAGGTAATTTTTCAAGCACAATATTTCAATTATCATTTCAGGTTCTTGCACTTCGTTTTCCTTCAATGATACAAGACAATTGGGTCTTTTCTTTGCCATAATTACACTACGTTTTGTGCTTGAAGAATTGTAATTGAGAATGGGTGGGGGTGAAGGTGCAGGGGTGGATCAGCATGAGATTGAGCTTCAGATATATTTAAGTACCATAAACTGCAGCATTTATTAAGAGGTCTGTATGGCAGCTGAGAGTTCAGTAGTACCATTGATGTAACAAATGTTTAGTGCCTTTGTACAGTCTGTGAAACTTTTGTCTGACAAAAATCTTTAGAGTCATAGAGTCATAGAAGTGTACAGCATGGAAACAGACCCTTCGGTCCAACCTGTCCATGCCGACCAGATATCCCAACCCAATCTAGTCCCACCTGTCAAAACCGGGCCCATATCCCTCCAAACCCTTCCTATTCATATACCCATCCAAATGCCTCATAAATGTTGCAATTGTAACAGCCTCCACCACGTCCTCTGGCAGCTCATTCCACACACGTACCACACTCTGCGTGAAAAAGTTGCCCCTTAGGTCTCTGAAATATCTTTCCCCTCTCAACCTAAACCTATGCCCTCTAGTTCTGGACTCCCCCACCCCAGGGAAAAGACTTTGTCTATTTATCCTATCCATGCCTCTCATAATTTTGTAAACCTCAGCCTCCGACACTCCAGGGAAAACAGCCCCAGCCTGTTCAGCCTCTCCTTATAGCTCAAATCCTCCAACACTGGCAACATCCTTGTAAATCTTTTCTGAACCCTTTCCAGTTTCACAGCATCTTTCCGATAGGAAGGAGACCAGGATTGCACGCAATATTCCAACAGTGGCCTAACCAATGTCCTGTACAGCTGTAACATGACCTCCCAACTCCTGTACTCAATACTCTGACCTATAAAGGAAAGTATACCAAACGTCGTCTTCACTATCCTATCTACCTGCGACTCCACTTTCAAGTGGGTATGAACCTGCACTCCAAGGTCTCTTTGTTCAACAACACTCCCTAGGACCTTACCATTAAGTATAAGTCCTGCTAAGATTTGCTTTCCCAAAATGCAGCATCTCGCATTTATCTGAATTAAACTCCATCTGCCACTTCTCAGCCCATTGGCCCATCTGATCAAGATCCTGTTGTAATCTGAGGTAACCCTCTTCGCTGTCCACTACACCTCCAATTTTGGTGTCATCTGCAAACTTACTAACTGTATCTCTTATGCTCGCATCCAAATATTTATGTAAATGATGAAAAGTAGTGCACCCAGCACCGATCCTTGTGGCACTCTATTGGTTACAGGCCTCCAGTCTGAAAAACAACCCTCCACCACCACCCTCTGTCTTCTACCTTAGAGCCAGTTCTGTATCCTACCTTTGAGCCAGTTCTGTATCCAAATGGCTAGTTCTCCCTGTATTCCATGAGATCTAACCTTGCTAATCAGTCTCCCATGGGGAACCTTGTCGAACGCCTTACTGAAGTCCATATTGATCACACCCAAACACAGCCAGAAACTCTAACCACCTTGCCATACATCAAAGAAGTTTCAGAAATGACAGCCAGACTACTAAGACCCCTTGGAGTCCTCGTAGCACCCAAACCCACCAACACTCAAACAAAAACTAACAAACTTAAAAGACCCAGTACAACCCATGGACAAAACCAACATCGTCTACAAAATTCCATACAAGGACTGCCACAAACACTACGTAGGACAAACAGGAAGAAAGTTAGCCATCAGGATATACAAACACCAGCTAGCCACAAAAAGACACGACCCTCTCTCTCTCATAGCCCTACACACGGATGAAAAAAACCACCAATTCGACTGGGACAACACATCTATTCTGGGACAGGCTAAGCAAAGACATGCCAGAGAATTCCTAGCGGCCTGGCACTCCAACCACAAAGCCATAAACAAACACACAGATCTAGATACCATCTATCAACCCCTCAGAAAACGAACAGGAAATGACATCACCACAAATCCCAGGAACCCCATCCAGGTCAAACATGTAAATAGAAAACAGGAGACAACAGCTTCGCTTCACTTGGAGATTGCCACTGATGATGTTACCTAGCCAGGTAATGAAACGACTGGATATCAAACCTACAGCTCAGTGAGCAAAGCTACACCCTAAACCTCAACCTGAGCTACAAACCTTGCAGATCACATGTACTGCTCTACCCTCATCAATCTTCTTTGTTACTTCTTCAAAAAACTCAATCAAGTTTTTGAGACATGATTTCCCACCACAAAGCCATGTTGACTATCCCTAATCAGTCCTTGCCTTTCCAAATACATGTAAATCCTGTCCCTCAGGATTCCCTCCAACAACTTGCCCATCACTGAGGTCAGGCTCACCGGTCTCTAGTTCCTTGGCTTGTCTTTACCGCCTTTCTTAAACAGTGGCACCACGTTTGCCAACTTCCAGTCTTCTGGCACCTCACCTGTGACTATCGATGATACAAATATCTCAACAAGAGGCCCAGCAATCACTTCTCTAGCTTCCCACAGAGTTCTCGGGTACACAGGGAACTCGAGCAGTTGTAATTGGTAATTGATCTTTAACCTTGTTTCAATGAATTCTACAAAAAGTTGTAACCGTTTAACAAGATGCTTTTTGACATGCACCTTTATGAGGATCTATTCTGTAAAGATCTCTCAGAATCTTGTACTTTTCAATGATATCAGTTGACCACCTTTCCATGTCAAGAGTGGTGCTGGAAAAGCCCAGCAGGTCAGGCAGCATCTGAGGAGCAAGAGAATCGACGTTTCGGACATAAGCCTTTCATCCTTTCCATGTCCAGAGAATATAATCCAGTTCCATTCTCAGTCCTTTAATGTGGTTGCATTCTCATTCTAGGAATCAATCGAGTGAACATTCTGCTTCTTTCCTTGGGTCCGTAGACCAAACCTGTATAATACTCATTGGATGCTTTCTACAATTCTAGCAAGACTGCAACCTTCTTGCAATAAATACCAACATATAATTTTTCTTCCTATTAGATTACTGGGCCTGCATGTAGAACAACTCCCCCGTTCCTCTGAATATCAACATAGTAAACTAGTTAGTAAGGTTAGTTAGCATGAGATTCAGGGGAAGTTAGCCAATTGGATATGAAGGTAGCTTGAAGGTAGGAGGCGGCGGCTGGTGGTAGAGGGTTGCTTTTTGGACTGGAGGCCTGTGACCAACAGTGTGCCACAAGAATTGGTGCTGGGTCCAATGATTTGAATGTGAATATAGGAGGTATGGTTAATAGGTTTTGCAGATGACACCAAAATAGGTGGTGTATTGGGACTGTATTGAATAAGATTATCTGAGTACAATGGGACCTTGATCAGATGGGTCCACGGACCAAGGAGTGGCAGGTTGATTTTAATTTGGATAAATGTGAAGTGTTGAATTTTGGTAAGACAAACCAGATTTGGACTTGTACAGTTAATGATAGGGTGTTGCGGAGTGTTACCAACAAAGAGACTTAGGGCTACAGATGTGGTGTTCCTTGAAAGTGGAGTTGCAGGGTGGTGTTGGCATTTGGCATGCTTGCCTTCATTGGTCTGAATATTGAGTATCGCAGTTGGGACGTCATGCTGCAGCTGTATAGGACATTGGTGAGATCACTTTTAGAATTCTGCATACAATTCTAGTTGCCCTTGTATAGGAAGGATGTTGTTCAACTTGAGAGGGTGCAGAAAGATTTTTTTTTAAATTTACTCGCTGGATGTGGACAT
The DNA here is from genome assembly GCF_037043375.1 of Chiloscyllium plagiosum. Taxonomy (NCBI): domain Eukaryota; kingdom Metazoa; phylum Chordata; class Chondrichthyes; order Orectolobiformes; family Hemiscylliidae; genus Chiloscyllium; species Chiloscyllium plagiosum. Next base: position 60,772,366 of record NW_028270142.1, read on the forward strand.
CTCTGGCTAGGTTAGCATATATTGCCCTTCCTAATTGACCGGAGGCAGTTTAGAGTCAACCTCATTGCTGTGCATCTGGAGTCACGTGTGGGCCAGACCAAGTAAGGACAGCAGATTCCTTACCCTAAAGGAACCAGATGTTTTTCCAACAAATAGCAATAGTTTCAGTCATCATTAGCCCCTTAATTCTAGATTCTTTACTGAATTCAGATTTCACGATTTGCATAGCAGGATTAGCTGAGTTTCTGGATTAATAGCTTATCGATAATACCACTAGGCATCGCCTCCCCATTTACAAAGATATTGCTGAGACTGGAAGGTTTGAGTTATAGGGAGAGGCTGAATAGGCTGGGGCTTTTTCCCCGGAGTGTGACAGGTGAATTTATAGAGGTTTATAAAATCATGAGGGGCTTGGATAGGGTGAATAGCCAAAGTCTTTTTCCTTGGGTAGGGAGTCCAAAGCTAGAGGGCATAAGTTTATGGTGAGAGTAGAAAAATTTTAAATGACCTGAGAAGTAACTCTTTTGTGTAGACGGTGATGCATGAATAGAACCAGCTGTCAGAGGAAGAGGTGGAGGCAGGTACAATTCCAACATTTAAAAGACATTTGGATGAGTATGTGAATATGGAATTGTTCAGAGGGATATTGGTCAAATGAAAGCCAATGGGACTAGGTCAGATTGGGATGGCAGGAATGGATGAATTGGACTGAATGTTTTCGTGCTATATGATTCCATTTATTTATCTTTCCCATTTCTTAAAAATCTGTGTTTTCCATTCTAACCACCAAAGTGAATAATTATGCACTTGTATCTGGCACCTTGCTCAAAAACTTAACTGGCCTATATTCCTTTGTAGCCTCCTTACTGCTGAAGTTCCCACCCTCCTTTGTCATCAGCAAGCTCTGTTGCATACAGTCCACTTTTGTAAGTAATAAAAGCTCTACATAGTTGAAGCACTAGTATTGATTCTGTGGCACTCCATAATTTACACCCTGCAAATAATCTGTTTTCTGTTCTCTGCCCATTAACTAATCCTTATGTGAGTGACTATCTTTTTGTTGTACTTTGACAATCTGTATGATGATGCAAACAATCAACAATATGATTGAGCCGTCAGAAACTTTGCAATTTTGTGCAGGCAAGTAAATTTGCACATTTTTTTAAAATAACAATTATATCTATGCTTTAGAACTGAATACAATTGCAGTTTTCTATTCAACTTGTTCATGAAGGTGAATGCTGCTTTTATCAAACTGCTTAATTTGAATTATTTGTGCCAGCAGGGATAAACTATATTTTGATTATTGGATTAAAAATGTCTGGCAACTGTAGCCTTTTTATGTTTGTGTGGATGCTTTGAGATTTTAGACCTGTCTTTGGTGGGAGTGCTGGTGACTGTTCAATAAGATCGTAATCTGACCTGATACCTTTCAGTGAAACTGTGTTCATGATTTATTTTTAGTTTTAGTGCAATTTACACACAAACTTGGACCATGAAGATTAACCTCAGAAGGATATGCAAGGAAAATGCTCAACATCATAATTTTTAGTGATTTTTACATTGGCTTAGTTTCCTGCAGGTTTTTGTTTCTAAACTCTTGCATCTTCATCCAAACTTCATCTGTGTGTAGATTTGCTCATTTGTATAAATTGCTTTTCCCTCGGCTCTGGCGACTCGATTTGTCAATTTAGGAGAAAAGTACTCGTCCTGAGAACATCTGGCACTCTTTTCTGATTTTATAAACTTCTACTTTTTGCATTGATAATCACTTCAGGTTTATATTTCCTTAGGTGAACTGAAAAATTGGATGTAATAAGTTACTTCATGCTGGATGTCTTGAGGTTAATTGTGTTTTTCCGTCTATATCAATGTGTGCAAATAGACTGGTAATATGCTATGTAAATTTCGTCTAGTCTTGTCTGTTCTTTTGCTATCCATCCTTCCTTGAGTTTAATCAAAAGTCTGCTCTTACTTTCAGTCACCAGTAAAGAGACTAATCGAATCCTACATAATTGCAAATCTTGAAGGCCGAATAGTGCATGTCAGAATATTTTCTGTAAACATTTTTATTGCGAATGAGTTTTGTCTGCCTTAATGCAAAAAATACTTTGTGAGAGTTCTTACCACAATACTTTGTGGTACTCTTGGTGCAACAAGCTGTTGGTAACAAATTATCAGTAAAAAGCATGCAAACTGTCTAGCAAAAAAAATACACTATCTGATATAAAACCATATTATGAGAGATATCAGTGATTTATCTAACATGATAGCGTTCTTTCTCTCTGCGAATATGGTGACGAGCAGTTAAATGTTTGCATTTTTCTTACTGTAAAATGAAAACTGTGATATCGAAGTGAAATCTTGTTTCCTTGTATTTGGTCTTGTGTTTCTGTGAGGCAATTTGTAAGTGAATAACTGCATCATAAAACTCTAACGTTATGGAAAATTGCTTAGGGTTGTTTTGATAAATGTCATTAGCCTTGCAAATAGAGCCTTAGAATATGTTTGGAAAGAGTGGAGTTTAACTGTTCATGGTAAGAAGTCGGCTAATCGTGGAAACTTCAATGAATTCACTAGTTAACACTATATTGTTGCCTGAAAGTAGGAATAGCTAAAGAAATTACTTTTGTTGATCCTCACAACAGTGTTCTTCAGTCTGAGTTCTGATGCAGTGTCCCACCCAAAATATGAACCTTTACTTCCTTTTGCTTACAAAGTGATCTGTTATAAAGTCATAGTCATAGAGATGTACAGCACAGAAGCAGACCCTTCGGTCCATCTTGTCCATGCCAACCAGATATCCCAACCTAATCTAGTCCCACTTGCCAATGTGCAGCCCTTATCCCTCCAAACAGTTCCTATTCATATACCCATGCAGATGCCATTTAAAAGTTGCAATCATGCTAGCCTCCAATTTTTCTGGCTGCTCATTTCATACATGCACCACCCTCTGCGTGAAAAAGTTGCCCCCTGGGTATCGTTTATAGCTTTCCACTGTCACCCTAAACCTATGCTGTCTAGTTCTGGACTCACCACCCCAGGGAAAAGACTTTGTCTATTTACCCTATCCATTCCCCTCATTATTTTATAAACCACTGTAAGTCACCCTTCAGCCTCCACACTCCAGTGAAAACAACCCCAGCCTATTCAACCTCTCTGTATAGCTGAAATCTTCCAACCCTGGCAACATACTTGTAAATCTTTTCATAACCCTTTCAAGTTTCACAACATCCTTCCAATAGGAAGGAGACCAGAATTATTGTGCAACTTCAATATTTATTTTTCATTTTGGAATCTTAGTATTGGTATATATTGTAGTGAACAGAGGAAAATTTATGACGACCTTTAATTCAGAGTACTTAACATCCAATTACAAGCCTGCAATATGCCAGCCAGAACATTATTAAAGAAAAAGCCCAGGTTGTTTCTAGTTTGTTACAGTTCTAGACCAAGAAATCTGTGTAATTTGCATTTCTCACTTTTTAGTGTTTCGAGATCTCGCAATATTGTCCTGTTTTTAATGCTGGAGGCTCAAGTCTACTTAGTTACAACTGCCAATACTTAGTCAAAAAAGAACCTTGTTCCAAATCTTCCAGCATGCCCTTTAGGCTGTTCTGGACTGAATTTATTGTAGATGATGAACCACTCCATTTGTATGGTCTTATTGAACAACTGCCTCCTGGCTAGTGGATTGCAAGGTCTTTTCCCTGTTTCATAAACGTAGCATGCTGACCATAACAAGGCTTAGGCCTAAAACAAACAAAAGCTTGCAAAAATGGGGCCTTATTTTATCAGTACATAATGGTGACTGTCATGGGAAATAAAAACTGTCACCTTGATTTCAATTTCTTGTGTGTGAGATGACAGACTTGCAAGTAATTTCTAATGTATTTGATGGCTTGTAGCATTGCATAATAATGTTTCATAAAGAGTTTTCTACTTTTGGTGGAACTATTTTTGCAATGTTTCTTTTTGCTGTAGTGCTGTTGTAAGGGGCCACATTATTGAATTGATAAAGAATTTAAACTTATCCTAGGGCAGTCGTACTTTGTCAACTGTAGACCCAATTAGCCAACAAAAAAGAATGAAGGAGCCACCCCTTCAGCATTGCAGTGAGCAATTACTCAGCAATTCAAATAGGCTCTTGTATACATCATGTTATCTTAAGGTTCTTTTACAGTGAAGGAGTGCAATTGTTGGCAAGTGTATCGTATTTCAGTGAGGATCCTTAATACCTAATTATGAAAGTCTGAATTTTTAAGTATGGTTACCATTCAAAACACACATCGAGCTTCCTTTATTGACCTGATGAGAAGCAGGAATCTCTACCCTCTTGATTTAAAGGAATGTGATGTAAAAAGGTTGGGAATCTTTGTCTGAGTGATGCTTCTCCAATCTAATTTGGGAATACAAGAGTACATATGTTCAGTTTGGTTTTTCAGGAATGTTCAGCAGAATAACAGTATGTTCCTAAAGACATCTTTTGATTTCTGAATCCTACCTCCTAGAAATTGAATTTAGACAGACAAGATATGAATCTCTGGTCCCAAATGTTGGGTGGAGGTAAATGACCCGAGAAAATAATTGAAAATTTGATTTCACTTTGTATCCTGGCCAGCATTTAGCCAGCTAATATCATCACCAAAAATGCAGCATCTGATCTGAAATTATGACTTGCATCTATTGATGCACTATAAGTTAGAGGTAAACAGCAATCCAGATGTATATAATTTGACAACTGCATTTCAATTGTGTTGCTTTAGTTAGAAAGGTTTGAGACATCGCATACAATATAGGGCACTGGTATCAAGTTTCACTTATAATATTGTTAAACATGATCATTTTCTTTCAGTAGATTATCATTTAAATGTATGTGTATATTGGAGGGGGTTTAATTATGTTTTAAATTTATGGTATGTGAGTGCCACTAACAGGACCAGTATTTATTGCCGATTTCTAATTGCGTTTATAGTGGTGAGTTGCTGCCTTGAATTGCTTCAGTCAGTGGATGAAGACGCCCAGGTTTCTGTAATGGAAGGTATTAGGTGCAACAGTGGTGAAAGCAGAATGATACATTTCCATGTTAGAATGGTGAAATTTGTAGTGGTGCTTTTGAGGTGATCATGTTCTTAAATGGCAGGTTGCTCATTCACTCTGTTGAAGAACTCATGGCAAGTTGTGCAATGCTTGTTGGGATTGGTGTGATGGTAGTGTAGGATGTTAATGTTTAAAGTAGTGAATCAAGATGGGCGGCACGGTGGCACAGTGGTTAGCACTGCTGCCTTACAGCGCCAGAGACCCAGGTTCAATTCCTGCCTCAGGCAACTGACTGTGTGGAGTTTGCACATTCTCCCCGTGTCTGCGTCGGTTTCCTCCGGGTGCTCCGGTTTCCTCCCACAGTCCAAAAAATGTGCAGGTTAGGTGAATTGGCCATGCTAAATTGCCCGTAGTGTTAGGTGAAGGGGTAAATGGAGGGGAATGGGTCTGGGTGGGTTGCGCTTTGGTGGGTCGGTGTGGACTTGTTGGGCCGAAGGGTCTGTTTCCACACTGTAAGTAATCTAATCTAAAAAGTGGCATGTGTTTTTCTGAATGGTGTCAATCTGTTTAAATGTTTTTAAAAGTTGGATTCCAGACAAGTGGATATGTTCCAACATGCTTCTAAATTTGATTTTTAGATATTGGAAGACTTTGGGTGTTCTGACTATTTGTAGCTGGCCCAACTATATTTCAGCTCCATATCCTATCCTGTTCACCTTCAAGGATGTTGATGTGGAGAATTTGGTGAATATTAAGAAGAAATAAATAGACTCTCTTTCTCATTAGAAATGGTTGTTACCCAGAATGTGCAGTGAGAAAATCAGCATTTCAGACACAAGTATTGTTTGGTGTGCACAGACTATTTGTTTATTTGTGGAATGTATAAATATTTCCACTTTTGATCTTATGCATGAGGGAAGTTCACTGATGAAGCAGCTGAAGATGACTGCAACTAGCACATTGCTTGGAGGAGTTTTAGCTGAGGTGAATGGTCTCCAATAATCCTTTTCCTTGTGTTAAGTATCACTCAGCCAATGATTTCATAAAATTAAACTCAATGGAAGACAGCTTGATGTCTCGCTTGATGAGGTGCTGCCTTGATGTTAAGGACAGTAATTCTCACATCTTTGAATACAGTAATTCTGTCCACAACTATGGCTATATAAGGTTTGTAGCTAAGGGGTTCTGGTGGAAATTATACCAATTGGTGAGGAAGTAATTTGTGAATAAGTGCTACTTGATAACACTATGGATGCTGTCTTCCACCATTCTATACTGATTGACAATATGTAATTGGTAGCGTGCGATTTGTTCTATTTATAGACAGGTCACACCTGGGCAATTTTCCAATTTCAGGTAGATTCTAATGTTGTGCAGGGTCAATTTAGCTAGAGGCATGACTAATTATGAAACATGGGTCTTCAACATTGCAAACAGGATTTTGTTGGAACTTGGAACCTTTGCTCTATTAATGTGTTCAGATGTTTCTTGATAGCATATGGAATGAATTGAGTTGGCTGCAGACCAGCTTCTGTAGGAGTGCTGGAATGAATCACTCACTTAGTACTTCTATCTGAAATTGGTCACAAAAGCATTAATATTCGGTGTGCTCATGATTACTGTAAATTATTAATTGATATGGTGATTACTAGGAAACAATGCTATTATTATTGCTATAAACTCATTAAATACTGAGTGCCATTTGTGTTTGAAAGTGCCATTTGTTTTGAAAGAACCATCTACAGGGCAACCTCGATTATCCGAATGACACAGGCGGGGAGTGTTTTGTTTGGATAATCGAATATCAGATGACAGTTTACCCAAGCATCAGGAGATCTTGTTCGGATATTCCAAAATTCAGATGATTGGTGTTTGGATAACTAAGGTTGCACTGTACCTTAAATTGAATGTGGTTCTTGAATAGGTTTACAGTTATTAATTGCACATCAAAGGTCCCAGTTTTTAAAAAAAACTTCTAACAACTATATAACTTTTAAAGTAAATCAGAAACTTAATAGTAGTTTGAGAAAAAAGCAATCGAAATATCCTGGATTGCTGTTTATCACTTATTTATTTATGGTGCATCAATAAATGCTTATTACTATGTTATTGAATTATAGTTGTGAACCGTTTAACACCTTTTGTTTTAACTCTCCAGACCCCTATTGCAGTTATCAACCCATGACCATTTAAGTGTAAAAACAGCTTCACGACAGTTCTTTGTGGTCTTATGCAGACTAGCACAGATCAGGAGGGCTGGTTGTGAGACATGCACATTTTTTGTCAGGAAAAACTTTTGTCTACAGTACATCCAAAAGTGAAGCTGCCAGCAAAAGCGTGAAGTTAAATAGAGTTAAGTAGCACATTTATTGTATTTACGCAATGTTGAAGAACAAATCTGGTTGTGTAAAATGTAGTTTGAGAATATTGACCTTTGTTTGAAGTTATCAATGAGGTTTCTAAATAATAAATTCAGTGGCTGTGAAGTTTAAGCCTAGCCGATATTTCAAAATAGGGCCAATTCTTTATGATCCACATTTTTTCTCCTGTTATTTTCCACAACATAGTATAAAGTTTTGAAATTTGCTTTTAATCTGTCTGATCACTAACAAAACATTTTCCTCCCATATTAGATATAAAAGGGGGAGACATTTTAGTTTAGTAATACAGAGACAGTGAACATGTGGATAAAGTGCCTTAATGAATGGCTAGCATTAAAGACAGTCCTAGTTTAAGCAGTTTGTGAGGATTACGTTTCATAATGGCTGGATTCCTTATATGGAAGGTGTCTGTGGCCTTGGGTAAGAGGAGGAATATCGAAAGGAAGTGTGCCGAATGTAAGGTTATTTTGAATTTTTGTTGTTTTTTTTTAATCTGTAATTTAGTAAATGTTTGTACTGAGTGATCATTATTCATCTAAGTAATGAATCTGCCACATAAGTAAACAAATATGTCTTCGGGTTCTTCATATGCCTTCAAGTCTTAATGTTGCTGTTAATGAAAATTAAACATGTTGATACTCTAATAGATGTGTACCTTTTACATGGTTCAAATAAAGAATTGTACTTGATTTGAGTGGTTACACAGCTGAAACACAATTCAAATGATGTCATGCATCACAAGAGAAAAGATGATCTGAATCCTGTGGTTTTAGATTATTCAAGCCAGCTGTTAAATACTAGGAGACTGCTTGTACTGTTAGGGATAGGCATGCAGTAGTCTCTCTTTTAGATTGTCTGGCTGTCTACAGTTTCCTGGTATAGTTAATGAGAAGTCCATTATTACTGTTAAACCACAGTTACGATTTGAGTCATAACCTGACTTTTTTTTTAAGTGATCTTTTATAGGACTCTGAAATTGCTACTGAAATACATGCTAGATAACTTTTCAGAGTCTTAAAATTACAGAGACATGGCTGCAGGGTGACCAGGGATGGAAACTGAACATTTGTGAGTATTTAGTGTTTAGGAATTTCAGACATAAAGGAAAAGGTGGGGAGTTGCATTGCTGGTTCAAGAGGACATAAACATAATATGGAGGAAAAATGTTAGCTCAGGCAATATAGAATTTATGTATGTGGAATTGAGAAATACCAAGGGGCAAAGATCAGGGAGGGGGGTGGGGCGCAGGAGGTGGTATGTAGACATGGAGATGTTTGGATTGGCATTAAACAGGAAGTCAGACATGCATGTGGTAAAGGAAAACAGGACATTGGTTAGGCCTCTGTTGGAATATTGCGTGCAATTCTGGTCTCCTTCCTATTGGAACGATGTTGTGAAACTTGAAAGGGTTCAGAAAAGATTTCCAAGGATGTTGCCAGTGTTAGAGAATTTGAGCTATAGGGAAAGTTTGAAAAAGCTGTTTTCCCTGGAGCGTCGAAGGCTGAGGGGTGACCTCATAAGGTTTATAAAATCTTGAGGGGCATGGATAAGGTAAATAGACAAGGTCTTTTCCCTGGGGTGGGGAAGTCCAGAACTAGAGGGCATAGGTTTATGGTGAGAGGGGAAAGATATAAAAGATAACTAAGGGGCAATGTTTTCACACAGGGTGGTGCGTGTGTGGAATAGGTTGCCAGAGGAAGTGGTGGACACTAGGTACAATTGCAACATTTAAAAGGCATCTGGATAGGTGTATGAATAGGAAGGGTTTGGAGGGATAATGGCTGGGTGCTGGCAAGTGGAACTAGATAGGGTTGGGAGTTTGGTCAGCATGAAGGAGTTGGATCAAAGGGTCTGATTCCATGCTGTTTATCTCTGACTCTATAACATCTGTAATTATGGGTGATTTTAATCTGCGTATAGATTGGGCAAATCAAATTAGTGACAATACTGTGGAGGAGGAATTCCTAAACTCTATATAGGATACTTTTTCTGGACCAATATGTTGAGGGGTTGGGGAGATACAGATGTGCTAAAAACCTTTTTGAGGCATTTAGATAGGAAAAAGATACGTACGGAGTTGATAAAGTGTGGTGTTGGAAAAAGCACTGCAGGTCAGGCAGCATTTAAGGAGCAAGAGAGTTGGTGTTTTAGGCAGGACGTTTCTTCAGGACTGGGGAAGGGAGCTGAGAGATAAATGGCATGAGGTGGGACTAGGGAAAAGGTAGGTGGGATGGCAATAGGTGGGCGAAGGTAGGAAGTAATGGTGATAGGTCAGTGGGGAGCATGGAGCGGATAGGTAGGAAGAAGGTTGCACAGGTAGGTCAGGTCAAGAGGGTGGATCTGAGTTGGAGGGTCGGACCTGGGTTGGGGTGGGGAGATATGGAAATGAGTGAATTCAATCTCCGTACTGTGTGATTGTAGGCTCCCGAGGCAGAAGATATGTTACTCCTCTAGTTATCTCTCAGCCCCCTTGCCCCTCCCCAGCACTGAAGAAGTGGCCTGCCTGAAATGTCAACTCTCTTGCTCCTTGAATGCTGCCTGACATGCTGTGCTTTTTCCAGTGTCACACTTTATCAAGTTTGACTCTTCAGCATCTGTAGACCTCACTTTCTGCTATTAGATGGACACAGGTGATGTGCGGGTAGATGAGTTTAGTTCAGAATGGCAGTGTGGTTGGTACAGACATGGAAGGCCTAAGAGCCCTGTTCCTGTGCTGTACTGTTTTATATTCTGTTAAAATTTCAGATCTCTTTGATCATCTTCACTACCCATTTCAAACTGTTTATGGATTATCTAAATACTACTGACATTGCACTAGAGACTCACTAACTTCCACATGGTGGGGCTTCCAACTTTGATATTGGGCCATATTCTGTGCTGAGTACTGTACATCCTCCTACAGCAGAACTATTGGTATCATTTCTAGCATCCTTTGATTTCCCTCAGTAACAAATTCTGAGTGTGAAAATTTAATCTGTATAATTTAGATGCTCTATGTAGGAATTTCAGCATGCTATCTTCCTTGAACTGTTTCCTTGAACCGCTGCAGCCCATGTGCTGGAGGTGGACACTCAATGTCCTTAGGGAATTCCAGGATTTTGACCCAGTGACATTGAAGGAATGGCAATATATTTCCAATTCATGATGGTGAGAGGCATGAAGGGGAACTTATAGGCAATGGTGCTCCCATATACCTGCTGCTCCAATAAATGTACGGTTGATCACTTGGTGGACATGATGGGCCGAATGGTTTCTTTCCATGTCATTGAGATTGAAGTCCTGATATTTTTTAGTATTCATTGACTACAATAGTTTCACACTAGGCCTAACATAATATTTCGGTTGAAACTTTATTGCTGGAACAGCACAGCAGGTCAGGCAGCATCCAGGGAACAGGAGATTCGACGTTTCGGGCACAGGCCCTTCTTCAGGAATCTTTCCTGAAGAAGGGCCTGTGCCCGAAACGTCGAATCTCCTGTTCCCTGGATGCTGCCTGACCTGCTTTGCTGTTCCAGCAATAAAGTTTCAACTTTGATCTCCAGCATCTGCAGACCTCACTTTCTCCTCTAACATAATATTTCTCACTACCTTTTACTTGGCTTGTAGTTAAATTTGATCAATGTAACTTGTCAATGTAGCAATCACTTAGAACATATGTTTGCTGCCAAGACATCTTTTTGCTTCCTGCTACCCTATACTTGCTGTTAGTAAATCTGTGGATATGCACATACATTTTTATGGTGGGAAATTATTGCATTTATTTATAGTTCCGCTTAAGTCATATTCCAGAACCAGTTGTACATGTGGCATATGAAACTGTTCACACCCTACTTAAACCATCAAGCCACAAAAAAAGAAACCAATACCTGAACCCAACATACAGGAAGTGCTTTATGCTGGAAAGTTGTACAATGTTGCAATTGTAAATGCTGAAAAGTGCCTTTTTCTTTCCTCCAGAAAATTTGAAGTTTAACCTATAACTTCATTTAGGAAGTTCACAGTCCCTAATAGGGTTTCATAATTGGCATACAAGTCATGGCATGCAAATGTGATGCAAGCAAATATCTTTAATAGATAAGAAAATACTATATCGAATCAACTTGAAGTTTTAAAAAGTCTGTAAAGTCATGTTGGGGAAAAAATATCCTTCATATAAGGTTGAAAGAAAGTTCTGTACTTCACTGCAGTGAATTGTGCTTGGGATCACATTAACAAGGGAAAAAAGTGAATTAAATGCACAGTCATAGAGGTATACAGCACAGAAACAGACCAGCCAATCCAATATGACGTAATCCTGTTTGTTAGCATTTGGCCCACAACCCTCTAAACCCTTCCTTTTCATATTCTCATCCAGATGCCTTTTAAATGTTGGAGTTATGCCCACCTCCATCACTTTCTTTGGCAGCTTGTTCCATACATGAACCACCATTTGCATGAACAAGTTACTCCAGTCCTTTTTTTTTAAACTTTCCCCTCTCACCTTAAACCTATGCCCTCTAGTTCTGGACTCCTTCCATCCTAGGAAAAAAAAAACATGGTTATCACCCTATCCATGTACCTCACGATTTTTATAAACCTCTATAATATCACACCTTGGCTTTCCATGCTTCAGGAGAAAAAAGCCCCAGTCTATTAAGCTTCTACCTGTAACTCAAACCCTCCAGTCCCAACAGCATTCTTGTAAATACTTCCTGCCACCCTCTCAAGTTTAACAACACCTTTCCTATAGAAGGGTGAGCAGAATTGTTCTAGTAATATTCTAAAAGTGGCCTCACTAATGTCTTTTACAGCTGTAACATGACTTCCCAACTGTTATACTCCGTGTTCTAACCAATGAAAGTGAGCCTGCCAAACACTGCCTTCACTATCCTGTCTACCTGTGACTCCACTTTCAAGAAACTCTGCATTTGCACCTCTAGCTCTCTTCGTTTGGCAACACTCCCCTGGGTCCTACCATAAACCGTATAAGTTCTGCCCTAGTTTGCCTTGCCAAAATGTAACACCTTACATTTATCAAAATTCTATCTTCCACTCCTCAGCTCATTGGGCCATCTGATCAAGGTCCTGTTGTACTCTGAGATAATCATCTTCACTGTCCATTACACCACCAATTTTGGTGTCATCTGCAAATGTGCTAAGCACTTATTCTATATTCACTCCAAATCATTTATATAAATGACAAAAAGCAATAGACCTAGCACTGATCCTTGTGGCACACCACTGGTCACAGGATTCAGTCCAAGAAAATCCTCTATCACCATCCTCTGTCTCTGACTTTCAAGCGAGTTTTGGATCCAAGTGGCTAGTTCCCCCATGATCCCATTTTATCTAACCTTACTAACCAGTCTGCCATGATGAACTTTGTTGAACACTTTGCTGAAGTCCATATAGACAACGTTCACCTCTCTGCTTTCTTCAATCATCTTTGTCATCTCTTTTTAAAAAAAACTAATTCAAGCTAATGAGACATTATTTCACATGCAAAAAAACATGTTGACTATCCCTAATCAGTCTTTGTCTTTGCAAATGCATGTAAATCCTGTGACTCAGAATCCCTTCCAAATTAACATTGCACTGTATTATTAAATTTCTGATTTGGATGCAGATCAGCGACAATGAGCTTTAAGTCAGTGGTTGAACTGTATGTCAGAAAGATTTTGTAAGTTCAACCTCTGGTCTCTAACATATCAAAATGGCAAAAGGAATGCTACAGATGTCCTCAGTACCCAAGGGCTTGTTTTTTATATGAAAAAAACTCCCCCCTCCTCCCAAACTGTGCGCACACAAAATACTATAGAGGAAGGAGAAGAGTTAGTGCTCCCGATTTCTGCTAATTTGTGCTGAAGATTTGTGTAAAGGTTGGGTGAGTGCATATTTGGCCTGATTGTGAATACTTGCTGTCGTTCACTTGTGTTTTAGTATTCACACACGAATAATAGTTTATTAGTTGATTTTACCTTTCAGTAACCTAGCCTCAGGTGGAAAGTGTGAATTGGCAGAGAGCAAATAAAGTGATCGGTTTACATCGTGGAAAAGAACACTGATAATTTGAGCTGGATGGCCTAATTATTTTTTCTAAATTAATAACTGCATTATTAATTTTGTTTTAAAACTCAATTGTCTTGAAAATCAAGGAAGTTCTTGTTTAATAATCATCAAGCTTAGAATGTTGGCGGGAGAATAGATAGGGCAAGTGAAGGGTAACCAATTCCTCTAGTTCGCAAACCAGGATGAGGATATTAAATCTTGCTGTAGGAGGTAGGCCAACACGAGTAAAATGAAAAACACTTTTTTCATAAAAGATAGTGAAGATCTGGAATAATCTATTCCAAAACTCTGCATTCTGAATCAATTGAAATCTTAAAACTGCAATCGATAGACATTCGTTAGGTAGAGTGTCAAAGGATATGGAAAAAACATGGGTTAATGTTCTGCTACAGATCAACCATCATCCCATTGACTAAACAGGCTTTCAATGTTTTAGCAACCAGTTACAGAAAACAAATCTGGAAGTGTATGTATTTACAGCAAACCTGATATTCAAATATAGTCAACCTATTCTAAGAAAAGTATGGTTTTTGTGCTGGTATGTATCATGTTTCCCTGATTTAACAGGAAGTTTTGTACATTGAGTAACAACTATCCACCTGCTGTAACTATTGTTTCAAGGTCTACCATTTCTCTCTGACCTTCAGTTATCTTTGGTATTTTTTGCTATCAGCATGAGTGTGTTCAGCATTTTGAATGTTTAAAATCATTTAGCAACATAAACTGAATAGCTATTCTTTCAACTTGATGTTTCACGTTTCAACATCGGTACTTTCAGAGCTGTGGCCAGTTGCTAGGTGCAAAGTATGCAAGTTAAACCATGTCTGCAAATTTTCAATTCTTTATGGCTGACGATTCACACCTGGTGTATTTCAGAAAATGAGGTAAGGAATCAAGTTTCTTATATTTTCCCACATGCAGGTTTATTGGTTGCTCTGTTACGATGTGGAATTCTGTTGTAAATCAAAATAGTATTTTTTAAACAGATGAGATTGCAAATAAAGTGACAAGGAATGGTTGTATTTCTGTTCATACAAATGATATTTTGGAGAAATATGGATGGTTTTGCATAATGAACATCCTAGACTTGATTAATATTTTGTGACCTTCGTCATGATTCCACCCCCCCCGCCCGTTTCATGACAATAGTTTGTGTTTAATGAGACACAAATGAGAGGATAACTATTAATTCAAGTAGTTTTCCCCCATCCAAAAAATAACTTTATTGATTAGAGTGTTAGTAGCAAACAGTGTGATACTTAGAAGTTTCTGTTCCTGAACATTGACCCCTCTAGAATTGTTCATGTACAGGTGCTTCCCACCCCCCCCCCCAAAATCTGTATCTGTGGGTGATACGTTCCAAGACCTACCATGGATACCTGAAACTGTGGATGGTAACAAACCCTCCCATTTAAATGGGAAATTTACCTCCATGGCAGCCCCTGGAATTATTTCTGGAATGCTCCATGTAATATTTTCGGGCCGTGGTAAACCACAGATAACTGAACCCGTGCATATGGACATTCTACTGTATGTACATCAGCTTATGATTCGGTCGGATGCAACATTCTGTAGCCCCAAAGTAGTACCTTGCTACTACTACTTGTTTATATTTGTATGTAACACCATGGAGTGCAGTAGTAGAGACTAATCTGGGACTAGTGAAATTGTACTATAAGAATGTGAATGACTGATGAAAAATATTTCAAAGAATAGTTTCCTCTTTCTCCTTCCCTCACTACATATTATTTTTTTCTAAAATTATCGTTTTAAAAAAAATGACCAGTTAATAATCCCCTCTTTGTTTCGAAACTGAAGCATTGATAGATTCTTGTGGGGAGGACTCATTGATCTGATGTAGGCATGAAATCTCAAGAGCTGAAAATGTGTTGCTGGAAAAGCGCAGCAGGTCAGGCAGCATCCAAGGAACAGGAGAATCGACGTTTCGGGCATAAGCCCTTCTCAAGAAACTTTCAAGGCAAAATTTATTCTCCAATAATTTGAACTTCAAGGCTTGAAGGCAAGAAAGACATGTTTCTGCTTTATTTTCTTGTGCATCCAGAAGTACAAAATGAACAGTGCCAGAGACCCGGGTTCAATTCCCGTCTCAGGCAATTGTCTGTGTGGAGTTTGCACATTCTCCCCGTGTCTGCGTGGGTTTCCTCCGGGTACTCCGGTTTCCTCCCATAGTCCAAAAATGTGCAGGTTAAGTGAATTGGCCTTGCTAAATTGCTTGTAGTGTTAGGTGAAGGGGTAAATGTAGGGGACTGGGACTGGGTAGGTTGCTCTTCGGAGGGTCGTTGTAGACTTGTTGGGCCGAAGGGCCTGTTTCCATACTGCAAGTAATCTAATCTAATCTAATCTAATTCCAGGTTTCTATGGAGTATAACACTTTGCAAATAACCTCTTACTAGAGGATTTAAGTGGGGTGATAGAGCAGGGAGGCGATTAAATATGTTTCCTGAGATAGAAGGGTGGAATTTGATAGAGGGATGATATGGGTAGATGGGAGTGTGCAAAGATATTAAAGGTATTTTTAAGAGAGGGCTACTAACGGTATGTTAGCAATCGTTATGACTGGCAAGTTATTGGAAGCAAAAGGACTCGTGAAAAGGTGGACGTAAGGAATATTCCGGACAATTCATATCTAATATACGTGCACCTAGATTGAGTCCCGTTTCTTAAAAAAAGCTTTAAAATTCAACTGTTTCCTGTTGACTGGATTACAGCATTCATATCAATCAGAACAAAATTTAAAAGAAAAATTGTACTTTCAAGGGACATCTTTAACTAGATTTTTATTCATCTCAAACAGAAGTCCTTCTAGTGAACTCATTTAAGTTCAGCTGATAACATTGCACCCTAATTAATCCAGCCACAGTTAAGAATACAACAGGCAGCATCTGGTTTCACTAACCCAGTGATTACATTCAATGTGTTGTGTGATTCTCTATCCTTTGAATCAAGGAAATACCTGATTTGACCTTAGTGCACTGAATTTATTTCCAGTAGAACGTTCACTATTTACAGGCTGATGGGGGTTGTGGTTGGAACAGAATGGAAATAAAATGTGATCACTCTTGCTTGCTCAAAAGTGATTTCTGCAGGAAATGTCTGCATGGAAACTGGATACCTAATTTAGCAAAGGTGACAACTTTTAAGTGTGCTGGGATATCAACTGCAACTTCCCTGATCTTGCTCTAAACCGTGCTCTCAAAATATTAACTACCTTTAATTTTAAAAAGAACGGAGGACATTGAGCCCCTAGAAGCTGCTGTGACTTGTGTCTGAAGTCTCCTTCCTTGTGTTTATTTCTGTTTCAATCTCCAAAGTTGTCACCCCTCTTTAGTTTCCTTCATGCTCCAGTTCATACAAAATCTGTAATGGGACCACTTTCTGAATATAGTGCTGTATATCCAAAGAGAAGGATTGGTGAAAATTCTGGTGTAAATGAACTCTATAATTTCTTGGGAATTGTATAACAATTTCCATATGTTCTCACAATTTAAAAGCAAAGTCAACTCTGTAATGTATGTAGGCTAGTATGTTTTCTTAGTCAGCAGCTGCAAGTGCTAGTTTTGCTTGCCTCAGATTTTGCCATTAAATGTTTGACACAACTGCCTCACTTTAGTGTTGTATTTTTTCCACTGATAAAGTTGAAGTGTTAGTAATGTTATAATTTATACTAATTCTTGCATCAGAGTGTTTTATTTTTGCTTGTGCTTATTTGTCAACTTTTTTGATTAAAGATTGAAAGCAGCTAAACCATGTGCGTATATGTTTTGGTAGACTATCAATGCAAGTTAAACTGAATATAAAAATCAAAACCACCATTTTCTAAAGTATGTTTTTTTTGGTAACAAAATCTATTTTTGAGAGGATAAAGACTATTAAATCATAATGATCAGCCAAGACTGTTCTTGGTGCAAAACAAAAATTGCTTTCTATTCCATGCAACCTATTAGTCAAAACTCTTCTGCTATCTCTCCTTTTAAAAATAAATAACTTCCTACTTTATACTGCTCCTGTGAGAGATCCTCTTAATGTCAATTAAGAAAATATACAATTGCACATGCATGTACACACTCTGAACGCCTTCTCATTTCAGACCCACCCCAACCTAGGAGAAAGACCTTGGCTATTCACTCTATCCATCCCCATCATGATTTTATAAACCTCTATAAGATCACCTGTCAGCCTCCGATACTCCAGAGGGAAAAAAGCCCCACGACTATTCAGCCTCTGGTTATAACTCAAACCATACAACCCTGGAAACAACCTTGTAAATCGTTTCTGAGCCCTTTCAAGTTCAACGTCCTGCAGCAAAGAGACCAGAATTGAACATAGTATTCCAAAAATGGCCTAATCAATGACCTATACAGCTGCGACATGATGTCCCAACATTATACATAATGCACTGACCAATGAAGAAAAGCGTGCCAAACGCTGCCTTCACCACCCTTCGCATGGTGAGTGTGGCATGGGTTTTGAGAATCGGAGGTAGAGTGGGCTAGCCTGGTTTTGTTGTCAGTACTGTTGTAGTGTGTCCTTGTTTCTATAATTGCAGATGGGAGCATAGGCTTATTGATATGAAGAGAATCCAGGACCCTGGAACAACCTGTGATAACGTGGAGCTGCATGTCTTTGAGTACAAGTAGTGTGGACAAGAGTTAGGACCATCTACACTTCTCAATAGACCAGACTGGACTGAATGGCACTACTTGGTGAAAGTGAGGACTGCAGATTAGAGTCAAGATTGTGATGCTGGAAAAGCACAACAGGTCAGGCAGCATCCGAGGAGCAGGAAAATCGACATTTTGGGCAAAAGCCTTTCATCAGGAATGAAGAGCATCCTGATGAAGGACTTTTACCCAAAATGTCATTCTCCTGCTCCTCTGATGCTGCCTGACCTGCTGTGCTTTTCCAGCACCCCACACACGATCCTGAATGACACTACTATCTGGAAGCCACGCATGAGTACATGGCCATGAACTTGAACATAGCCTAGTCTTGTGGCTATTAAATCAAGTTATGGTATATCTGTGATTACTATGTACAGCAGTAATTAGCATTAATGTATAAAATTATTACTTTGAAGTCTAAGCTTGGACACTGTTCTTGACTTTTATTATCATGTGGTTTGATGGCAGCTACAAAGATGTTCTACAAAAATAGAGTGCGAGCGGATATTTTATACACTACAGAAGATGAGGGAGTTCCCGATTTTGCAACTGTATGGCACTGTTGGCTTCATTTGCAGTCATCTGACTCGATGGATAGTTTGCATACTGTCTACAGCTGTCAATTCACTGGTCTCAACGGCCCTACTTTCCCACTGCTATATGTTGTGATCTGAACAGATGTAAGATCATTTCAGCTGGGGTTACAGTGGCCTCTTAAAAGTCTATCAGACTGGTTCAACCTATACTTCTACCGCAACATTTTAAGCCCCAGATTTGAGTTTGTCTTGAGATTATTGCCCATGAAGCCAAGCTAGGAGTGTTGACTACCTTTTGAATTATATAGGATTCCTTTGCAATGTTCTGTTGAAATAATATTTGAAGGAATGGATCCACAAGGGTTGTGCATTTCTGGTCAACATTGAGATATCTTGAAGATCAATTGTGTGCAAAATACTTATATGGATGTTTTAGCGGCTAATTAGAGCCAATTGTGCTTTCTATTCTGTTTGTGCCAAACAGAAGAAATTTCTTTACTACTTTAAAGAACTCCCACAATATTTAAAAAGAAACACACCCAGGAAGGCATAATGTTCTAAATAAATCTTTAGCAGGTTTCCTCGCAATTGTCTTAGACTGCATTAATTTTATAATTTAACCTTTAAGACCAAATTGATATGACTGGCTTAATGTTAAAAATGTACAGATTAATGTTTAGTTCTTATTTCAGCATTTTGAGTGCATGCTTACTTTGAAAATGTTAATGATATTGATAGAAGTTTACATTAATATGCTTAAATTTTGAAAATCCAGACTTAAGGTGAGAGCGTCACTAGTAAGGCCACTATTTATTGCTTATTCCTAATTGCCCGGAAGAGAATGGCAGGGAACCACTTTGTTGAACTTCTGCAGTTTGTGTGGTGTAGCTACATTCTGTGCTGTTTGAAAAGGCATTCCAGAATATTGAACCAATCATGGTGAAGGAGTGACAATATACTCGAAGTCAAGATGTTGCATGTGT
This sequence comes from Chiloscyllium plagiosum, assembly GCF_037043375.1. Classification (NCBI taxonomy): domain Eukaryota; kingdom Metazoa; phylum Chordata; class Chondrichthyes; order Orectolobiformes; family Hemiscylliidae; genus Chiloscyllium; species Chiloscyllium plagiosum. The sequence continues at coordinate 60,792,036 of NW_028270142.1, forward strand.
TGGTAGAAAACTTGACAGGTGATGTTCCCATGTGAATTTCTAGTTGGTTGAGGAATTATGGTTTTGGAAAGTGACATCAAAGGTGGCTTGGTGAATTATTGCAGTGCATCTTGCACATAGTACACATTCCAGCTACTATGCATCATGCAGAATGAGTGAATATTTGACGTAGTGAATCAAGCAGTCTGCTTCAACGTTTCGGGCAAATGTATTCCTGATGAAGGGCATTTGCCCGAAACATCGATTTTCCTGCTCCTCGGATGCTGCCTGAACTGCTGTGCTTTTCCAGCACCACTCTAATCTAGAATCTGTTTTCCAGCATCTGCAGTCCTTGTTTTTTACCTGAGTTGGCAGGTGAGTTGATCACTGCAGAATTTGCTACCTCTGACCAGTTCTTATAGCCACAGTATTCATAGGGTGATACCAACTAAATTTCTGGTGAGTGGTAATCAGAAGTCAGTAATAGGAAACACTCCCTTAATGTTAGCACTTAATAAGCCTATTGGACCTGACTGGGACAACTGCTATGTATAGCTCCCAAAGCCTCTCCTCCATTGCCAAATCAAAGCCCTTGCCAATTGGAGGAAGAACACCTCATCTTCTGCCTTGGGATCCTACAACCACATGACATCAACCAGTTTCTAACTCTCCCAACTCCCCAATCCCAGATCCAACTCTGCATCACCCTTTTGACCTGACCTACCTGTCCAACTTCATTCCCACCTACTTGCTCCACCCTCACCACTGACCTATCACAATCACCTCCTACCTGCATCCACCTATTGCCATCCCATCTACTTTCACCCAGCCACACCCCCTATTTATCTCTCAGGCCCCTTTTCCCCCTCCATATTCCTGATAAAGTGCTCATGCTTGACCCATTGACTCTCTTGCTCCTCGGATGCTGCCTGACCTGCTGTGCTTTTTCCAGTGCCACGCCTTTCAACTCTGATTCTACAGCATCTGCAGTCTTTTCCACCTGTTTAACATGCCTCGTGGGGCACGTAGTTCTCGTATGGAGGTTTCAAGGCTGTACAAGATTATCACATGTCTACTCAACTCCTTTGTACTTAAGCATTTTTGAAGCTAGTAGCATTTATATTGCTGTATATTTAAATATACGATGGCTGTAATTCTGCAATGATGGTAGAGTTTTGAACGAAACTTTAGGGAATTAGAACAGAAGGAAAATTTACCTGAGCTTGCTTTGTACCACAGTTAACAACATGCTGATCAAAAGGCATGTTCTTGGGATGGGACAAGTTTTTTTTTGAAAAAGCATGCCATGTAATAAGTCGAGTTTCGATAACTAAGTTTTTCAGGTTTAAATTTACAGTTGGCTCTGATATAACGTGATAGTTGTGGCCTCGTTCGATCTCGTTTTATAAGAAAACAGCACAAGGGCTGCGCCGTTCAAACTAATGGGGCCAGAATTGTGATATAACCAATGCGGATAAGGAAAGTTAGGGTTCTACAAATAGCGGTCTAAAATCTTCAATCACCTTAAAGCTGCACAGCAGAACTGACCATCTTCTGTTTTGAATTGCTTTCTAAATCTACAAGAATTTGTTTGGATGCAATGTTGAGTAAAGCAATCTCTTCAGTAAATTAGAAATAAAGCTCCAATTAAAAAGAGACAGCTCAAGATAAATAAAGCATTATTAAAGCCCTAATTACAGTTCTAAAGTATCTTGTGCACATTGTCTGAGAACTCAAATGCATCTCCAGCCTGGTGTGTTGCCTTTGGGCGTTAAATTGAGAGGCAACACCTCTTCAATCGGCATGAAGGTGGGCTGAAACATTTTGTTTTGTGAGCACACACTTTTCAATTGGAATACTAAGCATATACAGATTCATATACAGCCCCAAAATTGACACACAACTGGAGAAATTGAGACTGACAAGAAAATTGATCAAACTAAATTAAACAATAATCAGCAGTTAGCAGCAGCAGCAAACAGTGGAAACCAGAGTCAAAGAGGTAACAAAGATTCAGGGGAACCAGTTACAACCAAGGTTGTGAATTGGAAAAGTTTTGGTCAGACTGTTTGGCACCTTGACTTGGCTGCTATTGCCTGATGACATGCATTCTACACCTCCCTGGCATGGTAACAGTTGAAGGGCTTTGGCATGACTCCATGGGATGCTTTGAACCCCACTCATGACCCCATTGAGTTAAACTACAACTAGTCACATCTGTCTAATGAGAGAGCAGCCCTTTGGTTTGATAAGACTATGGTGACTTTACCTTTTCTCAGTTATAACTGAAATCATGTGAATGAGTTAATTCTCAGTCTTAAATAAAGGATTGTGAACAATGTGGAAAACTTCAAGCTATAAAAAAGACACTGTCTTCTGGGAAAAGATAAATTTAACTTCCAGTAATATTCAGTGAAATGAACAAGGAAATTGTCTATTCGGAAATGCTGACTCACCAGTTGAGGTCACATTTTGATGTCACATTTGAGGGATGTTGCAAGAGAGCAAATATTTTTCACTCCTCAGATGTTTGCCATTTAGTTTTATTGTAGTCTGACTGAAATATGAATTCAATTTGTGGGTAAATGGTAGTGTAAAAACCCCTTTTGGCATTTCAAATTAGAGTTATTTTTGGCAGTTTCTGCACCCTGTGGTTGACGAGCATGCAGATAGGCAAGAGATTAGCTGAGCTTTCATTCTTTACTCTTTCCGTCCCTTTGGTGTCCTTGCAGGATGATTCTTAATGGCTCAGTACCCAGATTTAAATAATGTAATATTTATTCATTTACATTGCCAATTGTGACTCTGTCTCCTTTTCTCTGCCACTCCTCTCCATAAAATCTGTTTGCTCCCAATCCCCTTCTATTTACATAAGATGCAGACTGAGAATCTTGGAATGGTTTGTTTAAAAGTGAGGCCCCTTTACAGTTTATTAAAATAGGGATGTGCACAGGTGATTTTTGAGGAACCTAATTATGTACAGCTGTATAGGATCTTCTAGTTTGCTGTGCATTAACGGGGTGTAGAGAAATGTAAGTATTGATTAAGTGTATTTCTTTGAAAAATGTAGAGAGCCATGGTTTGGATTTCAATCCAAAACCCACCTACCTCTCAACATCCTTTGCCTTCTTTAAAGTTTTCCTCCCAACTCATAGACAAACTTTTATAACGGCGATAACTTTTTTTTAGCACATTAACATCCGAAAGAAACTTTCACATTTCATCAAGTGAAGTTTGACACCAGATTTGAAGAGATGACTAAGAAGTCTAAGCAAAGATGTAGGTTTTAAGGAGAATCATAAAGACAAGTAGAAATGTTAAATGGTTTATGTTTTCAATAAAAACCTAGGTTAAGGCTAGACAGCTAAAGGTGTCTGGCAATCAGTTTAAAAAAAATGCGAAGTAAGTTCTGATTGTTGAAAGAAATGAGCTTTAAAGTTTGTCTCAATTTGGAAATCACCTGAAATGCCTTGAATAGGTTTGACATACTGTGTCTTTGTATTGAGAATTATTTCGCAATAAGCTTCTCAGCTTTATAAAAAAAAACTACATGGACCAAAGTCTACAATGCATGACAGTACACTAATATTGAAACGAAGTAAAAAGAATTTACAATAGAGAAACTCTAGCATTTGACCACATGGCCTGTGTTGTTCGCTTTTGCAAATAGAGTTATATAACGAAGACGAGATAAATAAAGAAGTAAGATTAGTTTGTTCAATGTTACACAGTTCAGTAGCATAGTTAATATATTCAGCATTATATTAAATTAGCACTGCATAAACAAAATGCTTAAAGCCAGTAATGACACAGTGGTCCTGCAGAAATTTCAACCTGTATGTTTTTTTTCCACTGTATTTCAAGCTTTAATCCAGACTGAGAGTTTGAGCACTGTTGCGTAGCTTGCATTCAATAGATAACATGTGTCTGTGAATTCATTTTTAGCCATGTCTTTCGTATAGATCTGTAAGCCAATTTGTGAACTTAATATTATCAATTGTTAACTAAGTTTGACCAAATTCAGAGTAATTGCGTGCATTGTTTCAATTGACTTAATTCACTGTGATATTTTCAAAAAATGGTTATTGAATAAATAGTCAAATAATTTTGTACTCTATTTTCTATATAATAGTGTGTGCAATGCTAAACAATACAGCATGTTCCTCTCTTTCTCTTGAATTGCAAAGTGAGACCAGGTATAATTAAAAATTTCCATATATCTAGGTTTGATTAAGTTTATTTCTTTAGGACAATATAACTAAAAGTGGATTTTTTTAAAGCACGTAAATATTTATATTTTCAATTTTTTGCTGCAAAACAAACTGCAAATACTGAAATAAAGTAGAAAATTCTGAAAATATAAATAATCGCGGAGTTTCTATAGTGTACTGTGGGATATGTGTTAGTAAATGTTTTGTAACTGAATTATACTTGAGAGTTCTTGCAGTTGCATATTTAAATTCTTTAAGTGAGAAAATTTGAGTTTGTTCCTTCTTTGACTGCAGATAAATCTGTGTTTAAGAGGAAGACTATTCCCTTTTAAGTGAATTACAAGGTGGTAATCTAATCAGGGGTTACATGAGGCTGTAACACCAAAGTAGGTTCTCTGACCTCATGAGATTGAATTACTGCATTTAAGTATATCTAAAGTTATTTGATCTATGAATTTACATACCAAGTTTCCCTACCCCATTTTTGATAGTGAGATCTACAATTTACATTTTAAAATTAGCACTATTGAACAGGGAAAAATTTATCTCTAGTTAGGTTCTGGCAGTCTATATGTCCACCTCATGTTGCATTTTTTTGATTATAAAAAATGGCTCTGCATGGTTCAGAGATATCATCATTTTTGCCTTACTTGGGCTCAATTTTCATGCTGTGATGTGAGACATATCCAAACTTGTCAACATTGAATAGTATGAAGTGTTAAACTAAAAAAAACTGCAGACAGGGTTTTGGTTTTGAAGAGCAGGGAATTCTTGCATTCGGGCCAATATTCTGTTTCTGTCAACGCTACCAGCCTAGATTAATTGGTAATTCTTGCTGTGAGGAAACTCTTCTGGTCTCCTAGAAAGTACCAAAGACTGCATTTGAAAAGTAACGTTCATTTAGCTCAGTTTTGGTGAAGAGGCTTGAGGTTTCTCTAAATTTAAGATAAATGTAAATCATTATTGGTTGTGATGTACTTGGGGGATAACGTGATGAATGTACTATGCCACTTTATTTTATTTATGAGAATTATTTCGCCATAAGTAGAGAAATGTTATGCTTGTTTCAAAAAGGTTTTAACATTTATCTGTGGTTACATTCTTGGAGATTGTGACTAAATTGACCATTTGCTGCTTTCTTTACGAGGTGGCACAAAACTTCAAAAGTTGAGTCTGAAGCATTTGCAGTAAACTCCAGTCAGAAGTGCTGAGTGGATGATCCATTTCAGCCTCTTCTACAAGTCCCCATCATCTCTCAAATCCCCACGTCTCACATGCCAGTTTGATTCAGCCAACGTAATAAGAAACTGTTGGAGGCAATGGATACTGCAAAGGCTATTTGCTCTGAATATATTCTGGCAATACTACTAAAGGCTTGTCCCTCAGAAGTTATTGGTCCTTTAGCCAAGCAGTTCCACCACAGCTACAAAACTGGCATGTGACAGTGTGGAAAATTGTCCGAGTATGGCCTATATAACAAAAAACAGGAGAAATCTAATCTGCATTTATCAGTCCATTCTCAATCATCACTAAAATGATAGCACTGCTGGTGACAGCTTTTGTCAATCAGCACTTGCTTGGCAATAACCTGCTTAATGATCAGTTTGGATTCTGCCTTGGCCATTTGACTTCTGACCTCATTACAGCCTTGGTTCATACATAGACAAAGGAGCTAAGTTCCAGAAATGAGGTGAATGTGACTCCCTTTATTTATCAAGGCTACATTTAACAGTGTGGCATCAAGGATCCTGCGCAAAACTGGAGTCAATGGAAGTCAGGGAAAACGCTCCACTAGTCAGAGTCGAGGCACAAAGGAAGATGCTTGTAGTTGTTAGAAGGCAGTCTTGAAGTTCCTGGATATCTCTGCAAGAGTTCCTCAGGGTAATAGCCTTGGCTGAACCATCTTCACTTCATCACTTCCTTCCATCAGAAGATCAGATGGAGGGTATTCACTGCACAATATTCAATACCGTTCCCTCAAATACTGGAGCAATCCATGTTCAAATGCATCAAGACCTGGACAATATTAAGGTTTGAGCTGGCAAGTGGCAAGTAACATTTGTACTACATGAATGCCATTTAATGACCATCTCCAACAAGATAGAATCTTAGCTGTTGCCCCTTGACACTGAATGGCATTGCCATCATTGGATCCTTCACTATCAGCATCCCTGGGGAGTTACCATTAACAAGAAACTGAATTGGACTAGACATATAAACATGTTGCTACGGCATCAGAGGCTAAGACTCTTGCAGCAAGTAATTCAACATCTAACTCTCCCAAGCGTGTTCACTGTGTACAAGGTACAAGTCAGGAATGTCATGAAATACTTCCCATGAGTGCAGTTATAAAAACATTGAAGAAACTTGACTTCTTTCATGACAAAGCAGCCTGCAAACTTTTATGGAATTCTTTAGGTTTGAGATTATATACCATTGACTTGAAGCCTCCATATATCGTTCTGTTTTTTGAGGCAGGCTGGAGGGGAAAAAAGTTACTACAGACTCCTTATAGTTTCAGTTGGAGGACTTGCTGGAATCGTCAGAGACCGTGGCTAAGCATTTGAACAAGTATCAGCTGATAAATGAATCCACATAGGCTTGTGAATAGTCAGACAGATAGGCTGTCTGACTAACCTAATTGGATTATTTTGGAGATTGTATCATGAGGTTTGGAAAGAATCGGACTATATGAACTTACAGAATTCACTTGATAAAATACTACAAGTGACTGTCAAATAAAGGCTTAAGTCCTGCTACATAAATAATGTAACAAATGCAGGTCAGAGGCTTGATATTCTGTGGTGAGTGACTTGTCTCTTGTGCTTTGTGCCTTTAGGAAGTCAGGTCAAGAGTGAGAAAATATTCTCCACTTGACTGGACAAATGTGGCTATTACAGCAGTCAAGAAGCTTGGCACTATCCAGGGCAAAGCAATTCTCTTGATCTGCACCCAGCATACAAATTAAACCTTCACACCTTCCATCACTAACTCTGCATGGCTGAGATGTGAAACACTTAGAAAATGCAGTGCAGCACTTGCCAAGGTTTCTTTGACAGGACCTTCCAAATGAGGACAAGGGCAGCCATAAGCACACCACCACCACCTGCAAGTTGCCTTCCAAACTCCACACCATCCAGACTTGGAAGAATTGTTATAGATGCTGGGTCAACATCTTGATGCTCCTTGTCGAACAGCATTGTAAATGTATCAACACCATCAGAACTACTGCCTTCACAAGTACAGTAAGGGTGCACAAATGTTTGTCTTTTTAGTAATGTCTCAAATTCCCATAAATTAAAGAAAAATGCAGCTAATGAAGCTGGCTTTATGATGTGAATTGGCCTTGGTTGGGAAGCAGAGTGCCAAGATAAAGGAATTTCTCTCCAATTTGCAGGATCTGACATGTGATGTCCTCTCTGTGATCTGTACTGAGACTTTATTACATACATTAGTGGAGGCTGACTCTCAATGTTTGTAGGTGGCACTTGGGTGCTGTAAACTGCAAGGAATAAATTACTTCAATGAGCAAAATTGTGATATGAGAGAAGTGTTTGATCATCAACTTAGGATTTGGAAAACAAATTGGAATATTTCCTTGAATTAGAGGAACTATAGAGGAGCAAGAGATTTAGATAAACATATATCAAATCATGATTTGAAAGATAATTGACAGCGTTCCTGCAATGTTTGCCTTTATTTTGAGGAAGTTGAAGGGAGTGGTGCTTCAATTATACAGTTTTAATCAGACCCGCTCCCTGGTACCAAGGTTAATTTAGGGTGAAATGCAGGTAAGTACAGTTTGAGGTATTGATCAGTTATGATCTGATTTGAATGGCAAGAGAAGATAAAGGGAGGCATGTGAAGGTATTTCTTGGATAATGCATGTTCTGGCATCGCGATTTGTTTATAACGTCACTGAGGAATGGGAGTTTCGAGAGCACTTGCCTCTGTTGGCAATAGCGTCACTCCAGCGGTGATCATTTGCATGCTTCATTCTGCATGTGCCAATGTTCATGCCATTCTGCGCATGTGCTAATGTCAGCATCGGTCTTCGTGCCATTCTGCAGGTTTGCCCATGTCAGCTGCCGACAGAGCAGCTTTCTATGAGAGATACATTGAGCAGCTTCCGGTGAAAGGTACACTAATCTTAGATTATCCCTTTTTTTTGAAAAATGGAGGGGCATTGTGACAAAAATGTTAGCGAGAAGCATCCTGGTGATAAAATTGCAAGTGGGGAACACAAGTCTATAACACTGGAAGAGAAGCTAGATATTTTAAAGTATTTTGAATGTAAGGAGAGAATGTTATATAGCTGGCTTAACAGGAATGAGGGAGTTTGTCTTATGCACCATGATGACCCTCTGTCCCTGCATTAACAATATTTTTTAAATATACTGTGTTAAACTTAATTTTGTTTCATTGATAAATGTAATTTATATCTTCATTCAGGCTGTACTATACTTTGTGTTGATTTTTGGGTGATTTTTGAGCGATCGTGAGTGGTATTTTTTGCTGGTCTGCCCCAACCCCACTTTTCCCTCGTCCCCATTATTTATATGAAGTGAGGTTTTGTTGGAATGCAACTATGGCATTATAGGAGAGCTACCTGTACTTATGAATTATTATGAACATTTTAGTGTTTTAAGCACAATGTTGTGAATGAAAATGTAAAATTAAGTTAGGTGCCAGCCAACTGTCTATGTACTCCTAAAACAAATGATTTGTGGTTTTGTAATGGATTTTACATAGGTAATATAATCTGAGTTGATTTTCTATCCTGATTCATGTACATGTGACTTCAGCAGAGTAGTCCTAATTTGATACAGTTTAAACGTTCAGAGCAACTGTGGGTGAACTGTTACACACATAGGTACTCTCGATTCCCTAAAACTCTGAATACTCCTCATATGGTCCAAGATGAGAAGGGAACTTGGGTTATAGTTGACTAGCATGAGGGTGATGCAGTTTAATCCATTTTTATTATGCCAATCCAGATAAGTATCAGAGTAACAACTGTTATTTAATTGAAACAGGACTTAAGGGTTTTTTGTCTTGTGCATAATAATACAATCTTCTATTTTTATCATTCATGGGATGTAGGTGTCACTAACTGGACCAGCATTTATTAATTAGATGGTGTTAAGAGTCAATTTATTGATACTGGTCTGTTAGAAGCCATTGAATTACCTCTGATTTGCTTTTAACGTGATGAACTTTACTGAGTTTTTGCACACACATTCAGAAGAACACAATTTGGTTAACTCTCTGAAGGCAGTGACTATTCAGCTCTTTGTGTGGTGACGCTAACTTCATACCTGCTAACTTAATGACATTTTTATAACTGCAAGGGTGTGTCTTAATATGGTATTTCAACTGGAGTAATTTTGAAATGAATCTAATCTACTGTTATGCATTGTGCAATCTTGCACTAATGAATCACATCCTTATAAATCCACCTCCAAGTACAAGTAAAGAGCATGATAAATCTCCAACATGTGCATTTACGTACTTCAGAATGTTTAAAGAAAGCCAAAGTTGTCTAAGTGACATAGAACATAGTTATCGATATATGACACTTCATGTACTGCACTTTCTATTTGTTTTTTATTTTCATTTGTTCTCCTAATGACTTCTTCAGTTCCACACCCCAGATGTACTTTGATCCCTTCCCAGTTTTAAAATCAGTAGTTGAGTTATTCATATTTTTCAGTTTTAAAAATATTAAGGAGAAAGGATCCTTAATACAAGGAATAACAGGGTGAAACAGAACCCACAGGATCTTTTGTGACATAATGAAATCATGAAATTGCCTTCATTCTTGCCTATGGCTTTTCCTTTCCTTGATATTGTTTTTAATTTGCTATAGTTGGATAGGTGAGTATAGAACAAATCAAAGGCTGTCCCAACAAGCTGGACAACAGAGGAGGGTCAGAGAAAAATATTACACTTCGTCTTGTCACATTTTGCAGCCTAACATAGAAGGGAAGGCATTGTTTGTTATTTGATTTAAGAAAAAAAGTTTGCTCATGGGATTAGGGTGTTGCTGGCTAGGTAGCATTTATTGCCCATCCCCAATTGCCAAGAAGGTAGTTATGAGTCAACCACATTGCTGTGGGTCTGGAGTCACATGTAGGCCAGACCAGGTAAGGATGACAGATTTCATTCCCTAAAGGACGTCAGTGAACCAGATGGGTTTTTCTGACAATCAACATTGGATGAATGGTCATCACTGGTTTCTTAATTCCAGATGTTTAATGAATTCAAATTCCACCATCTGTAGTGGGATTCGAACGAGTGTCCCCAGAATGTTATCTGGATTTTTGGATTAATAGACAAAGTTAATATTACTAGGCTATCTCCTCCCATGAGATCTGTTTCAGTGCTGAATCTTAGAATTGTGCAACATGAAACAGACCCTTGGATCCAACTTATCCGTGCGGACCAGATTTCCTAAATTAATCTAGTCCCATTTGGCCCATATCCTTCTAAACTCTTCCTATTCATGTACCCATCCAGATGCCTTTTTAAATGTTGTAATTGTGCCACCACTTCATCTGGCACACACTACCTTCTGCTTGAAAAAGTGGCCCCTTAAGTCCCTTTTAAATCATTCCCCATGCACCTTAAACCTATGCCCTCTACTTTTGGACTCCCAACCCTGGGGAAAGATCTTGACTATTCTCTCTATCCATGTCCTTCATGATTTTATAAACCTGAGGTCATTCCTCAACCTCTGACCCTTCAGGGAAAATAGTCCTGGCCATTCAGCGTCTCCCTGTAGCTCAAACCCACCAACCTTGGCAACATTCTTGTAAGTCTTTTATTATTTCTTTTAAGTTCAACAACATCCTTTTCCATTAACAGGAAGACCAGAATCGAATGCATTATTCCAACAGTGACCTAACCAATATTCTGTGCAGCCATATCATGACCTCCCAACTCCAGTGCACTGACCAGTAAAGGCAAACGTACCAAACATAGTCTTTGCTACCCTGTCTGCCTGTGATTCCACTTTCTAGGAACTATGAACCTGCATTCTAATGTCCAAGGGCAGATGACTGTTTGGAGAACTTTGGACTCAGATTTGGGAAATGAGCTGCTCCTAGGATTTAGAGAGGTTGGAAATGTCTGAGAGTTTGCAGAATCAGAGATGTTATCTTTGAGTATGATGGCAGTTTTGAAAAGGATGGGAGAATACATGAGAAAAGAAAAATATTTACAATGTTGTTGCTACTAGCAGCCAAGAATGAAAATCAGGTGGTCATGATTTTAGTGTGGTGAGAGTCAAAGGCATAATGGGACAGGAGCTACGTGAAGTTCTGTTTACAGCTCAGGCAGGACAGATTTGAATTGGAAAAAATGGAGAAGAGCAGAAGCTTCTGAATGTATAATCATCAAATGACCATGCTTATCTATGTCTGTTTGCTGTTTTTGTGGTTATTATTGTACACATTAAGAAGAACTATCCAAATTATTTCTCAGATGCTTAGTTTATCACTGAATTAATTATTTGTTAGTATTGAACTGGTTCTTGCTGATTTTTTTGTCAGCATATACAACTGTGGGCGGCACGGTGGCACAGTGGTTAGCACTGCTGCCTCACAGCGCCAGAGACCCGGGTTCAATTCCCGCCTCAGGTGACTGACTGTGTGGAGTTTGCACGTTCTCCCCGTGTCTGCGTGGGTTTCCTCCGGGTGCTCCGGTTTCCTCCCAAAGTCCAAAGATGTGCAGGGTCAGGTGAATTGGCCATACTAAATTGCCCGTAGTGTTAGGTAAGGGATAAATGTAGGGGTATGGATGGGTTTCACTTCGGCGGGTCGGTGTGGACTTGTTGGGCCGAAGGGCCTGTTTCCACACTGTGTAATCTAATCTAAAAACTAAAAATCTAGCAAAGTAAACAAAAAAACCTTTGTATTTAATACTAAGAAAAATTACTAATTGAGCAATATTAACATTCAGGCTATTAGAATTTCAGGCTTTTGGATATTTGGGATCTGGTTTTGGGGATGATCACTTTCAAACTTATTAAGATGCTTTGCAAACCTGACATGATCAAATATGACCATCAGTGATTGCAAAAGTTGGTTGAAATTGCAGACTGCATTTTTCTACACCAAATGTGAATACTTTTTGTTAGTGGTTAATATGTTTGGCTTGTTAATAATTCTAGGAGAAAGTGAGGACCGCAGATGCTGGAGATCCACTATTAATAATTTTTACAACTATTTTGTTTAATCATAACTGGTTGAGTCTCAATCAAATTATCGGTCTGTATTTTGTACTTAGTGATGGTAAAGTGCGAACGTTCACCACTGGCCTCAACCTTCCTGTAGGACAAGATCTCGTGTGGCGATTATCTTTCCCGACATTAATTCTGGCACTGTTTGGGGAAATGGTAGTCCAGAAGAATTCTCAAATACACTTTTAAAAATATTTACAGGGAGCATTTGTGTGATTAATGTAGAGGTCGATTTTAAAATTCTGTGGATTTTTAATTTTCTAAAATAATGGAGAAGTTCGTCATTCCATAATGATGAAGTCAGATTTTAAAGCCAGAGGATTTACAAGCAATTGTGACTTGGTATGTTACTCATTATATTTATTTCCAAAGGGAATGGAGTATTTAAAAATAGGAAGGTATTTAAAAACTATCTAAGGCATTTGTCAGATTACACTTGGAATATTGAGAATATTGATACTTTCCCATGGCACAGTTGAGATTTGTGCTTGGCAAGTTGGAGATACCCAACATGAAGAAGTGTCTCTTTCTACTCATCCTGTAGTTGGCATACTTTTACATCAGAAATGTTTTTGTATGTTATGATTCTTCATAAATAAACTGTGACTCCCTCTCCTCCCTAAAGCTTATATAATGTCTCATAGCTTCCTGCGCAGAATTTGTCATGATTTTTAAGTGGCTCTCTTTCATATTTTTTGTCATCTGGTCATTTTCTAATCTTTTTGAGCTGGTGTTTGGACATCTTCATATCTATATATATACTAATTTTCATGAATATTTCTGAAATTTTATATTGATTTTTTTTTTAATGGCCAACATTTTCAGAAGTTATACATAAATTATGTATCATTCACAGCGTGGGTACAATTGAATGATTTGACTGTTTCCTGTTTTCTTTTCCAGAAATTCCTGGATTTTGTTTTCTGGTAACTTGTTTTGTGATCACCCATTTGATGAATGAAAATTTATAGAACATGGATTAGCACTTGGAATATCAACATTCTGCAGCACATTTCCAAGACTGGAACCTCTTGAGAGAGGGGTGCAAGAGAAATGAGTTTGCATCACAATCAGCAAATGGGATCAGAACGCGATCTCCAGTCCTCTGCATCTTCTGTTAGTTTACCTTCTGTTAAAAAGGCGCCAAAGAAACGTCGCCTTTCACTTGGGTCTCTGTTTCGAAGAAAAAAAGAATCGAAGCGAAAGTCTAGGGATTTAAATGGCGGAGTTGACGGGATTGCAAGTATTGAAAGCATTCATTCAGAACTATGTAATGATAAAAACTCAGTGTCAACCTGCGGTCCTTCTGAAAATGGGACCGCATCTACTGACAAACAAGATGGAGACTTTCTTGAATGCCCCCTGTGCCTTTTGCGTCTTTCTAAGGACAAATTCCCAGATATAATGACTTGCCTCCACAGGTCATGTGCAGATTGCTTACGGCAGTACTTGAGGATAGAGATCTCTGAAAGTCGGGTTAATATTAGCTGCCCAGAGTGTACTGAGAGATTCAACCCACATGATATCCAGTCAATTTTAAACGATGATGTACTTATGGAGAAGTATGAGGAGTTTATGTTACGCCGGTGGCTGGTGGCAGATCCAGACTGCAGATGGTGCCCTGCTCCAGATTGTGGGTAAGGAAAGACCATATTCGATGAAATGGTTGACATGGAAATGAAGAGGCAAAAGAGGCAATATGTGGTTACTTGTTCAGTGTTCGAAATATTGCTGCTTTGAGTTATTAAATGCATTCTGTGAACTGAGCAAAGCACTGTTCTGTAGTTAGGTAGTAACGTATGTTAACAACTGTTGTCATAGATATTTATGTCCTTCTAATGCTACAATTTTACATTAGACTGATCTAATGAAAATGTTTAATTTTTCACAGTAGAGGGGAGAACTTGTGTAATGAGGTCTAAGGCTGTTTAACACCACAGTTAACAAGTTTTGATACTTGGATGTCTCTGATTAGAATGTTGCTTTTCGTATGGCAACTTTCTGACTCTACTATGCATTTGAAACAAGTTTTGTTTTAAACTAAGTTAGTGCACCAGTTCACGATTCAGTTTTGAATAAATATTTTCCAAACTTTTGAATGTAGGTTCATTTAGACAATAGACAATAGGTGCAGGCATAGGACATTCGGCCCTTCGAACCAGTACCACCATTCATTATGATCATGGCTGATCATCCACAATCAGTATCCTGTTCTAGCCTTATCCCCATAACCCTTGATTCCACTTTAAGAGCTCTATCCATCTCTTTCTTGAAAGTATCCAGAGACTTAGCCTCCACTGCCTTCTGGGGCAGACCATTCCATATACCCACCACTCTCTGGGTAAAGAAGTTTCTTCTCAATTGTGTTCTAAATGGCCTACCCCTTATTTTTAAACTGTGTCCTCTGGTTCTGGACTCACCAATCAGCAGAAACGTGCTTCTTGCCTTCAGAGTGTCCAATCCTTTAATATTCATATACATCTCAATCAGATCCCCTCTCATCCTTCTAAACTCAAGTTTATACAAGCCCAGTCACTCCAATCTTTCAACATACGATAGTCCAGCCATTTCGGGAATTGACCTCATGAATTTACGCTGCAGTCCCTCAATAGCCAGAATGTCCTTCCTAAAATTTGGAGACCAAAACTACACACAATACTCCAGGTGTGGTCTCACCAGGGCCCTGTACAGCTGCTCCTGTACTCCATTCCTCTTGTAATGAAGGCCATTTATAGTATGCTTAAACTCTTGGGAATTAACATGACATGCAACTTAGAATAGTTTGTGTAATTTAAAAGCCAGCAATACTAACTTTAGCCATAGGTAGAAGGTCACTTCAGCCAGTTTAGTCCATAAATTAATTAATCCTTGGCCTCCTGGTTAGCTATTGCCTCTGGTTTCCACTTCAGGTGGAAGAAAACAAAGTCATGGTTTTCACTACTGATTGCTTTTCAGAAACTCCTTTTGGAAATCTGTGTTTTGGGCATTGTGAGACTTGGATTGGAATCTACACTCACTGTCAGAATAGTTGGGAAGGATGTGGCAAAGCTGTTATTTAGGCATATGAAAGGTGTTCAATTCCTGTGAAACCTGTGAAATGTTTTGTGTTGAGAGGTAGAAGGAAATTGTCAGATTTGTATTGTTGGGTTAGGAGATTCTTTCCCTTCATGCATGTGAGTGTAAAGTGACTCCAGGTTACAATCATCATTTCTGGATGCCAGCTGCACCTGTGCTAGCTAACCCAGGTAACAGTTCAAGCGTTGTTTGAAAGGCTGTGGAATTTGGTTACTGTCACCTGATACCCGTCCATTCCCATTGGAGAATTGCAGAGATTTACGGGTATTATAAGGCTGCAAGAGAGATTGAGAGGGGCTTACATCATGGAAGGATTTACTCTATAATTTTAAAGTTGACTCTAATGTTTTAGAAACTGCTGCACAGAATCAAATGAGTTTGGTCATACCACATAGAGATTGGTTCAATCTGGAATGCACTGTCTGAAATTGTGGCACAGATTCAATTGTGACTTTCAAAAATAAATTGGATATTTATCTGAAGGAAAGTTATTTGCAGAGCCTTCAGGGAGTTGGGGCTAGTTGAATTGCTGTTTCTAGAATTATATTAAAACTGACTTTGTTACTGTTAAATGCTGAAGTAAATGCTATCTATTAATCACTTGGACAATTTCTTCTTTTATTTTTGGAAAAGGAATGTTCTAAAACATTTTAATCTTACACTTATTGACAGATCAATATTTGGAATATTTTGAGGAAGTATTTTTTGGAGCACTTATGAAATGTATTGAATCTAGATTTGTTTTTGAATCTCAAACTTGGATTTGATTCTGGTTGCTTTGGCGTATTCTAATTAGAACTTGAACATTCGTTATCATACCTCGGCTTGTGGATGTAAAGAATTAAAAATGACTGCATATATCGTTCACTTGCTGCTTTCCTGCATATATGGATTGCATGTTGAGGTTCAGTTTTTTGGGTGTTTGTCACACTGTGCTACATCCACAACCAATCTTTATTTAATTGGGCGACTCAATAGTGATACTGTGACGATTCACTGCCTAGTAGTTGGTTTACTTGCAATCAGAAGAGGGAGTACTGATCAGTTCTAAGATCCCCTTTGGGATCATTCAGTAGAAGCTGCAGATATTTGAACAACCTGTTGATGTGATATAACACACACTTCAGAAGCAGGTGGGACTTGAACTTGGGCCTTCTGGCCCAGAAG
Source organism: Chiloscyllium plagiosum (assembly GCF_037043375.1). Classification (NCBI taxonomy): domain Eukaryota; kingdom Metazoa; phylum Chordata; class Chondrichthyes; order Orectolobiformes; family Hemiscylliidae; genus Chiloscyllium; species Chiloscyllium plagiosum. The sequence goes on from NW_028270142.1 coordinate 60,808,710, forward strand.
TAGGAACACAATTGCTTTGCAGCAAATCCAAGAGTTTGTGGCTTTATTCCTATCCACCAGCTACCCAAACTTAGATCATTAACCAGCATAATCAAGTAATGGTATTGACTCACTGCAGTAACTCTGCTGAGCCCTTAACTGAAATGAGAGTCTTATTGGTAGTTTGCATCTTTTCATGCAAATAGGATTATTTGAGATGTCAGAGTTGTGTGACTTCATCTGTTTCTCATGCTGTGCCTGAAAATGTACTGTAAATCTTCAAGATAACTATAGAAAGAACTTTGTAGTGGTTATGCCGTACACATTTTGTATTCCGACTTCTGCAATTGTCAACTTTTTAAAATCCTGCTTGTGATGTTTTAACATCAAGAATAACTTGCATTTACATAGCATTAACATAGTGAAGTATTTAGTTTTACTGAGCCCATGGGCTGCAAGAGGCAAGACTTACAGCTGCCATCATTAATGATTCCTGGCCCTCAAAGTAAAAATTAGATGCTACATCAGACTAAACATCCCTGCCAAACGTGAAGCAACCAAAGTATTTCCCTACTGATGCAAAGGCGATCCAAACGGCATACAACCTGTTGCCTTTCTGGCCCACATTAGTTAGTTAATACCAATTAGATAAATTGCTTAAGGGTGTTTCTAATAATCTTAATGATTATTTGCAACCAGCATGAAACCATGGAACAGAAAACTGTTAGATATTCCCAAGTACAAGACTTCTGTTAGATTTTAGAATTGCATGTAAAGATGGGTATGTGACATTTTAATACTAAAATCTGCTTGACAACACTGCAAACATTTAAAATGGGTACCATAAATTTTAATTTGAAGGGTGTAGTGCTGGTAAAGCAGAGTCGATCTGGCAGCATCCAAGGAACAGGAGAGTCGATGTTTCGGGCATAAGCCCCTCATCAGGAATGAGGCTTGTGGGCCAAGGGAGCTGAGAGATAAATGGTAGGGAGGATGAGGGTGGGGCGAAGGTAGCTGTTAAAGCAATAGATAGATGAATAAGGTGAAAATGATAGGTTGCAGAGGAGGGTGGAGCAAATAGCTGGGAAGGAAGATGGATAGGTAGGACCGTTCAAGAGGGCGGTGCCGAGTTGGAATGTTGGGACTGGGATAAGGTGGAGGGAGGGGAGATGGGGAAACTGGTGAAATCCACATTGCTCCCGTGTGGTTGGAGAGTCCCAAGGTGGGAGCTTGGGAAGTGCATCCTGACATTTCTCCTGAATGGTCTGACCCCAATTCTTAGATTCTGCCCACTAATATTTTAATTTCTAACCAAGCAATAGTTTATTTTTCTATTTACCCTTATTTTTCCTGGTAATATCATGAAGACTTTTTATCAGACCCCTTCCCCCTTATCTTTTTAAATTCTAGAGAAAATGGGCCTAATTTATATAATGTCTCCTCATAACATAATTCCAGGTATCATTCTTGTAAATCTATATTGTACTTCCTCCAAGGCCAATACATCCTTTCTAAGCTGCCGTGTCTGTATATGCTCTCAGTACTCCAAGTTGGGTCTAACTAGGATTTTGTATAACTGCAGCATAACGTCTACATCCTACTACTCCACTTCTCTCGACATAAAGGCCAGCATGTCATTAGTTTTCTTGATTATTTTCTGCACCTGTTTGTAAAATTTTAAAGATCTATGTTCTTGAACACGCAGTCTCACTATATTTAATCTCCTCTATTGTTCTTTAGTCTCAAATGTGGAACCTCTCACTTGCTCATGTTGAAATCCACATTTTGCCCATTCACTTAGGTTGTCAATAATTCTTTGTAGACAGTGTTGATGAAAACATAAAATTACAATGCTGCCTTACTTTGTGATCAACAAGTTTGGATATATGATTTTGTATGTGTTTATCTAAGTCATTAATAAATAAAGTGAATAATTAAGGCCCTATTACAGATTCTTGTCACCACTGGTCATGTCTTGCCATTTTGAGTTCCTTTGCATTATTACTACTTTCTGTTGCCTCCCACTCAACCAATTTTGTAGCCATGTCAGTAATTTTGCCTCCTATCCATAGGCTTCTAGTGTAGTTATGTTTCTTATGTGGGCCTTTGTCAAATGCTTTCTGGAAGTCCACATAAACAGCATTATAAACATTCCCCTATCCACTATATAGGCCATATTTGAAACTTTGAACTACGTATTTGACGGTTAAGATGATTTGTTTAAAGGTCACAATGGCTTAGAAGTATTACATATCTTTGGGTTGCACTATTAAATGAGAAAGCTATAGGGCAATGAGAGTCAAACCCATAAAGTAAGGTGCTTTGGTACAGTCACTGGCATCTGTGACTGTACCAAACTTGTAATTTGGTTTAGTTCAATTTAAGGACTGGAATTTAGGTCAAACATTGCTTTGTAATAATTTTGAGTCTTGGTAAGGTAAATTTGAAGATTTGCATGAAGTTGTTTAGTGATTCAAAGTTGCAAAATCCAAGCATCCTTTGGGATGCATGCATGGCTTGTCTATGATTTGAGTAACTCACTTGATGCCCAGTAAAATAAAGCAGTGATAAGGACTTAACTTGTTTTTCTCACAGACCACAACTAATATCTTTTTACTTTTTCAGTTATGCAGTGATAGCGTTTGGCTGTGCCAGCTGTCCTAAACTCACTTGTGCCCGTGAAGGATGTGGCACTGAGTTCTGTTACCACTGTAAGCAAATATGGCATCCAAATCAGACTTGTGATGCAGCACGTCAACAGAGAGCACAGAGTTTGCAATTAAGAGCAATACGCTCTTCATCAATCAGCTACAGTCAGGAATCTGGTGCAGCAGGTACAGAAAACTGGACTCTTCGTAGATACGTTCAGGACGAGATTTCGGGAAGAAAGGGGTTACCTGAAATAAACAGCCTCCTGGTCAATCAGATTTTACCATCTCGCTCCACAGGTAACCATTTTCTTAATGGAATCTTCTCCCATAGAAAAACACACAATGTTTTCAGCTTTCCAGTGTTGCTGTCCTATTCCCCAATCATGCTAGAAACTGTATTGACATTTTAAGAATTATCTTGTCCAAACAGGCAACTAACTCAAGTGTATTTTTGTTTTGAACCTCACCTGTGAAGACGGTGTTGGTATTTGCCAAGTTGTACATGTTTGATCTTGCTGGCGAGGAGAAATAAATACTTAAAAACAAGTGGCTCATTTTCAACCTATTTGCTTCCGCCAAACCATCTTACTATGCAAACTCAGAATAGGATCTACTTGTCCAGTCATAAATTGTATGATCTAATTGTCTTAAAAAATTACTTGCAGTCTTGTAAGAACATTGAGTGTTCCTTTGTGTCCAATGGCACCATGTTCCCACAGAGTCTTTCTATACAACCTTGGCTACAAGTAGGTGCCTTGTGACAACTTCTGTCAAGGATCAACAATAGCAGAAGTTCTTACTTTGTCTGGACATTGGGCAGACAGTGGCACTGGGTAACTTGCCTAGTGCTTGTGAAACTGGTTTTGATTCTATTTCATTGCCAAATTGTGAACAAGCATTGGACTGGGTGGAAAATATGGTGGCTTTTCATTGGAGCTGACTCAGAAATATGACTTGTGGGTGGTGAAAGGGGGCATTTTAGTAAGACTGTTTGTTCTTCTTGGCTCCAGAAAAATCCAAATGGAAATTTAGATGACTTTCCACAAGTTTTCCTTGCAGCACTACATATCTTGTTGCAATGGATGACGTGTGGGATTTATTCTCCATTGTTTAGAACCTAAAGTTACACCACAAAAACAGAGTATTCAATCCAATTGGTCTCTGTTGGTGATTATAGTCAACATGGCTGTTCTCCCACCTTAGTTCAACTCTGCTGTCTCGTATTTCCCTTTTAGTTCATCTGTTGTTTGCCTCAATCATCCATGTGGTAGTACATGCCACATTTTAACCACTCTGGGTGAAGTTTTGCCTAACCTCCTTGTTTGATTCACGTTACAAGGAGGGCCCTCATTTACAACAGGCAGGTGTCTGAGTCTCTCAGATACAAGTTCGAACAGACAAATGAGTGGCAGACCAGGGCTCTTTGAAATGTACCCATTGAGAAGGAGCTGTGGACATCAGCTTCTAAGCCCTGTATACGTGGTCTGTCTTGAATTAAGTTCTGCAACATGAATCATCATCTGACACAGAGTGGGAGGTAATTTGTGTGCCATAGTAGCTTTAACTTGTATTATTAATTTCAAGGATGTAACATGCCTAATCACAGCAGGAATCAAATAATGAAAAAGCCTATGTACTGGAAAGTGAGGGAACAAATAGAAATTAAGGAGTACTTATTGGTCTGATCGTTCAAGAATTTGAAAAGCTGGTTGCACACAGTTTAATTCGGTTTACGAAGATTGATGCAGGGCCCTTGTGCTTAGTCCCTTTTGTTTATTTATATTTTTCAATGTGGTTTATCATTGCCTCTTATTTTACAGCAGATGATATTAAACCTTGTCCACGATGTGCAGCATACATAATAAAAATGAATGATGGAAGCTGCAATCATATGACTTGTGCAGTATGTGGTTGTGAGTTCTGTTGGCTCTGCATGAAAGAAATCTCTGACCTACACTATTTAAGGTAAGTCTTTAACAATAGCTAAATCTTGAAAGGCTGATTCCAGAATTGTGGACACTTTACGTTTCTTTCAAAATGTTGAATGTTAGCAACAATTATCATTTCCATAGAATTTTTTTAAGTGGTAAAAGTTCCCAAGACACTTCATTATCAACCAAAGTTTGACACTGGTTAAAGGGAAGAGATGTTAGAACATAAGGTCACCAAGAGGTGGGTCTAGGGTGAGTGTTGGTGAGTTGGAGAGATTTATTAAGGGAATTCCAGAACTCCAATCTAAATGGCTGCCACTGGTGGAGTTTTGTACAAAAATTTGTCCGAGGCCTTAATTGCAAAATTGCAAAGGTATTGGAGAGTTGTAGGGTTGGAGGAGATTATACCGCAAAGGAGTGGTGATGAAATGAAGGACATGAAAAGCTCAGTGAGAGTTTTGAAATCCATGTTTTGTTACATCTGAGCTAATTATATCTGCAAACATGAGGGGAAATGGCTGAATGGGACTTGGTGTAAGTCAAGATACCATCAGTTGAGATTTTGGGATAGATCCATTTTAGAAGCATTTGTGAATAGTTGAGTCTGAAACACAATTATGGCACGGTTGAGATTCGACCAGCACCAAGTGGATATGCACAATGTTAAAGATTGAAATGAATGTTCTTCGTGATGGAGAATATATGATGTCAGAAGTTTCATTCAGATTCTTCGAGAATGCCAAGTGTACAAAAAAACTCTTGTCAGCCTCTGACAGTGACTAGAGAGGATTAGTGTCTAGGAAATTTAGTCTTTGGTGGGGATCTAAGATGGTTGTTTCTGACTTTTTAGCATTTAATTGAAGGAAATATCTTGCATTGGATGATGGAGAAGCAGTGGGACAAATTGGGCATTGATGGTTTGGTTAGAACTGTATGGGTGCTAACAGGTTTTCCATGTCTCTGATACATTCCTATCCAGTATCTATCATTTTCATTATGTCCTCATTTAGAAAAAAAGAATTGCTTTCGTATTGTGGTTTATAGCTGCTTGGGTGGAGGCATTGTAGCACCACCACTGACTAGAGATTGTAATTACAACACGACCATATTACATCGGCAGTTCTATTATAAATGCAGACAAAAAGAAATTTAAATTGCAAATATGGAATTTTAAATACTTTTGTTTTAACCGAAGACTACATTTGATCTTAACTGGTTAAAAATCTTGTCAGTGCACAATTCCTTTAATATCAAAATATTTGTCTTAGTCACGTTAATCAATTATCCTAAGGAAGTTGCAATGACTCCAAAATTCACACTTCAGTTTTTAAAAAGTCAACTGACTACAGTCAATGTCACATGCTTACTTACTAGTAATAAAGTGAACTGGCAGGTTGTCTCTGACACCAGACTGTTTTAAAGCCTGGAAAGCTGATTCTGCAAATATTTGATGGAAAAGTCTTCACATCGATTTGAAATGCAACATAAATGGGCTTGGAAGCATTTTTTCTGAATCGAATTGAAATAGCTTTCAGTGAAACACTGTTACCCTTAGGGACCAATATTAAAATTATAGTCAAGTTCTGTAGGATTTGTCTTATCAGGAGAAAGCAAATGTTATACCCACAAGTTGAAATACTGTATAATACTAGATTCCTACACTGGTAAATGAGGGTTTTAAGATAAGTTTAAAAATATGAAAGTAAAATGTAACTTGAAACTTGGATAACCTTCATCTCATCAGTAATACTGTTTCCTGATCCTCCTGGTCACTGTAAACCTGCCTTGCTTCCCGACTCTGAGTTGTGGTCTCATCCCTTTGCTTTACTTTCTGAGTACTGACCATTCATGTTGCCCAGTCTCCTGTTGTCCTTCTCAGGACCTGCATTCGCATTTAAGGTCTAGATGCAATCTGAAGGTGGAATGCTGATGTTGTAGAAGTGAGTTCTGATTGTTGAGAAATGCAGGAGCTTTTAAGATCATGTCTTTAAATATTCTCATTTACAGTTTTCCCTCTCTTGAGCCCTGATTGTGACCAAATGCTTGGAAGAAAAGTGTGAGGTAGGAGTAGTTTTGAAAGGCAGTTGTAAAACCATGTTGACTTCAAAAGCAACAATACTGCTTAACCATCAGGACTCGCACTGCCACAACATTGGAGCACCAGCTTCTAATCAAATCTGAATCTTGATAGGGGTGTGTGACTAATTTGCTCAGGAGGGAGGGTCATGAGTCTGCATCTGGGAGGAACTGGAGAGCAGAGCAAGAGGCTGCAACTAGGAAGGTCACTGAATAAGGGTGCTGCCAATCGTTTGGGTAGGAAATAGCATTAAAATGAATCTCCCAGCACCAAACGAGATTAAAGACCCCATTAAAGTACTGACAATTTCTTTGTCATTGTCTTGTTCATTTTGAATGAAATCCATCATATTTGAATACCATATCTTTGGGAATATAACATAAATTCAAGTAGGAGCAGGCCTCTTTAAGCCTGCTCCCTCAATCAGTAGAAGTCATGCTGTCAACTCCAGTTGCTTGTCTCCTTGACTTCTGTTTTGATCAAAATTGTGTTTAACTGATCTATGGATATATTCAATAACCCAGCCTTCAGTAGTCTCTGGAGTAGAAAATTACAAAAATTAACAATCCTCTAAGAGAAGGAAGTCTTCCCCATCTCTCTCTTAAATGGGGGACCCAATGTTTGAAATTGCTGTCTCCAAATTGTAGATTTCCCCATGAGGGAAACATCATGTCAGCATCTACCCTGTCCAGCTCACTCAGATGCTTACATAATTACATTTTTTAAAATTCTCATTATCTTACTTTTCCTTCCACAGTGGATAACTTTACAATTTTCCACATTATACTCCAGATGCCAAATTATTTTCCACTCGTTTACGTATGGAGATGAATTTGATCGAAATTTGTGCAGTGCTTCCATTCCATAGTTTTGTGTTTGACCAATTGTGTTTAATTTGGTCGTCTTGGAAAAAATATGCTCCATCCTTTTCTAATAATTTTAGCAACTTTGATTGGAGGAAATAAAAAGTGGAAACAAAGCAAGGAACTTGGAATTAACACGTTTTCTTGTCAGTCTAATTGCAACATAATAATACAAGTTTTTAAAGAGTTGCACCATAATCACCACAATTTAGCCTGTCCAAAGATTAGTCTGTAGCTTGTATTTAAGTGCCATTGAAATAACAATTTGAAACAAAAGTGATGGAACTTTTTTTATTACTTTTGTTCGGTAAGTATGCTGTCATGTACATGTCCAAGTGGTGAGTTTTAAAATATATTCATATTTTTAAAAGTTGTTAGAAAAGTGCAATTTACTTGATTTTTTTTGTATTTTTTTAATCTCCCATTTAGTCCTTCTGGCTGTACATTTTGGGGAAAGAAGCCTTGGAGTCGTAAGAAGAAGATTCTGTGGCAGCTTGGCACATTGGTTGGTGCTCCTGTCGGAATAGCTCTCATTGCAGGGATTGCAATTCCAGCCATGATTATTGGAATTCCTGTATATGTAGGCCGAAAGGTATAGTAATGACCTCAGTTTTGATGCTTTAAAATCTATTGTGCTGATTTGGAACTTTTTTTCTCAATATCAATGAAAGCTGCATTGCCCATTGGAGGAATTTGTTCCTGTGTTTTGATTCCTGGATCTGAAACAGGGTGACTCTTGTAAATGAGGCTCCCTACAATATTACACTTTATGTAACTCTTGGTATGTGGAAAAAATAATTTTGAAGTCTGATGTTGGTCCCTTACAACCAGAAACAGAATAAGTTATAATGGGAAACAAAGAGATGGCAGACGAATTCACATATTTTGGTTTACCTTCACAAAGGACACAAGTAGGGGAAGCCCTAAATGAGTTTTTTGCTTCTGACTTTACTAAAGAAAAGGACCTTGTAGTGAATGAAACCATTGAGGAGCAGGTAAGCATGCTGGAATGGATAGAGATTGAGGAAGTTGATGTGCTGAAAATTTTGACAAACATGAAGATCGACAAGTTGCCAGGGCCAGACCAGATTTGTCCTCGGCTGGTTTGGGAAGCGAGAAATATGATTGCTTCGCCACTTGCGAAGATCTTTGCATCCTCGCTCTCCACCGGAGTCGTACCTGAGGACTGGAGGGAGGCAAATGTAATTCCTCTCTTCAAGAAAGGAAATAGGGAAATCCCTGGCAATTACAGACCAGTCAGTCTCACATCTGTTGTCTGCAAGTTGTTAGAAAGGATTTTGAGGGATAGGATTTATGACCATCTGGAAGAGCATGGCTTGATTAAATGCAGTCAGCATGGCTTTGTGAGGGGCAGGTCATGCCTCACAAATCTTATTGAGTTCTTTGAGGATGTTACTAGACAAGTTGATGAGGGTCAAGCAGTGGATGTGGTGTATATGGACTTCAGCAAGGCATTTGATAAGGTTCCCCATGGTAGGCTCGTTCAGAAGGTCAGGAGGAATGGGATACAGGGAAATTAGCTGTCTGGACACAGAATTGGCTAGTCGACAGAAGACAGCGAGTGGTAGTGAAAGGAAAGTATTATGCCTGGAAGTGAGTGGTGTTCCACAGGGCTCTGTTCTTGGGCCTCTACTCTTTGTAATTTTTATTAATGACTTGGATGAGGAGATTGAAAGATGGGTCAGCAAGTTTGCAGACGACACAAAGGTTGACAGTATAGAGGACTGTTGTAGGCTGCAGCGTGACATTGACAGGACGCAGAGATGGGCTGAGACATGGCTGATGGAGCTCAACCTGGATAAATGCGAAGTGATGCATTTTGGAAGGTCGAACTCGAAAGTTGAGTACAGGATTAAAGACAGGATTCTTGGCAGTGTGGAGGAACAGCAGGATCTTGGTATGCAGGTACATAGATCCCTTAAAATTGCCACCCAAGTGGACAGGGTTGTTAAGAAAGCATATAGTATTTTGTCTTTCATTAACAGGGGGATTGAATTTAAGAGCCGTGAGATCTTGTTGCAGCTCTATAAGACTTTGGTTAGACCGCACTTGGAATACTGTGTCCAGTTCTGGTTGCCCTATTATAGGAAAGATGTGGATGCTTTGAAGAGGGCTCAGAGGAGGTTTACCAGGATGCTGCCTGGAATGGAGGGCTTATTTTATGAAGAGAGGTTGACTGAGCTCGGACTTTTTTCATTGGAAAAAAAGAAGGAAGTGAGGGGACCTAATTGAGGTGTGCAAGATAATGAGAGGCATAGATAGAGTTGATAGCCAGAGACTTTTTCCCAGGGCAGAAATTGTTAACACGAGGGGTCATAGTTTTAAGCTGTTTGGCGGAAAGTATAGAGTGGATGTCAGAGGCGCAGAGAATTGAGAGAGCATGGAATGCGTTGCCAGCAGCAGTTGTGGAAGCGAGGTCATTGGGGATATTTAAGAGACTGCTGGACATGCATATGTCACAGAAATTTGAGGGTTCGTACATTAGGCTTACCTTACATGAGGATCAGTGGTTGGCACAACATCATGGGCTATACTGTTCGATGTTCTATGTTCTAATAGTACCTCAAAAATATCATGTAAGTTATAGTGAGAGGGAGGAACTGAAGGAAATCCATATTTGTAAGGAAATATTGGAGAAATTGATGGGATTAAAGAGGGTATGAAAAATCCATGCCCTCATAATCCACATCCTAGCATTCTTAAGTGGCCCTAGAACTGGTCAAAGCAATAGTGGTCAACTTTCAAGATTCTGTCAACCAAGGAAAATTTCCTGTGGATTGGAGGGTAACTAATGCAGCCCCACATTTCTAAAAAAAAAAAGAGGTGGAGCGATAATAGGGAATTATAGACCAGTTAGCCTAACATTGGGTGAAAATGCTAGAGTCTACGATAACAAATTTAATACCAGAGCACTTGAAAAACAGTTACAGGATTGGACAGAGTCACCATGGGTTTATGAAAGGGAAATGATGCTTGACAAATCTCATGGAATTTTTCAAGGATGTAACTAGTGAATTGATAAGGGGAAGCCAGTGAATGTGGTTTACTTGAACATTCAGGTGACTTTTTATCAAAAGTTCCATGTAAGAAATGAGCCTGTAATTTTCTGAGTGGCAGCAAATGATAATGCATGGCTTAGAAAGGGTGGACGCTGGGAATTTGTTTCTGTCAGGCAGGGATACTAGGACCTGAGGGCACAGCCTTAGAATTAGAGGGGATCAATTTAAAATGGAAATGATGAGACATTTCTTCAACCAGAGAGTGGTGTGCCTGTGGAATTCATTGCCACGAAGCGCAGTGGAGGCAGGGACGTTAAATGTCTTCAAGGCAGAGATTGATAAATTCTTATTCTCAAGGAATTAAGGGATACAGAGAGAGTTCAGGTAAGTGGCATTGAAATGCCCATCAGCTATGATTGAATTGTGGAGTGGACTCGATGGGTCGAATGGCCTTATTTCCACTCCTCAGTCTTGTGGATTAGTGGGGTCATAGGAATCAATACTTGGCCCCCAACTATTCGCAATTACATTTAGGTCCATCATCTAAATTGTTAATATAATGTCTTGAAGTTCTCTGGCAACAAAGTTGGGTGGGAGGGTGAAGTATGAGAAGATGCAGAGGTGCTTCAGTGCAATTTGGACAAGTTGAGTCAATGATCAGTTGCATGGCAGATGCAGTTTAATGTGGATAAATGAAAGATTATAAATTTTGGTAGTAAAAACAGGAAGGCAGATTATTGTTTGAATGGTGGTATATTGGGAAAGGTGGCATTGCAATGTACAACTAGTGCCCTTGTATACCAGTTGCTGAAAATAATCATTCAGGTACTGCAGGAGAATGTAAAAAATGGTACATTGCCCTTTGTTGTGAGATGATTTGAGTTTACAAGCAGGGATATCTTGTTGCAATGGCACATGGCCTTGGTGAGGCCAGATATAGAGTATTGTGTCCAGTTCTGTTCTTTTTTACCTGTAGAGAGTACAAGGATTTACCAGGTTGATTCCTGGGCTAGTAGGAGAGATGTATGAAAATAGACTGGATCAGTTAGAGCTATATTCACTGGAGTTCAGAAGATTGAGGGGGTATCTTTTAAAAATCTATAAAATTCTAACAGGGCTATATGGGGCTGAATGCAGGAACTGTTCCTAGTGAATAGGTGTCACAACCTTGGAATACATGGTAAACCATTAAGGACTAAGATGAGAAGGGATTTCTTCATCCAAAAAGTGCTGAGCCCGTGGAACTTTCTGCCACAGAAAGCGAATGAGGCCAAGATATGGAATGTTTTCGGATAGGAGTTATAGTTCTTGGGATAAAGGGCCCAAATGGTTTTGGGAGAAAATGGGAACAGAGAACTGAATTAGATAATCAGAAATGATTCTGCTGAATGATGAAGCAGGTTCAAAGGCCTGAATGGCCTACTCCCCTGATTTTGTGCTTCAGTCCCATTAAGGAAGATTTCTTAATGCTCAAATATGGTTAGTAGTACTTAATGTTTAGTGAAAAATGAACTTTTAATTTGCTGAGTTTTAATGGTGGATTTGATTTGATCTGGAAGCAGCAGGGAAGTTGAGAAGGCAGGACAGTGGCGGTTAGAACAGGGTAAAAAAAAAAAACCCACTATCTATCTATCTTGAGGACTGTGTATTTTGTTTTTGTTTCTGGTAATTGAGTAAGTCTCAGGTTTTTAAAACAAAAATTTCCTCTACTATATTTTGCATGGCCTTGTTTAATTGCCACTCAGTATTGTTTGATTTTCGCAGGTGCCAGAAAGTTGTGTACTGTGCTAATTTTTGCCATGTCAAATCATTAATATTTTTTGTGCAGACAATAAAAAGATAAATTAAATCACCATTCTAAATTTTAATTAAATGAACAAATTCCTCAAGTAAAAAGGTTTCAAATGAGTATTGTCACCAGCAGATCTGTGAAGTAGGTTGTATTAAAAACAAAACTTTTCTTTTGTTTTGCCATAAAACAATATCTCAAATGTCAACGGTGATGGGCAGTAGAGCATATAGGTTTTAATTCCCCTCTCTTCTCCCCATTGTCTTTTGGCCCAATTGCACTGTTCTTTTACTTAGACTGGCCTGTCAGAACAAAGTCCAACAAGCCATTAAGGTAATCCTAAATTTTGTATAATTCTAAATGTGATCCTTCCAAATAATTTCTCTAATGCTCACCTTTCTTGGAGGACAAAACACACTCTATAGCAGAACTGTGCATGTTTAAGTCTTTGAAGTGTAGAATTCATGCATCTAAAGCAGCTGACCATCTCTGTACAGTTCTCTGCAGCATGTATATCTGTAATTTAGTTTACACATGTACTATGTGTGATTTTTTTTCAGCAGAGTGATCCAATTTAACCAAAACTTTACTGTCTTCTCTAACTTTCATCCATTTGAATCTAAGGCATTTTGTTTTCACATCAAATTAAAAGCTTCATTTAAAATGTTTTTGAAGCCCCTCCCTTTGCTGCCTTTAATGGAAAAGAATTCGGAATGAACTCTAGAAAGGATGAGTATGTATTCTTTTAAAAAAAAGTATGATTTAATGCTTAAAAGCTCAGAAAACTGCAGTTCATTCTGAGGAGCTTTGGCTTTATTTGGCTTTGTTATTAGATTCATGTTTGCTTCATTTTTTTGAGATGAGGACCAAAATATTTTGTAAACTAAGTTAATTATTTTAAGAGTCTGTGAGAAATGTGATTAACTAATCCACAAAGCCATTGCTGTCCATTGGAAAGATAATAGTTTATACATAACTTAAAGGGCAGCATTCTGCCAACATGGGGCAAGACAAGGAGATGGGTCTCCATGGACTACCATAGCTCTAATGGGTATTGGAGCCATGCCTTTGTTGTAATTCTGCATTACATTTTGACCATCCAGCCAGTGAACAAACCACCCCCAATGCGTGCACAAATAGGCCTCCCAACAGACAATACTGTGCATGTACTTAGAATAAATGTTCTTTCTGTGTAGAATCTACTGGGAGGAATATTGGGAATTACCAGTGGAAAAAACTGGGCAGAAAGTAAATAATTTGACTGTTAACCAAGAAAAAATTCACTCCCTTTACTTCAGAATAAGTTATTTGTGCAGAACAAGTTATGAAAGATCTGGCAAATATTTAAGCTGATATTTTCACAATGTACTATTCATTTTAAGATGAATGTAGGTGCGTCCAGGATTTTTCTGGCTGACCAAAGGTCTTAGTCAGCATTTGCTAATTTGGCTAGTTGTAGTAGTGGCTTTTGACAATTGCATGTATCATTGCATTTTGTTTAAGACTCAGAAATTCCAATAGCTTTCAAAACCACCACTATGATCCTATCAAGGTTCAGGAAATTAATCTACATTCAATAGTTAGTTCTCAATTTTAACAGTAATATTAATTTCAGTTCTTTATTAATTAAGAAAATCACTGTTTGCCTAGGGAAAGCATTTAAAGCTTGAACTTGTAGACAGTCATAATATTACAGACAATTCCATTGAGTGTGGAGTCTGTATTTATACTTACTGTAATACTATTCAGTTGTTCAGCATTCGACATGTAGGAAAGGATAGAGCATACACCCTTTCTGTCTGGTTTTTGGAACCGGTCTCTAATACTTTTTCTGTTTAAATATGAGCAAATAATCCCTTGGTGCTCAAAAGGATTTTTATCAATATTTCATTTTAAATCAAACAAAAATCAAGTTTTCATAAATCTCAGCAATTTTGGTTCACTTTTTCAAGTTCCACTATTGGGGCATAATTTACTATTATATTTGAGGAGAAAATAAGATGTTTGTCAAATATGTCAAATAATAATGTCACTGTTAATGAGATTGAATCTTGGAGCAGAGAAGGCCCCATTTCTTGACAGACCTGGTGTTAGCCACTTGTGTCCAGTATTGCTCATTGCTACTATCAGTGAGTTGCCTTCAATTTAAAATCATAGAATCCTTAGTGTTGGAGCAGGCCATTCAGCCCATTCCACACTGACCCTCCAAAGAGCATCCCACCTAGACCCCTTCCCCTACCCTATTCTTGTAACCCTGTGTTTCCAGTGCCTAATCCACCTAACATGTATCCATTGCTGGGGAATTCTGGAACCAAGGCGTCAGTCGTACAGGATGTACATGCACCCTTTGGTCCAACTCATCCATGCTGACCAAGTTTCCCAAACTAAACTAGTTCCATTTGCCTGCATTTAGCCCATGTCCCTTTAAACCTTTCCTATTAATATACGTCCAAATGTCTTTTAAATGTTCTAACTGTACCTGCATCTCCTACTTCCTATGGCAGTTCATTCCACATATGAACCATACTTGGTGGGAAAGCATTGGCCCGCCAGTAACATTTAAATCTTCTTGTCACCATAAATTTATGCCCTCTAGTTTTGAACTCCCTAACCTTTCTTTTCACCTTATCTATGCCTCTTCTGATTTTATTAACCCCTCAACCTTCTATGCCGCACTGGAAAATATTCCCAGCTTTTCCAGCCACTCCTTATAGTTTAAACCTCCCAGTCCCGGTAACATGCTTGTAAATCTTTTCTGCACCTTCAATTTAATAATATCCTTCCTAAAGCTTAATGACCAGAACTGTACCCAATACGCCAAAAGTGACCTCGCCAATGACCTGTATAACTGGAGCGTGACATCCCAACTCCTATACTCAATCATCTGGGAAATGAAGGCGGGTATACCAGATGCCATCGTTACCATTGAAAACAGCCTCAGAATAAGTAGTAATCTATTTGACTGAAATGAGGAATTTCTCCATTAAGAGTGATGAATCCTTATTATTCTCTACTTCAGAAGTCTGTTGATGCTCAAACAGTTGAATATATTCAAGATAGAGGTAGATAGATCTCTGGATGTTAAAGATGTTGAGCTGTGTGGAGATGTGCAGGAAAATGGTATTGAGGTGGATGATCAGCAATGATCTGGTTGAAAATGGAATAGGCTTAAGAGGCCAACTGATCTATTCATGCTTCTACTTCCTGTGTTCCTACCTTGAAGGGACAGACTTAATGTTCAGACTCTTCATTGTTGTTCGGAGCTACACTGTGCACTACTCTTACCCAAGAGTAGTAGTTTATCAATGAGTTTTCAACTTCCTCCGAATGATCAACACTTAATTTCGACACATAGTAACATTTTAGTAATAAAATTGGTTTGCAGAGTTAGGACTGTAAAACAAGAAAGCAGTAATTAAATGGGGTGAAGAATCTGTCACGAAAAGTATTCTGATCTTTTCAATGGAGGGAAATGGCAACTGCATTCATTTTTTTTTGGTGAAGCTTACATTTTCATAAAGCAAGATTAACGTTTAGAGAAAATATTTGCACATGTACATATAGGTTAAAAAAGGGCTGTCCTGATTTGCTTGTTCAAAATAAACCTTTGTGGTAAGCAGGAAACATACAAACTCAGTAGTAAGTAGATAGTGCCAGTTAGAACATAGAACATAGAAGAATACAGCGCAGTACAGGCCCTTCGGCCCTCGATGTTGCGCCGATCCAAGCCCACCTAACCTACACTAGCCCACTATCCTCCATATGCCTATCCAATGCCCGCTTAAATGCCCATAATGAGGGAGAGTCCACCACTGCTACTGGCAGGGCATTCCATGAACTCACGACTCGCTGAGTAAAGAACCTACCCCTAACATCTGTCCTATACCTACCCCCCCTTAATTTAAAGCTATGCCCCCTTGTAATAGCTGACTCCATACGTGGAAAAAGATTCTCACTGTCGACCCTATCTAAACCCCTAATCATCTTATACACCTCTATCAAGTCACCCCTAAACCTTCTTTTCTCCAATGAAAACAACCCCAAGTGCCTCAGCCTTTCCTCATACGATCTTTCTACCATACCAGGCAACATCCTGGTCAACCTCCTCTGCACCCATTCCAGTGCCTCCACATCCTTCCTATAGTATGGCGACCAAAACTGCACACAATACTCCAGATGTGGCCGCACCAGAGTCTTATACAACTGCAACATGACCTCAGTACTCCGAAACTCAATTCCTCTACCAATAAAAGCCAGTACGCCATATGCCTTCTTCACCGCACTATTTACCTGGGTGGCAACTTTCAAAGATTTGTGTACATGGACACCAAGATCCCTCTGCTCATCCACACTACCAAGTATCCGACCATTAGCCCAGTACTCCATCTTTTTATTACTCTTACCAAAGTGAATCACCTCACACTTAGCTACATTGAACTCCATTTGCCACCTTTCTGCCCAGTTCTGCAGCTTATCTATATCCCGCTGTAACCTGCCACATCCTTCCTCACTGTCAACAACTCCTCCGACTTTCGTATCATCCGCAAACTTGCTCACCCAACCTTCTAACCCCTCCTCCAGGTCATTTATAAAAATGACAAACAGCAATGGTCCCAAAACAGATCCTTGCGGAACACCGCTAGTGACAGCACTCCAAGATGAACCTTTGCCATCCACTACTAACCTCTGTCTTCTTCCAGCCAGCCAACTCCTAATCCAAACCTCCAACTCACCCTCAATGCCATACCTCCGTATTTTTTGCAGTAGTCTACCATGGGGAACCTTATCAAACGCCTTACTAAAATCCATATACACCACATCTTCTGCTTTCCCCTCGTCCACCTCCTTAGTCACCTTCTCAAAGAATTCAATAAGGTTTGTGAGGCACGACCTGCCCTTCACAAAACCATGCTGACTATCCTTGATCACATTATTCCTATCCAGATGTTCATGAATCCTATCCCTTACAATTCTCTCTAAGATTTTGCCCACAACAGAAGTGAGACTCACCGGCCTATAGTTACTAGGGTTATCCCTACTCCCCTTCTTGAACAAGGGAACCGCATTTGCTAGCCTCCAATCTTTTGGCACTACTCCTGTAGACAACGAGGACATAAAAATCAAGGCCAATGGCTCTGCAATCTCCTCCCTTGTTTCCCAGAGAATCCCAGGATAAATGCCATCAGGCCCAGGGGACTTATCTATTTTCACCCTTTCCAGAATTTCCAACACCTCTTCTCTACATACCTCAAAGCCATCCATTCTACTTAATTGTGACTCAGTACTCACATTGACAACAATGTCCTGTTCCTGATTGAATACTGACGAAAAGTATTCATTCAGTGTCTCCCCAATCTCTTCAGCCTCCACACGCAACTTCCCACTACTATCCTTGACTGGACCTATTCCTACCCTAGTCATTCTTTTATTCCTGACATACCTATAGAAAGCCTTAGGGTTTTCCCTAATCCTACCAACTAAGGACCTCTCATGTCCCCTCCTTGCTGCTCTTAGCTCTCTCTTCAGGTCCTTCCTGGCTACCTTATAACTCTCAATCGCCCCAATTGAACCTTCATGCCTCATCTTTACATAGGCCGCCCTCTTCCATTTAACAAGGGATTCCAATTCCTTATTAAACCACGGCTCCCTCACACGACCCTTTCCTCTCTGCCTGACGGGCACATACTTATCAAGGACACTCAATAGTTGCTCCTTGAACAAGCTCCACATATCAATTACACCCTTGCCTTGAAGCTTACTTTTCCAGGCCACACATCCTAAGTCATGCCTCACAGCATCATAATTTCCCTGCCCCCATCTATAACTCTTGCCCTGTAGTGCACACTTATCCCTCTCCATCACTAGAGTAAAAGTCACCGAATTGTGGTCACTGTCCCCAAAGTGCTCACCTACCTCTAATTCTAACACCTGGCCTGGTTCATTACCCAGAACCAAATCCAGTATGGCCTCACCTCTTGTTGGCCTATCTACATATTGTGTCAGGAAACCCTCCTGCACACATTGGACAAACACTGACCCATCTAACGAACTTGAGCTATAGCTTTCCCAATTAATATCAGGAAAGTTAAAGTCCCCCATAACAACCACCCTATTACTTTCACTCTTCTCTTGAATCATCCTCGCAATCCTTTCTTCTACGTTTCTAGGACTATTAGGAGGCCTGTAAAAAACTCCTAACAGGGTGAGCTCACCTTTCCTATTCCTAACTTCAGCCCAAACTACCTCAGATGGCGAGTCTTCATCCATCGTCCTTTCCACAGCTGTCATACTATCTTTGACAAGCAATGCCACACCTCCCCCTCTTTTACCCCCACCTCTGACCCTACTAAAACATTTAAACCCTGGAACCTGCAACAGCCAATCCTGTCCCTGTTCTACCCATGTCTCCGTAATAGCCACAACATCGAAGTCCCAGGTACCAACTCACGCTGCAAGTTCACCTACCTTATTTCATATACTTATTGCATTGAAGTATACACACTTCAAACCACTTTCCTGTTTACAGGCACCCTCCTTTGAAATTGATGCCATGTTCCTAACCTCCCTACACTCCAGGTCCTGCACCCTAAAGCTACAGTCTGGGTTCCCATGCCCCTGCAGAGTTAGTTTAAACCCCCCCCAAGAGCACTAGCAAACTTCCCACCAAGGATACTGGTGCCCCTCAGGTTCAGGTGTAGACCATCCTGTTTATAGAGGTCCCACCTTCCCCAGAAAGAACCCCAGTTATCCAAATACCGGAATCCCTCCCTCCTGCACCATCCCTGTAGCCACGCATTTAACTGTTCTCTCTCCCTATTCCTCGACTCTCTATCACGTGGCACGGGTAACAAACCAGAGACAACAACTCTGTTCGTTCTAACTCTGAGCTTCCAACCTAGCTCCCTGAAAGCCTGCCTAACATCCTCAGCGCTCCTCCTACCTATGTCATTGGTGCCAATGTGGACCACGACTTCGGGCTGCTCCCCCTCCCCCTTAAGGACCCGGAAAACACGATCAGAGACATCACGTACCCTTGCACCTGGGAGACAACATACCAAACGTGAGTCTCTCTCGTTCCCACAAAACCTCCTATCTGTGCCCCGAACTATCGAGTCCCCAATTACTATTGCTCTGCTCTTCTCCACCCTTCCCTTCTGAGTAACGGGGACAGGCTCCGTGCCAGAAGCCTGAGCCCCGTTACTTGCCCCTGGTAAGTCGTCCCCCCCACAAGTATCCAAAATGGTATACTTGTTCTTGAGGGGAACGGCCGCAGGGGGTCCCTGCACTGGCTGCTTCCTCCCAGTCCCCCTCACTGTCACCCATCTATCTGCCATCTTTGGAGTTACTACTTCCCTAAAGCTCCGATCTATGACCCCCTCTGCCTCCCGAATGATCCTAAGTTCATCCAACTCCAGCTCCAGTTCCCTAACACGGTCTTGGAGGAGCTGGAGATGGGTGCACTTCCTGCAAGTGTGATCAGCAGGGACGTCCATGGCATCCCTCACCTCAAACATGTTGCAAGAGGAACATTGCACTGCCTTCACTGCCATCCCTCTGAAAGTAATCTTTTATAAAAAAAAAACTGGGTCTAAAGAATACAACAAGCAAGTTATTTTTGTCAGTTGAAGGGAATTTCTCGTTTAGAATTGCAATTGTTCTCATAGGGGGGTTGTGGGGGAAGGGGTGCTTGGGCTGTCAAATCCAAGAGAATTTCCTATAAATGACAAAATAAGCTACTGACTTAGAGAAGGTCTCAGTCAGACAGGACATTTGTCTGCAGGAACATTTGAGAGGCTGGAAATGTAACAGAATTTTTAGGAGTTGCTATAAGCTACTATGTAGAGATTATTCCTGGACTACATTTTAGTTATGACTGCCTTATCCCAGGAAGGGCATTCTTTGGAGGGAGTGAAATGAGGGTTACTGCAATTTAATGAGTTGTTTTAACTGGGGAGATTGATTAAACCAGGTCTCTCTCTTTTCTGTAGTTTAGGAAAATTAGAGGCAATCTCATGAAAATATTACAAATTCTTAAGGGGCTTGACAGGTAAATGCTAGGAGAATGTTACCCCCTGGTGGGGAGTCTCTAATGGATTGCACACATAGAACTGAGATAAGAGATTCCTTCACACAAGGGAATATGGAACTCTGTATCCTAGAGCTCTATAATTGCTCAGTTATTCAGTACATTTAAAACAGGAAAGTAGAGTTCAGATATGATCTTGTTGATTGACTAAGCTGAGTATTTTACTCCTGCTCCTACTTATTATACTGCCTGACTCCTCATCTGCGACCCATCACTACCCTCCATCCATGCTGCTTCCTATTTCTCTTGCAGTAGTAGCTTTGTATATCGCACTTCTGAATGTAAAAACAAATAAAGGTGTTTCATTAGAACTGAATTGGACAAAAGATGTAGCTCCTTCATTTCTTCTCCCATGGAGAGCCCAAATCAATGCGTGCTATAATAAGGAAAGGCTGAGTGATTGCAATGAAGGAAAGCTTCTTACACATTGAAGATTTTTTTTAAATTTCAGATTCATAATCGCTACGAAGGAAAAGATATTTCGAAGCATAAGCGAAACTTGGCAATCACTGGAGGTGTGACGTTATCAGTAATTGTTTCTCCTGTTGTTGCTGCAGTAACTGTAGGTAAGCAAACAGACATTTAACAATGTTGAATTCTGGTCAATAATTATTGGGTAATAGTTATGTTTTTTGATAATTGATTTTAAATGCACTATTCTATTCAAAATCGGAACAAAGAAAACATTCCCGAGCTACAAGGTTCCTAGCTGTTGAATCTGAACTGTCTGCACCATTATTTTTCTGCGATCTATTGTGCCTCCCTCCACTCAAGTTGTTTACTGGTATACACAATATTAACTGTCGTCTTGTTACAGGAATTTATTGTTGTATCTGTGCCAAAGGTTTCATTTCCTATGAATGTTTGGCAGTGAAACGCAAGAAGAGCTGTATACTTGCTCATTCAATTAATGTTAGAATAGTAATGATTTGTCAAATTACACAGTTTCCATCTTTATCAAATATTTGTTTAAAATTGCAGTGTTTGCCATTTACATTTAAAAAAACTGCCACTTCTCCACAATCCTAACTGTGGAGAATATTTGCTTTAATAAATATATTAATATTGCATGGCCTTATACATTTTTGGGCTTGAAAAGGGTAAAGAAACATTTTGAGAACAACATTTTTGTGGTGTTTCTGGCCTACTGCAACACTTTAGAGATCCTGGCTTCTCTGGTTCTCTTGGCAATTTTCACTTTTTATTTGGCACAATGTGAACAAAAATGAACAAAAGTAAAAATTCTAATTGTTTCAAAATTTCAAAAGGACTTGCCTTTGAAAACTTTTGCAACTCGTGGCATAGTTTTGTATATTAATTTTGTTTAATGGGCTGCATTGTACATAGCAAGACCACACAATTTGGTTTTGATTTTGCTAATTGAGAGAGACTAGGACACTGGGGAGAACCCCCCCATTCATGATATTTGTCAAATTTATAAACTGCAACCATGTAAAATGAGTGTTAACCAATCAGCCACTAGTATACACATAGGGCCTCATTTATCCTTTCTCTGAACCCTTGACACTGATGAAAATTCTGCTTCTTGGGTTTTTAAATCTGAGCAGATAATTGAAACCTTGAAAGTTGAACCATTGATCATACAAACCTCTACACTGAAGAATTGATGGCTATCACTCAAGCAAAGATGATATTTCTGAAAGTTTTATGATCATCGGGCTTGATTTTAGATGGTCATGTTGGATAATATGAGGGATATGGATATTGTCAGTCTGCACTCAGTTTCTTTTTAATGATCAGATCATGTTGGAGTAAGCAAAGGCATGTGCTGGACTCAAATTTATAGTGTGCTAATCATGCAAATTGACATAGAATTTTCTTCAGAAGCACTCATGCTGCAGCTAAAGTGTACCCTTTGGATCCAGCCATCAGGTCCTGGGGACTGAGCTAACTATAATTCCATTACTTTTCCTGGTACATTTTTCTCAAGTGAGTGTAGTTGTATACCTCCCTTTGTGTCCTGTTCTTTATGACTGTTTCTGAGAATTTTTTTTGTTCTGTTGTGAAGACCAATAGAAAATACTTGTTCAAAGACTTTTCCACTTCCTTATTTTCTAATATTGCTTCTTAGATTCGCTGAGTATAAAACTAGAGTACCAAACTGTATTGCCCCTTGCAATGTCACTGTCAGAATAGTAGATGTTGCTTTTAGTCTTTTTATGTATTTAAAACTATTTTGTTTTTCTTAATATCTCAAGTCTCAGACCATTCAAAACATGTGTTTTTTTGTTTTGTTTGGCTAGCAATTCTTTATCTTTCCTCCTACCTCTGCATCTAGCCCTTGCAAAGGTTGACGGATATTCTGTCTTTAATTTTGATGTGGTACCCAGTTTACTTAATGAAATTGACAGTGTAATAAATATCCTTCATTAATTGGGTGTGTTTTTAAGTACATTTGTTTTCCTGTTTTGCTTTTACAGGTATTGGGGTTCCCATTATGCTGGCATATGTATATGGAGTAGTCCCAATCTCTTTGTGCCGTAGTGGTGGCTGTGGTGTTTCTGCCGGCACTGGGAAGGGTGTGCGGATAGAATTTGATGATGAAAATGATACTGCTGGTGGAGGAAATACAGCATTGGGTAAGGGCTAGCTTTTATAAGAAGTTCACTTACTAAAATGGTTATCTATAGTATTCATCTCCAAGTACATGATTGTGTATGTGCTTAAATACTTCTAATTTATACTATTCTTTGTGTAGAATTTAATAAGCAACACTTTTAACAAATGTCTATAGGCAGCACTGTTGCCTGTCTACCATGATCACTGAGTATAATTTGTCCAGCACTAGCTTTGTTATATTTGTTAACCTATGAGATTTAGTTGCTGCCTATTGTTTACAAGAAGTGGTAAATTCATGCCTTCATGATCACACATTAATGTTATTTTAGCAGTTTATTTGCTAACCTCCAGGGCTATTTGTGTACTGTACAAAAATATGCCTGCTTAACTCTACAAAAGTCTATTTATAAAAAGATTCATTTGTTTAACTCACTACCTCTCACCCCTACATATTGGAGATAATTTTTCTCTTTTGTTATGCTCTGTCCATAATGTTTGAACAACTATTTCCACTTTATGTAACTGACTGTCATGAGGGTGCATTCCTTTCCTTTTAGTTTTGGTTTGATTCTTCACCCTGTAACTGGGGGTAGTGTTTTTCATGGTACAGTGCAAAGGTATTCAAACTTTGTCCTTGGGATAATATAGGTGTATACCATGGAGCATTGTATATTACAAGGAAAATGGAGAACAAGAGTTGGAACAAAGCATGTAACAAATTTCATTCTGCATTCACAAATTTACAAACGTTCTCGTTTTGCTGATATAAGGTTTATGCACCAAAGAACACCACTAACAGCCTTTTAACAATTCCCTTGATCCACAAAATCAAGTGCACCATAACAACAAATAAATCTGAATTGCTAAGCCTTGGGAACTATGGCCAGGAGGACATTCAGATAATGGGGTTTCCAAACTATTTTTGTCAGCCAGGTTTGTGTAGTGGGCCTGAAGGAGAAACCAGATTGAAGTTATGACTGGCCTGGCTCCAGTGATGAGGGGATTAAGGGGGGTGGGTAAATTCGTGGTGGGGGTAGCATGAGGCTGTTAAGTGCCTTGATAGGCCGAAGGGCATGCAGGTCACATTTCCACTTCCCCTTGTAAAATGGAGAGGCAGGTTTGGGTTAACAGTTAAATGATGAACTCTCAAAACAATGTTCCTTCTCAGCTGTCAAATTAATCTCTGTGGGGGGGGGGGGAGAATAAGATTCAATCTTCTTATTTCAAAATCTCTGTCCTGGTGTCTCTGCTGCTGGACCACACTTTACTGAAAAGGCTGGAGAGTTCTCTGTTAAAATACAATTGTGAATTATTTTTCATGATTAGCTGTGTGCATTTCTGTCTCTGTAATTGGTTTCTGTAACAACAGACTACGTAATAGGTCAGCACTCTTAAATGTAGAGCAGTACTATTTCTTTTCGATGACTTATTGTTCCTGTTGTGTGTAGGTAGCCGTGCCCATTATTCAGTTAGGTTGCACACCTGTAGAACTGTTCAGTTTGTACGGTCTATTCTTACAAAGCTTCTTAGCGAAACTCTTGATGTTACAAATTTGTCGAAAATATTCCTTTATAGGTGCTGTATGATTTTTTTTAATGTGAATGCTCATACAGGATTTATGTCCATTAACTGTATGGCTGTAATACATAAGGAACACTTCAGGAAACTTGTACAGTAGTTCATATTTGTAACTTAAAACATCCACTTAATGTTGCAATTGCTAGCAAAAAGTGAAATGAACCAAAGATAATAAACTGCTGCTATGTCTCTTCCTGCCCATTTAGATAACACTTTTGTTGTTGAGGCTCGCAATAACCCCAGTATTGGAGAGGGCAGTGTTGGTGGCCTAACGGGCAGTTTGAGTGCCAGTGGCAGTCACATGGATAGAATAGGTGCAATACGAGACAACCTGAGTGAAACAGCAAGCACCATGGCGCTGGCTGGAGCTAGTATCACAGGCAGCCTTTCTGGAAGTGTGATGGTCAATTGTTTTAATAGGTAAGCCACACTTGATTTTTTTTAATACAAGAAGTCCTTTTTACTGTCTGCAGTATTTTCAAGCCTGTACTTTTGAATAATAAAAACTGCAGGAGTTGACCCAGAGGAGGTAAGGAATTGAGTGCAACTGAGTGCTGATAAAATGATTGTTATTGACATGTCCATGGCCAAGAATCATAGCAATATAGAAATAGATGATCTGGCCCATCACATCTGTGTTCCTGTCTCTCCATTGACCTCACACCTCTCTTGCTGAATCCCCACCTCCACCATATTTCTACTTCTCAGTTTCTGTAATGGAATTTATGGGCTTTTTCAACAACATTTTGTGACAGAAGTTCACATTCTGCCCATCCTCTGAAAATTGGTGCACAGACCCTTTTAATTTTGCAAATTGTATTTTGATATCTTATTATTTAATTGATTAAAATAGTTGACTACTTGTTGTGATCCTTCACATTTTAAAGCATCTCGTATCGGGTTGCCCCTTGATCTACTGAGTTCAAGTGGAGGGTGGGGATAAAATTTGCAATTTCTCTTTCAATTACTAATCTCCCTTCCTATTGAATCTACTCTGCCATTTTTTTTCTTTACTTTCTCATCCTTCCAATAATGCCAAGTTTAAAAGGTCATAAACATGTATTTTGTTCATGTCCGAGGTATTCCCAGTGATGATCTTGTTTTTGTTGAGAAGGGTACTTTTCCTGTTATCTCACTAATTTTGACCTGGTTTTCTTAGATTAGAGGTGCAGGCAGATATTCAGAAGGAACGGTGCAGTCTCAGTGGTGAGTCTGGCACGGTCAGCATTGGGACCATCAGTGACAATGCCAGCACAAGGGCCATGGCAGGATCGATTATCAATTCCTACAACCCACTGGACAGGTATCCCACTTGGACATTTATTTTTAAAAATCAGTTCATCAACTTGTGATCTTTTAAATATATAACATTATTGTTGCTATTTGGATTAATAATTGCTTTTAAGTTTAAAAAGCATGGATTAGAAAATATGTATAGCAGTCAAAACAGTTTATAAATTCTAATGTAATGAAAAGTGTACTCTTTAATTGTTGCCCAAATAATAGCCAATAAATAGACAGCAAAAATACTGTGAGGAAGGTCCCCTGGTGAATTATTGTGCAACCTTGAACATAGTATTTTTCATGATCATAGGGTGTTTCAAAGAACCTTACAGCCAATTATGTATTTTCAATGATACTTATTATTGTAATATAGGAAATGCAGCAGCCAAATTACAAACAGTAATGACTTAAATGGTGAGGAAATCTATTTTAATGTGATTTTTGTGATCAGCATTGACCATTCAATGGGAAAATCCTCTGTTTCTGTCCAACTAGTGTTACTGGATTCTGTGTGCCTTCCTGATGTGACAGGTAGATCCTTGGTTCATATAAAATCACCGTTACCCATTGCAGATCTTATTGGGACATTAAGTCTGCTGTTCTTGCATCTTCATTCCATGTTAGAAGTTGAAGAAATCATGAAACTACACTCTGATAAAATAAAATCAGAGAATGTTGGAAAAACTTACAAATAGAAAGATATCAGAGCTGAAATGTCATTGGTTTGAAATGTTACCAGAATTTGTACTGTTTTCTGGCGGTGACTGAATCAGAAGTATTGCATATATCTGTCTTCTGGGTTACAGGGCAATAAACAGGAATGTTGATCCTGAGTCCAGTGAGCAGTTCAAAATTTCTGTAGCATTTAACTAAGTACTAAGTATGAAATGGTATTGTGAGTTTTATTTTTGTCACCTGCTTGCAAAAACAGTCCATGTTATATCACAGAAGGATGTAGATGTATGATCCCATATGCTATTCCCAGACATGTTCCTTCACAATGCAGTTTACACATGACTTCTGAAAGTTAACTCTGAAATTACACTTAAATTTTAAACTTTAAATACCTTATGAATGTTTTCACTTAATCTGTCTGTTCAAATAAATTTGTTGTAATTGAAACACATATCTCAGATGCACCCCTTGATACTCCTCAAAACAGAATACCTGGTTGCTGAGAAATCTTTGTACTTTACTTCAGACATGTAGTAGGTATATTTAAAAAGACACAATGCTGTAAATATGCTGTACAGAAGCTTCCTGACCTGCTGAAAGAAACAGCATTTCAGCTCAATGACCCTTCAACCAACATTAGGTGTACATCCTGTCAGCTGGGTATGTTGCCTTAATGAACAATCAAACTGGCAGAAATGATTACCCTAATCTGAATTTGTCTTGTGAAAAATTGTTCCAGTATCTGCCTCTATTTGATATACAGTGAGCTTTGATCAAAAGAGCACCTGCATGGATTTATAATCAGATTGGGCCTAATTGACAATAACTAAAAATTGCATCAGAACTCAAATAGAATTTCTAGTTGGTGTTATATTAATTCATTTTTAAATTAATAGTTCTGAGCAGATCTAAGTTTCTTTGTCTACTTTCACATGAATCAATTAGGTAAAGAAAGTCGCCAGTTTCACTGGTTCTGTATTTCAGTGAGTGACATACATATTCAGATTTAAAAAGGATAAAATAGAAGAACACACGTTGTACTCTTTTCACTACTTGAAAGAGTTTGGGTTTAGTCTATTGAGTTGTGCTCCGTTACCCAACTTCAAACAGCCTTTAACTTCCCATTTGTATTAAAATATGGATTTAGAACTTAAACTGCTTGATTCAAGGGGAAGACTTTATTGCTAAGATTATTGTTGGCCTGTTTTCTGAAATATGCTCCATGTCAAAAATTCTAATGGTCCGAATGAGCTGTGTAAATGAAAGTGCTGGTAGATTTAACCGTTCTGTACTCTGTATCTCTGAATGGATTTCCTGGTCTGAATCATGTTATATGTAAAGCAAAGCTTTATTTTGTCAAATATTGAACTTTTGAATACACTGATGCAGCAAAAAACCTGTATTTAAGTTAGCATTCTTAGGTAATATTTGATACAGGTGCTTTCAACATAAAGCTTTCCTTTGCAAAAATCAACTTTTAACTCCATGTTTGCAGATGATTGTTCCATTAATAAATTGGACAAATACCGTACATGTATTTTCCATAGGGATCCAGTTAATAACCTTAAAGGAGAGCACAATTGTGCAGAACTTCAAATGAGTCGTTCTGTTAATTTTAATATTCTCTCAGACAGTGTGAATTGTATTATTTCTGCTTAAACATTGATTCATTTAAGACCTGGCATGTAGGCTTAACTGGAGACTCTCATTTTTAGAAGTGCTGTGGTTGTAGAGGTATCATTTGTTTATCCACCTTTCATTAAAACACGAGCAGTGGCAGCCATGTGGCAAGAAATAAATCTTAAGATATTGCAGCAAGGGAATGAATTACAAGATGCAAGGTCGGTTGATTGTGGGGAGGCAATGTCCAAGTGGTATTTTTGCTAAACTATTAATCCAGAAACTCAACCAAGTTCTGAGGACCCTGGTTCAAGATGGTGAGTTTGAAATTCAATAAAGAATTTGGAATTAAGAATCTAATGATGACCGTGAAATCATTGTCAATTATCGGAAAAATCACAATTTGTTTCACTAAGGTCCTTATGGGAGCAAATCTGTCATCTTTATCTGGTCTGGTCTGCATGTGACTCGAGACCCACAGCAATGTAGTTGACTCTTAACTGCCCTTTGGACAATTAGGGATGGGCAATAAATGCAGGCCCAGCCAGAGATGCCCTCATGCCATGAGTAAATTTTTAAAAAATCAATTTTCATCACCAATTCAGTATCTGAAATTGTTGAACTACAAATATATTTTGCATTTTCTACATAATGTGCTCCAATTGAATATATTTTTGTGTGAATGAATATTCTTACAACTCACCTGTAATGAACTTGACACTTGTGTGCATCTGCTTTCAGGGAAGGAAACAGTTTGGAGGTGCAAGTTGACATTGAATCAAAACCTGCCAAGTTCAGACACAACAGTGGAAGCAGTAGTGTTGAAGACAGTAGCATGCCTGGACGCAGTGTAGCAATTTTACCTACAGCCCCTGTTCTGGACAATCGATGCAGTAACACCAAGTGGCCCAAAGAAGCAACGACTAAAAAGTGCAAGGGAAAGTTGCAGAAGAGAGGTAGTATGAAGATAAATGAAACTCGGGAAGAAATGGATGCACAGTTACTTGAACAAAGAAGCACCAATTCAAGTGAATTTGATTCTCCTTCACTTAGTGACAGTATACCATCTGTGGCAGATTCTCACTCCAGCCATTTTTCAGAGTTTAGTGGATCTGACATGGAGAGCATGAAAACTTCTTGTAGCCATGGTTCGAGTGACTACCACAGTCGATTTTCAGCAGTCAGTCCCCTACCAGAGGTGGAGAATGATCGTTTAGAGACGTGCCCATCACAAGGTGGTTTCATTGCTTCTGTTACAACTGGGCCAAGTGCAGATGTCTTGCAGCTGAGCTTCATTGCAGAGGAGAATGGGGCTGCAACTTCAGGAGTGTCAAATTATGCCACTGAGGAGGCAGATAATGTAACCAATAATAACCAGTTGCAACAGACCAGTGCAATTCAAACTGAGATTTAATCCTTCTATGCTGTGATTCAGATCGTAAGATATTGCTAATCAGTCCTGCTTACAGTTGATCATATGGTAATTGATATAAAAGGAAACTAATAACTTGGAAACTGAAACCGGTGCTTATTAACCAACAAGATCATGGAGTTTGAAAGTCAGGGTTAAACATGTCATTTCAGCATGTCTCCCAGTTCACTGAAAGTTTGGGGAAATGGGTAAGTGCAGTTTTGTGAGAGGTGTTTATTGGACAGTGCTGATGTCTCTCAGATAATGTGAGAAATGATGGTCTTTCTCTGTCACTAAAATGTGCATGATGTGTTGTAAAACATTAAAACAATGTGCAACTGAGTTGGTAAAATCCCAGAGTGCAAGCAGAAATCAGTAAAGATTACATCAGGAAAAAACGCTTTCTTGACTGTGGTTCCCTTCGGTTATCAACAATCGACTCTCCCTTACTGTTTCCTGGTGCCTTTGGAAAAGACGGTTTAATACCAATGTTATTAAGGATATATTTATACTTTTAAAAAACTGTATTGGACTACAGTATGTCGCAGGAGAATGCTAAGAAAATACAGTTGGATAAAGGTTGTGTATAATGAATGATCTTAAAAATATAACCCCATATTAGCCTACCAAAGACAATACTCAGGCTTTAGAAAATGTTTTGTGTAACAGATTTAACTGGTTTCATTGTTCTGAAATAGCAAGTGTTCAAAGCAAATGAGTGCTGCTGATGCAGTTTGTTACAGGCTGAAAGTACAGTGCAAAATCTGCACATTGCTTTGTTGGAAGCATTAGAGAAGATAGGTGAAGACTATGGCCTTTTTTCCTCATGTGTGGCAAGACACTAAAAAAAAACTTCTCAAAGGCTGTCTTCAGCCTGTAATGGTGCACTGTTAAAATTACAACATACTTCACTGAAATGCAAAATAAATTCATTAAATGTGAGTATGTTTTGCACATTATGCAGTGTTTGGTTTATGTTGCCATGTTGATAATGCTTGAAATTTTATCTTTCTGAACAGAAAAATAAAAAAAGTCCGAAGTTGCAGTCTTTTTAATTTTCTTTAAGCTTTGGAACACTAGTGCCAGTTACAATATATGTTGCATAATGCTTGTTTTGATTTTTGTATATTTGTTTGCAAGCTGGTTTGCCTAACAGGATGACTGTAAGATGCATATCTAAAATAAAATACAGTTAAAAATCAGCTTCATGTTTAACTTCTAATCTGCAAGAGGGTTAATAATTTGACATTCTTGAAAATCGTACTCATGTACAGTACCTCCATGGCTCAGTCAGTCACTGGAGGCAGACAAGAACTCAGGTTTTTCTTTGAGGGTGGCATGGTGGCTTAGCAATTAGCACTGCTGTTTTAGTGCCAGAGACCAGGGTTCAGTTCCACCCTTTGAAAACTGTGCAAGAAACGTTCTCCCCGTGTCTGTCTGGATTTCTTCCCATTTTCCAAAGATGTGTAGGTTAGTTGGATTGGCCATGGTAAATTATCCAAATGTACAGGCTTGGTGGATTAGCTGGCCATGGGAAAGGCAGGGTTGTGGAGTAGGAGTGAGTGGGTCTGTTTGGAGGGTTGGTGCAGGTTCAATGGGCCGAACGGTCTGCTTCCACACTGTAGGAATTCCATGATTCTCTGAATGATGTCAGGTGTTACTTGTTTGGCTTCAGTGTCCAGGTTAGGAAGAAGAACATAAACCAAGCTTAGTATTTTAAATAGCCTTCCAGTGCCTCAGTGAAATTCTTTTGTCTATTTAACTTAAAAATATTTGATTTTGACTGTCATATTACTACTTAATGAAATAACCACTGAGGATGCAAACTATGTCCAAAGAACTGTAAGCTAGCGAAGAGCCAAAAACTTCAAAAGAGGAAGATAAATTGGTGATTAAGAAAAATAAACTTTAATTGTCTGAAGTCATTGATGTTAATTTATCTGGATTTCCCAAAGTGGGGGAAGACTCTCCCACAAGGGAACACAACCTCTCCATGGCTACCCCTGTTGAGCTCCCTAATAATCTGGTGAACTCCACTAAGTACAGGATCAGCCTACTCGACCTTTCATCATAAGGATCAACCAACTAAACATTTTCTGATTACCTCCAATGCCAGTATATTGTTTCTTGGATTGGTATGCAAAAACTATTCATTATATTCTAAATGTGGTTGAGTAATTACTTTGTATGGTTTTAGCAAATCTCCCAATTTTTATACTCCATTCCCTTTGAAATAAGGCCAACATTGCAATTGCCTTCCTGTGCTGAATTTGTATGCTTTTGGTTTATGCACGAAGGCCCCCAATTCATCTGTGCTGCAGCTTTCTGTAGTTTTTCACTATTTTTTAAAAAATTCCTCTTCCTGTCAAAGTGCATCACCTCACATTTTCCCATTGTATTCCATCTGTTAAGTTTTTGCCCACTCATTTAGCTTGCCTTTTTTTGTAAATATTTTATTGAAAAGAAAAGTGTATTTTTTTACAAAATCACATAACTATTACAAAATCACACAACTAATACAAAATAGTATAACCACTTTACAATATAATGGCAACAATATAAATAAAACAGGCTACTAATCTACTCTACAAACTACCAAAACACAAAAGAGGATATAAAAAAACTCTATATTAAAAAAAATACAGTATGGTAAATAACAACAATAAATAAATAATCATAACAAGATAACAATTTACATTCAATAAAGTTACAACACTCAACACACTCTCATTGCAGCTCCCCATCAATGGGAGCAATAGCAAGTAGACCCATATTTGTACTGGATTCTTCCTGCCAGGGGTCCCCAAAGCGACAGACATCATCCTCACGGCTAGACAAAGGCCCTAGATAATATGGCCGATACATCTACATCAATATAACTCAAGAAGGGCTGCTATGTACTATAAAACAATTGTTTTCTAGTGCACCACATTTGTAAGTCCAGGGGAATGTGTTCCATAACTATCCCATGCCAGTTCGAGAGTCCTGGGGGACTTTCTGATATCCAGCTCACTATAATGTTTTTCCTGGCACAAAAAAGAGAGGATAGTAAACAGTTTCTTCCCATGTACATCTAGAGAGGTAAAATTTGGAAAACTGAGAAGAAGAGACACTGGACCCAAACCAATCTCCGTTCCCAAGATCTTTGGCAAGGCATTCGCTGCGCTGTCCCATACCTGCGAATCTTGCGGCATGCCCACAAACAACGGGTGAGGGTACCAACTTCTATTTTGCACTCAGGGCACACTATCTTAAACTTTGCAAGCCATGGGGGGTGGGTGGGGGGGTACTAAAAATGCCTAAGTACAGAAAACCTCCCTGTGACCACCAAAAGGTGAAACGGCTTCCATCCCCAAAGTTGGATATGCTGGCAAGAGACCTCCCACCAGCGTGGCTTCTGATTCGTGAAATTAATTTTATATCTTGAAAACACACCAAATAAATTAACCACTTGTCTTAAGCGGGGCACAGATGTCAATGGATCAGTTAAAAGAAGGACAGTATAAACAGTAATTTTATGCTTGCCTGATCCTACCTCCGGGGCCGTTATGCTGAGATCTGTCTGAATGGCTTCTGCCAGTGGTTCAATCACTAGAGTAAATAATAGTGGCGAAAGAGGGGCACCCTTGGCGACAATCTCTGCCAATACTAAAACTATCTGATCTTATGCTATTAGTAAGCACTGCTGCTTTTGGGTCACTATATAGCACTGCGATCATTTGGTAAAAACCTCTCCAAGGCCATATTGTTCCACGAAAAAACATTTAGCTTGTCTATATCCCTCTAGATTCTTTGTCATCCTTACTGCCATTCTGTCTATTTGTATCATCCACAAACTTGGCTATAGTACATCTCCACATCCTTGATTCATTTTATAAAATCTAATACTGCTTGTTGAAAACTTAAGTTAAATTTAAGTTGTCTGCCCCACAGGTTTTGGCAGGGATAAATAAGCATCTGGGGAGCAACTGAGATTAGTTAACTAGCTAAATGGCCTAAATGGTTCTGTAAACTGCCAAATTGATTGATTTTTCAGTAGTTTAAATAAGACATTAGGCGCACAGTGTTGATCTCAAAATTAGGTGAAGGGACTTTGTTTCGTTTGTCAGTTCCCAGGGGAGGGGTTGGAAAGCTACATGAGGGAGGCTAGGGATCAGAAGCGCATTCTGAATACCCACCGAACCCACCCGTCTTCTTTCCCTCCACCCCACCCCACCCCACCCACCACCCCCACCCCACCCCACCCCACCCACCACCCCCCCCCCCCCCCCCACCCACCCACCACCCCTCACCCTCCCCACCACCCCTCACCCTCCCCACCCCCCCACCCCAAATTGAGGGTTTGGTTCAGAAAAAGAAGGAAGCATATGTCAGGTACAGACAGGATAGATCAAGTGAGTCCTTAGAAGAGTATAAAGGAAGTTGGAGTATACTTAAGAGGGAAATCAGGAGGGCAAAACAGGGACATGAGATAGCTTTGGCAAATAGAATTAAGGAGAATCCAAACGGGTTTTACAAATATACTAAGGACAAAAGGGTAACTAGGGAGAGAATAGGACCCCTCAAAGATCAGCAAGGCAGCTTTTGTGTGGAGCAACAGAAAATGGGGGAGATACTAAATGAATATTTTGCATCAGTATTTACTGTGGAAAAAGATATGGAAGATATAGACTGTAGGAAATAGATGGTGACATCTTGCAAAATATCCGGATTACAGAGGAGGAAGTGCTGAATGTCTTGAAACGGTTAAAGACATCCTGGTTAAAGACATCAGGTCCTGGGGATTTTAACAGAAATCCCCAGGACCTGATCAGGTGTATCCGAAAACTCTGTGGGAAGCTAGAGAAGTGATTGCTGGGCCTCTTGCTTAGATATTTGTATCATCGATAGTCACAGGTGAGGTGCCTGAAGACTGGAGGTTGGCAAATGTGGTGCCACTGTTGGAGGGAATCCTGAGGGACAGGATGTACATGTATTTGGAAAGGCAAGGACTGATTAGGGATAGTCAACATGGCTTTGTGCGTGGGAAATCATGTCTCACAAACTTGATTGAGTTTTTTGAAGAAGTAACAAAGAAGATTGATGAGGGCAGAGCAGTAGATGTATTCTATATGGACTTCAGTAAGGCGTTCGACAAGGTTCCCCATGGAGACTGATTAGCAAGGTTAGATCTCATGGAATACAGGGAGAACTAGCCATTTGGATACAGAACTGGCTCAAAGGTAGAAGACAGGGTGGTGATGGAGGATTGTTTTTCAGACTGGAGGCCTGTGACCAGTGGAGTGCCACAAGGATCGGTGCTGGGCCCTCTACTTTTTGTCATTTACATAAATGATTTGGATGCAAGCATAAGAGGTACAGTTAGTAAGTTTGCACATGACACCAAAATTGGAGGTGTAGTGGACAGTGAAGAGGGTTACCTCAGATTACAGCAGGATCTGGACCAGATGGGCCAATGGGCTGAGAAGTGGCAGATGGAGTTTAATTCAGATAAATGCGAGGTGCTGCATTTTGGGAAAGCAAATCTTAGCAGGACTTGTACACTTAATGGTAAGGTCCTAGGGAGTGTTGCTGAACAAAAGACCTTGGAGTGCAGGTTCATAGCTCCTTCAAAGTGGAGTCGCAGGTAGATAGGATAGTGAAGAAGGCATTTGGTATGCTTTTTTATAGGTCAGAGTATTGAGTACAGGAGTTGGGAGTTCATGTTGCGGCTGTAGAGGACATTGGTTAGGCCACGTTGGAATACTGCGTGCAATTCTGGTCTCCTTCCTATCGGAAAGATGTTGTGAAACTTGAAAGGGTTCAGAAATGATTTACAAGGATGTTGCCAGGGTTGGAGCTATAGGGAGAGGCTGAACAGGCTAGGGGGGGCAACACATCATCCTGATGCCCTACTGGTAGCTGCAGAAATATCTATCTGTGCCCCTGACTAGAGAGTTCCCTATCACAATCAATCACTTGGATGCTGACATACCCCTCATTACAATTGAGCCAGTCTCAGTATTAGAAACCTGACTGTCAGTGTTACATTCCCAAGAGAGCCCATCATCCCCTATATTTTCAAACAGCATACTTGTTTGAGGTAGGGATAGGCACAGGAGACTATTGCACTACTTGACTACCTTTGCTACTTTTCCTAGCAATTACCCATCTACCTGACTGCAAGTGCATTTGTTTTTACCTTCCTGAAACTTCCATCCATCACATCCCCTGGTTCCTGTAAATCCCTCATTATTTCTAACTGCCACTCCAAACGATCTAATAGATCTGGTAGGATTTGCAACAACATACACTTCCTGCTGACATCATCATCAGGAACCTTGAAATTCTCCCTAATCTCTCACGTCCAACATGAAGAGCACATCATTCTGCTAAAAGCCATCTCTGCACCTTAACCTACAGACCCAGAAAGTAGCATAGGCTTTACTTTCAGGACTCAAATCTGATTGAATTCTCTTGGAAAGCCTGTTTGATTGTTGTTAATTGTTATGGGGAAGTGGACCTAATTAATTCTCAAGTTTTGATCCTAGCTGCTTTTACTGTCAATCCATAGGAATGCTTTGATCTGTGTCATCCATGGGTGAACAAATGTGTCGCTTATGTTAAAATGAGAGTCTTTACATTCAAAAGCTTCTAATTTTCCTCTATATTTCCTGCATGAATTACAGTTCTTTTCACTAAAATAAAAAAATTAAAAATAAATGGAGTAAACGTCATCATTCACTTCAAAATATTGTAATTTTTCTTAAGTTAACCACACCGCTTAAAGGTTCATATCTGCCTTGCCTTTAATTAGATTTCAAATCGGACTTCATGCATCCTTTTCAAAAAAGGATGGCAAAATTAAATAAGTTGGTTTTTAAAGTTTTATAGGAAGTTTACAAAAGACTGATGTAAAACGTTAAACAAAGAAATACAATAAGATAACTATTATGCTAGAATATTTGATGGTCTGATGGGCCAAATGGCCTTACTTCCGCTCCTACGTCTTATAATTAGCAGTAAGTAACTCCTTACAGTTTTGCAAACTGTGCATCCTTTTTCAAATGACTGTTTCTCCCTGCATTCACAAAAGCTAACATGTAACTTCTTTCACTGTACAATTACAAGACTAAACTGCTCACAGATAACCATTGATACATACTTACATTAGTTAGTGAAGGAAGTTTCCACTTAATTTTAAGACAGCTGTGTTTCATGGATGATTATGGTGTGCCAGCCATAGCTTTATTTGATATCAATTCCCCTCCCTTAATGACAGTTGAAGTTTCAGTTCAACATTAAGTTGTGATAAATCATATAACAAAATTAACATCCTATGGTTAATATCTGTGTCTTTGGATGGGCCATTATTCGTGTATTAGAAGTTTTTTTGTTACCATATGAGTAGACAAGATCTTTTAAGGCAGCTGCAATCATTTCACAACCTATAGCATTGTAAATGAGCAATGACTGGTCAGGACCACTTAAGGAACCTAATCTGGGATTTAAATTAAGAAACTAGAGCCAGGTAATTATAATGGATTTCAGAGTTGGAACTGTATATATAGTTAAATATTGAATACCAAACAAATGAATTTCCAGTTTATATTGATAACTTTTAAATTGTCTTAGTCACTTGTTCAGTTTCCACCTCTGAATTACAGATAATGACTATTTTATTAATTTTTAAATATAATCAATTGCATTAGACTGAATCACAAAATCAGAATTAATTGGCAGGATTGCTTGGTTTTATTCCTTTACATATTGTCAGCGACCTGCCTCATTGCCTCATGGTTAATTTGAAGTATGGCTGCACTAATTCATTGCTACCGAAAGAATGGAAAGATACCTTACTGGCCAATTGAAGGAATTCTGCATGTGACTGGGGGATAGAGGTATGTATAGCAGATGGAACTCCCAAAAGATGGGAGGTGTTGTGAATGGGTGGATGAGAAACAGTGTAAGGCCACTAAGGCTGAGGAATATACAAACAGGGTT
The DNA here is from genome assembly GCF_037043375.1 of Chiloscyllium plagiosum. Lineage (NCBI taxonomy): Eukaryota > Metazoa > Chordata > Chondrichthyes > Orectolobiformes > Hemiscylliidae > Chiloscyllium > Chiloscyllium plagiosum. The sequence goes on from NW_028270142.1 coordinate 60,846,237, forward strand.
AAAGCAACAATGCTGTAAAATAAAGAACTTAGGCTTGGGATTCCGAATAGAATCTATGTCTGGCAAACTGACCCTATTAGTGGATAGGGATTTTATTCCTCGATACCTGCTGAGCCCCTAACATCTCCTGATTGTCCCCAGCACACCCTATTATTACAAACCTTTCCTTCTTTTGAAAGTGAAGCATCCAGTCTTCATAGCTGATATGATGGGGTTGAGCGGCCTGCACCATCCTAAACCAGGGCCCATCTTGGGAATTAGAGTAACATTAATGAAGCATGCCCCTGACCACAAGAATACACGGACCTAATTTGCTCAATATGTCCAAGGGTGATACGGATGTAAAGGCAACAAAATTCTGGGATTAGCCTGAATACAAATGGCTTGTGTTACAAAACTGAAATATGTGGCTATCTGTCTGACGGAAGTGGTATACAATTGAAAAATAATCAAGAAGCTCAATTAGCTTTGTTTAACCCTATGCTTTTGCAATATTTTCCACCTGATGTCACTGACATGATTCAGACAAACAGTATGAACTAGTCCAGGAATTCCCAGTCGCAAATGAAGTGAAGTGGCAAGTTACAGGTTACAGTTACAGGCAAGTTACTATTATATCTAGCGCCCTCGTGACCCCAAATGTCGTGTGCCAGCCCAGACAGGGTTGATTGGGACCAGGATACTCACTGGGGGAACCTACCTCAGATGCCCACCCAGTGACCACTGCTGTGCAACCCTTTCCTGCCCCAGTATTACATGTTTGAGACTGGAAACAAGACCGCAAAAGCCCCCAGCGACAAATGGCTGGCCCTTGCTTTAACTGTGGAAATATGGCCACTGGGGAGTGATGTGTCTTTAATGTTACCTTGGAGCTAATGTAGGGAATCAACATGCTTGCATCTTAGCAAAAGGAAAATCTGCTAATATACATTGACTCTTCATTGTGCAGTTGGTGTGACCCATGATTTTGGAGCCAGTGGGAACATAGAGGATTTTTAACCCTCATGGGGCGGCATTATAGTAATGCTGTTTTGTCCAATCAATCTGGCAGTTATCAAGATGTTCGGCACACACTGATGCAACTGATACAGTTTTCAAAGTAATGGGCAGGTGGATGCTGCTGCCAAGCAGGCAGCCTTACACTCCAAACTTCTGGTCCCATTGGACCCCCAGCAAAACCTGGATAGAGACAATATGGGGACAGGTATGCCAGACCTGGGTAAAGTTCTGAAATCACAGGGGAAGCCCCCTGCTGAAGAGCACAAACAATGGCCTCAAATAGGGTACTCCCTTGATACTCGAACCAAAATATGGGTGACCCCTGCTGGATAAGTTTGTGTTCCTTCTTACTGCTGTCTATTTTAGTTAATTGTTAATTTAGTTATTGAAGACACTTGGGCAAGGAGGGAATGGTTTATATTCTATTACGCTGTGGCCTCCAACCTCGATGGGAGGAGCTCTTCCAGGTTCTCCTCACCACCCCTACTGCTGATAAGGTCGCCAGGCACCTCCATCATTGCAAGGTGATCAGACCAGCCCTCAACAAGGGGGGAGATGATGATGATTGAACTAACCCTGCTATATGGTCTCGTCATCGCCGGCATTGGTGCTCAAGAAGGGACTGTTTACCCGTGTGATCCTGAACAATCAGAAACTGTGTACCATTTATGCCGAGAAGATGTCCTTGTGTGCCGGGAGACTGACTCTTTTGATGCATGGAACGTTACCAAGAATGACTGGCACAATGGTCAACTCTATCAAGATCGGACAGTTTGTTTACAGGACAAGTCTCATGGTCTTTAACGCTGTCAAGGTTTTATGCCAGTTTGATGGGGAGATTGGCGTTTTGGCTCTTGGTACAACTGGCTGATAAATCTGGGTAAAAACAAGGACCAGATGCTGGAAACCAGAGTCTCAATTAGAGTGGTGCTGGAAAAGCACAGCAGGTCAGGCAGCATCCGAGGAGCAGGAAAATCGACGTTTGGGGCAAAAGCCCTTTATCAGGAATAGAGGTAGGGTGCCTGCAGAGTGGAGAGATAAATGAGAGGGGGGTGGGGTGGAGAGATAAATGAGATAGGGGGGTGGGGCGGAGAGATAAATGAGAGAGGGGGGTGGGGCGGAGAGATAAATGAGAGAGGGTGGGGTGGAGAGATAAATGAGAGGGGGGGGGGGGGTTGATTCCCCCCAGAAAATGCTTCTTGTCCATCCAAATGAAGGTGAGGAGGAACGGTTCCCTATCCCGACTTCCTCCTGGTGGAGAAGGAAGTATGGCAGTTTCTTGCATTCATTCAATTGGACTGATCTAATCCTTTGGTGTGGTCATGGAATGACCAAAGTGGAGAGATGAGGATCTGAAATCTGAATACAGGCTGAGGTAACTAGTTGTTATTAGGAACAACCACTTAATACATATTCTTATAACTTAGGTAGAAGTAAAATGGCTTCCTAATGCAAATAACATAACAAAATGGCTTCTAGGCTGCAAATTGACAATTCTGCTTAAAGCTGCATAAAATGGCTTTTAACCCTGCTAAAAGCTGAACTAACCACAGTCTGTATCAACAAAGATTAGCAGACAATGCTTCTTTTACAGCAAAGAAATAACTAGACTAGATAAGACATTACTAGCCATCTTAACTGACCTTGCAGAGAATAGGTTTGTGAGATAGGAGTACTTGGATGTTGGAAAACAAGGTTAGTTCCCAGGAAATATCATTGGGCTATGTTGCTGTCAATAAAGTCATTTCATTAAATTAATTGGTAATTGTTTGAATGTGCCTGTGATTATGGCCTGTACTTCTCTCAGAAAAAAGTATAAAACTGTCTTTGTGTTAAGCCATGTGCACAGTTCCTCTGAGGAACGCAGAAATGTTTATCTTCTGTGTTTCTGGACGATCTGTGTTCTGCCTATTAAATAAAGTGTGTAATCTTAAAGGGCCAGACCGATTGCGAGTGTTTATTGACTGATCATGAAACAGAGAGACTCCCCGGGGTCCAGATCTTCAAAGAGAGGAGGATGAATGTATACCAGAAAATTTTCTGATTCAGTATGTGGATGTACCTACTAGAAAACGTGCAAAACTTGACCTACTCTTGGGAAATAAGGCAGTGTAGGTGACTGAGGTGTCAGTGGGAGAGCACTTTGGGACCATAGATCATAATTCCATTAGATTTAAAATAGTGATGGAAAAGGGGAGACCAGATCTAAAAGTTGTAGTTCTAAATAGGACGAAGGCTAATATTGATGGTATTAGGCAAGAACTTTCAAAAGTTGACTGGGGCAGATATTTGCAGGTAAAGGGACTGCTGGAAAATGGGAATCCTTCAAAAATGAGATAACGAGAGTCCAGAAACAGTATATTCCTGTCAGGGTGAAAGGAAAGGCTGGTAGGTGTAGGGAATGCTGGATGGCTAGAGAAATTGAGGTTTTGGTTAAGAAAAAGACAGATGCATATGCCAGGTATAGACAGGAGACATTGAATGAATCCTTAGGAGGGTATAAAGACAGTAGGAAAGAAAAAAGAAAACTTACAGCCAAGGAACAGGCCCTTTGGCCCTCCAAGCCTGAGCCGATCCGAATCCACTGTCAAAACTTATCGCCCAATTCCTAAGCATCTGTATCCCTCTACTCCCCACCTACTCATGCATCTGTAAATGAGTCTATCGTGCCTACCTCTACTACTTCTGCTGGCAACATGTTCCAGGCACCTACCACCCTCTGTGTGAAGTACTTGCCACGTATATCCCCCTTTAAACTTTTCACCTCTCACCTGGAACATGTGACCTCTCTTTATTGAATTCCTCACCCTGGGAAAATGCTTATCTGTACCTACGCTGTCAATACCCTTCATGATTTTGTAGACCTTAATCAGGTCCCCCCTCAATCTCCTTTTTTCTAATGAAAACAGTCCTAACCTACTCAACCTCTCTTCATAGCTAGCACCTTCCATACCAGGCAACATCCTCGTAAACCTTCTCTGCATCCTCTTCAAAGCATCCACATCCTTTTGGTAATGTGGCGACCAGAAATGTACACAGTATTCTAAATGTGGCCGAACCAAAGCCCCGTACAATGTTAACATGTCTTGCCAGCTCTTACACTCAATACCCCGTCCAATGAAGGCAAGCATACCATTTGCCTTCTGGACCACTCTATCAACCTGTGCAGCCTACTTCAGGGTACAATGGACCATAAACTCCCAGATCTCTCTGCTCATCAACTTTTCCCAAGGCTCTTCTGTTTACAGTATAGTTCACTCTACAATTAGACTTCCTCACATTTGCCTGGATTGAACTCCATCTGCCACTTCTCTGCCCAACTTTCCAGTCCATCTATATTCTCCTGTATTCTTTGACAGTCCCCTATGCTTTCTGCTACTCCACCAATCTTCGTGTCATCTGCAAACTTACTGATCAGACCAACAATGCCCTCTTCAAGATCATTTATGTATGTCACAAACAACAGTGGCTCCAGCACTGATCCCTGAGGAATACCGCTGGTCACCTTTCTCCATTTCGAGAAATTCCCTTCAACTACTACTCTCTGCCTCCTGTTGCTCAATCAGTTCTTTATTCACCTAGCTAGAACACCCTGCACACCATGTGACTTCATTTTCTTCATCAGTCTGCAATGGGGAATCTTATCAAACACCTTACTAAACTCCTTGTAAAGGACATCTACAGCCCTTCCTTCACCTATCAACTTGGTCACTTCCTCAAATAATTCTATTAATTTGGTAAGGCACGATCTACCCACACAAAACATGTTGCCTATCACTGATAAGCCCATTCTTTTCCAAATATAGATTTTATCCCCCAGTACCTTCTCCAGCATCTTTCCCACCACTGACGTCAGGCTCAGTGGTCTGTAGTTAACAGTATATCCCTACTACCCTTCTTGTACAGGGGGACAACATGAGCAAACCTCCAGTCCTCCGGCACCTCAGCTGTGTTTAAGGATGCTACAAAGATATCTGTCAGGGCCCCAGCTATTTCCTATCTCGCTTTCCTCAGCAACCTGGGATAGATCCCTTCTGGTCCTGGGGATTTGTCCACCTTAATAACCACGAGCCTACCCAACACACCTTTCCTCCTTACGTCAACGTGATTCAAAGTAATCAAACTTCTATCTCTAATCTCAATATTCATCAAAGTAATCATTCAGAACCTCCCCCATTTTCTCAGGTTCGACACACAGCCTTCCTTCTTTATCCTTTAGTGGGCCAATCCTTTCTCTTGCTTCTTATATAAGAATAAAAGGCTTTTGGATTCTCCTTAATTCTGCTCACTAAAGCTATTCCATGACCCCTTTTAGCATGCTTGATTCCTCGTTTAAGATTGGTCTACTCTCTCGATATTCCTCCAGGGCCCATTCAGTTCTTAGCTGCCTGGACCTTATGTACGCTTCCCTTTACCTCTTGGCTAGTTGCACGATTTCTCCTGTCATCCACGGTTCACGAAACTTGCCTTTCCTTTCCCTTGTTTTCAAAGGGACATGCCTATCCTGCACTATCTTTAACTTATCTTTGAAAGCCTCCCACATATCAAATATGGACTTCCTTTCAAATAGCTGTGTCCAATTCACATTTCCCAGTTCCTGCCTAATTTACTTAAGTTTAAAGTTTGAGAGAAGATTTGTAGCTCGGGTGCTCGTTGTTGTGGTTCTGTTCGCCGAGCTGGGAATTTGTATTGCAGACATTTTGTCCTCTGTCTCGGTGACATCCTCAGTGCTTGGGAGGGTCCTGTGAAGCGCTTCTGTGATGTTTCCTCCAGGATTTATTGTGGTTTGTCTCTGCCACTTCCAGTTGTCAGTTCCAGCTGCCCGCTGCAGTGGCCGGTCTCCTGGGTCCAAGTCGATGTGTTTATTGGTAGAATCTGTGGATGAGTGCCATGCCTCTAGGAATTCCCTGGTTGTTCTCTGTTTGGCTTGTCCTATAATAGTAGTGTTGTCCCAGTCGAACTCATGTTGCTTGCCATCTGCGTGTGTGGCTACTAAGGATAGCTGGTCATGTCATTTCGTGGCTAGTTGGTGTTCATGGATACAGACTGCATACTAAAACTACTGGACCTGTGCCTCACAACATACTTCACATTCAACAACCAAATATATGAACAAATCAACGGCACACCCATGGACTCACTCATCTCTGGACTCATAGCAGAAGCGAAGATTAGAACAAACAGTCTTACCGCAAATTCAACCCAAACTTTGGGTCAGATATGTAGATGACACCTTTGTAATAATTAAAAACACAGAAATAGAAAACACACACCGGATCATCAACGCCACGTAGAATTCACCACAAAGATATACAGGAAAACCACACACACAGACCAAGTCCTGAACTATGAAAGCAACCACCCCAACACACACAAAAGAAGTTGCATCAAGACACTGTTCAAAAGGGCCACAACATACTGCAGCACACCTGAACTGCAAAAAGAGGAAGAAGAACACCTCTACAATGTATTCGCCAAAAACGGATACCCCCGCAATTTCATCAACAGATGCCTAAGGGAAAGACAATGGAATGAGGACATGCCACAACCCAAAGGACTAGCCACGTTACCATACATCAAGAACATTTCTGAACTGACAGCCAGACTACGACCACTAAGACTCATAACAGCACACAAACCAACAGCCACTCTCAGACAACATCTCACCAGGACAAAGGACCCGATACCCAGCAAGAGCAAAACCAATGTAGTGTACAAAATCCTATGCAAGTACTGCACAAAACACTACATAGGACAAACAGGAAGACAGCTAACGATCCATATCCATGAACACCAACTAGCCATGAAACGATACGACCAGCTATCCTTAGTAGCCACACACGCAGATGACAAGCAACATGAGTTCGACTTCATGCCTAACCCCGCCCCCACGCCCATCTCCGTCACCACGTCTAACCCCGCCCCTTCGCCTATCGCCATCACCACGCCCGACCCCGCCCCCACGCCGATCTCCGTCCCTGCCCCCAGACCTAACCCCGCCCCCACACCCAGCTCCAGCCCCACACCAGGTCCGAGCTCCCAGCCCTGCCGTGTTTTCACTATCCCTCCAGACCTACCCCTCTCTGAGGATGAAAGATCAGTCCTCAGCAGAGGCCTCACCTTCATTCCCCTACGCTCCCGGATTGATGAATTCAACACGCGGCGTGACATCGAACAATTCTTCCGCCGCCTTCGCCTCCGTGCCTACTTCTTTAACCAAGACTCCCGCCCACCCTCTGACGACCCCTTCTCCCGCCTCCAACACACCCCATCCACCTGGACACCCCGTGCTGGCCTCCTACCTGCCCTCGACCTCTGCATAGCCAACTGCCGCCGCGATATTAACCGCCACCTGAACTCCCCCACCCCTCTCACCCACTCCAACCTCTCACCCTCGGAACGCGCAGCCCTCCACTCACTCCGTTGCAACCCCAACCTCACTATCAAACCAGCAGACAAGGGAGGCGCGGTAGTAGTTTGGCGCACCGACCTCTACACCGCTGAGGCCAAACGCCAGCTCGCAGATACCTCCTCCTACTGCCCCCTTGACCATGACCCCACCCTCCACCACCAAACCATCATCTCCCAGACCGTCCATAACCTCATCACCTCGGGGGATCTCCCATCCACCGCCTCCAACCTCATAGTCCCACAACCCCGCACCTCCTGCTTCTACCTCCTGCCCAAAATCCACAAACCTGACTGCCCCGGCCGACCCATTGTCTCCGCCTGCTCCTGCCCCACCGAACTCATCTCCGCATACCTTGACACCGTCCTGTCCCCCTTAGTCCAAGAACTCCCCACCTACGTTCGGGACACCACCCATGCCCTCCACCTGCTCCATGATTTTCGCTTCCCCGGTCCCCAACGCCTTATTTTCACCATGGACATCCAGTCCCTGTACACCTCCATCCCCCATCACGAAGGACTCAAAGCCCTCCGCTTCTTTCTTTCCCGCCGTACCGACCAGTACCCTTCCACTGACACCCTCCTTCGACTGACTGAACTGGTCCTCACCCTGAACAACTTCTCTTTCCAATCCTCCCACTTCCTCCAAACGAAAGGAGTAGCCATGGGCACCCACATGGGCCCCAGCTATGCCTGCCTCTTCGTAGGATATGTGGAGCAATCCATCTTCCGCAACTACACTGGCCCCACCCCCCACCTTTTCCTCCGCTACATCGATGACTGTATCGGCGCCGCCTCGTGCTCCCACGAGGAGGTTGAACAGTTCATCCACTTCACCAACACCTTCCCGACCTCAAATTCACCTGGACAGTCTCAGATTCCTCCCTCCCCTTCCTCGACCTTTCTATTTCTATCTCAGGCGACCGAATCAACACGGACATCTACTACAAACCAACCGACTCCCACAGCTACCTGGACTACACCTCCTCCCATCCTGCCCCCTGTAAAAACGCCATCCCATTCTCCCAATTCCTTCGACTCCGCCCCATCTGCTCCCAGGAGGACCAGTTCCAAAAACGCACATCCCAGATGGCCTCCTTCTTCAAGGACCGCAATTTCCCCCCCGACGTGGTCGACGATGCCCTCCACCGCATCTCTTCCACTTCCCGATCCTCCGCCCTTGAACCCCGCCCCTCCAACCGCCACCAGGACAGAACCCCACTGGTCCTCACCTACCACCCCACTAACCTCCATGTACAGCGCATCATCCACCGCCATTTCCGCCACCTCCAAACGGACCCCACCACCAAGGATATATTTCCCTCCCCTCCCCTATCAGCATTCCGTAAAGACCACTCCCTCCGTGACTCCCTCGTCAGATCCACACCCCCCACCAACCCAACCTCCACTCCCGGCACCTTCCCCTGCAACCGCAGGAGGTGCAAGACTTGCGCCCACACCTCCCCCCTCACCTCCCTCCAAGGCCCCAAAGGAAACTTCCATATCCGCCACAGATTCACCTGTACCTCCACACATATCATCTATTGCATCCTTTGCACCCGATGTGGCCTCCTCTATATTGGGGACACAGGCCGCCTACTTGCGGAGCGTTTCAGAGAACACCTCTGGGACACCCAGACCAACCAACCCAACCACCCTGTAGCTCAACATTTCAATTCCCCTTCCCACTCCACCAAGGATATGCAGGTCTTTGGACTCCTCCATCATCAGACCACAGCGAAACGACGATTGGAGGAAGAACGCCTCATCTTCCGGTTAGGAACCCTCCAACCACAAGCGATGAACTCGGATTTCACCAGTTTTCTCATTTCCCCTCCCCCCAGCCTGTCTCAGTCAAATCCATCAAATTCAGCACCGCCTTCCTAACCTGCAATCTTCTTCCCGACCTCTCCGCCCCCACCCCAGTCTGACCTATCACCCTCACCTTGACCTCTTTCCACCTATCACATTTCCGACGCCCCTCCCCCAAGTCCCTCCTCCCTATCTTTTATCTTAGCCGGCTGGACCAACGTTCCTCATTCCTGAAGAAGGGCTAATGCCCGAAACGTCGATTCTCCTGTTCCCTGGATGCTGCCTGACCTGCTGCGCTTTTCCAGCAACACATTTCCATCTCTGATCTCCAGCATCTGCAGACCTCACTTTCTCCTCTGGGACAACACTACTATTATAGGACAAGCCAAACAGAGAACAGCCAGGGAATTCCTAGAGGCATGGCACTCATCCACAGATTCTATCAACAAACACATCGACCTGGACCCAGGAAACCGGCCACTGCAGCGGACAGTTGGAACTGACAACCGGAAGCGGCAGATGCCGGAGGAAACATCACAGAAGCGCTTCACAGGAGGCTCCCAAGCACTGAGGATGTTACTTAAGTTTACTTAAGAGGGAAATCAGGAGGGCAAAAGGGGGACATGAAATAGCTTTGGCAAATAAGATTAAGGAGAATCCAAAGGGTTTTATAAATACATTAAAGACAAAAGGTTAACTAGTGAAAGAACAGGGCCCCTCGAAGATCAGCAAGGCAGCCTATGTGTGGAGCCGCAGAAGATGGGGAAAGATATTAAATGACTATTTTGCATCAGTGTTTACTGTGGAGAAGGACATGGACAATATGGAATGTGGGGAAATAGATGGTGACATCTGGAAAATGTCCATATTACAGAGGAGGCAGTGCTGGATGTCTTGAAACGCATAAAAGTGGATAACTCCCCAGGACTTGATCAGGTGTACCCTAGAACTCTGTGGGAAGCGAGGTAAGTGATTGTTGGACCCCTTGCTGAGATATTTATATCATCGATAGTCACAGGTGAGGTGCTGGAAGACTGGAGGTAGGCAAACGTGGTACCACTATTTAAGAAGGGCAGTAAAGACAAGCCAGGGAACTATAGACCAGTGAGCCTGACCTCGGTGGTGGGCAAGTTGTTGGAAGGAATCCTAGGGACAGGATATTCATGTATTTGGAAAGGCAAGGACTGATTAGGGATAGTCAACATGGCTTTGTGTGTGGGAGATCATGTCTCATGAACTTGATTGAGTTTTTTGCAGAAGTAACAAAGAGGATTGATGAGGGCAGGGCGGTAGACATGATCTATATGGACCTCAGTAAGGCGTTCGACAAGGTTCCCCATGGGAGACTGGTTAGCAAGGTTAGATCTCATGGAATACAGGGAGAACTAGCCATTTGGATACAGAACTGGCTGACAGGTAGAAGACAGTGGGTGGTAGTGGAAGGTTGCTTTTCAGACTGGAGGCCTGTGACCAGTGGAGTGCCACAAGGATCGATGCTGGGTTCACTACTTTTCGTCATTTATATAAATGATTGGGTGTGAATGTAGGAGGTATAGTTAGTAAGTTTGCAGATGACACCAAAATTGGAGGTGTCCTGGACAGTGAAGCAGGTTACCTCAGAGTGCAACGGGATCTTGATCAGATGGGCCAATGGGCCGAGGAGTAGTAGATGGAGTTTAATTTAGATAAATGTGAGGCACTGAATTTTGGAAATGCAAAAAGAGCAGGTCTTATACACTTAATGGTAAGGTCCCAGGGAGTGTTGCTGAGCAAAGAGACCTTGGAGTGTAGGTTCATAATTCCTTTAGAGTCGCAGGTAGATAGGATAGTGAAGAAGGTGTTTAGTATGCTTTCCTTTATTGGACAGAGCATGGAGTATAGGAGTTGGGAGGTCACGTTGCGGCTACACAGGAATTAGTTTGGCCACTTTTGGAATATTGTGTGCAATTCAGATCTCCTTCCTATTGGGAGGATATTGTGAAACTTGAAATAGTTCAGAAAAGAAAGATTTACAAAGATGTTGCCACGTTGGAGGATTTGTGCTGTAGGGAGAGGCTGAATAGGCTGGGGCTGTTTTCCCTTAAGTCTTGGAAGCTGAGGGGTGACCTTATAGAGGTTTACAAAATAATGAGGGGCATGGACAGGGTAAATAGAGGTCTTTTCCTTGGGGTGGGTTGTCCAGAACTACAGGGCAGAGGTTTAGGGTGAGAGGAGAAAGATATAAAAGAGATCGAAGAGTCAACTTTTTCAAACAGCAGGTGGTGCGTAATTGGAATGAGCTGCCAGAGGAAGTGGTGGAGGCTGGTACAATTACAACATTTAAAAGACATCTGGATGGGTATATGAATAGGAAGGGTTTGGAGGGATATGGGCCAAGTGCTGGCAAATGGGATTAGATTAGTTTAGCATATCTGGTTGCCATGGACGACTTGGACCACAGGGTCTGTTTCCGTGCTGTACATCTCTATGAGTCGATGTGTTTGATTACTGACCTCTCTGCTACCAGAAATACATTCTTCATAGCCACTCTATTTAGGTCCCCCATAAGTTTAAATTTCTCCCCCTTTAACCATGCCTTTCTATACGGTGATTTGTATTGTCTTTCAGACTTTTTAAAAAGTAATTTGCCCACCAATGAGATTTGTGTGACTAGTTAACCCTTTCCTCCTTTCTCCAAAACAAGGCAGTGTTTGGCACTCTTGCCTTCATTGCTCAGAGCACCAAGTACAGCAGTTGGAACATGTTGCAGTTGTACAGGAAGTTGGTGAGGCCACATTTGCAGTAATGTTTATAATTCTTGTCACACTGCTATAGGAAGGATATTACTAAATTGGAAAGGATGTAGAAAAGAGTTACAAGGATTTTATCGGGACTGGAGCGTTTAAGTTATAATAGGAGGCTGGGACGCTTTTTTCAATGGAGCACAGGAGGCCAAAGGGTGACCTTATTTAGGTTTATAAAATCATGAACAGCATAGATAAGGTGATTGGATTTTCCCTAGGGTGGGGCATATCAAGACTAGTGGACATATATTTAAGGTGAGAGGAGAAAGACTTTAAAAAGACATGAGGGGCAATTGTTAATACCGAGGGTGATCAGATGCAGCGATAGTTGTGTGAGGAAAACCCCTTCATATACAAAAGCTCCAAATGATGCAAGGTTCCTGGTGAACAAAGTTCTATACTGAGAATATCGCCTTGCAAAATTACTATTCCACCAGTACAAATAATCTGGGATAGACAAGAAGGAATCAGTACAAGTATAGTTTATTTCAGTGCATAAATACAATGGGCTGAAGTAACGTTTGTATTTCCCTGACCTTAATTCTGAGAATATATTACAGTGCATCAAGTTATTAAACATCACAATGTTTTAAATATTGCAATAGTAAAATCATCTGCACAAATTTATTGCATTCTAAAGAAATATGTTTTACATTCAAATTTCAAGTTTTTAAAAAATAATTGCCCTTGCTGAGGTTAATTCCTGTTCATTCAAGGGATAAGATAACATTCTGGGCCAGGCAATCCGTTAACAAAAGCTACTGCATTCCAGATTAATATTAATCAGAGTATAACCACTTCTGGAGTATAAAAAAAGTTACCAGTGCTGTCTAATCTATATTTAAAGCTTTGTAAAAATTTAAAATTAAATTACAAGGTGATATTTCTAGAGGTAGAACTGAGTTGAAGTTATAACATAGCAAAAAATAATGGTTATTGAATTTGTGTTACTAGCTGAAACATACAAAAAAAATGTTGAACCCCAGTTCAATTTGAAGAAACCACAGAAATAATATGCTGGAAGTATCAAAGTCTGGTTAACTGTAGAGGGAGAAAGAGTCAATATTTCATGTCAATGACCTTTCATTGCAACTTTCTGATGAAAGGTCATCACTGGAACATTGGCCCAAATCTTCCAATCTGGGTTGGAATCTCTATTTCTGACAAATCAGACAAAATGCTGCCCACTTACCTTGAGAGCAGTATTCTGGCTGAACCATTGGGGCAAGAGTCTTCCCAGTTGAAGCCATGCAGGCAGCAGTGGAATAGTTCTGTGTTGAAACCATAGCAGTAGCTGCCCTCTTCTGTAGATAAAAGCTCCATAATTATTTTGGGAGCTACTGACAGAAATAAATTTGTAAGGCAAGTGAGGGGGTAAGGTGGCAGGTAGGCAGGCAAGGGTTTAGCGTAGGTCAGGAGGAGAGGTGGAGAATCAAGTCTGCACAGGAGTTTGTAGGTGTCCAGAGTGGTGGTGGTGGGGGTGGTTGGGGAATGTGGGGTGGTGGGGGGGCATGTGGTGCGTGGGTGTTGTCAATAGCAGAGTTAGCCAGAAATTGGAAGAGATTTTAATCCTTTTCTCTCCTTGTGGCTAACGTTTGAGGTAAGTAAATCAGAACTATCCAAAGTCTCTGACTTTAACTCAGAGTAGGGGAACTTTTGAGGGGTTCCAGATGTCAGGTAATTGCCCAGAGAAATTTTAAGTTTCTAAACAGTCAGCTGTGACAAAATTTCACATGGTTTTGACATTCAATTCCAGTGTACGCTTTAGTAATGACTATCCTTGTAGTGTACAATCTGGGTTATTAACTCCTGTTTTTTGTCATAAATGCTACCTGAATATTCCCAGCATTTCTTGAGGTTATTTCAGATTCCTGGAATTTGCAGGATTTTGTTTTTGAATGAAGAATCAACAGGTCTTGCTTGCTTGTTTATATTTCAGGAATGAAGCCCATGACAATGAAAATTACTTTATGTTTCTTTAGAGCAAACCAACATAGGCTAACAAATAATAAAAAAATCATTATTTAACAGTTTTATACAGATGGACTTTTAGGTGGTGTACTTTTGAACAAACAGTTAAGGGAAGGATAAGGAGTAAAAGATTAGCAATATAATTTCTAGGTCAATATTTGCTCATTTCAAGGAAAAATAAAGTGGAAATCAAGTATGTAGCACAAGCCGTACAATTTTTAACCTCCTGAGTTGCACAAAATATTAACCTTGTGATTCTTGCTAAGTAACTAACATTGTACATCATAGTTTCTTGCTAGATTTTGTACATCTTCAGAAGTGAAGTCATCACTTTTCATTTGTGCCAGACAGCTGAAGAGTTGTTGCACTTGTTCTCTTTCTTTACCTATAAGCACTGACACCATCTGCATAAAAATAAAATTCATGTTATTTAGTCGATTATCCCCATAATATTAAAGTTATCCAGCACTGAGGTAACATGTAGATATATCAGACATAAAACGTAATTTGTTAGTAACTTTGCCAAACATTCATATAGTCATGGTTTTATGTAAAGTGGAAGTCTCCTCCCAATTTTTACCCATTCTTTAGAGATACCAACACGCATAAAGAAAATCAATGAGCTAGAAACTGGATTGTAAAATGGTGATTTTTTGGACGGACAGTGGGGGTAGAAAAATAGGAACTGAAAGATTCAAACTGAATGCACTGTGTGCTCAAACTACACCAAAAGAGTTCCATGCCAAATTCAACAGTGTTCCCTTGAAGTATTCGGAATGCTTGCAGAAATTAATGTTAGGTCCTACACCTTTGCAGATGGAGGCACTAACATTTGTTTCAGGCCCCTGTGGAAAGCTGTTCACAGTCTATTTTTTGTGGTTCAATTTTCTAAAGACTGCCACTAAAATGCAAGTAAAACATTACCTTGCTCCTAACCTGATGCAGGTGCACTTCCAGGAACTAGGCTCCAGATTGAGACTTCAGACAACCCCCTTTGTCCATTAGATCCCAATTCAGGAATTGTATAAGTTAGTGACCCTGCCAAACAGGTTTCTCCACTTTGCTACTAGGGCACTGATGCAGGATATAATGTAAACAAATTTGTGAACTTTGCTTGATTGTCAGCCTTATGTCTTGTTATCTCTGCTTATTTCTACAGCTGTATTTCAACACTTGGCTGTCACAAATCTTCTGTCTCCTATACTGTTATAACGTGAAAGTCCCTCAAGTATGTAGTGCTACATATACCTTCTTGTCTTCTGTAATGCTAGCATGCCATTTCTTTCATATGGCTCTTTCCCATCTACTTTGAATTGACAATTTCCTCACCACTCAATTTTCAGACTCAGTCATTTTGATCTGCACTATAGTTGGAATACTGGGTAATTATCCAGAACTTACTGACAAACCATGGTTATCTGATATGGATTTCAGACCTAGAACCACATTTTACCTGTTTCCTGCCACGTGATTTTCTGTCCTCATTAACATTGGCCTGGCCTATCTGTCTAACTTCTATGGTCGACCTTTGAAGTGTACTGCTTCCTAATAGAACATAGAACATAGAAGAATACAGCGCAGTACAGGCCCTTCGGCCCTCGATGTTGCGCTGATCCAAGCCCACCTAACCTACACTAGCCCACTATCCTCCATATGCCTATCCAATGCCCGCTTAAATGCCCATAATGAGGGAGAGTCCACCACTGCTACTGGCAGGGCATTCCATGAACTCACGACTCGCTGAGTAAAGAACCTACCCCTAACATCTGTCCTATACCTACGCCCCCTTAATTTAAAGCTATGCTGACTTCATACGTGGAAAAAGATTCTCACTGTCGACCCTATCTAAACCCCTAATCATCTTGTACACCTCTATCAAGTCACCCCTAAACCTTCTTTTCTCCAATGAAAACAACCCCAAGTGTCTCAGCCTTTCCTCATACGATCTTTCTACCATACCAGGCAACATCCTGGTAAACCTCCTTTGCACCCGTTCCAGTGCCTCCACATCCTTCCTATAATATGGCGACCAAAACTGTACACAATACTCCAGATGCGGCCGCACCAGAGTCTTATACAACTGCAACATGACCTCAGTACTCCGGAACTCAATTCCTCTACCAATAAAAGCCAGTACGCCATATGCCTTCTTCACCGCACTATTTACCTGGGTGGCAACTTTCAAAGATCTGTGTACATGGACACCAAGATCCCTCTGCTCATCCACACTACCAAGTATCCGACCATTAGCCCAGTACCCCATATTTTTATTACTCTTACCAAAGTGAATCACCTCACACTTAGCTACATTGAACTCCATTTGCCACCTTTCTGCCCAGTTCTGCAGCTTATCTATATCCCGCTGTAACCTGCCATATCCTTCCTCACTGTCTACAACTCCTCCGACTTTCGTATCATCCGCAAACTTGCTCACCCAACCTTCTAACCCCTCCTCCAGGTCATTTATAAAAATGACAAACAGCAATGGTCCCAAAACAGATCCTTGCGGAACACCTCTAGTGACGGCACTCCAAGATGAACCTTTGCCATCAACTACTACCCTCTGTCTTCTTCCAGCCAGCCAACTCCTAATCCAAACCTCTAACTCACCCTCAATGCCATACCTCCGTATTTTTTGCAGTAGTCTACCATGGGGAACCTTATCAAACGCCTTACTAAAATCCATATTCACCACATCTACCGCTTTCCCCTCGTCCACCTCCTTAGTCACCTTCTCAAAGAATTCAATAAGGTTTGTGAGGCACGATCTGCCCTTCACAAACCCATGCTGACTATCCTTGATCACATTATTCCTATCCAGATGTTCATAAATCCTATCCCTTACAATTCTCTCTAAGATTTTTCCCACAACAGAAGTGAGACTCACCGGCCTATAGTTACTAGGGTTATCCCTACTCCCCTTCTTGAACAAGGGAACCACATTTGCTAGCCTCCAATCTTCTGGCACTACTCCTGTAGACAACGAGGACATAAAAATCAAGGCCAATGGCTTGATTGAGAGACCTTTTTAGATGAAATTGCAGATAATCAGAATAATTTCCCAACAATGAATTCCAAAACTCGGGTTAAACCTTTTGCATTGACAGGAAGTGTCATTGTCAATTGCATCTTCAATCAAATATGGAAGAGTGCAGGCCTGTAGAGATTTGGGAGGTGGGAAGGGAAGAGAGCTATGGATATGGCTAATCATAACAGTAAAACTCAATTAATCATTCTTGTGTACTTGACTATTCATTCAAAATTATTTTGCTGATTTAACAATAAATATTCAAATTACAAGGACTTTTGTTTTGAATATTTCTAAACAGAAAAGACAGATTGGCTCTACCTAATTGCATTTAGAAGCCTTCATCTAACAATTATTATTCCCATCTTTGAAAAGCAGTTGATTATAACCAGAGCACTACAGAATAGTACAGAGTCCTGGATGATTGATTTTTTAAGTCAAATCCCATGTACAAGGAAGATTTCAATTAGTATTAAGTACATCAAATCTGTGGAAAACCCAAAACTAAAGAATAATATTTGTTCTGTAAAGATTAGGCTCTTTTCTGAACTGTAGAGATTCATAGCTTGCCAGGTAAAAGGAGGAAAGTATAAAAGTAGGGAAATGTTGCTGCAACTGTACAAGGAATTAGTGAGACGATCTGGAGCATTGCATACAATTTTAGTCCTCTTGTGGAGGGATATACTTGCAATAGAGGTAATTCACTAGATTGATTCCAGAGACTAGGGGTTAATCTTATGAAGAAAGATTGAGCAGTTTAGGTCTATGCTCTCTGGAGCTTAGAAAAGTTAGAGGAGATCTGATTGAGTTTATAAGATGTTAAAGGGGGTTGACAAAGTAGATGTAGAAAGGATGTTTCCTCATGTAGGGTAATCTGAAACAAGAGGTCATTGTTTCAGGATAAGGGATTGCAGATTTAAAAGGGAAAGCAGTGATAAGGAGAAATTCCTTCTCTCAAAGGGTTGCGAAATTTTCATTACGCCAGAGTGTGGTAGATACTGGGACATTGAGTAAATTTAAGAAGGAGATAGAATTATCAATGTATTTTGGGGAGTGGCAAGAAAATGGAGTTGAGACCAAGATAAAGATCAACCATGATCGTACTAAATGGTGGGGTAATTGCTGAATTGCCTACTCCAGATCCTAGTTCTTAGGTTCTAGGTGTCTGCTTAGAACAATATATAGTTAATTCTGGTACTATCCAAAGACCTTGCCTGAGATGAGCGCATGTGATCTTATAATAGTCACAGAGTCATAATCTATAATAAATTCTTAAGAAACACATCCAGGATGCCATTCAATTAATTAATGCTGCTCCACTATTCAATAAGATTATGCCTAAATTGATTGTGGCCTTAACTCCAATTTCTTGTCTGCCCCCTACATCTCTTTGTTGATTAAAAAAATCTGTCAATTTCAGTACTGAATATATTCGATGTCTCAGCCACTACTTACCTTTGTGTAAAAAATTCCAAACACTTTCTGGGAGATGAAATTCCTGCTCTTTTTGAGGAACAGGAGAATTGACCATTTGGGCATAAGCCCTTCATCAGGAATGAGGCCTCATTGCTGATGAAGAGCTCATGCCCCAAGCATCGATTCTCCTGCTCATTGGAAGCTGCCTGGCCTGCTCTCTCTCTGACAACTCCCACCAAATCTGACAAACCCGGCTGCCTCCTCCTAACCTGACCTAACCTAAGAAGACCCTCACTGAACGTGACACTGAACATGACCAAACACCCTTCTCTCTCCACTTGGACCCTGAAGCCCTACCCCAGTCTGAACCTGTGATTGAATCCAGTATGTGCTGCCTACCTCGACCTACTCTAAATGTTCCATCACTTGACTTGTCCCTTGAGCCCCTAT
The DNA here is from genome assembly GCF_037043375.1 of Chiloscyllium plagiosum. NCBI lineage: Eukaryota > Metazoa > Chordata > Chondrichthyes > Orectolobiformes > Hemiscylliidae > Chiloscyllium > Chiloscyllium plagiosum. The sequence continues at coordinate 60,865,104 of NW_028270142.1, forward strand.
TTCCGACCCCCTACCGACTTGGCACCTGACTCACTATCCAGCTGACAATCTATCCTCCTGGTCATCCAGACTTACACCGATCTTATGTATCTACTCCTTCACAGCTGTCTGTGATGATGGATCTTTAAATCACAAAATATTTCAACTGACTCGGGTAAAGAAAAGGGATGTGATTAGCCTGCACTATGACGGACCTATCTAGCTTAAAGTATGCTCTGCAATTCTAAAGAAACCTTGATCAGGACCTCTGATCAGAAACATGGAGTTCTTTCTTAACGTTAAAAAGGAGTGGAGTGACAATCTGATTGTGATAGCTGCTCTTTGGAATATCCGGCCCCTTATTTTTAAGCTGTACCGTCAAGTTCTAGATTTGCTGTTAACAAGTTGTGAGCAGAAATCGTGATTTAGAAGGCAGAAAGCTAGCATTTGTTTGTAAAAGAAAAAATGGCGGAAGACTGTGTGGTTCCTTTTAGAGATAAAGTGCTTTTTTAAGCTTGCAGATTTATATGGAAAAGTCTGTCGTTAAGTAGCTGTAGATTACAGACAGTTCTGAAATTGAAACATGTATCAATTGGCTGTGTGATTGGAAACCTTAGCCCTGTTTTGATGTTTTGGCAATTAGCTTAAATCAGCCAATTAATTTAAACCAAGCACTTAGAGATTGAAAGCCAATTGAATTTTATACTGATGGTTTTGACAACCTTGGATCCATACTGATGTATGGAAATTGACATGTCATCCAGAGTACATAAGGAGAGGGCTTCTTATGTCCTCTGAATGAGTATATACGGGGGAGAGCGAACTGTCATCTAAGAAAAACACATCTAGCTCTCACAAGAAGTCTCTAAGTTCTCTAAAAAAGCATCATCTATCCAATTCATGATTAATCTACACAACTTTGTATCATCTCCTGAGACAGAAAATCCTCTAAGAATGCACCCTGCCAATCCCCAATCTTAGAATGCTATACATTTCAATAAAATTTATTCTCTTTTTTTTTAAAATCACACTCAAACCTTCCTCATGAGACAAACCCTTCACTCCGGCCTAGTGAATTTTATCTAAACTGTTTCCAATATAAGTGGATCATAGCTTAAGTAAAGATACCAAATCTATACACACAAATCCAAGTCCAGTCTCAACAACATCCTGGGCAGTTGCACCAAGGTTTCCCTCTTTTATACCTGTTATAATAACAATTAAAAATGGATTATCAATATTCAACTTCTATCATGCGATTGTCAAAAAAGCAGCTTCACAGAGAGATACAGACAGCAGGGTCAGCAGCTTCTCAAACAACATGAGAGAATGGGGACAGCATCTTCATAAAGAGTGGAGCTGCATGAGAAGGGCAGCAGCAGCAGGCAATATAAATTGGCAGCAGAGGGCCCTCCAATGAGCTTCTCTTGTCAAAACTAAAAGGTAATGTCAAAGGAAAAATGCTAGGTAACTGCTGGGTTTTCTTCTGTATCTCTTTTGAAAGGTCAAGGGGCAACACAGTGGCTCAGTGGTTAGCACTGCTGCCTCACAGCGCCAGGAACCCGGATCTGATTCCAACCTTAGGCAACTGTCTGTGTGGAGTTTGCACATTCTCCCCATGTCTGTGTGAGTTTCCTCTGCATGCTCCGTTTCCTCCCACAGTCTAAAGATGTGAAGGTTACGTGAATTGGCCATGCCAAATTGCCCAGGGATGTGTAGGTTAGATGCATTAGTCAGGGGTAAATATGGGATAATAGGGTAGGGATCTGGGTGGGTTACTCTTCAGAGGGTCGGTGTGGACTTGTTGGGCTACAAGGCCTGTAGGGATTCTAAAAAAATGTTTTAAATAGAGAGATGGTACTTCAGGTGAGGAGCGCAGTTAAGGAATTCACTTTTAGATTGGATTAGATTCCCTACAGTGTGGAAACAGGCCCTTCAGTCCAACAAGTCCACACCGACCCTCCGAAGAGTAACCCACCCAGAACCATTTCCCTCTGACTAATGCACCTAACACTATGGGCAATTTAGCATGGCCAATTCACTTGACTTGCACATCTTTGGACTGTGGGAGGAAACCAGAGCACCTGAGGAAACCCATACAGACACGGGGAGAATATGCAAACTCTACACAGACAGTCGCCCGAGGCTGGAATCGAACCCAGGTACCTGGTGCTGTGAGGCTGCAGTGTTAACCACTGAGCCACCGTTTCAATTTCAGAACTATGTGTAATCTACAGCTACTTAAAGACAGACTTTTCTATATAATTTGGTAAGCTTAAAAAAGCACTTTATCTCTTAAAGGAACCACACAGTCTTCCCCCGTCAAGGGTATCAAACAATCATACCCTTTAATTACACCAATTCTAGCTTGTGGTCAGGGATCGGGAAATGTGACTATGAGCGAGGGATCCAAAACTTACTCTAAAGGAGCATCAGTCAGTGGCTTTATTCCATAGGTACAAAGTTCTTAAGTCAAAGAGTGTGGTACTGGAACCACCTCTCAGCCAGTCACAACAAAGAATCCTAGATTCTTAAAAGGAGTGGTTTCAGAGATGATGAACATGTTGGTTGTAACCTTCTAAAACTCCCTAGGTTCTGTCAAGAAAGGAGGTGGACAAAAAGCAGGAACTGTAGGCCAGTTAGTATGACATCAGTTGTTGAGAAAATATTGAAACTAGTACTAACGAGGTCGTAGCAGGACTTCTAGAAAAAGGTCCAAAGTAAACACAGAAGGTCAAAGGACATTTCATCAAAACATTTGAAGAAGGGTCATTAGATGTTGACAGACTTATTTTTTCTAGCAATCTCTGATTTTGTTTTGGATTTCCAGCATTTGTAGTTCTTTGTCTCCCCCAATCCACCGCCACCACCCCCCCACCCCACACCAGTACTGAATTCTTCCACCAATAGTGAAGTTTCTCCCCACATATTCTCTACTGATCTCTCAGAATTTTAACAACCTTACCACATCTCCTCTTAATCTTCTCTTCTCCAAAGAGAACAACCATCTTCTCTAACTACTCACAAAGCTGAAGTTCCACATCCCTGTAACTACACTCATGGTCTTTTTCTGTAGCCTCTCGAGAACCTTCAGAATGTATTCAGTTCTGGTCTTCAAATTTAAAAAAAAATGTGAAGAACTGGAGAAGGAAGATTTATAAAGGTGATCACAGAATCATACAATCCCGACAATGTGAAAGCAAGCCCACTGACCCTCTTCCCTAAGCCTGCAGATCCCCTGACAATTTAGCATGGCTAATCCTCCTAAACTGCACATCTTTGGACTGTGGAGCATTCAGAGAAATCCCACGCAGACACAAGGACAATGTGCAAACTCCACGCAGTCATCTGAAGCTGGAATCAAACCTGGGTCCCTGGCACTGTGTGGCAACAGTACTAACCACTATACTGAATGATGTTTTGAGCGTTGAGACTCTCAGGAAAGACAGAAACATTGGATGTGGTAACAGTCTTTAAAATTATCAAAGAATTTAGTGAGGTTGTTGTAAAGATGTTTTGTCCTATCTTCCTTTAGTATAATAAGTTGAACCTCCTGCCATGTAGAGTAGATGAGGCAAATAGCACAGTTTCATTTAAGGGGAAGCTAGTTAAGTACGTGAGCACAAAATAAACAATTAATATGTTGATAGGATAAAGTGAAATAAATATGAGGAAGATTGTATAGAACATAAACATGCTCACACATCTGTTGAATGAAACAGTTCATAAATTCTATCCAACTTTTTAAAATGTGGTTAAACTTTAAACAACACACACCTTAAACCTTTCTGTTTTGCACAGGTGAACAAGATGCTGATACACAAGGCTGGGGTTCTTTTCTAAAAGGTGTCCTTTCAAAGTCTGAATAAGTATAGTGAACACATCACCCTCTAGCTTATTGCTCATCATGGATGGTAGGTCCTCTGGTTCTACATTTTTTAGCAGCTCCGCACAGGCAGCAAGATCCTTCTTGGCCTGCAACAAATTTAAGGCTTGACCAAATTCATATGCATTCGTTGGCTTTAAGTTAGCTCCTTTTTCTGGTGGTGGCTGAGAATTTTCAAAAGTTTCTTGTCGAGTTGATGCATCCTTCTTTATTACAGAATCCACTTTTCCAGTTTCAGGTTTACTTAGAATTTCTTGCTCACAGGTTTTTTTGATTACTTTCTCCTCCTCTTCATCACTATCAGCAACCTTTTGAAGGTAAAATGGTAGAATTTGAATAGAAGATATCTGGTCTTTAGAAACTACAGAGCATTAAACATGATCTGAAAGCTATTTTTAAAATCTGACATAATATAAACTGTATACTCAACAAATATCCTTTCGTAACAACTTGAAAACCCACGACCTTTACCATTGAGAAGGATAGGGCTTATACATGGGAACAGCACAAACTGCATTCCTCTTCAAGCTACACATCATTCTGACTTAGAACAGTATCTTTGTTCCTTTGCTGTGGCTGAGTCAAAAGTCTGCAATTTCATTCCTGACAGCAGCGTGGGAGTCCATGTCCCTTCCCAAGAGCTATTAGGGATAGGCAATAATTCTGGCTTAGCCAGCAATAATCACAGCCCATGAATACAGAAAAATGTAGTTAGGATTCTGGATTGAGTAGGGAGGCTGCTGAAAGTCCAGGCAATAAACCAAAAAGAGCATTGTTAGTTCAGGATCCAGGTTCCCCTCCATCATGACAGCATTATTTCTGTGGTAGGTTTTCGGCCTGCTCTTGCAACAATAGTAATTATGAGGCTGGTTTAGTTAAAGTTTTGGTTCTCTCTTGTTGGAATTCCCTTAGTTTTAGACGGCTCAATACTTATCCTGTACATTCAGGTCATCACTGCATCTTAAGCGCAGCTGGTACAGATTGTCCCGTCTCAGCTAGGAAAAAAGCCTTAGTTGTGACTTCTAATAACTATTCATACATAAGATTGTTTTGTTTCCCTCCACTGTTATCTGGACCTTGCATGTAACCTTTGAAATATATGGGGAAATTTCAGAAAATGAGAAGCCTATGGATATAGCATATTAAGCAGCATTAAATTTATTTATCATTACTGGAGAATAAACTTCGTTATTTGCACCGAGGCAATGAAATAATGTACTGTAGAAAGTGTGTAGTGCGGCAGGACATTCCATCTCAGGGGTCTGGACTAGCATATTCCAATTATTATATGTTCTGATTTACAGGGGAATGTATAGAACCATGTAAAAGTTACAGCACAGAAAGAGGACATTTAGCCCATCATGTCTGTGCCAGCTGAATAAATTAGTCACCCATTTTAATTTTAACTTTCCAGCACCTGGTTTGTAGCCTTGCAGGTTACAGTGCTTCAAGTACCGATCCAAGTTAATCTTAAATGAGCTGAGGGACATTAATAATTTGAATGAAAGAACTGAATACACATTGTGGCTAGGTTTGCACATGGACCTGGACAGGCTAGGAGAGTGGTCAAAGAAAGTAGCAGATGGAATACATTATGGGAAAGTGTGAGGTTATGCATTTTAGTAGGAAGAGTAGAGGGGTAGACTGTTTTCTAAATGAGAAAAGGCTTCAGAAATCTGAAGCACAAAGGGATTTAAGCATTCTTGTTTAAGATTTTCTTAAGATTATCATGCAAGTTCAGTTAGCAGTTAGGAAGGCAAATGCAATGTTTGCATTCATTTCAAGAAGGCTAGAATACAACTGTAGAGATGTACTGCTGAGGGTGTTTCAGGTTTTGGTCAGACTGCTTTTGGAATATTGAGAGTAGCTTTTGGTCTGTATCTAAGGTAGGATGTGCAGGTCTATAAGAAAGATCCCAGAGATGAAGGGCTTGTCATATCAGGAACGGTTGAGGATTCCGGGTCCGGACTCAATGGAGTTTATAAAGATGACGGAGGATCTCATTTAAACTTACAGAATATCGAGAGGCCTGGATAGAATGGATATTGAGAAGATATTTTCACTAGTAGGACAGAGTAGGAGCTGAGGGCACATCCTCAGGGTTAAGTGATTACTTTTTAGAACTGAGATGAGGAAATATTTCTTCAGCCAGACTGTGATGGATCTGTGGTATTCATTGCCTCAAAAGACTATGGAGGCCAAGTGATTGAGTATATTTTAAAAAGGTTCTTTATTATTAAGGGGGTCAAGGGTTACAGGGAGAAGGCAGGAGAATGGGGTTGAGAAACATATCAACCATGATTGAATGGCAGAGAAGACTTGATGGGCCAAATGGCATAAGACTGATCAGTTTAACATCAGTGGCTGGGAAGAAACAATTAATTGGCATAGAATTAGTAGTCACATGGAAAAAGGATGATTGATTAGGAAGAGTCAGAATGAATTTTTAAGGGAAAAATGGTGTTTAATTAAGTTCCTTGAGTTAACAGAAAGGGCAGATGAGGATAACACTCTTGATGTGATATAGATGGATCTTTGGTATGTGCACCATAACGCTACAACAGACTTGTGAGGAAAATTATAGGTCATGGAATAAAAGGACAGGAGCAACATGGATACAAATTTGGCTGAGTGATCAGAAACAGAGAGCAATGGTCAAAAGAGGAAAATTCGCAGTGGAATTCCCCAGAGGTTGGTATCGGAAACCTTGTTTTTTATGATACATATTAGTAACCTAGATCTTGGTGTGCATTGGAAAATTTCAAAATTTGCAGATAACATGAAACCTGGAAAAATTATAAACTGTGACAAGGACAGTGCAGACCTCCAAAGGGACAAAGTCAAGCTGGTGGAGTGGGCAGATGAGTTTCAATGTAGAGAAGTCTGAGGTGATGCATTTTATGAGAAAGAAGACTGCATGATAATATAAAATAGGAGGTACAATTCTAAAGGGAACAGGGACCAGGGTATATATCTGCACAAATTATTGAAGACAGCAGGACAGGTATAGAGAACAGTAAGTAAAGCATACAACAACCTTATCTTTATTAATAGAGGCTTAGAACACAAGAGTAAGGGGTGATGTTGAAACTAAAAACGAGGAACGGGATGGACAATTCAGCTCCTCCTGCCTACCCTGTCATTTGCTACGATTATTACTTGACCTCAACTGCACCTTCCTGTTCACTATGCCTATCTCTTCAACCCATTAGTACTTAAAAATGTACTCAATGTTGCAGCATTCTGGGGTGAATTCAACAGATTCACAACCCTTTGAGAGAAGTAATTTATCTCAATTTGGCTTTAACTTTAATTTTTGAATTATTCTTTAACTTCCTTGCTTAGCAATGGATGTTTCTTCTCCCTCTTTACAAACTTTTTTCCTTTCTGGAATCAATTTTAATTGGGAGCAATTGAGTATTTCCTTAAACATCTGACAATGTCCTACCTTTTAGTCTTCCTGCCTAGTCCACCAGAGCCAAATCTGTCCTCATGCCTAGGTAATTAACTTTGTTAACTCCAAATGTGAATCTGTGACTCTAGTTTTGCACATTCCAACTGCATTTGAAATTCTAACATGCTATAATCACACCTTCCAACAGGATCATTTACTCTGAGATCAAGAATTAATCCCACCTAATTACACAATATCAAATCCAAAATAATCTGCTCCTGGTTGGTTGCCCAACATATGGCTTCAAGAAACAATCTCTAATACAGTTCGTTGGGGCTAACGGTTGCCAGCTTGATTAAATCCAATCTATATGCATTTTAAAATCACCCATGATTATTGCTGTACCTTTCTTACAAACCCTCAGTATTTCTTGTGGCACACTGTGGGACTACTGTTTGGGGAGAAAGTGAGGACTGCAGTTCTGGAGATCAGAGCTGAAAATGTGTTACTGGAAAAGCAGGTCAGGCAGCATCCAAGGAGCAGGAGAATCGACGTTTCAGGCATGAGCCCTTCTTCAGGAATGTTCAGGCTCATACCCGAAACTTTGATTCTCCTGCTCCTTGGATCTGCCTGACCTGCTGCGCTTTTCCAGCAACACATTTTCAGCAGTGACTACTGTTTGGGGACCTATAGATTACTCTCAACAGGAACTTCTTTTCCTTGTTATTTTTTATTTCTACCAGACTGAATCAGTGTCTGGATCTCCAGTGTTTACTTCATTTCTGACTACATCACTGATCTAGTTCTTTACTAACAACACTACACCATGATTTGGAGATGCTGGTGTTGGATTGGAGTGTACAAAGTTAAAAATCACACAATGCCAGGTTATAGACTAACAGGTTTATTTGGATGCACTAGCTTTCGGAGTGCTACTCATTCATCAGGTGGTTGTGGAGTATAAGTTTGTAAGACACAGAATTTATAGCAAAAGTATACAGTATGATGTAACTGACATTATATATTGAAAAAGACCTGGATTATTTGTTAAGTCTCTTATCTTTTAGAATGCTCATGTTGGTTTCAGTTTTTTCATATGTAAATCCCAGACCTTTTCTAAAGTTACATTCTCAAGTGAATGTTAACAATAGGTGTCATGTCGGCCACATCCTTTTCTTTCCTACCTAATTTTCTGAAATAGAGTACCCTTGGATATGCAATTCCCAAATCTGGTCTACCCGCAACATCTTAGTAACTGCTACCAGATCATAACCACTTGTCCTTTGGTGCTGTTCACTTGTTATTTTTATTCTGAATGCTTTGTGCATTCAGATATAAAGCCTTTAAATTTATTCTATTATCAAATTACCCTACATTTGGATGATAATTTGAACAAGACACTTCTTAGACCTCAGCTGCAGTACTATGTACAGTTCTGGGCATCACACTATAGGAACAGATTGAGACAGCATTGAAGTGATTTACAGAAATGGCTCCAAGAATGAGAAATTTCAGTTATGAGGATAGATTGAAAAAGTTGACACTGTTCTGCTTGGAGAGAAGGTGGCTGAGAGGAGATCTAATAGAGGTTTTCAAAAACATGAGCAGCTAGAATCAGTGGATAGGGAGAAACTGTTTCTGCTTATGAAAGAAGCAAGGTCAAGAGTTCTTAGATTTAAAACAATTTTCAAAATAAGAATGGGTGGCATGAGACAAAACGTTTTCACTCAGTGAGTAATTAGGATCTGGAAGTATGTTGGAGGCTGATTCAATTGAAACATTTCAAAGGGATACTGAACAATAATTTGGATAAAAATAAAATTCAAGAGTATTGAACAAAGCAGGAGATTGGCACTGGGTAATGATATTCATTTGAAGAGCTGTTGCAGGCACAATGAGTCGAATGGCCTTCCTTTGTGCCTTACAGTTTCTGTGATTGAGGTTGGAGGCTGTTTAGAGGAGGTTTAGTGGATTGATATTTGGAATGAGCCAGCTGTCCCATGAGGAAGCTTTTTTATTTATTTACTCATGGACATGGGCATCACTGGCTGTACCAGAATTTTTTATTGCCCGTCCCTAGTTGCCCTTGTGAAGGTGATAGTGAGTTGCCTTCTTGAACTGCTATACTCTGATATTTTGTAGGTTGACTCACAACGCCTTTAGAGAGGGAATTCCAGGATTTTAACCCAGTGACAGTGAAGTAACAATGATATCATAGAATCCCTGCAGTGTGGTACAGGCCATCCAACCCAACAAGTCCACATCGACCCCCTGAAAAGTATCCCACCCAGACCCATTCCCCTACTCTGTTACTCTACATTTCCCTTGACTAATGCACCTAACTTACACATCTCTAAACACTATTAGCAATTTAGCATGGCCAATTCACCTAACCTGCACATCTTTGTGACCGTAGAGGAAACAGGAACACCCGGAGGAAACCCACACTGACACGAGGAGAATGTGAAAACTCCACACAGATCGTTGCCTAAGTGCCAAACACTGAGCCACCATGCTTCCCTATTTATATATTTCCAAGTCAGGATAGTGAGTAGCTTTGAGGGGAACTTACGGTTAGTGATGTTCCCATCTGCTGCCCTTGCCCTTGTTGGATGTTGGATGAGCTGTATATTGGACAGACTAGTTTCCACTGGCATTTAGAAGATTGAGAGGTGACTTGACTGAAAGATACAAGTTCCTAAAAAACCTTGACAAATGGATGTGAAATGATTTCATGGACAAGTCCAGAACAAGGGGGCTGGGTTTAAAAAAAAATTGGATTATCCTTTTATGAGGAGACCTTTTTTTCTCTCAGAGGATTGAGAAACTTTGGAATACCATCCCTCAGAAGGTGATAGAGGCAAGGTTATTGATTTTCTAAGACAGAAGAAGATTCTTGTTGGGTAAAGGAGTAGATAAAAATGTGGAATTTGAAATGCAAAGATAGTTCAACCATGATTGTGCTGAATGGCAGAGGAGTCCTTCAAGGGTTAAATGGTCTACCTCTGCTCCTTATTGGTACGTTTGTCTGTAGATTGCTTCATACTATTAAAATAGAAAGTGAGCAGGTTGTTTAAGATTTTGTGAATTTTAATTTTTGACCCCACTACAACCCACCTATTTTTGGGAGCTAAGAGTCAGTTCTACAACGGACAAATACATAAATTTACAAGTTGATAGTGAAAAGAAGACCAGGTTGCAAATAGCTTGGCATTGTCTCAGTGTCCGGACAGCACAATGATATTAGTCGCAAATTTATTGTGTGCACCGAAAGGAACAGCTTCAGTTTTTCCAAAGTTCAGCTGGAGAAAGTAATGACTTAATCAAGAGTAGATGTCAAAAATATGTAGTCAAGAGAAAGAGATGGGAATGAAGATTAATAGCGAACAGTGATTCCGCAGGAGACTGCAACCAGAGCTAAGGCTGTGGTGTTGCAGGCATCTCAGCTGTACTGTGGGCGTGTGTGTTTTGGGAGAATGCAAGGGCCAAGAATGTCGCAGAATGTCTGCAGTACATTTCTGGTGGGGGTGGAATTCAGCTTTAAGTCATGGTCCATACTGTCACCAACATCATAGGTAAAAAGATAGCTGAACATCTCACAGATTTCAGAGAGCTAGGAAGGAAATTAAAATGTAAGACCTCAGAATTGGAAACTCAGGATTCACCAAGTAATATGTATTAATGACTATAAGAACAAATAGGCTGATCAATTGAACACATGGTTGAAGAACTGGTGTAGGAGGATGAGCATCAAATTTGAGGCTTGAGACGAATTCTGGGGCTGATGAGATCTGTTTAAGTGGGATGGGTTACATCTTTACAGAGCTGGGACTGATATCCTTGCAGAGAGATTCGCTTGTGCTGATGCAGGGCTTAAACTAGCCTGTGAAATGGTTGGGGAATCTAATAGGTAATCCAAATTAGAATGAACCCAAACAAAGCCAAGCATTGAGAATGCCTTGAATAGAGAGATATGTCAAAATTACTCAACCTAAATGCACAAAGCATTCACAACAAGGTAGATGATCTAAAGGCACAAATAGAGGTAAATGGTTACATCTTGCCATTGTAAATGCTTGCCATTACAGAACAGGACTGCATGATGACAAGGACTGAAAACTGAATATTCAGGATATTCAACATTTAAGAGCAAACTAAAAGCAAAAGGAAGTGAAGTTGTACTGATATTAAGTATATTAGTAAGGAGGATCTTAGATTGGAAGAACAATGCGCAGAAGTTATTTGGGTGGAGCTAAGAAACAACAGCGTACAGCAGACATTGATTGGGGCTATTTAACACCTACCACAGGTAGCTCTGGGTTAATGCACTTTTTGTCAGTGTGATTTGGCTATAGGGAACTGCATTTTTGAGAATGCTTTCCTCTGTTCATAATAGCGCGATTCCAGAGGGGATTGGTTCATGTGCTTTGTTCTGCAAATGCACTGATGTCCGTGCTCTTCTGTGCATGTGCTGGTCCTCATGCTGTTCTGCGCAGTTCTACATATGCGCGATATCAGCACCAATCTTAGTGCCATACTGCGCATGTGCCGATGTCAGCTACCGACAGAGCAGCTTGCTGTGAGAGGTACCGTACACACAGCAGCTTTCTTCCACTTTTTCAATGTACAGTGTTAAATTTACTTTTGTTTCGTTAATAAATATGATTTCAATCTTCATTCAGGCTGTGCTATATCTTACGTTAGACTTTTGGGTGAGTTTTGAGTGATAGTCTTTCCTGGTCTGCCGCTAACCCTACTTTTCCCATAGGCCCTATTAAGTAATTTTCTAAACCAGCGGGATTTTGCTGGAACGCAACAACGGCATTATAGGAGAACATCTTAAAGTAGTGGTATTGTGGGGCATGACATTAATCAAGAGATGAGTGGGCAAGAACATGGCAAAGGAATATTATGTGGAAAACTTCAAGGTTACCTATCCACTTTGGTAGGAGGAACAGCTATGCAGAGTATTTTTTAAATGCGAAGAAGTTGGAAAGTCTAGGTCTACAAAGGGACCTACTGTCCTTGTCAATAGGTTAGAGGCCAACATGCAGATGCAGCATTAGGAAGGCTAATGGAATTATAGCACTTTTTGTAAGAGGATGAGTACAGGAGTAGTGAAGTCTTTCTTCAACTGAACAGGAGTTTGGCTAGAACTATGAAGAATTGTGTGTGGTTTGGTCCCCATACCTCAGGAAGGACATTTTTGCTAGAGAAATTCATTGACTTGTTTCCGGAATGGTCCGATGAAGAGAGATTTTTGAAACTGGTCTGTGTTCTCTGGAGTTTCAAAGAATGAGGTGATCTCTTTGAAACCTATACAATTCATAAAGGGATATTCAGGATAGATGCAGCTAAGATGTTTCCTCTGTTAGGGAGTGTCAAAACATATCCTGCAACCTAATCAGCTGATTTAGGAAAAGAAATTACCTCCTTTATTTCAATACTTTTTCTTGGTTTTTCTTGATTTCTGATCTTGTAAAGAGGTTCTCCTTCTCCCCCTTTTTTCAAAAGTTCTGTTACCTCCAGCAATTCTTTTTGAGCTTCAGCAACATTTACATCAAGCTTCAGTACTTTCTTGAGATCTTCAATACTAGATTTGTAGCACTGGAAAAGAAAAAATACTTTATCAGAAGCATAGACCCCTGTTCTGTCAAAGTGGCTGAAGCATCTCAGCAGCACTTATTGCTCAACACTCATTAAAAAATGGGAATATTAATATATTTTTTTTTACTGGGTAACTTCAAAGGAACATTTTGTTTCCTTTAGGAAGGTTCATTATCTTTCAAAGTCGATAAATTGTGGAGCTGGATAAAGTGTGGAGTTGGATAAAACACAGCAGGTCAAGCAGCATCAGAAGAACAGGAGAGTCAACATTTCAGGTTGGGATCTTTGATCAGGACTTTAAGACAATGCCAGTATGTTGCCTCTGGCCCCTAAAATCAACATGGTCCATTCACAGCTTGTATCTGAATTTTATTTTAAAAAGTGTCCCTTCCAATTCACCCTGCAGCCTCCCAATCTCCCCCAAAACTTCCTATCAATCCAAAGCAAAAAGAAAAAGAGGCTGGTTCCCTACTACTTCAGGTGTAGGACACCCCCACCTCCAAATTCTGGCTTCCCGCAGTACTACTCTCACTCATAGCCTTTCTGCTACTCCCCCTCCCACCCTCTGTCATGCTCCCACTGGGGCCAAAGCCACTGCCTTGCCTCCTCAAACCCTCATTAGCAGCCCTTGCACTGATGATGATGAGAAGGCACATGGAATATGTCTGGTCATGTCACAGCCAGTTGATATCGCTGGTCATAATTGCTCATGGGCAGTTGCCATTTTGCATTGTGGGTCATCACTCCTTTTTATATAATTAGGTTGACCTGACCATGAATGACTGATGGTCATGGAACAATCTTAGTACAGGATTTCCAGAATCCTATAAGTTGCCAAGATCTCTGCACACAGCACAGCTATTAATTTACTACGCAAAAAAATTCCAGTGTTCATTTGATGTAAATAATCCAGTGTCTTACTTTTAACCCTTTGTAAGCCAGGGCTCTTCGGTAAAATGCTTTTATATTAGCGGGCTCCAACTGCAGAGCTGTATTACAGTCCTCTTCAGCCTCCTTATACTGATTCAGTTTCAGATAACATAGAGCTCTAAGAAAAATACAAAGCAAACTAAATCACATTTCTTTAATAATATTCATTTGTGACAGCTTGAGAAATTTCCAGATTCATTTAATGAACCTAACAATTCCAAATACGGAGAAGAAAAATTGTAAATGGTTCACATTCAAGAACCTTCATAATGAAATTACAAAACCTGGGATTTAGATATTCATACATAAGAAGAGAAAAGGACGTGAGAAACATCCTACACCTTCAACAGCCAGCAGTCCACTCGAACAAACCCAGTGGGCTATGGTGGGTTCAGATCTCTTTGGCTATCTGTGAAATCTGAGCAATGGTAAGGGGTGGCTCCTAAGTAGGCATTAATTATACATTTAAGGCCTTAGTTGGTCTTGAGTGGGTGGAACACCTGAACATTCCCTGCCATTCATAAAATCGCAGTATGGTAGGTACTCAATTGCACAGCATCCAAGTTGAAGTCCATACACCTACTTCAGGTTGCCCATAGTATAGCCTTTATAAGTGTATCTTTGAGACTATAGGAGTGGAGTTTCAGTTTCATGCATTTTACTAAAACATTACCCTGGTCTGGTTGATTGGAGACCATGAGGAACAAATGGTTGGTGGCACAGTGGTAATGTTACTGACTACTAATAGAGGCCCAGTCTAGTCCTCAGGATATAAAGGTTCAAGTCGCAGCATGGCAGCTGGTAGAATATAAATTTAATTATTAAATATGTAAATAAATGTTAGTTTCAGTAATGCACTAAAATGTAATAAAACAATTGGAATACTATTCACTAACATCTGCAGGGAAGAAAATCTGCTGTTCTTGCATACAATTCCAGACCCACCATAGTGGTGGCACAATGAATTGCAATCATGAGGGAAGCAATTGCTGTGAGTCCTCAACAATTACTTTTTTATCTCACTGTAGCACTGTGCTAAGTGGGACGGATTTAGAACAAACCTAGCAACCACAATTCTTAAAAATACATTCCTTTCAGTTTGGTTTTGTAATTGTGATCTGATCTCTCTGAGAGTTACACTTGAAAGCATTCCCTATCAGTTTAACATTTACTCTCTCTACAAACCCAGAAATCTTCATGTGGATCTGAGCCCTCACCTGGGCCTCAATTTGATGACTGTGCCTTCAGTCATCTGGGTCCAATAATCTGATATTTCCTCCCATTTTCCAATGCCTCTCCACCTTCTCATCCTTTAATTCATTCCTTAATATTTGCAATATTCATCAAGCTTTGGATCATGTCTACAAATAGTTCCTTCTTTGGCCTGGCATTCATTTGGAATGGTGCCATTGTGAAACAGTTTTTGGATGACTTTTTCTGTTTAAATAAGCCATGATATATAAATTCATACCGTTGTTGTAAGGTTTACTACCAACTAAACGCTCCAAACCTAGTTCAAAATAAAATCCATTTTTCCTCACATTTTTACTCAACTCCAGCATATTTGCTGACAAGATGGAGGCGGAGCAGGGTTTCATTGTTGGAAGTACTAAAATGCAGTACCATGGAATGATCGTGCTCAATCCTTCTACAATGCTTGATCATGATCTCAACTGTGCTGAACATCACTAAATGGAGTCTAGTATATCCTCAGAGGGAGAGAGGCAAAAAAAGAACACAGGAAAAGTCACTGCTGGACTGCAGTAGCATACCTCAGAGTAGAGCAACAAGTTGGGCCATGACACAACTTCACCTAAAATCTCTTGAAGTGATTTTTCAATGTGACAAACCTAGTTCATGCAATACCATGACTAATAATTGCTCACAGACTTTGGAAATTTTGCTGCAGGACGTACAGTGGAGAGGGGGTGTGGGGAGGGTGGCTTGGTACCTTACTGTGAAGGCCATTTCAGAGACAGTAAATATAGATGGACCTGGCTATAAATAACTAATTTCTGTCATCAGGAAGAGTTTTTTATTATTCATTGTTATTCAGACCAGCATTTGTTGCTCATCTTTAAGTGAGGTGGTGGTGGTTAGCTGTCTCTCGAACTGATATTCACTCGGGGAGGGGAATAGTCACATCACAATGCTATTAGGAATGGAGTTCCAGGATTTTGACTCCTTTCTTGACTACCTTACCTATCACTTCAGGATGATGTATGGCTACGAGGGGAACATGCAAGCAGGTGCATCTGTTGTCCTTGTCCTTCTAGGTGGTAGAAGGTTTCAGGTTTGGAAAGTGCTGTTGATGGAGCTTTGGTGAGTTGTTGTAGGGCATCCTGTAGGTGGTATATACTGTTGCCACAGCGTGACAGTGGTGTTGGGAGTGAATGATAAAGATGGTGGGATGGGGAGGGGTGCAAACAAGCTGGGTGCTTTGTCCTGGATGATGTCGCTCTGCTTGAGTGCGATTAGAGCTGCACTCATTCAAGTATTCCAAACATGCTTATGCCATGTGGATGGTGGACAGGTCTTGGGATGTTAGGTGGCAAGTTACACACTAAGTCCTAGTCTCTGATGTATTCTTGGAGGTACAGTACTTATATGACTGATTAAGTTTAGTTTCAGTCCATGTTCACCCCCATGGATGTTGATGGTGAGGGATTCAGTGATGTAATTACTCATTTTTAATATTATTTTTTGTTGAGACTTAGGCATTTATACTCCATCACTAAATGTTCTTGAACTAATAGCTTGCTCGACCTTTCAAACAGTAGTTAAGAGTCAAATACATTGCTGTAGATCTGGAGACCAGGCAGGGATGGCAGATTTACTTCACTAAAGGACGTTAGTGAACCAGATTTTGAAAACAATAAAATTATAGCTTCTCAATCACCAGTACTGAGATTAGCTTTCAATTTTGATTCAATTGGATTTAAATTCCACTAGATACTCTCCAGTGATATTGTCAATGTCTTACCCATCTCTGCAAAAGTCACCATTGTCAAGGACAGTTGGTTACATTCTCACTTGTTGGAGATGATCATTGCTTGGCACTTGTGGGGCAAGAATGCCAAATTAAATTTATGGTGGGGTGGCACCCATTTCTCTTTATGATTTATGGAAAGAGAGGAGAATTCTCGCATCTGATAAGGGTTTTATACCCATTCCACTTAAAGCCTCCTTTCTGTAATGAAAATGCGGCATGTGTCACATGCCTGATTTGGCAATGCCAAACTTTGTTTGACATGCCCAACTAGGAATGTCTGTAAATCGTGGAATACTCTATGGTTAAGGAGTCAGCATCTTACCTTTGGTGTTCCTTTTTAAATTATCTAAACTTGTACAGCTATAGGAATCCCAAAATGAATTACCATTGAGTTTCTACCTTGTTGCAATTTCAATAAATAAGGAAGATGCAAAATGATCGCTTCCAATACAACAAAGATTAATGCAAGTAGAAAATCCAACCAATATTTTATATTGAAAAAAAATCAACCAAACCAATAACTTTTACAAACCCAATTTCAACTGCTCAGGGTAAGGGTTTAAATCACATCATGCTTATTTAATGTGGGTGAGCTGAGTACCATGAACAAAACTTTCCGACAGAATGTAGCACTTGGCACAGGGTCAGTTGATGTAATACTTGAGACTATAAATGAGAGTTGGTTTGTCTCGACAATGTTAAAACTGTGCATGTGCCTACAGGGCTTATTTTCTAACTTGCATTTACCTGTGTGAGGCACTACACTGCCAGGAATTTTAGACCATACCCCTTTGATTTACTTCTACTATGTTGCCACACAAGTGAGAACAGTACAGTAACAACAGTGATCATGACAATATATTCTTCATCACAAAATGTGAAGAAAGACTGCCTTGAAAAAGAGGGATTATTTTTGTGACTCACTTCAAACTATATATACCATTGCACCTAAAGGGTACTTAAGACCAAATAGGGGTTTAAAGAATTCAAATAGCCAGGGCGTGTTCTGTTAAGTTTGTGCATCAGCTATCATGGGAGCTTCTTCTTTGTGATTACATTCCTATAAGTCCTTTTCTTATATTGTACTATGAAGTTATAAATCTTAAGAGTGTAAAATTATATTTCTCACCGGTTTGTGTAAATTGTGCTTTCATTGATTTTCAATTTTAAGCATTCACTGTACTTTGCAATGGCTTCTTTGTACTGGGTCATCTTCACAAAACTATTACCTTCCTGCTTCAAGGAAATAAAATGTTCTTCTACATTTTTACCTGGAAGAATTTAAACAAAACAGAAACTCTTAAAACAAAGTTATAAATCTGAGACATTAAAGATCTTCAAGCATATGATACTGGATATGTGATAGTCCTTTAGAAAGTGATCAGAATATTTATTGTATGTAGAAATAGAAGCACAAAAGCAGGCCTTTTGATCCATCATGTTTGTGCCAGCCAAACAATATATCATCCTGCCTAATCTCACCTTCGTGCTCTTGGTGTGGAGCCTTTCAGTTTTTGGCACTGAGTATTTTTTTGTGCAATGAGGATTTCTACCTTGATCACCAGCAGGACTTGCAATGGTGACATGGGTATGGGGATTGAACCTGCATTGTTGGCTCACTCTGCTCTGCAAAGAGACATCCAGCTAAATAAGCTAACCAATGCTCCCTGCACCTTATCTACTTTCTGGTGACTATATGGACATGCAATCCAAGGTCCCTTACATCCTTCAGACTTCTCAGAATTCTACCATTTATTGTGTATTCCTTTGTCTTGTTTGTTCTCCAAAATGCATTACCTTACACCTCTCCTGATTGCATTTCATTTGCCATTCTTCTGCCCCTTTGATATCCTTCTACATGTTCTTGCTTTATGCAGTTTTCTTCATCACATCATATGGCCAACTTTACTGTTGACTGCAAATCTCTTCATGTGGTCCCTACATTCGTCTAAATCATTGGTACATAACATGAAGTGCAAGGGGCTAAATTCTGAGGCCTGTGAACCCTATTAATCACAAAAACACCTATCATTACTTTTGCTTCCTACCTCTGAACAAATTTAGCATCCAGTTTCTTGCTTTTCCCTGGATCTGATGACATTTTATCTTTGAGTGGTCATCCATGCAGGCTATTGCTAAAATCCATGTATTTAGACTGCATTAAATACATTATCCTCATCACCCTCCTTAATCCCCTAAATAAAGGCACAGCAGAAATAAAGCACTTTACTGGGGCTTTCCAATATGGAGAAAGTGAGGACTGCAGTTGCTGGAGATCAGAGCTGAAAAATGTGTTGCTGGAAAAGCGCAGCAGGTCAGGCAGCATCCAAGGAGCAGGAGAATCGACGTTTCGGGCATAAGCCTGAAGAAGGGCTTATGCCTGAAACGTTGATTCTCCTGCTCCTTGGATGCTGCCTGACCTGCTGCGCCTTTCCAATATGGAGTGTGGTACATAAACTGGTTGCCATGAGTTCTTACATTGATTAACCAATGAAAACATAGCTCCCATAATCTCCAGTTAAAAAGCATTTCTTTGCATCAATTTCTCAACACTGTTATTAGCTATTATTGTACTGCACTTGGTACAGTACTAAGTGCAAGAATGGTTTAAAGGAGCACAAAAATACAAACAATATGAAAATTATTGAAAGAGTGCATCATTTGTTTCTCCCAATTGTAGTGTCATAGTCATAAAGTTGAGGGCTCTTTTCAATCAACATGTGAAGAAAATGACGCATACCTGAAGCCATTATCCAGATAGCTATGGAGAAAGATTAAAAATGTGGAGGAATATCGGTGACAACAACCTGAGACAGTATAATACTGCTGCGGCTGTAACAACCTGATTTTCCTGTTACAGGTATGAGTAATTAGGCTTTTTTTTTAAACTGGCCTGTCACTGTGGCCTAGCTAAGGGAGTAATCGTTGGCAGCTGATGTAGAAACAGTACAGGGAAAATTACAATTTTGCAAAAAACACACAAGTGCAATCCCACTAAAGTGTGAATTGTTTTTGTGAGACATCTTATAAGGAAGGATGGAAATGCCACACTCCATTGGCAGAGACAAGAGGACAGATGAGCAAATTTCACATCTGAGGGAACAAAGGCATCTCCTGCACAAGTACCTGACCAACAGCAGAGACTTACACCAGAGGATGAACCTGGCCCAAGCACTCCTGGGTTAATAAAGGCAAGCTCATGCTCATGCAGTACAGCAGGCACGTATGCCAGAAGGCAAGAACAATAACTATATCAATCATGCATGTAGCATTGTGTGTGGCATTTACATGGGCTACGGTTGATGTTAGACAGAGCAGAGGAATAATGCAAGGTGAGATGGTCCACAAAGGATGTACAAGGCTGCTAGATAGACGCAGCAATGCACCAGGCTTGTCAGGAGAGGCAGCAATGACTGTCCGATCAACAGTACTATTGGTTCTCAGTTAGTCTAAAAAGCGACACCACAATGTTGGTCCAATGAGCCAACTAGTTTAAGAAATATTTGGAATTCAGGGTAAATACACCTAGATTGTGGCATTCAGTTATTGCGTAGTAAATAATAATTAATTGTATTATATATTATATATCATCTCAAAACGATAGGGTGGTGAAAACATTAATGTTAAACAGATATCAGTCTCAATACACGCACAGCAGTTATTTTGGATGTTCAATATTCAAAACATAATTTTTATTCAGAACACACAAAATAAACAGCTATGAACAATGCCAAAGGAATTTATTTTAAGGTGCTCACATTTCTCATTAGTAACCAGGATTTAAGCTTTTTAGGCACATACCCTTAATTTCCTCATAGATAATACTGCCTTCCCTCCCTCTTGTTTAGAACTATTTTTAAATGTCATTTCTTTGATCAAGTTTTAGACTACACCTCCTGGTTTTGCTTTTTATGGTTTATCGCGTATTTTTGTCTGTCTGTGAAAAAGTGCTATATAAATGCAAATTTTTAAATTGCAACATCATAGTTATGGCAGATATCAAGTTAAGAAATAAAAGATATTATAAAACTGCAAGCTATGTTCTCAGCATATTTTTTTTTAGATTACTTACAGTGTGGAAACAGGCCTTCGGCCCAACAAGTCCACACCGACCCGCCGAAGCGCAACCCACCCAGACCCATTCCCCTACATTTACCCCTGCCCCTAACACTACGGGCAATTTAGCATGGCCAATTCACCTAACCTGCACATTTTTGGAGTGTGGGAGGAAACCGGAGCACCCGGAGGAAACCCACGCAGAAACGGGGAGAATGTGCAAACTCCACACAGTCAGTCGTCTGAGGTGGGAAATGAACCCGGGTCTCTGGCGCTGTGAGGCAGCAGTGCTAACCACTGTGCCATCGTGCCGTAACTTACTAGTCAATTAAAGGCATTTAAATTGTAGTCATTATTGTGTTGTGACAAATGTGGCAGTCAAGTTTTTCACAGCAAAGAAAGATAAAAGTTAAAGTAATATATCTTGGGTTTTGTTGAATGTGGGCTAAATGCTGGCCAGGTCTTCAGTCTTCAAATAATGCTACCATTTTTTGTCCATTCGCACAGGCATATCAGACTTAGTCTCATTCAAAAGATGGAACCTCCAAAATACATTAGTCCTGCAGTACTGCACAAAAATGTTGGCTTGGATTATGTATTCAGCTCTTGCAACGTGATACAGAAATCCAGGCCAAAGCCGATCTCAGTTAGCAATTTGACTGCAAGTGTTAGGTTGAAGTTGGCATCCACTAAACTCAGAGCATTTTGTTTCAGGTACAACTGTAAGTACTCATTCTGACCATCTAGGCAAATTTCTATATATGATGAGATCAACATTTCATAATCATAAGTCAAAATTATTTGCAACAATACCAATAATAGTTGATGTGTTTTGCCATTACCATGGTTTGGAGATGTGTGTTGGTTTTCATTAGTCATCTGGATTTTACTTTCAGCAGCATGGGAAATAGAATCTTTCTCCCACCTATGTTGCTGTGCAGATACAGGGACTACTGGGATTGCTGACACTTTTTCTCTCCAGTTTACGCCATCTTCTTCTATTAGTGTCTTAGTTATCCTGCAAGGGAAATTGCATGGTCATTAAAACTATTTGAACCTATCTAAAGGATATTGCTAGAAAGCACAGAACTTAGTACAGATTTTCCAGTTGCGCAATGCCAATTTTCTAACATATATGCGACAACAATGTGTAAACTTGGCAGAGAACCCAATATGCTCGATCTCTGCACAATTTTATAATCAGATATTCACAGGCTTCAGGAACTATTTGCTGAGTTTATGGATGGAATAATGAATGAATACACAATCACATCATTATTCTACAGATCTTTTACTAAAATTTCACAATAAAAGAGACAACAAAAAATACGGTTCCAGGTGCTTAAAAAAGGATAAAAAAGACCAAAATACAAAAATTCTTACAACTGGTGATTGGAAGATCTAGGATGACACATTTTTCCTCTCTTGCACTAAGAACTGATTTGTATCTAAAAGGCAGTCTTGCCGACAGAAGAGTAAAGTGAAGGCAGGGACAGATATTTGTTCACCTTTTATTTTTCCAATACCAGCAGTTGAATAGTCTGACATTCTGGCTCTTGGGTAGGAACCCACACTCTCTCCTGTGACTACGGTCTACAGTCTGTCCACAGTACTTGTACAATGAATCCAGGGCGAGCTAGCCAATTTGATACACAATTGTCTTGACAGTAGGAGGAGATGGTGATGGTCTATTATTGTTCATCAGAAAGTTACCTCAGATTACAATGGGATCTTGATCAGATGGGCCAATGGGCTGAGGAATGGCAGATGGAGTTTAATTTAGACAAATGTGAGGTGCTGCATTTTGGAAAAGCAAATCAGAGCACGACTTATACACTTAATGGTAAGATCCTAGGGAGTGTTGCTCAATAAAGAGACCTTGGAGTACAGGTTCATAGTTCCTTGAAAGTAGAGTTGCAGGTAGATAGGAAAGTGAAGAAGGCGTTTGTTATGCTTTCCATTTTTGATCAGAATATTGAGTATAGGAGTTGGGAGGTCATGTTGCGGCTGTACAGTACATTGGTTAGGCAACTCTTGAAATATTGCATGCAAATCTGGTCTCCTTCCTATCAGAAGAATGTTGTGAAACTTGAAAGGGTTCAGAAAAGATTTATAAGAATGTTGCCAGGGTTGTAGGATTTGAGCTATAGGGAGAGGCTGAATAGGCTGAATTTTCCCTGAAGAGCCGGAGGCTGAGGAGTGACCTTATAGAGGTTTATAAAATAATGAGGGGCAAGGATACGATAAACAGACAAGGTCGTTTCCCTGGGGTGCGGGAGTCCAGAACTAAAGGGCATAGGTTCAGGGTGAGAGGGGAAGATATAAAAGAGACCTAAGGGGCAACTTTTTCACACAGAGGGTGGGTGTGTGTGGAATGAGCTGCCAGAGGAAGTGGTGGAAGCTGATACAATTACAGCATTTAAAAGACATCCGGATTGTTTCATGAATAGGAAGGGTTTAGAAGGATATGGGCCATGTGCTGGCAAATGGAATTGGATTAGGGAAGGATATCTGGTCGGCATGGACGAATTGGACCGAGGGTTCTGATTCCATTTTGTACATCTCTGACTCTATAACAGGATCTTGAACAATTAGTCCAGTGGGCTGAAGAATGGCCGATAGAGTTTAATCTAGAGGTGTTGCATTTTAGCAAAACTAACATGGGCAGAACTTACATCGTTAATGGTTGGGCCCTGAAGAGTGTTGTCAAACAGAGAGACCTAGGATTGCATATACATAGTTCCTTGAAAGTAGCATCACAGGTAGACAGGGTGGTGAAGGTGGTGTTTGGCATGCTTGCCATCATTAGAGTACTGTGTACAGGAGT
Organism: Chiloscyllium plagiosum; assembly: GCF_037043375.1. Classification (NCBI taxonomy): domain Eukaryota; kingdom Metazoa; phylum Chordata; class Chondrichthyes; order Orectolobiformes; family Hemiscylliidae; genus Chiloscyllium; species Chiloscyllium plagiosum. Next base: position 60,888,775 of record NW_028270142.1, read on the forward strand.
TTGGACATTATGTCACATCTGTACAAGACATTGGCAAAACCACATTTTGCTTACAATTCTGGTCGCCCTGTTATAAAAATGGAAAGTGTGCAAAAAAAAGTTAAAAGGAGGTTACTGAGCCGGGAAGGTTTCAGTTTTCTGAACAGACTGGGCCCTTTTCCTGAAGGCGGAGGGGTGACCTCAGAGGTTTATAAAATCATGAGGGGCATAGATAAGGTGAATAGCCACAGTCTTTTCCTCAGAGAAGTTGAGCCCAATACTAGAGGGCAAAGGTTTAAGGTGAGAGGGGCAAGATTTAAAAAGGACCTGAGGGATCTTTTAAAACAAGGGCCTGTTTTTCAACCAGAAAGTGATGCATATATGGAACAAGTGGTCAGAGAAAGTGGGAGAGGCGGGTACAATTACAACTTTTAAGAGAAATTTGGAAAGGTACATAGATAGGAAAGGTTTATAGGAATATAGGCCAAATGCAGACAAATGGGACTAGTTCAGTTTAGGAAGCCTGGTCAGCATGGATGTTGGGGTGAAGGGCCTGTTTCCATGCTGTACGACTCTATAACTGTTTGCTGCTATTCTTGTTCCCTTTTGATTGCTCTTTATATTTCTTTTGGGACACTTGCTTTCATCAGTTGTGGCACAGAGTATAAGAGCAGGCAGGTAACGTTGGAGTTGTACACAGCATTGGTTAGGCCACAGCTGGAATACTGGGTCACCTCACCAAAGGAAGGATGTGATAGCATTAGAGAGAGTACAAAGGAGGTTATACCAGGATGTTGGAATCAATAAAAGTTTGAGCTGGAAAAAGCACAGCAGATCAAGCAGCATCAGAGCAGTAGGAGAGTCAACTTTTTAGGTTGGGGCCTTTTCATCAGGGCTCCTTACAGCCTTGAATTTTAACAAATTTAGTCATTGATTAAGGAGAAGTGAGGCAGCATCTTGTCCATTTCAATTAATGCAATCAGTTCTCCACTAACACAGTTCAGTGGCTACTGTGAGGCGGATGTGAGTGGTCGAGGCATGGCTGGATTGAGCAATAATGTTGACATCATCTCTTCAAACCCTTCCTCCAACTACAACCCCACGGACCCTCCCAATCCAATATTGCATAAATGCTCACTTTAGCTCCAATGATCTCCAACACATTTTTGTTTTCAGTTCATATTCTATCTGCAGCAATTTGATCCTACACTGAGAAATAAAGCTTAGTTTGTCAAATCTTGAATGACTCTTTTTCAGTGAATTTCTCCAGCATTCTGTTTGTTTGGGGTAGTAAATTAATAACCTGGTTGCACTGAAATTTAAGTGTACAAGGGGTGTGTTTGCAACAATATGTAACATAGTTCATTAGGTGCCGTAAAACAACATAGTCACTTGAAAAATGTAAGGTGTTGCAAGTGAGCTCATATTTCTAAGGGTGTGACATGGATACATACAGGATAACTGAAGAGGAGATTACATTTCCCACTCAAGAGTTATCATACTGCTGAATGTTTCAACTGGTTAGTTATAATAGTTCTTCTCTGCTGAGCCTTCAGGATGTTCCCCTTTAGGATTCCCCTTATTTTGGTTGGGAGCCATCCTTCTCCAGGGTATAGTTTCACAATGAGCACTCCATGATCACAATCTTTCAACTGTTGCTCAGTAGCACATTCCTAGGTCTCAGAACCCAAAGTGTTGACTCAACACAGGTGCTCTGTGATTAGCTGGTATTATATCCTTATTCAAATAATGTAATTGGATTGTGCAGTAGTGTCATAAATCATCCCTGCTCAAGAAACCTTGTTTTTGCAAGAGCTACTCAGAGACTTGCACTAAAATTTCCCTCTGCTATTCTACCATTTTGGACACAATACCGGCAGAAACACGATAATAAATCAGGCAGCAAAGCAATGTAATGCCTCGCATTCCTAAACTTATTTTTGTTAGAACAATGTAGATTATGGGCAACACAGCAGAATAAAATCAAAGCAGTGTATTTTCAATTGTAAAAAGATCATGAATATAAGGCCTTGGTATAAGACTAAATATAAGCAAGGTGAAAGAGTCAGGAGAAACATTTTTACATTGCTAATTGTAAACCTGAATTCATTTCTATGGTTAAAGGTTGAAACAGACTGTTGAGACAGAAACTTCAACAACATTCAAGATTAGATTGTTTTAGGTGAATGAAGGAAAAGGAAATGAATGGATTAGGTGTGTTTGGAATGGCTAAATTGAATATATTCCCTTCCCCTTCATTTTCAAATCATTGTTGCTGGCATTTCTTGACCGCTGCATGTAAATATGAGTGAAGCCACAGGGCCAAGGTTAATTTTTCTCCAGCCTGTCTTTAAGATTCTCAAAATGAAGATTGGTGGTTGGCCCAGAGTCAAGGTGGGATGATTCTGAGGTATCCTGATGGAGGTACAGCAGGACTAACAAGGGTATGGCCCAATCAATTACCTGAAGGGATAGCCGACTGTCTTAAAACAGAAGCAATGCGTTAATTGCCTGGGAGTTCTGCTCTGATATCAGAATTCATTAGTGATGGTTAGAAAAAGAAACTAGTATTGAGAAAGCATTTGGGTAGGGAAATATGTTAATGGCATAAATGAGTTGTACAAATGCAATCTGTAAAATTGCATTGCTGTTGTTTGTTGCCCAAAGAAAAATAAATTGCTTGTGAGAGCAAACAGGCATCGGGGATTTGCTTTATACATCAATGAATGATTCATCAGTTAATAACATTGATGACTTGAGTGAAATTCTTAAATTAGCCAGCATAGAAGTGACACATTTACTATTTTTCCTCATCCCTCTTGAACTAATGGTGCCCAATCCACGTAAATCAAAGTAATATTATTTATCTTTAATGTGCAATACTTACATTTGCTAGAATAAATTTACTTTTCAAAGTGAATTTCCCACTCACATAATGCAAATACAAAACAATCACTTTAATATTGGCAAAATGCATCCTGCCAATGTAATGAAGATGCTGGTACTCAAGTTCATATAATTTGATTCTGAAGTGAACACAACCTTACAGTTATGCTCAGTCAGAACTTTAATCTGAATTTATCTGATTGTCAAGTAACCATTATAGAGGTTTACTTTATCCAGATGTGTGCCTTGGAATTTCAGCCAGGTCACCTTTCCCAGAGATTCATTAATATAGTCAAAGCCACAGGATCTTGGCATTCTCAAAATAATTCTGCAAGATATTTATATAAATATTTCTGGCAGAATTTTGTTTAAAACTAAAAGATTGAGAATTCTTACAAATGATGAGTAATTATACCTTTTTTTAATCAACCTATTCAGAGGTGTTATTACACACCTCTGGAGCAAGTGGGACTTGAACCCAGGCCTCTTGGTTCAGAGATAAGGACCCTACTGCCGTTCTACAACAGGGCCCATGACCCATGCAGAGATAACTACCATGGCGCAAATCATCATCTTATGCAGTAATTTAATCAAAATAAGTTATGTCCACAATATACAGGTTATGGTGATTAAATAACAACACACTTTTAGAGTCATATTGTAGAATGGTACAAACACACTTTAAAAGATTACAGTTAATACAATTCAATTTTGCAATAGCAGATATCTTATGAGGAGCAATTTTGCGGGGAGGATTCCCAAACTGAGGATACATTTATTAAAGTATTTCTAGCTGAAGAGCATAAGCCGGTAGGTTCAATCATATGAAGGAATTTACTAAAGCAGTCAGCACAAACATCAACTGCTACACAACTGAGGATGACATTCAATTAGTTTACAAGGGGGGAGGGTCAAGGTAATTCAAAATGTTAGAAATTTCATCCATCTCCTGGCCTCTCTCAATCTTATATCTATCACTGGCCAGATCTCAGACTACTTAGACATGCAATGGGAACTTCTACAAATACTGAAGCACTATCCTAACTTACAGCCAAGCTTTCCGTTCTTATAGACTCCCAATAGAGATCCTACTAGTCTAGGACAATGCAGCTGTATTTTTTATCATGCAACACATGCATTAATATGGGAGAATACAACAGGAATATTATTTTCTCTCCTAATAAAAGGCAGTGCAAATTGCAATTAGAGAAGCAATATTAATCTTGATAGTAAAATAGTTACAATGGGCAGGAGGCTCTGATGGAAGATCACAGACCTGAAACATTAACTTTCAAGAAATAATATAAAACTTGCTTCCTCATGGTATGGTTGAAAGAAACAGTGTGAATGCAGATAAGGGAAGCTACTGATTGGCCTATAGGGTTAGATGAAGTAAGTAGAGTAGGAGAAAGCTTATCTATAGCATTGATTGTTCAACTGAATGACTTATATTTGTGCTGTAAATTATATTGATGTAAAATATGGATGTGTAGTGCCTGATTTTTGAGTACAATAAGCATAATAAAAAGTCAAGATGGTTCACAAAGTGTACACATACACTTTCAAGTGAAGCAAGAGAAGGAAGATTGCAATGTCAATCAGTGCATAAAGCTGACCTGACAAGAACATCGACATTTTGGAGTTCAAAGTTCCAACTAGTGCTCTCTCTTACTTACTTGCAAGACTGAACACATGTTCAGCAATAAGAAAAACATCCACACTTGTCCTATTTAAAGGGATCATCAAATACTTTCAAATTAGTTGCAGATTTATTTCTACTAGAGGGAAACAAAACTGCAGATGCTGGAATCCAAAGTAGACAAGCAAGAGGCTGGAAGAAAACAGAAAGCCAGGCACCATCAGGAAGTGAAGAAGTCGATATTTCAGGTGTAACCTTTCTTCAGGACTGGGGGTGGTGTAAGGAGAGCTGCAGATAAATAGGGTGGCAGGGACAGGGTGGTGAAGTAAGGATAGGTGAAGATAGGTAGAGGGTACGACCGGTCAATGGGAGGAATGAATTCGATAGGTGACTGGGAGGGGTGGCAGGAGGGGGAAAGGCTGAGAAGGGAATCGGGGGAAGGGACAAACAGTCCTTCCAAGTGAGAAAGAGGTTCACCTTCCTCTCTTCCAACCTAGTTTATTGCATCAGGTGCTCCCGATGTGGTCCTCTCTACATTAGGGAGACCAAACGTAAATTTAAGGAACGGTTTGCTGAGCATCTCATCCTGCAGGGACTGACCGGATCTCCCAGTCACCATGCATTTTAATTCCCCATCCCACTCCCTTTCCGACATGACCATCCTTGGCCTCCTCTATTACCAAAGCAAACCAAATTGCAAATTGGAGGAACAACACTTCATCTTCTGCCTGAGCAGTCTACAGCCCGGAAGACTCAACATTGAGTTTTCCAATTTCTAATAAGCTTCCTTCCCTTCCCCTGACTCCCTTCCCAGCCCCTCCCCCTCCATTCCACTCCTCTCAGCCACCTCATGGATTCATTCCTCCCATTGACCAACCAGGTCATACCCTCTGCATGTCTTCACCTATCCCCACCTTCACCACTCTGCTCCCGCCACCCCCTTCATCTGCACCTCTCCCTGCACCCACCCCTAAGCCTGAAGATTGATTTCTACTAGCTATTGTTAGTGTACAGGTATACAGTGTTTTTCAAAGTTATTTACAGTTGCTGAAGCCTACAAAGAATGATGTGATAAACTTGATCCTGACGTCATGTCATCTGCACGATAAGATCGAAGACATGGTACAGTGGTAGGTATCTTTTTTCAAACACAGCATCATTAAAAGAATGAGAAGAGGGACAGGAGCAGATGGAGAGCAGGACTCATCAGAAAGCCATACATGCCCAGGATGGTCAGTGGACAATACCCTTCACTGAATATCAACAAGGAACAACATGCGATATGTGTGTGCCGTCTGAAGTCTGCTACATTTGAACAAGAAAGGATTGAACGATTAATCATATCCTGGTAACAGTAATAGAGTCATGGAGTCAGAGTCATACCGCATGGAAATAGACTCTTTGGTCCAACTCATCTGTCCAGACATCCCAATCTGACCCAGTCCCATTTGGCCGATATCCATCTAAACAATTCCTACACATATACTCAACCGGACGCCTTTTAAATTATACTCACCTCCACCAATTTCTCTGGCAGCTCCAGACACACACCGTCCTCTGCATGAAAATATTACCCTCAAGTACTTTTTAAGTATTTCCCCTCTCACTTAAACTATGCCCTCTAGTTTTGGACTCCCCTACCCAAGGAAAAAGACTTGGCTATTAACTCTATTTATGCTCATGATTTTATAAACCTCTATAACGTCACCTCTCAGTTTCCCTTGCTCCAAGGAAAAAAGCCCAGTCTCTCCATATAGTTCAAACCCTCCAGTCCTAGCAACATCCTTGTAAATCTTTTCTGCACCCTCTTGAGTTTAACAACATCCTTCCTATTGAAGCGTGACCAGAACTGTATGCAGTATTCCAAACGTGGCCTCACCAATGTCCTATAAACCCACAACATGACCTATACTTAATGTTATAACCAATAAAGGCAAGCATGCCAAACACCTTCTTCATTACTCTATCTACCTGCAAACTCCACCTTCAAGGAACTATGTGCCTGCACCCTATTTGCTTAGCAATACTCCCTAGGACCCTACCATTTACTGTGTAAGTCCTGCCCTGGTTTGCCTTACCAAAATACAACACATCACATTTATGCAAGGTAAATTCCATCTGGTCCTCGGTCCTAGGCTCTACACCTCTCTCTCTACCTCTCTTTCTTCCTTTAATACATTGCTTAAAACATACTCTTTGATCAAGGTTTTTGCTTTCTAATGCAAAGTGCTTTGAAATGTTTTATTATGTTAAAGGTACTACATAAATCTAAGCAGTTGCTGTTTAGGCTACTCAATACTTAATATCAAAGAGTCAACTCAATTTGGGATCCCACAACTTGGCAATATATTCTTAACGTGCAGTGAGAATGTAGCTTTTCCTACTTCAGTAGAAAGTATATTGTTTCATTTACAGGCTCTCTCTAAAAATATCAGTCAGAGGTAGGCAATCACTTTTAAATTTCAACTGCTTGAACATCCCTCATCCAGCAGAAATGGGCCAGCCAGTAGTTGCTGTTTACGCAGGCAATAATTACTAACCACAACTAGCAATAGGTGCATGCTGTTTTATTTAATCAAGTTAATTTATATGTTTAGTCTTGTTTTCTCACTGCTTCACCAACCATTACTTATTTTTAGGACTCTGTCAAACATGAGCCCTAAAGCAGGCAAGTTGCAGCAACACAATGAACAATTTAAATCAATGTCTCTCACAGTATGACAGCCAAGAACATAAAATCAGTCTTCAAGTACAGATAAAAGTAACTGCACTGTAATTTGGGCCTGTGATTTATTTTAAAATATATTCCTGGTAGTGAACAACTGAGTTCTTGCAGAGACATTGTGAAAATATAATCATCAGATTTAAATAGATCAAAGCTCTAAACTATCTTCTCAATAATTTCCCTTTTATTCTTGTGCACTGGATCACCAAACTGATGATACTGTCAAAAACCTGTGAAAAAACTCAGGGTTTGAGAATGTACAGGTAAGCATGGGTGAACAAGCAAAAGGCAAACAGAATGTTTGGAAGACAGAAGTATTGAGATCACTCAATAGTCATGGCAGCAGTGTAGACTAGAATTGCATATTTTACACATTTGCTACCAGATATTCCCCAAATGACTCTACTGGGTTTAGTCCTTTTAAATTGAACTATGGTTACGTAGTAAGGGATCTATTAAAATTGATTAAGGAAAAGTTTCTAGGCAAAGAAGAGGAATCCTCAATGTTGGATTATGGACTCTCCTGAACATGCAAAGTAGCACAGGAGCATTTAGAAACTTCACAGTCAAAAATGGAAGAATGAGCAGGCAAACATGCTAAAACCAGAACATTTGAAAGCACAAATCAGTGATCTATAAAGGCAGTTAGGAGGGTTAGTAAAGTAACTTATCTGGTAGATACTCCTGATTGCAGAAAGAACAATCGATTATATCACATAAGCATGTTTAATACATATCATCATAGAAAACAAGTTAAGAAAGAGCAGGTATGACAGATGGTAAGTCGTGAAGTTTAATAGGGAAAGTGAGAATGAGATAAAAGCAAGATACATAATTCACAAAGTCAATCTCCTACAATCTGACTAGTGAGGCGGAAATACTGGGATGGTTAGACAATGTATTTTTGTAATTAGAGGATAGACAATGTGAAGATCCAGTAAGGTTACCTAGGAAATTGAAAGAAAACTGTAGAGACGTATAATGTTAACCACAAATGGTGTGGGTGTAGGGGTTACAGTACTGATAAAACAATATTGCTATCAGTCAAGCCTGGAAAAACAAGCTCAGGTGAAAATGGGGATTCAATATATGCTGGAAAATCACCTGGACCTGCCAAATCTGGAGTTAACCAGATAGGGCAGCACACTGGCTCAGTAGTTAGCATTGCTACTTCACAGCGCCAGGGAGCAGAGTTTGATTCCACCCTTGGGTGACTGTGGAGTTTGCACATTCTTCCAATGTCTGCATGGGTTTCCTCCCACAGTCCAAAGAGGATTGTCCAAGTTGAATTGCTCATCGTCCAGGAGTAGGTTGGTTGGGTGAATGATGGAAAGTGTGTGTGTGTGTAAGAGAGAGGTTGGGATCTCTTTGGAGGGTCGGTATGTCCTGCATCCATACTGTACGGATTCCATTATTCCAGGTTGATTAATAGATTCTGCGCAGATTACAGAAAAATGAATGCCCTCACAAAAATAGATCATTCCCAATTCCTTGCTTAGGAGATTGTATAAAAAATGCTCAGCTAAGTTTCATAGACTTACGACTCAAGTTGTAGCTGAAGTGCCTAACTTTGTAGTTTATGCGTATATTGTAATTTACAGTATCAACTGGGAAGAACATATAAAGCAATGAGAAGATCTGTTGAAGCAATTATAGTTAGCTGCCTTAATAATAAATTCCACCAAGCAAATGCGCTTCAATGAGGGTAAATGACTTTGGGCAAGAGCAAGTTTTGCCAAGAACTGAATCTGTTCAAATTTCCTGTTCCTAAGATGTAACAGGAAATCATGAGATTTCTGGGAATGTACGGGTGTTATTGGAAATCTGTGTCTAAACTTCAGCACAATAGCTGTACCTAACAAATTTGTTATGAAAACATGATGTAGAGGTGTTGGTGTTGGACTGGGGTGGATAAAGTTAAAAGTCATACAATATCAGGTTTCTTTGGAAGTACAGCTTTCAGAGCACTGCTCCTTCCTACTTGTAAATAAACCTGTTGGACTATAACTCGGCGTTGTGTGAAATATTAACATTATGAAAACAGGCAAAGAGGGTATGGACAGCAGAATGTCAAGCAATCTTTGGCACGTTGACAGCAGTTCTAACAACTGAACCAATGCTGGCTGTCCTGACTTTATGAAACCTTTTAAAATGACAACTGACACTAGTGGCTCAGGTAAGTTATCATCTTGCAATAGCACTGGAATCGGGAAGAGGCCAAATGAGGTCCTTATTAAGAAATCAAATTAATATCAGAGATGCTGTACAGTGGAAAAGGAGACTTTGTAATTATTAATGGCTCTTCAACATTATGAAGTTTATGTCTGTTGCGGGTGCAAAGGAACAATAGTATACAGGCATAATTCCTTAACTTTTGTAATGAAATTCAAAACAAAAATGTGAGATGGAGCTTATTAACTGAACTATTTAATGTTTGAAAAAATATTTATGTCATGGAAAAGGTAAAGTAATAGCCCACATGTTATCAAGAATGCGACTGTACTTTATAAAATTTAAAATTTGGAAGGAACATCACAAGAAATTGGAGATGATCATTTATCTGGCATGCATGTTAACTGCCACTTGTCAACCCAAGCCAGGATATTATCCAAATTTTATTGCTTTCAGTATCTGAGATGTTGAGAACATTGTGCAATCCTTGGCAAACATCCCAACTTCTGATCTTGTGGAGGGGAGGTCATTGATAAAGCAGCTAAAGATCTTGAAACTAGCATACAACCTTGAGGAACTCCTGCAGAGATGACCTGGAGCCAAGATGACTGACCTACAACAACCACAACTATCTTTTTATGTGCCAGGTAGGATTCCAACCAACATAGAGTTTATCCCCTGATTATGCACTGATTTCAGTTTTGCTTGGGCTCCTTGATGCCACACGTGGTCAAATTGATATCAAGGGCTGTCACTTACACCTCACCTCCGAATTCAGCTCTTTTGACCATGTTTGAACCAAGGTTGAATGAGATCAGGAGTTAAGTTGCCCTGGAGGAACCTAAACTGGGCTTCACTGAGCAAGTTATTGCTCAACAGGTGCTGCTTGATAGCTTTGTTGATGACATTTCTCATTACTTTACTGATGATAGAGAGTAAATGGATTTGGCGGTAATTGGCTGGGTTGGATCTGTCCTGCTGTGTGTGTCCAGGACATGCCCAGGCAATTTCCTATATTGTCGTTTGAATGCCAGCATTGTAACTGCTTTAGAAGAGTTTGACTAGGGATGTGGTAAGTTCTGGAGCACACGTCTTCAGCATGGGTGCTAAAATGTTGTCAAGGCTTTTGGTGCGTTCAGTGCTTCCAACTATTTCTTGGATATCACATGGAGTGAATCGAATTGGCTAGAGATTCGTATCTGTAATGCTGGGGAATAGTGGAGGAGCCTGAGAAGGATCTTCCACTTGGCACTGCTGGCTGAAGATTGTTGCAAATGCTTCAGCCTTATCTTTTGTACTTGTGTGTTGGGTTCTTCCAACATTGAGGATGAAAATATATGTGAAGCCTCCTCCACTGAATTGTTTAATTGTCCACCACCTTTCATTACTAGATGTGGCAGGAGTGCAGAGCTTACTTCTGATCCACTGGTTGTGGGATCACTTAAATCTACCTATCACCTCCTGCTTATGCTATTTGGCATGCACATGGTCCTGTTTATAGCTTCACCAGGTTCACACCTCATTTTCAGGTATGCCTGGTGCTGCTCCTGGCATTCCCTCCTGCACTCTCCATTGAACCAGGGTTGATCCCCTGGTTTGATGGTAATGGTTGAGTGGGGATATGCCAGGTCACGAGGTTACAGATGTGTTGGAGTACAATTCTGCTGCTGATAGCCCACAGTGTCTTGTGGATGCCTAGTCTTGAGTTGCTAAATCTGTCCCAAATCTGTCCCATTTAGCATGGCGATAGTGCCATACAACACAATGGAGGTTATTCTCAATGTGAAGGTGGGACTTCGACTTCTTGCAGTGGTTATTCTTACCAATACTGTCATGGACAGTTGCGCCTGCAGATGATAGACTGGTAAGGATGAAATTAAGTATGTTTATTTCTCTTGTTGCTTTCCTCACCACCTACTGCAGACTCAGTTTAGCAGTTACGTTCTTTAGGACCAAATCAGCTTGATAAGTAGTGCTGCTGCTGAGCTGCTCCTGGTGGTGGACATTGAAATGCCTCACCCACAGTACATTTTGTATCTTTGTCACACCCAGTGCTTCCTCCAAGTGCAGTTCAACATGAAGGAATACTGATTCTTCAGCTAAGGAAGAACAGTAACTGATAATCAGCAGGAAGTTTCCTTGCCCCAGGTTTAACCTGAAGGTATGAGACTTCATGGGATCCGGAGTCAATGTTGAGTACTCTCAGGGCAATTTCCTTCCCATTGTATACCATTGTGCTGCCATCTCTGCTGGGTCTGTTCCGCTTGTGGGTTGGACATACCCAGGGATGTTAATGGTGTTGTCTGGGTCATTGTCTGTAAGTTATGATTCTATGAGTATGATATATCAGGCTGTTGCTTGACTAGTCTGTGAGACAGCTCTCCCAGTTGTGGCACTAGCCTCCAATGTCAGTCAGGTGTACTATGGATGATTAACAGGGCTGCTTGAGCTGTTGTCTTTTCTAGAATGTCTAGATCAATGCCAGGTGGTCCATCCTGTTTCATTTCTTTGTTCAGATTTGTAGTGATTGATGCAACTGAGTGGCTACCTTGGCCATTTGAGAAGGCAGTTGAGAGTCAATCACGTTGCTGTGGGTCTGGAGTCACATGTAGGCCAGGCCTTGTGAGGAGAGATGTATTGAGTTGATGTATATCCTCCCAACTTTCCTTCACAAAGTGAAATTCGATTTTAGAAAAGGTGACCCCACCTTCTCATCATATCCTTCAGTCTCTTCTCAATCCAGAAACCTACTTAACTGCCTATTAATCACATCATTTTGGTTTTACTTCAACAACTTTGATTGCTAACTAACGGTTTACATCATTCGTCCTATGGTTCCTAAAATTTTCCCTGAAAGTTATGGTAAAAGGCCAAGAGAAGCTATGTAAGTTAAAGATGAACGAGGGCATTATAGGTTAAAAATCTGTTTGACTTTAAATTTTCAAAAGCTCGAACGCTAGTAGGCCCTCACCATGTAAAATATGACTCATTTTTGTTGATTGAGGCAAGTGAAAACAAAATATTTAGGCAAAGCAGGACAAAACTTGTATAAAAGTCCAAGGGCTGGGTGATTAAATATTATGCAAGTATGAAGTATTTACCTCTAATCTTCTATACACTAACAAAAAAAAGGTCAGCCATTACATTAGTTAAATGTATAAATGCTCACCTGTTGACACTGTCATTTGCAAGTTGGATCCGGCTATCCACCTGAAGTACTGTTTTATAATCCACATAAGCCTGCCGATAACGTTCTAGGGATTCATAAGCCATGGCCCGTCGCAAGAGAGGTTTCACCGAAAATGGCTGCAGCTCTAAAGCTCTAGGGAAATAAAATCAAACTATTACACAGTATTCACAGCGCAAGGAAAAGGCCAACAGATCCATCCCAGTGCTTCTGCCTTACACAAGTCTCCACACATCCTCTATCATCTGATTTCATCAACATACCTTCCTGTTCTTTTCTCCCTCGTTTATCTAGCTGCCTCATCCAAGGCATTAACATGAATCATTTCAGCTGCACACTGTGGTGTCAAGCTCCATATTATGAAATATTATGTCACGGTAGTAGCAACTTGTAAACTTTTCACTATACTCATGTGAGTACATGTGATAATAAATCTAAGCATTACTCTAATTCTATTAGTGCTGGTGTTTGAATACATTCCTTCAGAAAATGTAACATTAATCTAGCCTTTTATGCCATTTGACTGTCACCCATGATTTCTTTGGAATTTAAAATGTGGCCAAAATACAATGGTTGGGACTTCCCATATTGGTCTTTTTTTTCTCCGAGTTCTTCAACTTCTCCTTCATTAACTGTTAATTATTTTCATTTGTCTCTTCTACCCAACTCCCACAAAGCAAGCAAGAATGATTGCAGTGGATTAGATAGAGTACTATACACTGGCAGCCTTTAATGAGAGATATATAGTTATAGACTGAGAAGAAAGTAGGTGTTTTATTTGCCTCATATGCCACTAGATGCCAGAAAAAAAAGAACTGGTTGGCGAGGCAGCAATTGTGAAATGAGATCAGGGTGGAATATGCTGACTAACGAATATCACACGGTCAAGAGAAGTTTCTTTATTAGATTACAAAAAGGGAAAAGGGAGAAAAACTGGGGTACACATTACATTTAAAAAAAACTAGAAAGACCAGTATAACTGTTACATTGAAAAAGTCATTTTTAAAAATATAGATATTTTTATTGAAAATTTAACATGTTTTTACAAATTTACAAAATAAAAAACACAAATACAAACATTAATATACAAATATTATATTAAATAAATAATAACCAAAACCTATCAAACAAAAAGAAATTAAAAAAAAGAGAAAACAAAACTCAACTAACTACTAATCTAACCTATAACTAACCAGAACGTATAATAAAATATCTTACATTACTCAAGAGAAAAAAAAGGATAACATAGTAATTAAAAAGTGAAGTACATGCTCGGAACGAATTAACATCAAGTCATAATAAAACCCGTATTCATGCGGGATACCTCCCCCAAGGGGCCTTGGACCAGCCAGAACTGCTACCACAACTAGATGAAAGCCCTTGACAAAATGGCCAAAATATCTATATTTATATAATTCAGGAAGGGCTTCCATGTTTTATAGATTAATTCAGTTTTTGGTGCAAGATATTTGTAAGGAAGTCAAGGGGAATACATACCATGATTAACCTGGGCCAATTCAGAAGTCTTGGAGGGCCCTCAGCTACCCAGTTTACTAAGATATTTTTCCTTGCAAAAAAGGAGAGAACAGAAAATAATTTCCTCCCGTGCACATCCAGGGAAGGCAAGCTCGAAAAACCCAGGAGAAGAGACACTCTAATTTCCGATCCCAAGATTTCTGATAAAGCATTTGCTACTCTGACCCAGTATTTGCAGATCTTATGACATGTGTGAGAGTGCCCACCCCTATTTTACATTTGGGACACACTGGAGATGCTCCTGCCCTAAATTTTGGCAATTGTTCCGGTGCTATACGAGTCCTATGGAGTATCTTTAACTGAATGGCCTGGGTTCTATTACAGATGGAGATTTTTCTAGCATTTTCCCAGATGTCATCCCACATTTCTGTGGATATGTCCAACCCCAATTCCTGATCCCATGTTCTAAGAAAACGTTCCATGTCTTCCGACACTTCATTATGTAATAAATGATAGAGAGTGCTGACCGAGGGTAAACCCATTGGCCACAACACTCTACGTTCTCTATCTGATTTATAAAGGCTATCTAATAACGTAGTCTTCTTCTGTATATAATCTCGAATTTGGAAGTATCGAAAGAGGTCTCCATTAGGTAGTCCAAATTTTTGGTGCAGCTGTTCAAAAGACATCAAGAACCCCTCATCAAACAGATCCCCTAAACAGGAGATATACCTGGACCTCCAGGATTTAAATGTGGCATCTGTCAGTCCCGGTTGAAGACCCCATGCTCCCACTATAGGAGTATAAGGGGAGGTTTTATGTGAATTACCCTCGTTTTGCTGCATTATCTTCCATTCTTTAATTGTGTTTAATACTATTGGGTTTTTATAATGGTCCATAATGACTTTCATCTTATCTAAAAATAAGAGGTTAATGAGAGGGCACTTTACTTGATGTCCAGCCAGATTGATTGCAGGTCAGACGAGACCCAATCGGCTATGTAGCTTAATAGGGAACTCAGCTGATACTTCCTAAAGTCTGGAAAATCCAGCCCTCCCCTTGCTTGTGGAAGCTGCAGCTTCTTTAACTTAATGAGGGGCCGTCTATGATTCCAGATGAAGGAAACAAGCCAACCATATAATTTGCGCAGTGCCGCCCTCAGCAGCATCACTGGGAGCATTCTCATAGGGTATAAGAGACGGGGAAAGACATTCATTTTAATTAGAGCTATTCTACCTAGCCAAGAAATTGGAAGATCCCCCCAACGTTGAAGGTCCTGCCTTATCCTTTCCAGTAGATGCATAAAATTGACCGTGTATAGCTGGCCAAATACTGGACTGATAAAAATAAATATAAAAAACCCTCCAGAGACCACCGAAAGGGAAAGTGAGATCCGTCCAATAAGTGGGACACACTAGCGAGACCACCCATCGGCATGGCCTCCGATTTTGAGAAATTAATTTTGTAGCCTGAGAATGCACTAAATAAATTAATAACTTGGATCAGGCTGGGCACGGACATCAAAGGATTCTAAGAAAAAGGAGAACATCATCTGCATAAAGGGTAATTTTATCTTTACCTGTGCCAACCCTCAGGGCCGTTATATTAGAGTCAGCCCATATAGCTTCCGCTAGTGGCTCAATTATTAGCATGAATAGTAACGGTGAGAGAGGACAGCCCCTACCCACACTGAAGCTATCCGAGCCTAAGCCATTGGTGATCACAATTGCTTTGGGGTCATTATACAATGTTGAGACCCATTTAGCAAATACCTTTCCAACGCCAAACCTTTCCAGTATATAGAACAAATATGACCATTCAACCCCGTCAAATGCCTTCTCCGCATCCAACGAGACTACTATTCCAGGTATTCTTTCCTGTTGACAGATTTGAATCACATTCAAAACCCTGCTAATATTATTAGACGATCTACGGCCCTTGATAAACCCTGTCTGGTCCTCTTTTATGATATATGGCAATACCCTCTCCAACCTCAATGCTAATGTTTCAGAAAGAATTTTAAAATCTACATTTAGCAAAGATATTAGTCTATATGATGCGCAATCTTCTGGGTCCTTTCCTTTTTTGAGAATGAGAGAGATATTCGCTCATCTCAATGAGAAAGAAACTAGACTCTGAAGCTGCCTGATTGCGTTAAGTATTTCCTGGGTTGTTAGGGGAGCATTCAGGACCGACACCTGTTCCGGGGTTAAGTCCGGAAAGGCCAGGCTTTTAAAAAACAACTCCATCTTCCTGGCTCTATCTTCACAATCCTGCGATTTATACAAATCAGAGTAAAACTTTCTGAAGATTGTGTTGATCCTTTTATGATTGTGAGTCAGAGTACCAGCACTTTCCCTGATTGACGTGATAGCTTGAGGGGCCCTTTTTCTCCCTTGCGAGAAAGGCTAGGTATCTACCAGGCTTACCGCCAAATTCATATAATCTTTGCAAATAATATTTCCCTCTTTGCCGTTTGGGTAAGCGTGGTATTCAGGGCTGTCCTAAGGGCCGTAATCCTTTGTAATTTAGCAACAGAGGGCCTATCAACGTATGCTGTTTCAGCTGCCTTTAAGCGAGCCTCGAGTAGATGCTGTTGTTCTCCTTTTAGTTTTTTCTGGGTCGCCAAGTATGAAATGATCAGACCCCGCGCATAAGCCTTAATGGTCTTCCACATTATTGACGGGTTACTAGCCATACCGGAATTAATTTCTGAAAAAGTTTTGAATTCTTGAGAGAAATATTTTACGAATTTACTATCCTTCATTACGAAAGAATCAATACGCCAATGTCGGGGGGCCATCTCATTGTTCCTAGTCTTGATTTCCATATATGCTGCAGCATGATCAGAAGTTATTATATTACCTATTTTGCAGGATAATATGGAATTCAAAAAGGTCAAGGGGGCAAAAAACATATCAATTCTAGTGTGACACTTATGTGGATTAGAATAAAAAAAAGAAATCTCTGTCTTACGGGTGGAGGCACCTCCACATGTCTACTAATCCTAGCTCTTTATTCAAATCAGATCTGGGGGATATACCCGCAGTACTCTTGGGGATCCTGTCTATCTCCAGGTCCATAATACAATTAAAATCTCTCCTTATAATTGTGTGACGAGCCCCGAGAGCCATCGGTTTGGAGAAAGCTTCCATTATAAATTTGAAAGAATGCACCATGGGAACAATAAAGATTCAAAATCTCATATTCTTCTCCATTTATAAGGGCTTTAATCAGTATATACCGTTCAGATTTATCTTTTATCTGACTTAAGATTTTGAAAAGGAGATTCTTCCGAATGAGAATGATTACTCCATTACTTTTTGAACTGAAAGATGAAAAGAAGGCCTGATCAAATCCACCCTGTTGTAATTTCAAATGTTCTTTATCCAGTAAATGCGTCTCCTGTAAGAGAGGTACATCAACCCTTTCTTTTTTGAGATTTGATAGTATTTTCTTCCTTTTGATTGGTGAATTACTCCCCTTGACATTCCAGGTGCACCATTTAATCGAATGACTAACCATAATCATCCAGGCAAGTCCGAGACCCCCTGGGAGGAAGAACCCCATCCAAAATACCCTGAGCATAGAGCATAGAAAATTCACAAAAATAGAGATTCTTTAATACACTCACGCCAATATAGTAAAAAAAAACTATTTCTAAATAAAAAAAACATATAAAATATAAAACATGCTTCCAGGGGGCATCACTTCCTATCCGAAAACCCATCATATCCTCTCCCAACCAGCGCCCCACCCTTGACCCAGTCACCCCATAATAAAATAGAAAAATTAAAGTGTACTATAAAGCTAAAGTTAACGGTGATTACCCTACTCCCCCCCCCCCCACCCACACCAACACCTAGATACATATAGTAATGTTAATACCACGTATAAACATACAAAACTATAAAGTTACAGTCTCAGCAGGTAATAATTAAGTTTAATAACACAAAATAAAAAGGGGAAACAATCCCGCTCTAAAAGAAAGAAATAAGGTAGGACAAGGTAAACTCCTCCCCTCACCTGAATCAACTAAACCACCCAGCCTATATATAAAAAAAGAAAATCACATAGTGGAGAACAAATAAGCCTCCCTCCCTACCCCTCAGAGATGATATTAAACAATAAAGGAAACAAGGGAAAGAAAAAGGGTAAACCGGGGGTGGGGGAGCAGAACAGCACCATTAACCACACGGATTAATTCTTACAATCTATTTAAGAGAGTCCAAAAATTCCTTGGCCTTCTCTGGCGATCCGAAGTTATAGACGGACCCTTCGTGGTTAAAACGCAGCGTCGCTGGGTAGCGCAGGGAGTACTGAATGTTTAAATCCCTTAGACGCTTCTTCATTTCATCAAACGCCCTCCTCTTGCGGACCAAAGCTAGGGAAAAGTCCTGAAACAGCATAATCCTAAATCCCTTGTATATCATGGCCTGGGGATCTTTCCCAAGAGTTCTGGAGGCTTCCAGGAGCATTTGCTACTCCCTGTAACACTGAAGCCGGAACAGGACCGGGGGGGGGGGGGCGCTGGTCTGACCTGGTCCTGCATATTGCAACCCGGTGGGCCCATGCTATCCGCACCTCACCTGACCCAGATTCCAGCTTCAACATGTGAGGGAGCCACTGCTCCAAAAATACTACAAGCTGGCCTTCCTCTTCCCATTTGGGAAGGCCCAGCAAACAAATATTTTTTCGACTACCCCGATTCTCGAGCGTACAATTGTCTTTTCTCCTTGTACAAAAAAGAAATGTACTGGTCCTGATTTTACTGGTAGCAAGTTTAATGACAATGGTCGTTATTAATGTAGAAATCATCCAGTAGCTTGTCGCAAAAAACTGACTTACGAATTATGATTTATCACATGTTGCACAGAGGGAAGCCTCGTGGTATTATCGCTGGACTGTCAATCCAGAGACACAGATAATGATCTGGGGACCCAGGTTTCAATCCTGGCATGGTGGATGGTGAAATTTGAATTCAATTTTAAAAAAAATCTGGAATTAAGAGTCTAATGATGGCCATGAAACAGTTGTTGATTTTTGGAAAACCCATCTAGTTCACTACGTCCTTTAGGGAAGGAAACTCCAGACCCACAGCAATGTGTTTGGCTCTTAACTGCCCTCTGGGCAATTACAGCTGGGCACTAAATGCTGGCCTAGCCAGTGAAGCCTTCATCCTGTGAATAAATAACATAAAAAGAAAATTTGTGCTTCTTCTCAGTTGGCCGCACAAAGAAAGCATTGTCATCAATTTTCCTATGTGCATGTCCAAACATTTCCAGGGTCAGCAAGCCCAACTGTTGCTGTTCCCTGTTCCTCTTGCAATGGAGATCACATCACAGAGCTAATAATTCCCTGAGGTGGGCTTGTGAAGTCAGGAATTTTTTCATCTCCTGTTGTCTGCCCGAATTATGAAAATCTGGCCCTATGTTCCAGCAATACCACTCTCAGATGAATTTAAATCAAAGAAGTTTCATTTCTAACCTCAGTAAGTTGCTGTTGAAGGTTTTTAAAATCATGAATGTTTAATTATTTCTCCCTTTAACCTCTGTCTTTTATTCTTTCTCAATGTTATTTCCATCTCCTTATTTCTCTTGCCTTACTCAAATTTATTATAATTCCTCAATTTTATTCATTATATTTCTTTTTCTTTCATTTCTTTGCTTTTTTCTCAATCCTTAAACCTCAATGATAGGTTGTTGATCCGATTATGCACCAAGGTCCAAGAGTTGACCAAATTATCCATTAGCACTCCAGAGGTAAATATTTTGCAAGCCAAAGTGTCAGAGAAATACCTAATAGATATCTGGCTCCAACTTTCTTCCTGACCAGGTGGCTACTGAAGCATGCAGCACTTGAGACAGGACTTCTTTCCACTGTAACAATGGAAAGTCCTGCATTGCCACAACAAGGCACTTGCTGCATCACCTCAACTGGCAGAGCAAGTTTTAAAAACAGTACCAGTCTAGGCTAGGGTAGGCAGTATGGGTTTGGGGTTATTGGCTGGCCAAATGTTTACTGCCACCCATAGTTGCCCTTGATAAGATGGCTTGATAAGATGGCGGTGATCTGCTTCATGAACCATGCAGTCCATTTGGTGTAGGTGGACACACAATGCCATTAGGGAGGGTGTACAAGCATTTTGACTCAACAACACAAAAGGAACATCAATATATTTTCAAGTCAAGTCACTTTGCAGCAAGATGACTAGGGCACTTTCCAAGTCCTGCCTTTTCTGCATTGTTAATACAGAATCATAGATATATATTGAAACTGCATCAAAGGGCAGGCTGTCAAGATCCCTATCAAAGGGGGAAGAAGTGGGGCAGAGAAATGTGAAAAGACCATGAGAGATCGAAACAGAATTAAACTATTCAGCCTACTGAATCTGCTCTGCCATTTGATCAGGGCTGATGCGCTTCTCAACCACATTTCTTGCCTTCTCCCCATAGTCCTTGATTTCTTTATTCAAGAACCTATCTGTCTTACACACACGCTATAAACTTAGCCTTCTGTGGCAATGAGTTCCAGAGATTCAGCATTCTCTGGTTGAAGAAATTTTTCCTTATCTCAGTTCTAAAGGGTTACCCCTTCATTCTGAGGCTGTGCCCTCAGGTCCTGGTCTCTTCTATTTGTGGAAACATCTTTTCCCTGTCCATTCTATCCAGGCCTCTCAGTATTCTCTAAGTTTAACTGAGCTCTCCCTCATTCTTCTAAAATTCATTGAATATTAACCCAGAGTCCACATCTGCTCCTCATTTGATAAGCCATTAATTCCCAGGATCATTGTTATGAACCTCCTCCAGACCCCTATCAAGGTCAGCATATCTTTCCTGAGACAGCAAAACTGCTCATAATATTCCATATACGGTCTATCCAGAGCCTTATCCAGCCTCGGCTCTTGTATTCTACCCCTCTTGAAATGAATGCTAACATTGCATTGACTTCCTAATTGCCACTGAACCTGCATAGTTTTTTTTGTAAATATTTTTATTGAGTAAAAAGGTTTTATATTATTTACAAAATTACAAAATCAAAATGGTATAACAACCTTATAATAAAACGACAATAACAGCAAACAAACTACTACTCTACTCCACAAACCACTGAGGAGGGGAAAATAAAAACCAATAAAAACTACAATTCAATACATAACTAAAACTAAATTAAACCAAGTTAAACCAAGGAAAATTAAATTACTTTCAAGTTAAGTTACTGCACTCAGCGCAATCCCACCAAAGCTCCACACCACTGGGAGCATCAGCATTCTTCCTCCCAAGGGACCCCGGACCGCCAGACATAGCCCTCATGACTACACAAAGGCCCTGACCAATATAGCTGACAAGTCTGCTTCTATGTAATTCAGAAAGGGCCACCATGTTCTATAAAACAGCTCTGTTTATTGGTGCACCATACTCATAAGGAAGTCCAGGGGGAACGTGCTCCATAATTAATCTATGCTATCCGAGGGTCCCGGGGGATTCTCTGACATGCAGATCATTAGAATGTTCTTCCTCACACAGAATGAAAGAATATTAAACAGTTTCTCCCCATGTGCATCCAAACAGGGAGATTTGGCAAGCCGAAAAGGATTTGGCAAGCCCAAAACCAGATACACCTTAACCTCAGTTCCCAAGACCCCTTCCAAAACACTTGCTATGGCACTCAAATACCTATGAAACTTGTGGCATGTCCACAAGCAATGAGTAAGAGTGCCATAATCTGTTTTACATTTGGAGTACATTGGGGATACTCCTGTCTTAAATTTCACAAGCTGCTCCGGTGCCAAATGAGCCCAGTGGAGTATCTTCAATTGCATAGCCTGTGTCCTGTTACAAATCAAAATCTTCCTTACGTCCTCCCAAATATCCTCCCATGCCTCTGACAAGATGTCCGCCCCCAATTCCTGAATCCAGATTCCACACAGCCGCTGAATGTCCTTCAAAACATTGCCTCCTAACAAGTGATAGAGGGTGCTGACCGAGAGAGTGCCCTTAGACTGAAGCACTCTCCTCTCCACATCAGACTTATAGGGACTAACCATCAATGTAGTCTTTTTTCTGTATAATGTCCTAACCTGAAAGTAACAAAAGAGGTCCCTCCAAGGTAGTTCATATTCCTGACTCAGCTGCTCGAAAGACATCATGACCTTCCCGTCAAATAAATCTCCCAAACACGAGACACCTCTAGACTCCCAGAGCTTAAAGCCAGAATCCATCGACCCTGGCCGGAATCCTAACATTCTTACTAAGGGAGTGAAACAGGAAGTTTTTTGTATGCTGCCCCCACCTTGCTGCATTTTTCTCCATGCTTTAACCATGTTAAGGACAATCAGGTTCTGCAATGGTCCATTGCAGTCCTCATCTTGTCCATAAACAACAAATTGATAAAAGGGCATTTTGCCTGGGAGACCTCGATGTCCAACCAGGTTGACTGTGGATCCTGGTAAGCCTAGTCAGCCACATAGGGTAATAAGGAACTCAATTGGTATTTCTTAAAATCCAGGAAATCCAAACCTCCCGTTCCCTGCGGAGGCTGCAATTTGGCCAGCTTAATAATAGGCTGCCTATGATGCCAGATGAAAGATCAAGCCAACTGTAAAGCCTCCATAGCGTTTGCTAAGGCAACATCAAAGTAAGCATTCGAACGAGATATAATAAACGAAGAAAAACATTCATTTTGACCAGAGCTTTCCTACCCAACCAAGATATTGGAAGATCTTCCCAGCACCGAAGGTCTTGCTTTATTTTCTCTAGCAACTGCACAAAGTTTGCTTTATATAATTGATCGAAGGCTGGGGTGATAAAATGCTTAAATACAAGAAATGTCCCTGTGACTACCTGAAAGGGAAACGGGTTCTAGCCCCAAGATCGGATATTCTAATAAGTCCCCCCGCAAGCAACGGCTCTGACCTCGAAAACAAACCAAATAGATTAGTCACTTATATTAAATGGGTCACAGATGCCATTGGATCAGTTAAAAAGAGAAGAATGTCATCCACATAAAGGGCCTGTCTGACCCTACCTCCTGGGCAATTATGTTAGGGTCCCTCTGGATAGCCTCTGCCAGCGGCTCAATCACCAATGTAAATAATAATGGCGAGAGAAGGCACCCTTGTTGGCTGCCTTTGCCGATACTAAAGTTGTCCGACCTTATATCATTTGTGAGAACTGCTGCTTTCAAGTCACTATTTAACACTGCCACTCACCTTGGAAAAACCCCTCCAAGACCAAACTGCTCCAGTACATAAAAGAGGTACTGCCACTCTACCCAGTCAAATGCTTTCTCTTATCCAGGGAGACTACCAAGCCCGGATTCGACCCTTGCTGGCATACCTGGACCATGTTTAATACTCTTCTAATATTATTAGTCAACCTATGACCCTTAATAAAAACCGTCTGGTCCTCCTTTACAATCAAGGGCAAAACCATCTCCAACCATAACACCAGCATTTTTGACAGAATTTTAAAATCCACGTTCAGTAACGATATGGGCCTGTACAAAGTGCAATCCTCTGGGGCTTTCCCTTTCTTGAGAATAACAGAAATATTTGCTTCTCTAAGAGAGGATGGGAGGCAGTCCTGTCTGTATGAGTAATTGTAAATATTCAACAGTGGCCCGGCCAGCGTGTCTATAAATTCCTTATAAAACTCACTTTGAAATCCATCTGGACTGGGCACTTTACCATTCTGGAGCTGCCTCACTGCCTCCTGTATTTCTTGGAATATCAGGGGGGCAATCAGAAAAGATGCCTGATCTGAAGTTACACATGGAAGGTCCAGGGTCTTAAAAAAGGACTCCGTCTTTGCAAATCTGTCCTCATAGCCCTCCAATTGGTACAACTCAGAGTAGATCTTCCTAAATGCTGCATTAATCTTTTTGGCATCGCAACTAAGAGTACTAGCACACTCTCTGATAGATGTGATAGATTGGCGGGGGGATGGCATTCTTCTTTCAACCCAGGTACGCTAGATATCTACCCGGTTTACCACCCACTCAAATAACCTCTGTTTTGCAAAAGAGATTTCTTTGCTGTCTGGGTGAGCGCAGCATTCAAAGTAGCCCTAAGGGCTGTAATCCACTGCAATTTGGTTACAGGCGGTCTGTCAAGGTATGCTGATTCAGCTGCCTTCAGGCAAACCTTGAGCAAACGATGCTGTTCTCCCCTCTACTGCTTCTGAATTGCCAAGTAAGAAACAATCAAATCAATTGCATAAGCCTTGGCAGTCTCCCAGAGCACGGAGGATTACTGGCCATAGCCAAATTAGTGTTCCAAAAGATTTTAAATTTCCCCAAAAAATATTCTATAAATTTGTTATCCTTCAAGAGGAAAGGATCCATTCACCAGTGCTGCGAGCCTGTCCCGTTACCACCAACCTTGACCTCCATGTACAATGCTGCATGATCGGAAATGACTATGTTCCTGATTCTGCAAGACAGCACCGAATTCAGAAAGGTCGATGGGACAAAAAAAAAAACCACGTCAATTCTGGTCTCGCATTTATGTGGATTAGAGAAAAAGGTGAAATCCCAACCTTCGGGATGAAGACATCTCCACACATCCACCAATCCCAGCTCTCTGTTTAGGTCCACCAACTGTCTGGATTGCGGGGATATACGTGCAAGGCCCCTAGGCATCCTGTCCACTTTGGGATCAATAAGTTAATTAAAATCTCCCCCTTTAATTGTTTGACGCACCCCAAGGGCCATCAACCCGAAAAGCACATCTGTTAAAAATTTAAGGGGATGTGCCCGGGGGCGGGGGGGGGCAAAATACATTCACAATCCCATATTCCTCTCCATGTATTAAAGCTTTAAGGATCATAAACCGCCCATGTCCATCCTTAATTTGGTCTAACAGTTGAAATGGGAGATTCTTCAGGATGAGCATAGCAATTCCTCTACTTTTCGAATTAAAGGATGAGAAAAATATCCGTCCGAATCCTCCCTGCTGTAACTTCAAGGGCTCTTTATCGGTTAAATGTGTTTTTGCAGCAAGGCTACATCAACCCTCTCTTTTCTAAGGCTTGGAAGTATCTTTTTTCTCATAATTAATGAATGACTCACCTTAACATTCCAGGTGCACCATTTAAATGAATGGCTAGCCATAGCCGTCCCCCTGGAGGAAGAACCCTTCCCATAGCGCATTGGGTGAAAACAGTGTCTTATAAATTTGAAAATACAACTACCAAACAAAACATCCAGCAGCTACTTCTACAACAGACCAACATATAACACAAATGAAAGGAGACTTTCCCCCTTACCCACAGGGGTGCTCATACTACCCACTAACCCCTTCATGGCTCCTTCTAGCTAAAACCATTCCCCAGCCCCAGACAACAGAAAATAAGAAAATGTTACACACATCTTATAACAAGCAAGTTAAAAGTGGGCACTCAACCCCTCCCATCCATACTGCAACCCTAGGCACTCCTGGTAGATCAGAAATATATAACACCCATTGCCTCCCCCAACTGCAACCCCCTGCCATCCCATACCAAGACAGAAAAACAAGAGGAAATGATAAGAAAAAAGAACATCAAGAGGGGAAAGAGAATGGAGGAGAGAGAAAAAGAAAAAAAAAATTATGACCCCCACATATATTAAAAAAACTGGACAACCGGGGTAAACCAGGTAAATTACAGAGAAAAACAAAGTAAACATTATTGTCCATATTATTCGAGCCAACCAGTCTATTTTAAAGCATCCAGGAGGTCCTTTGCCTTTTCCGGTGAGTCAAAATTAAACACAGGCCCTCCGTGGCTGAAAAGTAATATTGCCAGATATCTTATGGAATACTGGATATTCAAGTCCTTCAGCCATTTTTTTACCTCATCAAAAGCCCTTCTCTTATGAATCACGACTGTAGAAAACTCTTGAAAAAGCATAATTTGTGATCCTCTTTATGTCAGAGCCTGTGGATCCTTCTCCAGTGCTCTAGAGGCTTCCAGCATCATTTGCTTATCTCTGTAATGCTGGAATCGCACTAGGACCAGGCAGAGGTGCTGGTCCGTTCTGAGCCTGTGCATTGCACCCTGGTGGGCCCACTCAACCCACACCCGGCCTGCCTTCACTTATAGCTTCAAAAACTGTGAGAGCCATTGCTTCAAGAAGCTGATGAGCTGGCCTTCCTCGTCCCATTCCGGAAGCCCCACCAGATGGATATTATTCCGACAGTCTCGATTTTTGAGGTCGTGGACCTGCTCCTCCAGAGCCCGTACCTGCCATTCCAGGGCCTGGACCTGACATGCTGAAGATTCTGCTGCAGTTTTGGAGGCTATGGTCCACTGCTCCACCACCACAACATTTTGCCCAAGACACTGGATCTCCTGGATGGTACAGAGAACACCGAACGGAGAATTCACCACAAAGGTATACAGGAAAGCCACTCACACAGACCAAGTCCTGAACTACGAAAGCAACCACCCCAACACACACAAAAGAAGTTGCATCAAGACACTGTTCAAAAGGGCCACAACACACTGCAAAAAGAGGAAGAAGAACACCTATACAATGTATTCCCCAAAAACGAATACCCCCGCAATTTCATCAACAGATGCCTAAGGGAAAGACAACTGAATGAGGACATGCCACAACCCAAAGGACTAGCCACGTTACCATACATCAAGAACATTTCAGAACTGACAGCCAGACTACTGCGACCACTAGGACTCATAACAGCACACAAACCAACAGCCACTCTCAGACGACAACTCACCAGAACGAAGGACCCGATACCCAGCATGAGCAAAACCAATGTAGTGTACAAAATCCCATGCAAGGACTGCACAAAACACTACATAGGACAAACAGGAAGACAGCTAACGATCCGCATCCATGAACACCAACTAGCCACGAAACAACACGACCAGCTATCCTTAGTAGCCACACGCGCAGATGACAAGCAACATGAATTCGACTGGGACAACACTACTATTATAGGACAAGCCAAACAGAGAACAGCCAGGGAATTCTGAGAGGCATGGCACTCATCCACAGATTCAATCAATAAGCACATCGATCTGGACCCAATATACCGGCCACTGCAACGGACAGCTGGAACTGACAACCGGAAGCGACAGATTCAAACCACTACAAATGCCGGAGGAAAGATCACAGAAGCGCTTCACAGGAGGCTCCCAAGCACTGAGGATGTCATCTATCAGGGATGAAACGTCTGCAACACAAATTCCCAGCTCGGCGAACAGAACCACAACAACTGGATCTCCTGGTTATGCTTCTGCAGCGTGACCAAGATCGGTTCCAGCCTGGCTCAGGTCTCCTCCATCGCTGAATCGATCTTCTCTTGGAGTTTCAAAAACTCCAAGATCAGGTTCTGCTCCACAGGCAAGTCCCCTGGGCGATGGCGGAGGTTGATGCCATGGCCATTGTTGCGGGGGGGGGGTGCCCTGCTCGCTGTGATCCTCGTGGGTCCCTTCCCATTAGTCATTTTTAATAATTATTTTAAACTAACACTGAACAATTCTGGGGGTCAAAAAATGACTATTTCTACCATATTGGGTAATAAAGGGAGGGTGAATACACCACTTTGTCTGAGTTCTGGTGTGGAGCTCAGCAGGGCAGACCTACTAGGTTGCCAACATCTTGAATCCCCCCCTTTTGAACTATGTTAACCTTTTGAAAACCCTGAAGGGATTCCCAACTGTCTTTGTGCTTCAGATTTCCAAAGCATTTCCCCATTTAGAAAATAGTATGTCTCTATTATTCGCATCAAAGTGCATAACTTCACACTTTCTCACATTGTATTCCAAATTCTATTTCTTTGCCCACTCTCTTAGCCTGTCCAATTCCTTCTGCAGTCTCCCTGCATCCTCAACATCATCTGTTTGTCCACCTATCTTTGCGACATCTGCAAGTTTAGCAAGAATGCCCTCAGTTCGTTTATCCAGATTGTTAGTAGATAACGTCAATAGTTGTGGTCCCAACAATGAATTCTAACAGATTTGTCAAAAATGAACCCCCTCACCCGGGGAAGCCATGCTGTCTCAGGCTTATTTTACCATGCACTTCCAAATACTCTGCAATCTCATCCTTAATATTGGACTATAAAATTGTACCAACGACCAAGTTCAGACTAACCAGCCTATAGTTTCCTATCTTCTGCCTCCCAATCTTCCTAAACAAGGGTATCACATTAGCCATTTTTCAGTCTCTGGGACCCTTCCTGACTCGAGTAATTCTGAAAGATCACCACCAATGCCTCCACAATCCTCCTCAGCCATCTCCTTCAAAATCTAATTATGCAGATTTGTCAAAATACCTTTGTATCAACTCCACCTCCTGGTATGAGCTGGTTAGCTGGAGAAATATATTAAGTCCACAAAAATGTATGATTCTAAGCCAAATAACAGGTTCACTGCTTTTAATTTTAAGTTCACTTCATAAAAATGGGTTAACTGTATCATACTCCACAATGTACTGATCACTGCAAAACTGTCTTGTGGTGTCCAATTCCGCAGCTGCAGCAACTCAAGAAATTGCTGTGTTAGTCAGATTTTTCCTCCATTGCAGTGTGCAACCATAGCATTTTGTCAATAAGTAACCAATGACTTCTGCACTTCAATATAAATATAAAATATTCTTTTCTTTTTAAAAAAAATTTTTTTAAGATGCATTTTGAAATAAAGCTGAATTAAAAATATGATAGGACATTTTCTGGGAATTTGCAGATTATGTGATCTGTGATAAGTTTCTCTATAAGTAAACATTTTGAAACTAAAGGCAATATAAATTATAAGTTTTCATATTAGTTTCCAACTTAATTTCATCTTTGACTCCTGAAAGCACTTTGCTAGATGATACATCAAGTCCAAACCCATGCCAATTTTTCAAAATAGCATTGTTTCAGATGGCTCCTGTTTGCAAACAGTGAATCATCATGCACAATACACGAGACACACATGAATTCTACAAGGCAGCAAGCAATGCAGCTTAATTTCTCAATACAAAAACGTCAGCAGTGAGTTTGAATTATGAGTGGATCTGAGACTAACATTAGTAATCACAAGTCTAAAATAATCCAAGTGTGTTTTCAGCAACACATTGGAGCATCAGCAGTTACTGACAAAAACTGAAAAGTCAAAAACAGTGCCATGATGCAACTATAATAATAATCAATCTTTATATAGTACTGCTAATGCAAAGACACATCACAAAGCAATTCAAAAATCAGCATAAGAAAAAGGATGACAAGAGACAGAGGAAAATATTAGTGAGACCTATCCAGAAGCTTGATCAAAGACATTCTGATTTGGGAGGGAGATGCACATCTGTGTGCATGAAGGAGTTACATACCCAAAGTTAGCATCAAGTCAAAATCCTGACATCGTTCTGCTGCATTCACAGTTTCTGTGAGCTAGGAATTGAAAGTAAGGAACCCCACTGGATTTTTTTGGTCAGTAATTACGTTTATTTCCAAACCAGTTAAGAACTTATTTAACACTCTAATCTGGATCTCCCAGTCAGAGCACCTGTTCTCAGTATGCCAGCAAGTATCAGAATCATCGAAGCAACAGCACAGCAAGAAGAGCTTGTATAGCTTTGTTTCTGCCTCTCAAGTTGTGTGCTCTCTTCTCTTTAAGGAGAGAAGGCAAAGAAATGCAGAGTATTCACAGTAAGCTGTAGAGATAAGAAAGAAGGACAGCATTTATGGAGAATAACTGAGAGGCAGCGGCTGTGATCATGTAATGGAATATTTTGGCTGCTCAAAGGGGCTTGTAGAAAGAGAATGATTAGAACTTACCTGAGGACAACTGAGCAGCAGAATGCTGTGAAAGTTAAACTTTAGGACTTGGCACATTAAAGTATTATGCAACATGTCTATCATGGCCTCCTGAGATCCCAAATCCTCCTAGTGCACTGTCTCCAGACTGAAGTGACCACACTCTGCTTTCTCCCTCATCAAAGCTTGCTTGGCTAGAACAACTGTCCCCTCCTTTCAGCCCATGAAGGCCTCATGTTCATGCAGCGCCCGAGACTCTATAGCAGTACCTCCAGTTAAGAGCGAGAAACGTGGGAAACAGCCTTTCCAGGTCCTTTCTACATTTTGTGTGATTGCTACAGCCTCAAAGCTCCATGTGTAGATCAGTCATTCAAACACTGGTTATTTAGAAATTCTGCCTTTGACAGAATGGATGCATCATCGCACCCACTCTCCTTAATTAGTTAGGAATATTTTAGGGAGAGATTTTCTAAGGCTACGCCTCGGAACAAACTGCAGCAAAGCACATAGGGACTAATTGCAAAAACTTCACATATGGTGTTTAAAATAGAGCGAGGAGGTTTATGTGAGGAATTTCAAAGAATAAGACTCAACTGGCTGAACATTCTGCAATTTAAAGTAGGATAAAAAGAACAGAAGAAGATGCATAGAAAACTGGAGTCAGAGTGCTGGAAACTTGTGAGGATATTTAGAGTCAGAGGCAATTGAGAGATGGGGTACCCTCACAAAGAGATTTATAGGTAAAGGTAGTTTTTTTTTAAAGAAGTATTTATGGCCTATGAATCTGACATTTTTGCCATTCAGAAATTATCAGTGCGTTGCTGGATTGCTGAGGCTCTGAGTAAACCTCAAGCTTCATTGTTATATAAACTAGGCAGGGCAAAGGCCAGCCTTGAGTAATGAGGGTGGATGCCAGATCAGGGATTGACTTTAATGTAGAGTTAGTGGGAGAATTCCTGTCTCTCCTAACTTCATGTCCAGCTGACTTACTTCCTTTCTTGTTTTGCAGGTGATTATCACTGACTGCCTCAGGGCAAACCAATGTTTGCGACAGAGACAAAAACAGAAATTGCTGGGAAAGCTCAGCAGGTCTCGCAGCAACTGTAGAAATAAATCAGAGTTAATGTTTTGGGTGCAGTGACCTTTTCTCAGAATTAAAGAGCTATCAAGTAGGAGTTCTATTTTTTATTTGCATATGCAAAGAATCTAACTTTCGTTTTGGAGTAAAGGATGTCTCTTGTTATAGAATCATACTGTACGGAAACAGGACCTTTGGCTCAACTCATCCATGCTGACAAGGTTTCCTAAACTGAACTAGTCCTATTTGCCTGCATTTGGCCCATATCCCTTTAGACCCTTCCTATCTATATACGTGTCCAAATATCTTTTTAACGCTGTAATTGTACTCACCTCGACCACTTCTTCTGGCAACCATTCCATATACAGGTACACACCACACTCTGTGTGAAAAAGCTATCCCTCAGGTCTTTTTAAAATCTTTCCTCTCTTAAATCTTAAACCTATGCCCTTGAGTTACGGACTACTCTGGGGAGAAGACCTGGCTATTCATCTTATCTATGCTCCCCATAAGGTCATCCCTCAGCATCCTGTGCTCCAGGAAAAAGATCTCAGCTTATTCAGTCTCTCCTTATAACTTAAACCCTCCTGTCTCAGTAACATCCTTGTAAATTTTTTTTGCATCCTTTCCAGGTTAATAACATCCTTCCTATAACAGAATCCACTTCCACCCATAATTGCATGTGGACTTCATATTTTGGGACCTAAATATGAAAGTGTAACTATTGAACAAGTGGTACATGACTCAATTTAATAGGATGAGATTGCTTAAATCATTGATAAGAGGGACTGGACAAACAGGATTTGGTGGAAAAAAGAACATACAGCTGAATATTAGATAAGTTAAGGTTTATGAAGGATGAAAGCTGGGGTGGCAAAAAGGTGAATACATAGACAGCAAAAGCCTGGAGGTGATGTGCTAGCTATTAATTATGCTCACCTAGAATCTAATATTCATTACCCACAATGATGCCCTATTTGGATTCCCATCGTGATTCTTACATCTAAAATAAAAATAGCTGTCAGCATTTTGCTTAATTTATCTATTTTCTTCAATAGTTT
Source organism: Chiloscyllium plagiosum (assembly GCF_037043375.1). Lineage (NCBI taxonomy): Eukaryota > Metazoa > Chordata > Chondrichthyes > Orectolobiformes > Hemiscylliidae > Chiloscyllium > Chiloscyllium plagiosum. The sequence continues at coordinate 60,920,723 of NW_028270142.1, forward strand.
TCTGCCCCTTTCTTCATATTCCTAGAGAACCAAAATAAGCAGGTAATTTGGTTATCGGTGAATATCTGTTTGTTCAGATAAAACTCCAAATACCTGAGAAGTATCACTTGTTACTGTCTGTCAATTTCCATTTTATCCTGACATCATGCATCCAAACTCCCAGCAGTCCTGATTTCCCAGGGTTAATGTTGTGGAACTTATAACTCACCAAGATGTTTTAAATTGGTTTTGAAGAGAGCAGAAAATTACAGAAGAATGTAGATCAATTACAGAAGAATCAAGACATCTACTAAAGAATTAAATATGATCTGCTTTTCAAAAAAATTACACTACATCTCCCTTATGATTCTAATCTTTGCTAAGTGCTCAGTTTTTCTTTTGCTGATGAGTTTTTGAAATTTTCCCACATGGCATTAAACGTATTGATGTGTTGTTAACTAGATGAAACTTGATTTGTTTCAATAACTTACTTTTACATTGAGTCTTTGACAGAGTTAAAATTCCCAAACAACATAATAGCAGCAGTATCAAAATGAATTTGACACTAAACCACATGATGGAATATTGGGTAAGATGACTAAAACTTGGTCAAAGTGATAGGTTATAAACAGTGTCTTAAATTAGGAGATAGATCTTGAGAGAGAATTCCAGAACTTAGGGAAATGGCAGCTTAGGGGATGGCTACCAATGGTGGAGTGATTAAAATCAGGCAAACACTAGTGTGCACTGAGATCTCAGAGGTTTGAAGGAAGAAAGACTGAAAAGTTACAGAAGTAGGGTGCAGTGAGGCGATGGAAGGATTTAAAAACAAGGATGCAAATATTAAAGTAAAGATTTTGCTGTATTAGCTCAGACATACATTAGCAGGTACAGGAGAGTTGGGCAAAAGGGACTTGATGTGAGTTAGAAACAGGAAGTAGAATTTTGAATGAACTCAAGCTTATATAACATGCAAGACTGAAGGCTGGATGTAGAATATTATGATATTCAAATCCAGAGGTAATAAAAGAACAATGAGGGTTTCAGCAGCAGATGAGTGGAAGCAAAGTAAGCTCAGGCAGTGTTTTGTAAGGTAAGGCTGATCAGGGTGATGCAGTGGATGTGAGGCCAACTATGACACAAAGGTTGCAAAAGGTCTGGTTTGACCTCAGGCAACTTGATCCTGCAGTTTCTTCTTGCTTTGTTGGTTAAAAGTGCAAATTTTTCTACTTACGACTCTGATAGTATCAACCAAGCTAGTAAGTTTTGGAGAATTATAGCAGAAGCACCCAAATTTGAGCTTTTTGGTCAGCTGCTAAAACAGCATGTAGCAGGGGGTAAGATATCTGACTGAACAGCACAAACAGCAATAACATTGTTGTGAACATGAATACTGTTATTGAGTGCTGCTCAATAAATTAGAAAAGCCAATCCAAGCCAGTGCAAGAATAACAAGCAATTCCAAGACAGCCCCTGATAGCTAAAGGCAAGCACCATCTAATCATGATCTGGATGAGTAGGAAAGACACATCTGTGTTTAAGTCGACATTCTAAGCCATCATGGAAAAAATACATTGCATCTAATGAATTAGTGATAGAATTTTAAACTTTAGTGTAAATAAAAGATTAAGTTTATTATTGTATTGTGGTAAATGGATGCTAAGATATACATTCAGACTGGAGACCTGTGACCAGCCGTGTGCCACAAGGATCGGTGCTGAATCCACTCCTTTTTGTCATTTATATAAATGATTTGGATGTGAACAAAGGAGATATAGTTATTACGTTTGCAGACACACCAGAAATGGTGATATAGTGGACAGCCTCACAGCACAAAGAAGGTTGTCTCACAGCACAAAGGGATCTTGATCAGAGGGTTCAATGGGCCAAGAAGTGGCAGATAACCTTCTACACTGTCCACTATACCACCAGTCTTGTTGCCATTCACAAACTTACTAACGATGTCCTCGATATTGTCATCGAAATCATTTATAAGTGACAAATAAAAATAGGCCTAGCACTGATTCCTGTGGAACCCCTCTGGTCATAGGCCTCCAGTCTGTAAAACAATCCTCCACCATCACACTGGTTCCAGCTGTTAAGCCAATTTTATATCAAATTGGCAAGCTCACTCTTAATCCTATATGATCTAACTTTACTAATTAATCTACCGTGTAGAACCTTGTCAAAGGCTCTACTAAAGTCCAAGTGAGTAAGTTCGAGTGCTCTGTCCTCATCAATCATCTTAGTTACTTCCTCAAAAAACTCAATCACGTTTGTGAGACACAATTTCCTATGTTGACTCTCCCTAATCATTCCTTGCCCCTCCAAATGCATATAAATCCTCTCTTTCAGAATCATTCCCAACAACTTACCCACCACCAAAGTCAGACTCACAGGTCTATAGTTCCCAAGTTTCTCCTTACCTCCTTTCTTAAACAAAGGGACAACATTAGCCGGACTCTTCAGTCCTCCAACACCTCATCCACATTTATAGATGATATAAATATTTCTGCAAGTGGTCCTGCAATTTCTTCCCTAACTTACCACAAAGTTCTGGGACACACTAGATCAGGTCGTTCTACATTTTTGTTTGATGAGTTGAATGGTGAGCTACTCCCGGTGAGTCACACTGTTGATGCCTCTGGCTCTGAGGACAAGTGATTTTTCAATTTACAATTTGTGCAAGGCTTTCTGTGTGGCAAGCAATATAGGAATCTTGATAATAGAGGTTTTCACGCATAAATTCCAGTCTGCAAGCTTTCCTATCCATTAATTTTAAAATTAAGTTTGCCCCTATGAATCAGTATATATCCTTTAAACTAGCATTTTGCTGGAGTACACTGGCATTTGTGCTGTATTATTTTAATATCTGGCAAATTCTATATTAACTTGAAAACATAATTCCATCAAGAAAAATATGATAATAAACATTACACTCACCTAGTACAATCCTTGATACACTCAGTGCAATTTCCATCCTTCAGATAGCATGCTGCTCGATTTGAGTGCAAGATGCTCAGTTCTTGTGGACTTTCCACCCCTAATAAAAAGAAACAACACAAGAGCATTTATTTAGAGGCATGGCATTCATCCACAAACTCCTAGAGGCATGGCATTCATCCACAAACTCCATCAACAAACACATCGACCTGGACCCAATATACCAACCATTACAGCGGACAGCTGAAACTGACAACCGGAAGTGGCAGGGACAGACCACTATAAACACCGGAGGAAACATCAAAGAAGCGCTTTGCAGGAGGCTCCCAAGTACTGATGATGTCGCCTAGCCAGGGGACGAAACGTTTGCAACAAAAACTTCCAGCTCGGCGAACAGAACCACAACAATTTATTTACTCTCTTACTTATATTTTGAAGGTATGTTGGGATATGATTTCATTTGCAGGTCAGTAATCTACTTCAAAGTGAGAGCCATCTTACTAAAGCAGTCCAATATTCAGGCTTAGACTAAGAGGCAGCAAGTAACAGTAATGCTTGGAAATGACAATTTCCAATTAAAGACAATGAATGGTGTTACTATCAATGAATCCTCCACTATCAACATCTTAGGGGTTACCAATGACCAGAAACTCAACAACAGGTTAACAGCTAGGAATACTGTGGTGAGTAACTCGCCTTCTGACTCCCCCAGAGCTTGTCCACCATCCTTAAGGTATAAGTCAGGAATGTGATAGAATACTCCCCACTTGCCCAGATGTATGCATTCCAAGAACATTCATGAAGCTTCACAGCATCAAGGACAAAATAGCACGCTCAGTTGTCATCACATTCACTCCCTCCAACACGGAAGCTCAGTAACAACAGTGTATCTGATCAATAAGGTGCACTGCAGAAATTCATCAAAGATTCTCAGACAGCATCTTCCAAATGCATGACCCCTTTCATCTGTAAGGACTAGGGCAACAGATGTATGGGAACATTACCACTACAAGTTCCCTTCCAAGCTAGTCACGATTCTGAATTGGAAATATATCAGCGTTCCTTCATTATCGTTGGGTCAAAATCATGGAATTCCCCAACTAATGCACTTTGGGTCTGCCTACAGAATACGACTGCAGCAGTTCAAGACAACAACTCACTACTACATTCTCAAGGGCAACTAGGGATGGGCAATAAATTCTGGTCAGCTAGCAATGCCCATGTCCCATCAGTGAATTAAAAAAAAACTCTAAGCAGGAATTGCTGTCAGACAACCTCTAATCTGTGAATTTGCAGCAGAGGACAGTCTTAAGTAGTAGGAGAAAAGATCCTGGCTAATTTTCTCTCCCTTGTCGAAGGATATCAATGCAATGTATAGTACACTCACTGATCTATAGCATAGCACTGACAACAGACTGAACATAGGAATTTCTTAGCTTCGATCTGACTTGATCTGATCTGAAGATTAATGATCAGAAAAAGTCTTCGACTGTTTTACTAAGACAATGTGAAAGATATTTACATTTGGAATCAAAGCAGTATCTCTATATTTGCAATATTTAAATTGTGAGTCTCCTGAAGTCCCAGAAAAGGTACTGCGTTATAAAGAGCTGTGCTATGAACTGTCATTTATTTTTCAGATGAAAAGAGATTTAGTATACAAAAAAATTGCTTTCAGCCATTTGTTAAAGATTTGTGAAATCTTTACATGACATTATTTCAGCTATTAACCATAAGTTCAGAATTATTTTTAAAAGTAATCAGTCTCTATGGAGTGTATTTAGCCAATGAATCATTTGGAGAAAGGCAACTCATAATCACTCTGATTTAAGAAACCATATGAGATGGAGGAAAAATAAATGACCATATATATTTGAAGTTCTCTTATTCTCTTCTCCAACCATTCCTTTTTCAACACCATTGCAAGTGTCACAGGCATTACCTCTGCATCAAAAAGTGATTCCTCTTCTGATGTTTCTTCCATTCTTCTAACAGTTACATTATAGACTTTTCAGTTGAGCACAGATGTTCAGTTTGGGAAGGGAGTGGAAATTTTATTTAGTCAGTCATTGTGTGACAAAACATATTAATGTAAAATTAGCCACAACCAGAGTTTTTTTTTAAAGCTTCTCATGTACATATGATGTGCAAATTCATGCATTAGATTTCTAATACCAATACAATGGACTCCCATATATCTTAGCAATGATTTTGTTTGACAAATCATAGATAAGTATGCTTTCATTTTCTCCTCCAATTATAATTTTTTCTCCTTTTCTCTGCACCTGGTGATCCAAAGTTCCATTGACTGCCCTCTACTCCATGGGTGTAGCTTCTTAAAATGTGTTAATTCATTGTTCTACTTTGACAGTCATCACACCAGTGGTTCTATTCTGTTAATATTCAAATCCATAAACGTTTAAACAAAGAAATCACTGGTGGATTGGTGCGTAGGAGCAAAAACAGCAGACATTGCTCACTTCTTCCCCTTTGTAACACACAGACACTTTGGCAAACCCACACCCTGCCTAAGAAACTAACTTATTACGAATCAGTAATTGAAATTAGATTTTTTTTTGGATTTGAATTGCTACGCTTTTAGAAATGGATTTGTTGCACTTGTAAAGATCCTTGATGACAGGTAAAATAAAAATTGAAGTATTCGTACATCTAAATAACAGTAACAAATGCCTCCGCTGTCGCATGCACTTCACAATAATTTGATTTCACTGTGAATCTTTGCAGTTTATAGGCTGTTTTAGCACTGTATATAGAGGACATGAGATGGTCAGTAATGTGATATAATGAATAGTTTTGCAAGTGAATTCTGATCTACTTTGAGAAAAAAGATCTATTATACCTTTACATTTGAATCCCTATTTGACATCTATAAAATAGAATCTTAAAATATATTAAAAGTAATATTTTTTATAGCAGCAAATACATGAAGACATTTTAGCCCTCAAGTGTGTATATCACATCATAAAAATAGAATAAATACATAGGTGCATGCAGATAGAGAAGTCAATACATTAGAAGGTACCTTACCTGATTCAAATAGCTCTGCAATGGCTTTTGTGTATTTGATCACTGCGTCTCCAAACTGTCCATTTTTAAACAGCTCATTTCCTTCACTCTTAAGATTTGCCACAGCAGGGGGCAAGGCCCATGTATTATTCTTTCCTTTTTCTGTCTCTGAACTTGACCCAGATGGAAACATTTGACGCAAATCAGTTCTCGAAGGTTCATGACCTTTTCTTGCCTCAGGAATTGTAACATTCTTGACATTTTCACCCTTAGTTTCATGAGCAAATTTACTTGGCTCAGTTCTGCTCAGTGCTGATGAATTAGCTTTAGCTTCTTTTTTAGTGTTGTTCCATGTTGTAACACTGCCAGTATCCTTTCCTTTAGTGCAGTTCTTTTCATTAGTCTGACCTTCCCGTTTGTGAGAACACTTTTTCTGTGTATTCCCCATTACAGTCTTTGCTTTTGATGTCCTTCCACCCACCGGCTTACTAGATTCTGTAAGGAAGTGAACATGTTACAGGCTAAATTGCATCAGTGGAAAGAACTACTGCAGTCTAAGTGGGGGGGAGGAAAGGAAATTACATTCAAAGCTTTATGTGGAAACAACCTAACATTCCACACTGAAAACAATGGCAGAAGTATAAAAACTTAGGTAAGATATGCAATCAGTTGATCTGTGAAAGGAGGTCATAAGTAGACTCGTATCTAGTTGAATGATAAAGCAGTCCATTCCCCTTTGTCAGTGCAATGAGTGAGCATTTTGGTTTATAATAGTGAGTCAAAAACTGAGCACATTAGAACACGAACTTCAAGTTAACCCTAAGAAGAATAAAGTGCTTCAGCAGCCTCTGCAAGATCTTTAGCATATATCTTTAGTTGTATCATTAACGCTTTGGTGACTGAAAAGCTTTTCCTTCTCATTTACAAAATTTATTTCAATTTAGTGCCATCAGGCATATCATGTGGTGGAGGTGGAAGTCTTGTCAGCGAGCTGAGAGGCCAGTGAGCAACGATTTGATGTCGGTCAGGCATTGGCAAAGCCATCAATCAGCCTTTGCCTGGAATTAGGACTTGAGGGTGAAGGTTCCACCCAGCAAGAGCTGCCAGTCAATCAGAGAAAAGGAAAAGGAGTGTTGGAAGCAGGCATGTGGCTGGCTTCCAGCAGGCACTCTCTCCCCGTGTCCAGTCCCTCAATCAGGCATTGATTGCTATTGCTTTCAGTAAAATAGCCACTACATCAGCTGACAAGCTGCTAGCACAGTTTTACCCATTGGGTATGCTGCATTGCACAGCCTCACCTACTGCTGGGTCAGTCTCATTGCTGGCAGGTTAAGGATCTAATGCAATCCTTAATTGGCATTTGAAGAGCCCCAGTTGGTGGTAAGGACAACCATGAACCTTTCCACCAGATCTTAATTCTGGTGGATGTGGGAAGGCAGCATGTTTCTGGTTTTGCTCCTCTCTGCCAAATTTAAATGTCCTTCTAATCTCCAAGCTCATCATGTAAGGGTGACAATGTTCAACCCACAGTGTTTGACGGTACGGGAGGAAATGATTTAGCTCATGAACATGACAAGAGAGGCAGAATTTAGAAACAAAATCATCAAAGCTCTTTTCCCAATCTTATGAGGGCTAGGAGATCTCAGGCTTTTCACATGTGTTCCAAAGCCAGAATGAGTTCTCATAGAGGTATTAGCTGCAAGCACAGTGCTTTGACAAAAGGGAGATTGTCAGCTTTGTAAATCACAAAAGAGCACAGTCCTCTTTTCCCCATTCTCCCCACCCATCATCCTCAACCATTCTCTCTGTCAGCTCCTTTCTTAGTGCCCAAATGCTACTCAACCATTCTCCTCCAGAAAAAGAGTTATCTTTTAATTTTTATCTTACTTCCCTATTACCAAATATTTGAACCATGCTCATTTTTCTGAAAATATTTCCAAAATGGCCCTCTCATAGTGATTACAGGATTTCTCCAATGTACAGTTATCTGACGACAAATCACTTAGAGTCGGAGAGTTGTACAGCACGGAAACAGATGCTTTGGTCCAACTCATCCATGCTGACCAAATATCCTACCCAATCTAGTCCAGGTTGCCAGCACTTGGCCCATATCCCTCTAAACCCTTCCTATTCATATACTCGTCCAGATGCCTTTTAAATGCTGCAATTGTACCAGCCTCCACCACTTCTTCTGGCAGCTCATTCCATACATGCACCAACCTCTGTGTGAAAAATGTTGCCTCTTAGGACCCTGTTATATCTTTCTCCTCTCACCCTGAACCTATGCCCTCTAATTCTGGACTCTCCCACCCCAGGGAAAAGATCTTGTCTGTTTATCCTATCCATGCCCTTCATTATTTTATAAACCTCTATAAGGTCACCCCGTCAGCCTCCAACATTCGAGGGTGGCACGGTGGCACAGTGGATAGCATTACTGCCTCACAGCGCCAGAGACCCGGGTTCAATTCCCACCTCAGGCAATTGTCTATGTGGAGTTTGCACGTTCTCCCTGTGTCTGTGTGGGTTTCCTCCCACATTCCAAAAATGTGCAGGTTAGGTGAATTGGCCATGCTAAATTGCCTGTAGTGTTAGGTGAAGGGGTAAATGTAGGGGAATGGGTCTGGGTGGGTTACTCTTCGGAAGGTCGGTGTGGACTTGTTGGGCCGAAGGGCCTGTTTCCACACTGTAAGTAATTTAAAAAAAATAAAAAAAACAATCCCAGCCTCCTCCTATAGCTCAAATTCTCCAACTCTGACATTAACTTTGTAAATCTTTTCTGAACTATTTCAAGTTTCACAACATCCTTCCAATAGGAAGGAGACCAGAACTGCACATAATATTCCAAAAGTGGCTTAACCAATGTCCTGTACAGCCACACCATGACCTCCCAACTCCTGTACGTAATTCTCTGACAAATAAAGGAATACCAAATGCCTTGTTCACTATCCTATCTACCTGTAACTTACTTTCAAGGAATTATGAACCTGTACTCCAAGGTCTCTTTGTTCAGCATCACTCCCCAGGACCGTACCATTAAGTGTGTAAGTCCTGCTCTGATTTGCTTTCCTAAAACGCAGCATCTCGCATTTATCTAAATCAAACTCCATCTGCCACTCCTCAGCCGACTGGCCCCATTTGATCAAGATCCCATTGTACTCTGAGGTAACCTTCTTTGCTGTCCACTTTGATGTTCACATCCAAATCATTTATATAAATGACGAAAAGTAGTGGCCCCAGTACCGATCTTTGTGGCACACTGCTGGTCACAGACCTCCAATCTGAAAAGCAACCCTCTACCACCACCCTCTGTCTTCTACCTTCGAGCCAGTTCTATATCCAAATGGTTAGCTATCCCTGTATTCCATGAGATCCAACCTTACTAACTAGTCTCTTATGAGAACCCTTGTCGAAGGCCTTATTGAATTCCATGTCGATCACATCCAACGCTCTGCCCTCATAATCCTCTTTGTTACTTCTTCAAAAAACTCAATCAAGTTAATGAGACATGATTTCCCATGCACAATGCCACGTTGACTATCCTTAATCAGTCCTTACCTTTCTAAATACATGTAAATCCTGTCCCTCAGGAATCCCTCCAACAACATGCCCACCACCAATGTCAGGCTCACCAGTCTATAGTTTCCTGGCTTTTCCTCACCCCCTTTCTTAAATAGTGGCACCACATTAGCCAATCTCCAGTCTTCCAATACATCACCTGTGACTATTGATGATACAATTATCTCAGCAAGGGGCCCAGCAATTACTTCCCTAGTTTCCCACAGAGTTCTAGGGTACACTTAGAGTCATAGAGGATTTATCCACTTTTATGAATTTCAAGACACCCAGCACCTCCTCCTCTGTAATATAGACATTTTCAAGATGTCACTATCTATTTCCCCACATTCAATGTCTTCCATGTCCTTGTCCACAGTAAACACTGATGTAAGATACCCGTTTAATATCTCCCCCATTTCCTGACGATCTTTGAGGGGCCCTACTATCTCCCTAGTTACTCTTTTGTCCGTAACATTCATTAAAAACCCTTTGGATTCTCCTTAACCCTATTTGTCAAAGCTATCTTATGTCCCCTTTTTGCCCTCCCGATTTCCTCTTAAGTTTACTTCTACTGCCTCTATACACAAAGGATTCACTCGATCTCTCCTGTCTATACCTGACATATGCTCCTGTCTTTTACTTAACCAAATCTCAATTTCTCTATTCACCCAGCATTCCCTACACCTACCAGCCTTTCCTTTCACCCTAACAGGAACATACTGTCTCTGGTCTTGTTATCTCATTTTTGAAGGTTTTCGATTTTCAAGCCATCCCTTTACCTTCAAATATCTGCCCTCAATCAGCTTCTGAAAATTCTTGCCTAATACCATCAAAATTGGCCTTTCTCCAATTCAGAACTTCAACTTTTAGATCCAGTCTATCTTTTTCCATCACTATTTTAAAACTAATAAAATTATGGTCACTGGCTCCAAAGTACTTCCCCACTAATAAGTCAGTCACCTGCCCTGACTTATTTCTCAAGAGTAGGTTTTTCACCTGCCCTAGTACATACATCCACATACTGAATCAGAAAATTTTCTTGTACACAATCAACAAATTCCTCTCCATCTAAATCCCTTACACTACGACAGTCCCAGTCTATGTTTGGGAAGTTAAAATCCTCTACCGTAACCAACCTATTATTCTTACAGAAAACTGAAATCTCCTTCCAAATTTCTTTCTCAATTTCCTGCTGATTATTAAGGGGTCTATAGTACAATCACAGTAAGGTGATCATCCCTTTCTTATTTCTCAGTTCCACCCAAATAGCTTCCCTGAGTGTATTCCCAGGAATATCCTCCCTATGTACAGCAGTAATGGTATCCCTTGTCAAAAACACCACCTCCCCTCCTCTCTTGTCCCCCTTTCTATCCTTCCTATTGCATTTGTATTCTTAACATTAAGCTGCTAGTCCTGTCCATCCCTGAGCCACATTTTTGTAATTGCTATGATATCCCAGTCCCATCTTCCGAACCATGCCCTGAGTTCATCTGTTAGGTCTCCTGCATTGAAGCAAATGCAGTTTAATTTATCAGTCCTACCTTGTTTTCTCCTTTGCTCCTGCCTGGCCTGACTGACTCGCTCCCTTTCCCAACCGTACCAGTCACCGATTGACCTCTTTCCTCGCTATCTCCCTGGGTCCAACCCCTGCCACCATACTAGTTTAAATCCTCCCGATAAGCTCTCGCAAATCTCCTTGCCAGTGTATCAACCCTCTTCCAATTCAGGTGCAGGCCGTCCTTCTTGTTTAGTCACTTCTACCCGAGAAAAGATTCCAATGATCCAAAGATGTGAACCCTTCCTGTACACCAACTCCTCAGCCATGCATTCATCTGCTCTATCATCCTATTCCTGCCCTCACCAGCTCAAATCACCAGGAGTAATCCAGATATTACTCCCCTCAAGGAATTCCTTTTTAAGTTCCTGCCTAACTTTCTATATTCACCTTCAGAATCTCATCCTTTTCCCTTCCTATGTCATTAGTTCCAATGTGTACAATGAGCTCCTGCTGGTCCCTCTCCCCCTTGAGAGCACCCTCTCTGAGGTATCCTTGATCCTGGTACTATGGAGGCAACATACCATTCTGATTTTTTGCTGCTGGCTACAGAAACATCTGTCAGCGCCTCTAACTAGAGAGTCCCTATCACAATCAATTGCTTGGAAGCTGACAGACCCCTTATTACAGTACAGCCTGTCTTATTACCAGAAACGTGGCTGTTCATGTTACATTCCCTGAGAGTCCATTACCCCCTACATTTTCCAAAACAGCAAACTTGTTTGAAATAGGGATAGCCATAGAAGACTCCTGCACTACCTGCCTACCTCTCCAATCTTTCCTGGAGTTCACCCACCTACCTGACTGTATCTGCGGCTTTTCTTCCATCCTATAACTGCCATCCATCACCGTCCCCTAGCTCGTCTAAATTTCTCATTGCCTCTAACTGCCGCTACAACCAATCTATATGATCTTATAGGTTTCGCAACCAAAGACACTTCCTGCAGACATAATCATCAATAACATGGAAACTCTCCCTAAACTCCCACATCCTACAGGAAGAGCATTCCACTCTACTGAAGGCCATCTTTGCTCCTTCACAATCTATAGATTCAGAAAAAAGCATTGTCTTTTTGTTCTTTAAAAAGAGCTCCAGACTAACTTCATACATACAGTTTATATTTTTAAAATTTAATCAAGAAAGAGCACACTCTATTCACTATTGCTGACTGACAGCAGGGTTACATTTAAGAACTGTTCCTGTGCTGTGAGCTCTCCCACACAGGTTCCTCCAAAGTCAGCTGTGAATTGTGATGTTTGTGAATTCCAATGTCCAGAGATACATGAACTCAAACAGCAGAGGCAGTAACTGTGCAGATTCACTGTTGTGTCAGTTAGCAATGTAAGTTTCTTTTTCTCTCTCCCTCACCGACCAACAGTTCTCTCTGTCCTCTTTGCTCCTATCTCAAGTCCCACTTTCCCAGTGTATATGCCACTCTCAGTCTTTCTATCTTTGGCCTAGATGTTCAGAGTAGTGAGGAGAGTCCTAGGATCTTTACAAAATATTCTATTCTGAAAGACATTCCCATTTCTGGCAAATCTTCCATTATAGAAGCCTGACAACAGCAACGACATGTGAAGTCAGTACTAAGTTTAAACAGGCTCCATTTTAATTCTAAAAAGGATCTTATCCTATGTGAGTTACAAACTTTTACAGTTGACTTATGTGTTCATAAAGGGCACATAAGATATGTAGGAATTGTAATTTGTGAAGCTTTTTAAATATCCTGCACTTTTTAAAAATAACACTGCCTGCATGAGTTGAAAAAAAACGTTACTAGCAGCTTCAATCTCAGTTTGCTTTCATTATACATTAAATCTGCTGGTCTGCTTTCAACAATCTTTCGTTATTAAAGTGGGAGAGTTTTAAGTTCACAGTTGCATTGATAACTCAAACAAAGAAACATCTGATTTTAATGTGGAGTTATAAATAGAAACTTTTATTTTTATAAGTGAGTAAGTAGGTTAGGGGATTTAAGTGTATTTAATGATCTTTCATGAATGAGTATTTATTCTGCATAGCGAAGTCTGTGATAGGTATTAACTTTGTTTAAGTTAATCTCAGCATGGCTACAAGGTTTATGCAAGGTGGCTAGTTGGTGAGTTGACATGGCGGGCGAAACCACAAAGCGCAGTGGTTGTTGGGTATGAGTTTTCACTAAATTGGGGTAGAAGTTACTGGAGTCATTAGTCGGCACAGGGGCCACCAACTACTGTTGAAGTTTATGAACTGACAGTTGATCTATTTCAGCTTTTGTTTGGAATAAAAAGCAACATATGATCAATTTCTTGGTGTTTTAAGAGTTTGTCCCTTGGTAATGAGATGCTAGATTGGCATGTTTGATATTACAAAAGCAAAAGTGTACTGAAATAAATGATCTATATCTCTAAATTTATAGTACTCTGGGATTGAATCAAAATATTATCTGGAGTTATTTTGATTTAGAAACATACTGTGCTATCCAAGATTAAAATAAAGCAAAATGAAACAGTAAAATTATCATGCAGTTTAATCCAGACTTAAGTCTGTTTCCGACATAGAGGAAGACCATTTGGTTCATTTAAGTCTATGCCAGCTCTGTGCAGGGCAGTTTAATCACTCCTGTTCCCCTACTCTATCAATGTAGCCCCTTAACGTCATTTCTCTCAAGGGGTTATCTAATTTTCATACCATTCCTCATCTCTCCAAATATTTTAAGACACCTAGAAAGATCACATGCCTGAGAACTAGAGTTGTAATGAAATATTGGGTTCTTAGCTTGGGATAACAATTATTTTGTTTATTCCTTCATAAGGCATGAATGTTACTGACTGGGCCAACGTTATCACCCATTCTTAATTGTCCTTAAAATAATGCTGAACCATGCTCTTGAACCACTGTACGTTCTTGGGGTGAAGGGACATCCACAGTGCTATTAGGAATAAAGCTCCAGGATTCTGACCAGCAACACTGAAGGAATTATGCTTTTTTCATGTCAGAAAGGCACGTGGCTTGGAGCATGATGCTATTCCAATGTGTCTACTGCCCTTGTTCTTCTAGATAATAGTGATGATGAAGGAGCCTCTGTAGTACATCATGTGTGGATGATACACAGACTGAAAATCTAAGATTGTAAATGTGGTGCCAGTTAAGTGGTTGGCTTTTTGCTTGGATGATATCAAGCTTTTCAGTGTTGTCTAAGCTGTACTTATCCAGCGAAATGGAGCGTACTCACGCCTGTACATGATTGTCATTCTTGATGAAGAACTTATGCTTGAAATGTCGACTCTCCTACTTCTCGGATGCTGCCTGACTGGCTATGCTTTTCCAGTGCCACACTTTTTGACTCATAGATGGTTGACATGGTTTGCAGAGTCAACAGGTGAGTTACTCACTGAAGAATTCCCAGTCTCTGAATTCCCTGTTTTTGTAGCCACAGTATTTGTATGGCCATCCCAGTTTAGTTTCTAGCCATGGTGACTACCCGAGATTTTGAGTTTGCTGTTTAGTGATTTAATGCCATCGAAGGTCAAGGGGAGATGATTACATTCTCTCTCTTTGGAGATGATTGTTATGTGGCAGAAATGTTACTTGCTAACCATCAGCTTAAGATTGAAAGTTGTCCAGGTACTGCTGCACATGGAATCAGACTGCTTCAGTTCTGAAAAGTCATAAATGGCATTGAACACATTGTGCAATCATCAGTATGTATTCCCACTTCTGACCTTATTGAGGGAAGGACATGTCCTGTTAATGCAGCTTTGTCGGAGGGCTTTACCCTCAGGATCTGAGATGAATGATCTTAAACAAAAGCAACAATCTTCCTTTGTGTGCTGGATATGACCTAATCAACACCCAACCAACCCTGACTCCCACTGAGACCAGTTTTGGTAAGATTTCATGATGTCATACCTAGTCAAATAATGCCTGTTGTCAAGGAAGTCACACTCTTCCATCTATTTGGTTTATTTTTGGACCAAGGCTGTAATGAGATTAAACCTGAGTGGCTTTGGCAGAACCCAACTTATGCTTCAGTGAGCAGGTTGTTGCTGAGTAAGTATCACTTGATAGCACTATCAAGTGATTGATAGCACTATCAATCACACCTCTCATCACTTTGCCTATGTTCATGAATAGACTGAATGGGTGGCAGTAGGGTATGTTGTATTTTTCCTGCTTTTAGTGATAGGACTTTGCTGGGCAATTTTTCCACACTATCAGGTAGATGCGGAACTGAAACAGCTTGCCGAGAGGTGTGGCTAGTTGTGGAACACAAAGTTTCAGTACGATTGTGAATATTGTCAGGGCCTACAGTACCTTCAACCATTCTTTATCATCATATGAAGTGAATGGAACTGCAGAAGACTAGCATCTATAATGCTGGGAACTTCAGGAGGAGATAGAGGTGGATCAACCACTTGATATTTATGGCTGTAGATAGTTTTTAATGCTTTAATGCTCCCTTTGCTCTGATGTGCTTGGCTCTTCCATCAGGATATCATAGATATTGTGCAGGCCTTGTTGCATTTAGACATTGATTTCTTCAGTATCTGAGGAGTCGTGACTGGTACTGAACATGGTGGGATCATTAACAAACATTCCCACTTCTGACCTTATGATTGGAGGGAAGGTTATTGTGAAGCAGCTGAAGATGGTTGGACCTGGGCTAACAACCTGAGGAACTTCTGCAGCAATGAGTGACCACCAACAACCACAACCATCGCCCTTTGTGCCAAGTATGTCTCCAGCTATTGGAGATTTTATTGGTTGAACTCTAGACTAATACAATGGCATGGAGCTTGCTGGAGTTGTACTGAAGATCAGATGAATATCTAGTGAAACTGTTGAAGGTTACAGGCCATATGTGAAAGATGGAATCTACATGGACCATGTCACAGGCATTTGTGTGCATGGCTTCCTCCAGTTGAGAGATTTACAACTCTTGTAGAGAACCAGATCTAGCACATCACCCAGTAGATGCCAGGGATATGTGCAATTATGCATATCATTCCCTTGACCACAAATTCAATGCAACAGTGGCAAAGCAGGAGGGGTAAAGAAACCACTACCATCTTCTTCAGTTGCTATTCCAACTCGAGAATGGAGGTACACATTTGTCTTACAAGAGAAGAGGGGCATTTTCCGCTTGCATCTGGGGTTTTCTTGCAAGGTGCTGAATGTGCACCTGCAAGAATCCCTTCAATATGCTGGGGTCCTCCAGGCCTCAAGCAGGTATGGGGCATCCATGAGTGTAATTCCACTTGGCAACCCAGTCAACAATCTGCCTCCAATCCATTTGTTAATGTAGGAGTTGCCCATGTGGAAACAGGGTGAAGGGAAGACGGGTAGCTTTGATCAAGTCCAGGATACCATGGACTAGTATTGGACCCAATTGCTGCAACCCTCTGCCACAAGTCTACTCTCCCTTTCTGTAGCTTGCCGAAATAGAGGCTGGCCCTCTTTGTCTTGTTGCTGCAATAGTGCCTCTAGCACCTGATCCTGCCTCTCTCTGTCCCATTCTTCCTCCGCAAGGGATCCATGAGGTTTAGATAGACAAGGTTATTGATTGATCAGTTTTGTGCATTGTCCTTGAAGAATATTTCCCCATGAATCCTGGATAGGTAACTCCTTTAGACTCAACTGCAAGAACAGTATGGGGGCCTTGTT
The DNA here is from genome assembly GCF_037043375.1 of Chiloscyllium plagiosum. Lineage (NCBI taxonomy): Eukaryota > Metazoa > Chordata > Chondrichthyes > Orectolobiformes > Hemiscylliidae > Chiloscyllium > Chiloscyllium plagiosum. The sequence continues at coordinate 60,937,429 of NW_028270142.1, forward strand.
AAAAAGCCATAACAACAACTTGCTCCTCTGAGGTTAACCACAGACTTCTTCCTATCAATCTAACCTCCACATTTCATTCTGGCAGTGACCTCCTCTCCCTTTTCTTCCTAATATGACTGACTTCCACAGGTTAACCTATGGCAGCTATTTATAATCTTTGTTGATTCAAAACCAAGCACTAATTCACAATCTGCAGCATTTAGGTGAGTCAACTGACTATACAGATGGTATAATTTGCTCCCTGCCACATCCTAGCCATAGTGTTGCCCTGTAGGATTCCCACTACTGACACATCACAGACGCATCATCATGCCTTCAGGATTCTACTCCAGTGTTTTCATTTCACATTGCCCCCGCTTCGTAATCATTGAATCATAGAACCCCACAGTGCAGACTGAAACCATTCAGCCCCTCGAGTGTGCACCACCCCACCAAAGAACATCCCAACCATGCCCATCTACATTCCACAACCCTGCATTTACTGATGTTTATTCCACCTAGCCTGCACATCCCTGGACATGACATGGCAATTTAGAATGGCCAATCCACTAAACCTACACATCATGAATTGTGAGAGGAAACTAGAGCACCCAGAGGAAACCCATGCAGATATTGGGAGAATATGCAAATTCCATACAGACAGTCGTCCGAGATTAGAATTGAACCTGGGTCCCTGACGCTGTGCAGCATTAATGCTAACCACTGTGACCCTTAAAAAAGGTTACAACTGTACATTTAGAAAACCTCATGAAAAACTAAGAAGCTGATAAGAAAAGGGAGATTAGAATACAAACGCAATCTGGCAAAAGAAAAAAACATGAAAATAGGTATATAAAAAGGAAACATTTGGCTGAAACAAATGTAGCTATAATAAAGATTAGGAGATGCCGGTGTTGGATTGGGGTGTACAAAGTTAAAAATCACACAACACCAGGTTATAGTTCAACAGGTTTAATTGGAAGCACACTAGCTTTCGGAGCGACGCTCCTTCATCAGGTGATAGTGGAGGGCTCGATTGTAACACAGAATTTATAGCAAAAATTTTCAGTGTGATGTAACGGAAATTATACATTGAAAAATTGACTGTCTGTTAAGCCTTTTATCTGTTAGAATACAGTGATAGTTTCACTTCTTTCATGTGTAAATCACAAAACCTTTTTTTAAAGTTGCATTCTCAGGTTAGCTGTTAACAATGGTGATAGCTAGACAATATGTTGAAGGTGTTAGCCCCCTGTGTTCTCTGTCTATGACCTGATGTTTAGATTGATTCTAATCTAAAAAATGAGATAACAGAGTTTTATATAAATTCATGCAGTTTTTGAGCTCAGAGTTCTACATGAGTGTATGCAGTTTTTGAGCAAAGTGCAATGCTACTCTGCAAGTACAAATTCACCCCACAAAATATATGTGTGCATGTGGGTCTTTGTCTGTCTGTGTGTGTGTGTGTCTGTCTGTCCGGGGTGGGGGTTGTGAGTGTGAGAAAGTGTGTGTGTGTAGTGAGTGCAGAGTGTCTTAAGTCTGTGAGGGGGTGTATGTGTGAGTGTGTGTGTCTATAAGGGTATGTGTGGGTGTCTGTGTGTACCTGTGTCCGTGTGTATGTGAGAGTGTGTGGTGTGTGTGTAGGAATATGTGTGTGTGTGTGTGTGTAGGAATATGTGTGTGTGTGTGTGTGTGTAGTGCAATGGTGATCATCTGTAATGTGACATGAACCCAAGGTCCTGGTTGAGGCCCTCCCTATGGGTACCGAACTTAGCTATCAACCTCTGCTGCCTGTCCCGAAGTCCACCTTGAAGGATGGTCACCCGAAGGTCCGAGGCCGAATGTCTTGGACCACTGAAGTGTTCCCCAACTGGGAGGGAACCCTCCTGTCTGTTGAACACTACAGGCAACTACCAGCTGATCCGACCAAAGAACACACTGATCAGAACTTTGTATCCAGTCCTTCAGAGCTCCATACGCGCCCACGTACTTCTCGTTTAGGCGACTTCTACTGCCTTCCAAAGGTACACAAAGCCAACACACCGGGACGTCCCATTGTGTCGGGCAATGGGACCCTATGTGAGAATCTCTCTGGCTACGTGGAAGGCATCTTGAAACCTATTGTACTGGGGATCTCCAGCTTCTGTCGCGACACTACGGGTTTCTTACAGAAACTCAGCACCTACGGACCTGTCGAACCGGGAACATTCTTCGTCACAATGGACGTTTCCACACTCTACACCAGCATCCCCCACAAGGATGACATCGCGGCAACAGCCTCAGTACTCAACATCAACAACTGCCAGTCTCCAAACACCATCCTACAACTCATCCGCTTTATTCTCAATCATAACGTCTTCACCTTTGACAACCAATTCTTCATCCAGACACACGGTACAGCCATGGGGACCAAATTTGCACCCCAATATGCCAACATTTTTATGCACAGGTTCGAACAAGATTTCTTCTCTATGCAGGATCTCCAATGTACGCCAGGTACATTGATGACATTTTCTTCCTCTGGACCCATGGTGAGGAGTCACTGATAAAACTACACAGTGACATCAACAAGTTTCATCCCACCATCAAAATCACCATAGACTACTCTCGACTCTCTGTCTCATTCTTGGACACGTGCGTCTCCATCAAGACGGACATCTCAGCACCACACTACCGCAAACCCACAGACAACCTTACAATGCTACACTTCTCCAGCTTCCACCCAAAACATATTAAAACAGCCATTCCCTATGGACAAGCCCTACGCATACACCGGATCTGCTCAGATGAGGAGGAACGTGATGGACACCTGGAAGTACTCAAGGATGCCCTCACAAGAACGGGGTACGATGCTCAACTCATCGCCCGCCAAATCCGACATGCCACAGCAAGGAACCGTAATGACCTCCTTAGGGGACAGACACATGCTGCAACTGACAGGGTACCCTTCGTTGTTCAGTACTTCCCAGGGGCTGAAAAATTACGCCATTTTCTTCGTGACCTGCAACACATTATCAATGAGGATGAGCACCTCACCAAGACCTTCCCCACACCTCCACTACTTGCCTTTAAACAACCGCTAAACCTCAAACAGATCATTGTTCGTAGCAAACTGCCCGGCTCTCAGGACAACTCCATACAACCCTGTCACGGTGGACGCTGCAAGACGTGTCAGATTGTGGGCATAGATACCACTATTACGCGTGGGAACACCTCCCACCTTGTACATGGCAGGTACTCATGTGACTCAGCCAACGTTGTCTATCTTATATGTTACAGGCAAGGATGCCCAGAGGCATGGTACATTGGGGAAACCGAGCAAAGGCTACGGCAATGGATGAATGGGCACCGCACAACAATCAACAGACAGGAGGGTTCCCTCCCAGTTGGAGAACACTTCAGTGGTCCAGGACATTCAGCCTCGGACCTTCGGGTGACCATCCTCCAAGGTGGACTTCGGGACAGGCAGCAGAGGAAAGTGGCCGAGCAGAGGCTGATAGCTACGTTCGGTACCCATAGGGAGGGCCTCAACCGGGACCTTGGGTTCATGTCACATTACAGGTGATCGCCATTGCACTACACACACACACACACACACACACACACACTCTCACATACACATGGACATAGGTACACACAGACGCGCACACAGACACCCATACACATCCTTATAGACACACACACTCCCACGCTCACACATGCACCCCCCTCACAGACTTAAGACATTCTGCACTCACTACACACCCACACACTTTCTCACACTCACAACCCCCACCCCAGACAGACAAGACACACACAGACATTGCACTTTGCTCAAAAACTGCATACATTCATGTAGAACTCTGAGCTCAAATACTGCATGAATTCATATAAAACTCTGTTATCTCACTTTTTAGATTAGAATCAATGTAAACATCAGGTCATAGACAGAGAACACAGGGGGCTAACATCTTCAACATATTGTCTAGCTATCACAGCTAACCCAAGAATGCAACTTTAAAAAAAAGGTTTTGTGATTTACACATGAAAGAAGTGAAACTATCACTGCATTCTAACAGATGAAAGGCTTAACAGACAATCAATTTTTCAATGTATAATTTCCGTTACATCACACTGAAAATTTTTGCTATAAATTCTGTGTTACGATCGAGCCCTCCACTATCACCTGATGAAGGAGCGTTGCTCCGAAAGCTAGTGTGCTTCCAATTAAACCTGTTGGACTATAACCTGGTGTTGTGTGATTTTTAGCTGTAATAAAGGCAGAGTCAGGAGAATTTATAATGGGCAAAGGAGAAATTGACCATAGTGTTAGGTGCATTAGTCAGAGGGAAATGGGTCTGGGTGGGTGGCGTCGGTGTGGACTTGTTGGGCTGAAGGGCGTAATAGTGGTATCTATGCCCACAATTTGACACGTCTTGCAGCGTCCACCGTGACAGGGTTGTATGGAGTTGTCCTGAGAGCCGGGCAATTTGCTACGAACAATGATCTGTTTGTGGTTTAGCGGTTGTTTAAAGGCAAGTAGTGGAGGTGTGGGGAAGGTCTTGGTGAGGTGCTCATCCTCATTGATAATGTGTTGCAGGTCACGAAGAAAATGATTTGTGCCTGTTTTCACTGAGGAAGATGCAAGAAATCCCCTAGAACTAGAGACCTAAGTACCGAAAAAGAATGAGGAGGAAGGAAATTATTGTTTTAAAGGAAACTATACTAGAGAAATAAATGGGGCTGAAAGTTGATGAATACCCAGGACCTGATATTCTACTTCCCAAAGTATTGAAAGATGTGGCTATAGAGATAGTCAATGTATTAGTGATTTTTTTTTTAAAGATTCCCTACAGTGTGGAAACAGGCCCTTCAGCCCAACAAGTCCACACCGACGCCACCCACCCAGACCCATTTCCCTCTGACTAATGCACCTAACACTATGGTCAATTTAGCATGGCCAATTCACCTGGCCTGCACAAGAACCCAGGTCCCTGGCGCTGTGAGGCAGTAGTACTAACCACTGGGCCACTGTGTTGCACATTCTCCCCTTGTCTGCATGGGTTTCCTCCTGGTGCCCCGGTTTCCTCCCACAGTCCAAAGATGTGCAGGTTAGGTGAACTGGTCATGCTAAATTGCCCATAGAGTTAGGTGCATTAGTCAGGGATAAATATGGGGAATGGGTCTGGGTGGGTTACTCTTTGGAGGGTCGGTGTGGACTAGTTGGGCCGAAGGGCCTGTTTCCACACTGTAGGGAATCTAATCTATGGACTGTGGGAGGAAACCGGAGCACCTGGAGGAAACCCATGCAGACACTGGGAGAATGTGAAAACTCCACACAGACAGTAGCCCGAGGCTGGAATCCAACCAAGCTCCCTGGTGCTGTGAGGCAGCAGTGCTAACCACTGAGCCACCATGCTGCCCCATTATCTTCCAAAATTCAATAGATCTGGAATGATTCCTGTGGATGGAAAGTGGAAAATGTCAAGAAGGGAGCAAGAGAGAAACCAGAACTAAGATCTGTTAGTTCAAATCAATGGTAGCAAAATGCTAGAATCTATTAAACAGATTGAGATGAGTCTTATTGGCCATAGTCAACATGGATTTGCGAATGGGAAATCATGTTTGACAAACTTGTTGGATCAGTTCTTGGATCAGTTGTTCAAAATATGTATCAATGATTTGGAGTTGGGAACCAAAATGTAATATTTCCAAATTTGCATGTGATTACAAAGCTAACCAGGAATAAGTACCGTGAGGAAAATGTAAATGGGGATTGGACAGGTTTCATTAATAGGCAAGAACATGGCAGATGGAATATAATGTGGAAAAATATATGATTATTCACTTAGGCAGGAGAAACAGCTGTGCAGATTATTTCTTAAATGGTAAGAGGCTAGTAAGTGTAGATGCAAGAGACCTGGGTGAGTCAATGAAAGCTAATGTGTAAATTATAGGAAGACAAATGAAATGTTAGCTTTTATTGTAAGAGTTGAGTACAGGAATAGTTAAATATTGCTTTAATTGTATGGTAGCTTGGTTAGACCACACCTGGAGAACTGTGTGCAGCTTTGCTCTCCTTATCTTGGGAAAGAAATTACTACCTTGGAGGCGGTGAAATGAAGGTTCATCAGATTGGTTTCCAGGGTGGTAGAACAGTCTTATGAAGAGAGATTTGGCAAACTTGGTTTGCATTCTCTAGACTTTCAAAGATGAAAACTGATCTAATTGAAACATACAAAATATTTAAAAGGATGGAAATGGATAAGATGTTTCTGCTGTTTGGGTAGTCTGAAGCCATGGGGCACTATTTAAAAATAAGCAGAATGCCACTTAGGTCAGAGATGAGGAGAAATGATTTTACCCAGAAAGTTGTGAACCTTTGGAATTGTCTACCACAGGGGCTGTGGAAACTCAGTCTTTGAGTGAGCATAAGGCAGAGGTGAATAGATTTATAATTACCAGTGGTGGAGAAGTTATGGGGATGCTGCGAGTAAAAGGCATTGATGTGTTCCATTTTCAATGATCGTATTGAATGGTAGGGGTGCCCTGACAGGCTGAATGGCCTACTCTTGTTCCTAGGTAATCAGGAAGAGTTTCGTCAAAGGGAATTTACATTTAACCAATTTATTGGAGTTTTTTAAGGGAAATAAAATATGCTGTGGATAAAGGGGATCCTGTAGATATACTGCACCTGGATTTCCAGAAAGCATTTAATAACATTATTACTGAAAATAAAAGTTTATGGAGGTAACATATTTGCAAGCATAGAAAATTGGCTGGCTGTCAATAATAGACATTATGCATAAATAAGGATTTGTCTAATTGGCAGGAATCCTGCAGGGACTTGGCTGGGCCTTCAATGTTTATAAATGAGTTAAGTAAGGGAGCAAAGACAAGGTAGCTACAGTCACAAATGACACTAAATAGATAGCCATGATGTGGAGGTGCCAGTGTTGGACTGGGGTGGACAAAATTGAAAATCACACAACACCAGGTTATAATCCAACAGAACTATTTGAAAATACAAACTTTTGGAGTACTGCTCCTTCATCAGGTAGTTAGTGGGGCAGGATACATAGGACACAGAATTTACAAGTAAAAGATCGAAGTAAAATATGACTGATGTGACATATTACACAAACCTAGATGGCTGTTAAGTCTTTCCACCAAACAGGTAAGAAAATATGTTGCGAAGAAGACATATGGATTTTGCAGCATGGTATAGATTGTTTAAGTGAGCAGGTAAAAATCTGGTTGGTAGAGTACAATGTAGGAAAATGTGAAGTTATTCACTTTGGCGTGGAGAATGAAAAAGCTGAGCATTATTTAAATGGAGAACCGCATCAGAATTCTAAAATGCAGAACGATTTAGGTGTTCTAGTGCAGTTGGTTTTTAATACATTTGTAGGATGTGAGTATTGCTGACTGACCAGCATTTATTGCTCATCCTGAGTTGTGCTTGAGAAGGTAGTGGTGAGCTGTCTTCTTGAACTACTGGAGTCTACATGCTGTAGATGGACTCACAATGCATGAGTTACAAAATGTTAGTATGCAGGTAAAGCATGAAATCAAGAAGGCTAATGTTATGTTATCGTTTTCCACGGGAGGAAATGAAAGATTTTATGCTTTAACTATAGAGTATTGTTGAGGCCACATCTTAGTATTATGAGAAACTCCTTTTTACAGGAAGGATGTAAATAGACTTATAGAGATGCACAGCACAAAAACAGACACGTTGGTTCAACTCATCCATGCCAACCAGATATCCTAAATTAATTTAGTCTCATTTGTCAGTATTTGGCCCATATCCCTCTAAACTGTTCTTATTCATACCCCCATCCAGATGCCTTTCCATTGTACCAACCCCCACCACTTTCTCTTGCAGCTCATTCCATAAGCACACCACCCTCTGCATAAAAGTTGCCCCCAAGGTCCCTTTTAACTCTTTCCCCTCTCACCTTAAACCTTTTCCCTCTAGTTTTAGATTCCCCTAACCTTGGCTATTCACCCTATCCATGCCCCTCATGCTTTAAACACTTCAATAAGGTCACCCATCAGCTCCAGAGAAGACAGCACCAGCCTATTCAGCCTCTTCTTATAGCTCAAACTGTTCGATTCTGGTTTCATCCTTGTAAATTTTTTCTGAACCCTTTCAAGTTTCACAATTTTCTTCCAAAAGGACCAGAATGTGAAAGAGGTGGTTCAGAGCAAATTATTAGATTGATACCTGATGAGTAAGTTAATCTTATGAGGCTCTGAAACCTTGTACTTCCAAATAAATCTGTTGGACCATAACCTGGTGTTGTGTGGTTTTTAACTTTATTAGGATAGGTTGATCCGGCTGGGATGATTTCCAGAAATTTAGATGAAAACAATGACTGCAGATGCTGGAAACCAGATTCTGGATTAGTGGTGCTGGAAGGGCACAGCAGTTCAGGCAGCATCCGAGGAGCAGCAAAATCGACGTTTCAGGCAAAAGCTCTTCATCAGGAATAAAGGCAGAGAGCCTGAAGCGTGGAGAGATAAGCTAGAGGAGGGTGGGGGTGGGGAGAAAGCAGCATGGAGTACAATAGGTGAGTGGGGGAGGGAATGAAGGTGATAGGTTAGGGAGGAGGGTGGAGTAGATAGGTGGAAAAGAAGATAGGCAGGTAGGACAAGTCATGGGGACAGTGCTGAGCTGGAAGTTTGGAACTAGGGTGAGGTGGGGGAAGGGGAAACGAGGAAACTGTTGAAGTCCACATTGATGCCCTGGGGTTGAAGTGTTCTGAGGCGGAAGATGAGGTGTTCTTCCTCCAGGCGTCTGGTGGTGAGGGAGCGGCGGTGAAGGAGGCCCAGGACCTCCATGTCCTCGGCAGAGTGGGAGGGGGAGATGAAATGTTGGGCCACAGGGCGGTGTGGTTGATTGGTGCGGGTGTCCCAGAGATCTTCCCATAAACCGCTCTGCTAGGAAGTCAGAGGTGAGTTGATTCCTGACTGCTCTTGTCGATGTTTCCCCTGAGGGTAAGCACAGAGCTAAGTGGGATTATTTTAAAATCAGGAATCACTCTTTTAGGTCAGTAGTGAATGGGAGTTTTGCTCCCCCCTCAGAGTCATAAGAGTTTGAAACTCTCTGCTTTAGAATGTTGTGGAATGGGTCATTGAATATTCTTAAGACATCGGTAGATAGATTCTTGTTTGGCAAGGGCGTAAAAGGTTCTTGGGGTACATGGGAATGTGGAATTTGAAATGTAACAGATAACAGCCATGCTCGAAGGGCTGAACTGTCCATCTCCACACTTATTTTGTGAGAGTTTAGGGGAGCTTGCGAGACATTAGGATAATGCTCATGGGGATGGGAAAGATGAGAGGCAACTTCAATGGAAACATTGTAGGGAGGGGTTACCATTTGGCAAATAAGTGTTTGAGGTGGTTTTTATGTTGGAATAACTTGCTCTGATTCCTCTTGAGATTTTTTTTTAAGCACTACATTTTGATTTTTGGGGGCAACTTCTTCACTATTACATTCACTTATTTCATGACATTTTGTTTAGTAACAATACCTTCTGTATTTATGGTGAAACATGGGTAGTTGGACTCTCACACAAACAAATCAGAATAATTCATCAACATATTCAATAAGTATCAACTCTCTACTAAACCTAAGGTTACAGAATGAAACCATTAATTCCATAGACACCACAGTATTTGAACTGGTACAAAATAGCAGCCCTAAATTACAACAAAGATTTCCTTCCCCCAAATTAACAGACACACAAATCTATACTTGAAACGCCACCGCACTACCTATCTTCCGCAGACTGGTGGAAGTTGCAACTAATGCATTTCTGTCACATATGAACAAAGCTGGAACTTTTTAACCAGACCATTACAGACTTAATTACTGCACCTTGGATCCCAATTTAGATTTAAATTTAATTGCTGACAAGTGTTCATTGTGGTAGGATCTACTACTTTTTTTTGCCAAGTTTGGTAGCTCCTGAACTTGGACAGGTCTACAGTAGACATTCCACATTCATTTGCAAGGAATTCATTACCTCAGTGACTTGAAACTTTCTCAGATCCCAGCTAACTGAGTACTCCCTGGTAGGTAGATTTGAAACCGTTCACTCTATTTTCAGCCTGCTCCTCGTTCCCACCTCCATTGCAGTCTTCTTTACCACTCATAATGCTCATAGCCTGGTTGTCCCATTCGATCACCCTGGCTTCTTTTCCCACCCACTTCCTTAGCAGCCTCTGAATTTCATCATACCTCTCCTTTTCTCCCAAACCCCTTGCAGCCTCCTTCTGACCCATACTCTTTTTGCAGCCTTCCTCATCCCTGTACCCCTTCTCGAGTTTCCTTCTTATCCCTACTCCTCCTGCAATCTCCTTCACAGCCATTTCAATTCTTTCATTGTTTTTGAAATGTGTGGCGGTCCTGAAAGATATAATATAAATGTAAACCTTTCCTGCTGCATTTGATTCAATTTACAAAGAAAGTCTACTATTTACCCCAGTCAAAATTTCCCATCCCTTTAAAGAAACAGGTAGGCTTCCAGTAGAAGTTATAAATTAAGATTGGCTCTCTGCTGATACGACCAATCAATGCTGCAAGTCAACACCAGTTGCACACAGAAATCATAATAATGAGCAGGTAGCACTTAGATCAAATGTACTCTGGTTTTTCACATATAATTGTCCCTGCATGCACTTTTGATGGTTAACCAATTTAGCCCTCAATATTTGTGACAATGCTGAATTCTCTCATTATTGCTTTGATGCATCAACCCAGGTTATGTACTCAAATAATTGAAATTGGGTTTGAAATCTCAAGCTCAGAGTCAGAACTAAATGGTACCACTGAACCAAGCTGACAACTATAGGTAAATATATGTAGTTATAATTTAATAACAATATAATTTGGATTAAAACAAGTAAAATGTCAGAAATAACAAAAACATTATATTTAAAGTCACTTGAAGCTACTTTAAAAATATTTGTTATTGAATTTTTAGTAGCCTGTTAGAAGAAAGCTATGATTGCTTTTTTTACATAACAAGATGGGGGATGGATGTAGATGTGAGAGCTGCTTCTTCTTTGAGGTATTTTCAGGGATGGAACCGCTTCCTCGAATTCTAGGAGCAGTAAATACTTTTTACATAAGCTGTTGTGTTGTTTTGGAACTTTGGGGTAAAAAAAGATGAAAACAACAGCATTTTAAAAAGGAGGAAGACAAAAAGGGGCAGTGACCACATAGACAGTGATTCAAACAGAGAAAGAAACCTGGACTGCTGTCTCATCTGGCAGTAACCCGCCATATCTGCTGCCTTCGCTATCTGTTTTCAAGCATCTCTGGACATCTGAGTTTGTTCCAAGAAAAATAAACAAACAGCGAAATTCACAGCTGACCTTGGAGAAACCTGTGGATTAGAGCTCACAGCAAGGAACAACTAATTGGCTTTTTAAAATGTGTAACTTTACTGGTTTTCTTTTGCAAATCTATAATAGTGAGTAGAGTGGGGCTTTTGTGATTGTGTTGTTATTGAGATCTGTCTCTTGATTAAATTTTAAAAATATGAATACATAGGTACTAAGCTAGTCTGGAACAGTTTCTAGAGCAGTAAGACTGCTATTTTCTGGGTCTGCAGAATTGGATGTGGGAAATTAGGACAGTTTCCATGTTACTGATGATTATGTCTGCAGGAGGTGTGTTTGGTTGAGAATCCTTTCGGATCGCATGGATCAGTTGGAGCAGCAGTTAGAAGCAATAAGGAATTTACAGGAGCTAGGGGGTGTGATGGCTGGCTGTTGCAGAGAAGGTGATAAATTGAAGATATAGTCAGGCTGATGGATGACTTCCAGGTAAGTTTGGAGAGGGAGGCAGGTATTAAAGGAGTCTTCTTTGGCTATCCCAGTGAAAATGTCAGGGGTGATGACTCTCAAGGGAGTACAACACTGACAGCCAGGTTTCTGGTACCAAGCTGGATCTAAAGTAATGAAGGGCACACCAGGTTCCAAGCGACTGATTGTGACAAGGGCCTCTCTAGTTAGAGGCACAGACAGACAATTCTGCAGCTGTCAACAAGACATCTGAATGGTATGTTGCCTCCCCAGAGCCAGGATCAAAAATATCTCGGAGAGGGTGCAGAATATTCTCGAAGGGGAGCAGGACCAACAGGAGGTGGTTCTACACATTGGAACTAACGACATATAAAGTAAAAAGGGTGAGACTCTGAGGAGACAATATAGGAAGTTAGGCAGGAATTTAAAAAGGAGGTCTTCAAGGGTAAAATTATCTGGATTATTCCCACTGCCATAAGCTAGTGAGGGCAGGAATAGGAGGATAGAGAAGATGAATGCGTGGCTGAGGAGCTAGTGCAGGGGAGAACGATTCACATTTTTGGATGATTGGAATGCCTTCTTGGGTAGAAGTGACTTGTATAAGGACAACAGATTGTATCTAAACTGAAAGGGGACTGAGATACTGGCAGAGAAATTTGCTAGAGCTGTTCAGGATGTAAACTCGTAAGGGGTGGTGGGACCCTGGGAGATAGTGCAGAAAGTGATCAGTCTGAGAATGGTGTGTTGCCTTCCCACAGCCAGGATCAAAGATACTCGGAGAGGGTGCAGAATATTCTCGAAGGGGAGCAGGACCAGCAGGAGGTCATTCTACACATTGGAACTAAGGACATAAGAAGTAAAAAGGGTGAGTCTCTGAGGAGACAATATAGGAAGTTAGGAGTTTAAAAAGGAGGTCCTCAAGGGTAAAGAGTAACTCAAACAGACAGGGTAGGCAGGAACAAAGTAGAGAATGAGGTAGGTCTGATAAATTAAACTGCATTTATTTCAATGCAAGAGGCCTAACAGGGAACACAGATGAACTCAGTATGGTTAGGAACATGGGACTAGGACATCATAGCAATTAGAGACTTAGCTCAGGGATGGCAAGAACTGGCAGCTTAATGTTCCAGAGTATAGATGTGATAGGATGGACAGAAAGGGGGGCAAAAGAGGAGTGGGAGTGGTGTTTTTGATTAAGGATAACATTATGGCTGTATTTAGAGAGTATATTCCTGGGAATATGTCCAGGAAAGTTATTTAGGTGGAACTGAGGAATAAGAAAGGGATGGTCACCTTATTGAGATTATATTATGGAACCCCCCCCCCGAATAATCAGCTAGAAATTAAGAAACAAATTTGTAAGCAGATTTCAGTTATTATAAGAATAATAAGATGGGTGTGGTAGAGGATTCTAACTTTCCAAACAAAGACTGGGACTGCCATAGTTTTAAGGGCTTGGACGGAGAGGAGTTTGCTAAGTGTGTACAAAAAAAGTGCTCTGATTCAGTATATGGTCATATTTATTAGAGAAGGTACAACATTTGACCTACATTTGGGAAATAAGGCAGGACAAGTGACTGAAGTGTCAGTGGGGGAGCACTTTGGGGCCACAATTCTATTAGTTTTTTTAAAAAGTGATGGAAAAGGATAGATTAGATCAAAAAGTTAAAGTTTTAAACTAAAGGAAGATCAATTTTGACAGTATTAAGCAAGCACTCTCAAATGTTGACAGGGGAACAGATGTTCACAGATAAAAGGATAGCAGGAAAGTTGGGAAAATGAGATAACCAGATTCCAGAGACAGTATGTTCCTGTTCGGATGAAGTGCAAGGCTGGTAGGTGTAGGTAATGCTGAATGACTAGAGAAATTGAGGTTTCGGTCAAGAATAAGAAGCAAGCATATGTCAGGTAGAGACAGCAGAAATTGAGAGATTTTCCAGAAGAGTATAAAAGCAGTAGGAGTATACTTAAGAGGAAAATACGGAGGGCAAACAGGGGACATGAGATAGTTTTGGCAAATATGGTTAAGGAGAATCCAAAGGGATTCTAAAAATACATTAAGGATAAAAGGGTAACTAGGAAGAGAATAGGACCCTTAAAGATCAGCAAGGTCACTTATGGGTGGAACTGCAGGAGATACTAAAAGAGTATTTTGCATCAGTGTTTACTGTGGAGAAGAATATGGAAGATAAAGAAAATGGGGAAACATCTTGAAAAATGTCCATATTATAGAGGAGATGATGCTGGACCGCTCAAAACACAAAAAGGTGAATAAAACCTGGGACTTAATCAGGTATACGTTAGAACTTTGTGGGAAGCTAGGAAAAAGATTGCTGGGTCCCTTCCTGAGACATTTGTATCATCAATAGCCACAGGTGAGGTACCAGAACACTGGAGGCTGGCTCACGGTGAGCCTAACATCACTGGCGGGCAAGTTGTTGGAGGGAATCCTGAGGGAGAGAATGTACATGTATTTGAAGAAGGGCTTATGCCCGAAACGTCGATTCTCCTGTTCCCTGGATGCTGCCTGACCTGCTGCGCTTTTCCAGCAACACATTTTCAGCATGTATTTGAAAAGGCAAGGACTTTTTAGGAATGGTCAACATGGCTTTCTGCGTGGGAAATCATGTCTCATGAACTTAAGTGAGTTCTTTGAAGATGTAACAAAGAGAATGGTTGAGGGTAGAGTGGTGGATGTGATCTATATGGACTTCAGTAAGACATTTGACAAGGTTCCTCATGGTAGACTGGTAGGCAAGGTTAGATCTCATGGAATACAGGGAGAACTAGCCATTTGGATACAGAACTGACTCGAAGGTGGAAGACAGAGGGTGGTGGTGGAGTGGCGCTTTTCAGATGAGGGGCTGTGACCAGTGGAGTGCCACAAGGATTGGTATAGGGGTCACTGTTTTCTGCCATTTATATAAATGATTTAGATGTGAAAATCGGAGATTTGGTTAGCAATTTTGCAGATGACACCAAAATTGGAGGTGTGGTAGACAGCGAAAAAGGTTACCTGTACAATGGGATCATGATCAGATGGGCCAGTGGGCCAAGGATTGGCACATGGAGTTTAATTTAGATGAATGCAAGGTGTTTCATTTTCAGAAAGGGAAGTCAGGGCTGGACTTATACACTTAATGATGAGGTCCTGGGGAGTGTTGCTGAACAAAGAGACCTTGGAATGCAGGTTCATAGTTCCTTGAAAGTGGAGTCAGAGGCAGGTAGAACAGTGACAACAACATTTGGTGTGCTTGCCTTTATTGGTCAGTGCATTGAGTATATGATTTGGGAGGTCATTTTGCAGCTGTACAGGTCAACGATTAGGCCTACTGGAATATTGCGTGCAGTTCTGGTCTCCCTGCTATAGAAAGGATGTTGTGAAACTTGAAAGGGTTCAGAAAAGATTTACAAAGGTGTTGCCACGGTTAGAGGGTCTTAGCTATAGGGAGAGGCTGAATAGGCTGGGGCTGTTTTCCCTGGCGCAGCAGAGGCTGAGGGGTGACCTTATAGGGGTTTATAAAATCAGGAGGGGCATGGATAAGGTAAATAGACAAGGTCTTTTCCCTGGGGTGGGTAAGTCCAAAACTAGAGGGCATAGATTTTAGATGAGAGGAGAAAAACATACAAGAGACCTAAGGGACAACTTTCTTTTTACACAGAGGGTGATGCGCGTATGGAATGAACTGCCAGAGGAAGTCATGGAGGCTGGTACAATTACTACATTTAAAATGCATCTGAATGGGTATATGAAGAGGAAGGATTTAGAGGGAAATGGCTGAAATGCTGGCAAATGGGACTAGATTTATTTAGGATATCTGGTCAGTTGGTGTGTATCACTATGACTCAAAAGACTGATTTAGGTTTTAGCATTCAAAGCACAAACAAATCAGCCATGGTGTTATTGATTAGTGAAGCAAACTGGAGGGGCTGAAAAGCCTACCTCTGCTCTAAATTCATATATTTGCAGATGTGGACTAGCGAGTGAACTGAGCAGATACATCGCAGATAAAATTTAGTGCGGAGATAAGTTGAATGACATGTTTTGGTAGGACGCGTGAGGAAAGAAACGAGAAATAAAATGATACATTTTTAGAGAGAGGACAGGAACACAAAGCCTGGGGTTGCACGTATACAGACCCTTGAAGGCATGAGGATAAATGTTGTGAAGAAACTACATTTGATATTCCGTGTCTATTAATAGAGGATTAAAAGCGAGAATGTGAAGTAAATTGAAACTGAGAACTGAGAGACTCAGAACTAAGCAAATACAGCAATTCAATTTTTCTTAGTGTTGACAGTGCCACCATGTGAAAAACAATTGAACTACATCTGATATTACAAAAATTGATTTTGATGAATTGAACACGTGACGCACACGCAAAAATTGTATACACAACTATTACAGATACGCATTTTCCCAAACATTGTATACACAACTATTACAGACATGCAGCACATGACCAGAGAACTTACTCCAATAAGTCTGGATTGTCCAACCTTTCCTCATCGGACCAATTTATTGCAGGCCTCAACCTAGTAAGGTTGAAATGATTTACTCACAATGTATTTGATCCTTCTTTGAATAATGAGACCTAAACCGCACAAGGAATTCGAGATGCGATCTGATGCTTGACGCAATGCTTAATTTCATAATTTCCTCTCATACCGAAGGATAGGTTCCCATTAGCCTTCTTAATTTTTACTGTACTTGCACATTAACCTTTTGTGACTCATGCTCTAGAACACATCAATCCCTCTGCATTTGGAATTCTGCAGTCTTTCACAGCTAATCCTTTACTTTTTTTTGTTCTTCCTGTCAAAATAACCAATTTTTTGTTTTCCCGAAATGCATTCTGTCTTGTATTTTTGCCCATTCACTCAACTTATCTACATTGCTCTGCAACCTTAAGCCCTCTTTACCATACTTTCTTACCTACTTTTGCATCATCTGCAAAGTTACTATGCCTTTGTTCCCCTCATTCCATTAACTGATATATATTATAAAAGTTGAGACTCCTGCAGGACCCTACTTGCCACATTCTGCCGATCAGAAAAAGCGTAACCCACCCATTCCCCTACATTTACCCATTCCCCTACATTTACCCCTTTACCTAACACTACGGGTAATTTCGGTAGCCAGCTAATCTTCTATCCATGCTAGTATGTAATTGAAACACTATGAGTTGCTGCTTTGCACAATTAACTTTTGTGGCACCTTATCAAATGCCTTCCTGAAACCTAAGTACCACATATCAACGGCTCCCTTTTATCCACAGCACGTTACTCCTTCAAAGAACTACTGTAAATTGGTTAAACAGGATTTCCCTTTAAGAAACAATGTTGACTCTTCCCAGCTACCTTTAATTTTTCTAGATGCCCAGCTATAGCATTCTTAATTATGAACTCTAAAACCATCATCACAACAGACTGCAAACTAATTGACCTATAGTTTCTTGCCTCCCTTCTTTCCTTCCTGAATGGAGGAATTCTGCTGTTTCCTTATTATCTTCCATTAACTTCCCATTCCTCACTCTCCAGAGGACACACAAATTTTATTTACTCTTCTACTTGTTAGGTATCTATAGAAACTCTTACAATCGATTTTTACATTGCTAGCTAGCTTCCCATCACACACTCATTTCTTTCTCATGATTAATATTTTAGTCATTCTCAGCTGTTCTTTACATTCTGACCAATCATCGGACCACTCATCTTTGTACCGTAGTGAAGAGGGATTTTAAAGAGGAGTCGGAGTCCCATGTTCAACAGCACAAATAGTGATCTTTATTCAGAGCTCCTTACCATCACAGCATGGGAGAGGACTCTAAGACACTCCACCCTTCCCAATAAGGTGCAGGATATTTATACATATAGCATTATTATGATTACACGCAACATTGACACATCCCCTCTGATCTACACATCCAATCCTGTGAGCACACAAGCAATGATAGACAACTTTGTGGTCAACCTTTGATCCTTCCATCATCTGATGATGCTTGCCAGCACCTTAATCACCTGTCCTTGAGCTCCTATGATGCACCTTATTGACCACATTCCAATATTGATTGCTATGTCCCTTCTTAGACACTTGCCAGTTGTATCCTATGCTTGCTTATTATTAATGACTTTTCAAATTCTATCATGCAATTCATATTACTTGCTAACCTTAGGACATAAGATTAGAAAGGATGCTAATTCCTACCATTGTGATAATATTTGTAATATCAGCTAAAATAAAGTCACTTAAAAAATATATAATTACACCTAATACTGCGATTCTGTGTCAATGCTGGCAATTTCGGGAGTAGCTTCCCTCTTACTCAACTTTAAAAGGTGAAATAAACAGTCACTCAGTCCAGCAGCTATCACTTACAGTTTAAAACAAATTTGAAAACAGGATAGACAATTGTCATAGCTTTAAATATTTTTCATATAGTACCTTTTCAAATCTCAACAACAGGAATGAAATTCAAATCACTTTTATAGCTCTATCAAGTTATTAAAAGAAGCTTATTTGGATTCTTTAAGGCTCTAGATGACAATGACCTCTTTTTCATCTTAGTCTTATAGTTTTCCTCTGTCATTTTTACCAAATTCATTAGATTGCGATGTGGTGACTATTCTCTCAAAGTCACAGTGACCTGGTTTCACAATTGTTTCGAACCCCTTGCAATGTTATTTGTCTCTTGGTACTCTAACAAGATTATTCTGTTTAGACCTTTTTGTTGCTGTAATCTCCCTGCTGATGGAGTGAAAGTTTATCCCTGCTGCCTATGGTTATTGAATTAAAGAAAATTCAGCTAAATCTCTTAATTTGATTTCAGCTAAATCTCTTAATTTGATTTTGTCAATTGTGTATTTACTATGTCACAACTGTTCCCTAAAAAGTCTTGATTACTGTGGGATCAGACATTTCTTCTAATCTCAAATATCAAACTTTGAACTAGCTGGTACCAAACCCTTATTGAGGATCTCTTAAGGATTTTATCAAAACCAGCCTCAATGTCCAAGGCTGCCTCCCTACAGAAATCTAATCAAATTTTTCAGTGTCCAACACATTATTGTATGAATATGTCTACTTTAATATGTAATTATAATTACTTAGAAGGCCTCATCCAGGGTGGGTCAAGCTTCCCCTTTTCATTTCATAATAAAAGAAGAAATTTCAAATCAGATGGTCTTTACCTGAGCTGTTTTATCAGGGTCTTACTAATTGCATTCTCGTCTGCATTCAGAGTCTTACTAAGACTCTATTGTGATTTTCAGAGGCATTTTGCTGTCTGTCTCTGAAGGCCATGATTTGAGCAATATGAAATGCTGCATAAGCTATAATTTTCTTCAACCATCTTGTGTCAGCTAAAAAAAGCATAAGTGGCCATTTTGTCACATTCAGTCATGGTCAGCTACAACCCCTGCCCCAAGTTTGATGTTTCCTTAACTTATTTAGTTAAGCACAGATGGTCTGTCCCTTGGGTTTTTTTCTTTATAATAGAAATACATTTGTTCTGAGTATTTTGAGATGTTCCCATAAATATCACTATTGATCTATCCCCTACTTAGTATCCCAGGATATTTGAATAGCTCAGCTTTCAAGTTAGTTGTCATGATAGTTGTCCTCGAAACTTTAAAATACAATACTTAGACTTATTCTTTTCCCTTTCAAACTGAATATAAAATTCAATTATGTTGTGATGAATGCTGCCTAGGGGTGCCTTTACTCTGAGGTCAATAATTAATTCTGACTCATTATATAATATCAAATCGAATTTAATCTGCACTCTGTTTGCTTCCAGAATGTGCTGCTCAAAGAAATTCTCAATATTCTGGATAAATCACCCATGATTATTGCTAGCCATTTATCATAAGCACATGATATTATTTGCTTGTATATTTTGTCCCACATTGTAGTTAATATTAGGGGTTAATGGTAATTTAGTATAGACCACACCCAATGGTGACATTCTGCACCTACCATTCCTCATCTCCACTGAAACTGATTGTACATCCTGACCTCATGAATAACTATTGCACTAGTTTTATCATTGATTAAAAGTACTAGTGCTCTAACTTTATCGCAGCTTCATTTCTTCTTCAATATCATACACTCCTCAACATACAGGATCCAATCTTTGTCATCCTGCAGACATGCCTCTGTCATGGTCTGCAGATCATATTTATTTATTTCAAGATGCACTATCAATTCATTTACTTTGTTATGAGTACAATGTACATTTAAACACAGACGCTTTACTTTTGTCTTTTTATTACCTTTGTGATGTGTAGTTTGTTTGTGTACTTTTTTTTAGTCTTAGTCCCTTCCCACAATTCTGTGACTTTTTCTGTCCATATTACTATGTTGCTCTCCTGCCCTGACCTTTCCTCTTCTTTTCCTACATCTACCCAAGATTACTCCCTCTTATTTAGTTTAACTTTGGAACTGTGGCTGTAGAGCCAAATGTAATGCATTGATACACAGCAAAAAAACAGAAAATACCTAGGGATCACTACTCTATACTTTACTGCTGTCTCAACTATTCATAGTTAGTCTCTGCTTCAGCCCCTTTAGCTAATTTTGTATTCATGCCACTGGCCTCCCTTTAAGTCCATGGGCATTAATTTTACCAACAAGACTATTCTGTGGTATTTGTGAAACAATTTTGAAATTTCAAGTTCATGACATCCAACCATACTCAATTTGGGTATCAACATGCTCAATCAAATTAATCAACATACCTTGCCCTTGACAAATCAATGCTTTCATTTATTCATCTTTCTTGTCCAAATAACAATTGTTTTTGTCTCAGAATATGGTTTCTAAAAGTTTCTCCACCATCAATGTTGGAGTAATAGACTTGTAATTGCCAGACATAATCCTCTTCGCTTTTCTAAACAGGAGTGCATAAGATTGACAATTCTTCAGCCTTCTGGCACCTCCTCCATATCAAAGCAATATTTAAAAGACTGTGTAACAATGTCCCTTAATAACTAGGAGGCATTCGGTGGGATGTCATATGTATTTTGAGAACTGACAATCTTTTAAGTGCTTTCATTATACTTAAGATATTCTATCTAGTATTGTCACTGCTTTCTCATTTACTGCGGCATTGACAACATCCTCTTCTCCAATGAAAACAGATGCACAGAACTCATTTAGTACTACAGCCATATCCTTGGTTTTCACAAGCTATTCTGCCTTTGGTCCCTGTTTGGCCAAATCCCTACTTGGACAAATCTTTCACTATTTATGTATTTATGAAAGACTCCTGGCTTCCCATTTCTGTTAGTTAACAATCTCTTATACTCTGGCTTTGGCTCATTTTTCCCTTTCTTCAGCACTTTTTTATTCTCAGCTTGATTCAATTTGTTAAGCTTGTACAAGAAATTTTTCGGATTCAGTATGTGGATGTGCCTCCTAGAAAAGGTGCAAAACTTGACCTACTCTTGGGAAATAAGTCAGGGCAAGTGATTGACGTGTCAGTGGGGGAGCACTGTGGGGCCAGCGACCATAATTCTATTAACTTTAAAATAGTGATGAAAAAAGATAGACCAGGTCTAAAAGCTGAAATTCTAAATTGGAGAAAGACCAATATTGACGGTATTAGGCAAGAACTTTCTAAAGCTGATTGGGGCAGATGTTCGCAGGTAAACGGACGGCTGGAAAATGGGAAGCCTTCAGAAATGAGATAACAACAGTCCATAGACAGTATGTTCCTGTTAGGGTGAAAGGAAAGGCTGGTAGGTATACAGAATGCTGGATGACTAAAAAAATTGAGAGTTTGGTAAAGAAAAAGAAGGAAGCATATGTCAGGTATAGACAGGATAGATCGAATGAATCCTTAGAAGAGTATAAAGGCAGGAGAAGTATACTTAAGAGGGAAATCAGGAGGGCAAAAAGGGGATATGAGATAACTTTGGCAAATAAGATTAAGGAGAATTCAAAGAGTTTTGAAAAATACATTAAGGACAAAAGGGTAACTACTGAGAGAACAGGGCCCCTCAAACATCAGCAAGGCAGCCTTCGTGTGGAGCCGCAGGAGATGGGGAAGATACTAAACAAGTATTTTGCATCAGTATTTACTGTGGAAAAGGACATGGAAGATATAGAATGTAGGGAAATAGATGGTGAAAAATAGATCTTGAAAAATATCCATACTATAGAGGAGGAAGTGTTGGATGTCTTGAGATGCATAAAAGTGGATAAATCCCCAGGACTTTATCAGATGTAGCTTCAAACTCTGTGGGAAGCTAAGGAAGTGATTGCTGGGCCTCTTGCTGAGATATTTGTATCATCGATAGTTACAGGTGAGGTGCTGGAAGACTGGAGGTTGGCTAATGTGGTGCCACTATTTAAGAAAGGTGCTAAGGACAAGCCAGAAAACTATAGACTGGTGAGCCTGACGTCGGTGGTGGGCATGTTGTTGGAGGGAATCCTGAGGGACAGGATGTACATGTATTTGGAAAGGCAGGGACTGATTAAGGACAGTCAACTAGACTTTGTCCATGGGAAATCATGTCTCAAGGACTTGATTGAGTTTTTTGAAGAAGTAACAAAGAGGATTGATGAGGGCAGAGCGGTAGACATGATCTATATGGACTTCAGTCAAGTGTTGGACAAGGTTCCCCATAGGAGACTGGTTAGCAAGGTTAGATCTCATGGAATACAGGGATATCTAGCCATTTGGATACAGAACTGGCTTTAAGGTAGAAGACAGAGGGTGATGGTGGAGGGTTGCTTTTCAGACTGAAGGCCTGTGACCAGTGGTGTGCTACAAGGATTGGTGCTGGCTCCACTACGTTTCGTCATTTATATAAACGATTTGGATATGAACATAGGAAGAATGGTTAGTAGGTTTACAGATAACACCAAAATTGGAGGTGTAGTGGACAACGAAGAAGGTTACCTCCCATTACAACTGGATCTTGATCAGATGGGCCAATGGGCTGAGGAGTGGCAGATGGAGTTTATTTTATTTAAATGGCATGGTGGCTCAGTGTTTGCACTGTTGCCTCACAGCGCCAGGGACCCTGGTTCGATTCCAGCCTTGGGCAACTGTCTGTGTAAAGTTTGCACATGCTCCCAGTGTCTGTGTAGTTTCAAAGATATGCAGGTCAGATGAATTGGCCATACTAAATTGCCCATAGTGTTTGGTGCATTAGTCAGAGGGAAATGGGTCTGGGTGGATTACTCTTCGGTGGGTCAGCATGGACCTGTTGGGCCAAATAGACTGTTTCCATACTGTAGGGAATCTAATCTAATCTAAATAATTATGAGCTGCTGCATTTTGGAAAAGCAAATCAGAGCAGGACTTACAAACTTAATGGTAAGGTCCTAGGGAGTGTTGCTGAACAAATAGACCTTGGAGTACAGGTTCATAGTTCCTTGAAAGTAGAGTCGCAGGTAGGTAGGATAGTGAAGAAGGCGTTTTGTATTCTTTCCTTCATTGGTCAGATATAGAGCATAGGAGTTGGGAGGCCATGTTGCAGCTGTACAGGACATGGGTTCGGCCACTTTTGGAATATTGCATACAAATCCAGTCTCCTTCCTATCAGAAGGATGTTGTGAAACATGAAAGGGTTCAGAAAAGATTGACAAGGATGCTGCCAGGGTTGGAAGGTTTGAGCTATAGAGAAAGGCTGCATAGGCTGGAGCTATTTTCCCTGCAGCGTTGGAGGCTGAGGGGTGATCTTAGAGAGGTCTATAAAATAATGAAGAACATGGACAGGCTAACAAGGTCTTTTCCCTGAGAGGAGGGGGGGGGGGGTAGAGAGTATGGGTTCAGGGTGAGGGGGAAAGATATAAAAGGGACGTAAGGGGCAACGTTTCCACGCAGAGGGTGGTCCATGTATGGAATGAGCTGCCAGAAGTAGTGGTGGATATTGGTACAATTACAGCATTTAAAAGCATCTGGATGGATACATGAATAGGAAGGGTTCAGAGGGACATGGGCCAAGTGGTTAGGTTAGGATACCTCGTCAGCATGGATGATTTGGACCGAAGGTGCTGTACATCTCTATGACTAGTATTTAATCCAAAAATGTTAACTAAAATATCAGAATCAAAAATTGTAAGAATCAGATGGTCATTATTACCTTCATTCTTATTCATCAATTCTCTTTCATTCTCATCATCAGAGCCCTCTATTTCTTTGATAAACATCTTTTTTCCCTTCTTCTGTGTTTTCCCAACAGGCTGAGAAGCTTTCAGCTTCTGTTCAACTTGCTCAAGCAAATTCTGAAAATGGACATTTGGTTACTCAGATTCAAGCTGCAATGTATTAATTTTAATCACTGATAATGGTAGCCTACAAGTGCTACAAATGATTTATTTTTAAATAAAAGATTAAACAAACTTGTTGTTCGATTTAGAAAAAAAAATCATTATACTGCTCATAAATCTACATTAACATGCACCATCATGACTTGTGGAAATAGGAAGGATAATTCAGGTTTGCAGAACTGTAATATGATATGGAATCCATTTCACTATTTTCTATGGAGAACTACCATCTGAACCATGGGTAACTTGCTTTTCCTTGACCTTTTGCTCCAAAGTTTAAACTAGCTAACACATGCCCAATTTAGTACAAAATCTTATACTGTTGTATTGCTTATACTTTGCAATACAGCTTGGGAAATTAAGTTGTTACCTTTGCTATCGAATTGTCTGGTTCAGCTTGTAACACCATCTTCAAATCAAATTTTGCTTCTTGATAGTTACCCAGTTGTTTATGAACAGTGGCACGACGTAGATGTGCTGTAACACAATGTAGGACAATGCAATAACCATATCAATAAACATTGTTAGAAACCCACAATAAATCCCTTTAGATTAATTTAACATGCTTATTTCAGTTCAAATAAATATATCTTGCCAGCTATTTCTAAACATTTACCTTAAGACACCTAAATTTACCAAAACTTATTTCTTCAAGGCCTTGTACATTTTCTATAGAAACAATGGAACAGCAGGGACGTTTTTGAATAATTGAAGATTATTGAAATTCAGAAGTAAAATATATATATGTTTGTGCGTATTCCTATTAATGTTCTTTTTCACATAAAGCTACCATAAATTGCCCTTCTAGCATAAATCCTTTTCTGCCCTTTACAGGAAACTTTATAAATTGTGATAAAATCATTTTTAATTTTTGGTAGTGTGTTTTCAGCACACATGGAGGGTGACCTGTAGTTGACTGGAGATTGTTAACAACATTTAAGGTTTAGACTGCGCGCAGATTTGGTCCATTTGAATCAGCCTAGGACCAGGTGCAGAGGCCTGATGGGATATATTAACACGCACATCAGTTCAAGGACCACTGATCAGCAGTTAGTGAAGTTAGTTGGGAGCAGCCAATGAGCCTCTGTGCAGCTGATGTGCTGCTGTGATTTATGATGCTGATGGCTGGGCTAGGGCTCATAGAAACCTTGGGAGCAACAGATAGCTCTGTGCAGCTAAGTTTGGGGTTTTAAGAAGCTGAGATGGCAGGAGCATTGCTGAGAAGTTAAGAGGGTGCAGCCTGGCCAACACAGTGGGGGTCAGAGTCTCACTAGACGGTCTGCTTGGCTAGAAAAGAAGACCATGGCAGCTGGACTTGGAATCGGATTTGAGAGGGGCCTTGAATAATCTGCTCTTTGAGGATTATAATTACAGAACTTAGGTACAGCATTGACTTTTGGCTGGGGATCAGAATGCCTTTCTGAGGAGAGAAACTTAAAATGCTCTGTAGCAAGTCAGCCTTTGTAGAATGTTTGCAAATCACTGTTTTCTGGGTGGGTTACTGAGAACATCTAGGGGACCTGACTTGGTTGCCATTAATTGTGAAGTTTGTGATGCCCTCCATCAGAGTTTTCCTGTTATTTTACGTTTAATTCTGGATGTTACTGACTCTAAGAACATATTGACTGTCTGCTTTCTTAACTAATTAATTGTGGAATATCTCCAGTTTATAAAAAGTCATTTGGAAGTACAGCACTAGTGCTGCTGAAAAAGATACATTTTATTGAAGCTGCTGTCTGACATTCTTCAGGGCAATTCACAAGATAGCTAATTAGTAATCACTGACACTTAACTGCTAGGCTTTTTAAATTTGAAATCGGATAAATTTAAATAAAGCATCATAGTGAATCATGATGAATTATTGTGTTCTCCAAGGCAATGTTCTATTAATCAGAATCCATTTGCCAATCAATCAGCATGCTCCTCTCAAGCTGTATAAATGTTATTTTCCCCTGGAACTGGTATTTTGCAATTTGTCCTGCTGAGTGCAAGACAGAAATCTTCAACAAATTGTTTAAAACCAGCAATTTCAAATTTCAAAAGTATCCAATAGGATTGGCAAAGTTAATTATTCAACTGATACTCCGTTTTGGTGGCAAAAGAATAGACTGTCATATTAACATGTTGAAGCAATACCACTGTCAGGAGGAGTATGAAGTTATCTAGGCAGAAAGAACACTTAAGAATGAAAGGAATAGTGAGAATGTGGCAGTAAGAGGACTAGACAATTGTCAAAATGAACCACCTAGATTCAGTCTGGGTGAATAAAACCGTCAGTGCAGCAGCCAGTTAATGGTGTTGGACCAATATACAATTGCTCACCTTTCAAGTTGCCATGGTCTAACTCCAACACTTTTTTAACATCATTAAGGGCATTCTGCCAGTTCTGAAGCTTAATTTCTGCTTGAGCTCTGTTGTTAAATGCAGCCACGTTTGGTATGACTGATATACTTCTGGGTTGAGGAGGGGGAGAGGAGGAAAGCAAATTAAAGTAACAGATGAGCATACACTTTCTAAACAAAGAAGAAACCTCTTCCTTTAGAATAACACAGTGGAGACATTAGATTGAGTCACAATATGTTAAAATAACAATGAAGTTAACGACACTCAAATGCTATAGCAATTTAAGGAAAGTACAGATGCTTGGTTAAACATAGAAATCAAAAACTGGTGATCAGGCTGCAACAGACTGCCACCAGAAAGTAAGAAAAAACATCTTCCTGCCAAGCTCACCATTGAAATGCACTGATTGACGTTTTTATCAAATAGATATAAACTAAACTCATCTCGTCCACTTCAAGCTAAGTGCCCTGCCTGAAGAAACTTATATTTGACAACATTTTAAAAGTTATTTTGGAGTAACTAATTGGATGGATAACTTCTCAGCAATGCAGCAGATGC
Source organism: Chiloscyllium plagiosum (assembly GCF_037043375.1). NCBI lineage: Eukaryota > Metazoa > Chordata > Chondrichthyes > Orectolobiformes > Hemiscylliidae > Chiloscyllium > Chiloscyllium plagiosum. The sequence continues at coordinate 60,964,394 of NW_028270142.1, forward strand.
CCTTTTAGAAGGTGTTTTGATAAGAAGTCTTGAGAAAACCTCTTCCAAACAATTAGCAATATATCACAAAGAACTGTAGAAATCTGGACAAGAAGTTGGCAGATGGACAAAATGAAGGATAATGCCTACATTCACTTGTATTCCTCATACATAAATTTGAGTTAGACCTGGGTGAAGAGGAAAATATTTAACATTTAATGATCATATAAAAGGAGTTTAGAAAGAAGATTAACTAAAAATACTTCAGGAAGTCTAAGGTAGATTATTAGAATGGACAAATAAGGTCCTGAAGTAATTTATACCATTACATTTAAGATATTAATTAATCTCTGTTTTCCCTTCATAATAGAAACGTAAACTGTAAAGTGAAGGCTCAAGGATGTGAAAAATGGAGCAATCTTAGTGACAAATTTTTCCTAGAATATACAAATGTCCATGATAAAGCTGTTAAACTGCCTTAGCATTTGGGGAAATGCAGTACTAATGTAAAGAGGTAATGATCAATTTTACATGGATGCAAGAAATAGGAACAGGAACAGGGCCCCGAAACTGCAACACCTTTCAACATAATCATGCCTGATTGGATCTTAGCCTGATAGTCAACTTCCTGCCTGCTTTCCACAACCCAGGACTATTTCTAGTTCAAAAGTCTTTCGATCACAGGCTTGAATATATTTAATGAATAATCAATAGCCTAAGAGAAGAAATTCCTCCTTATCTCCTCTTTAGTGGTTACCCCTAATCTGAAACTTTTGCCAGGTGTTTCAGAATCCCTCACCAGGCTTAAAGTCATCTCTCAGTACACAACTGCTAAGGCCTCTCTCAATCTTGTCTTAAGACGACCATCCTTCACTCCTGTCAACTATTCTTCATTATATATTTCCTTCCCAGAAATCGACGTAGTGAACCCTCTCTGAATTGCCTACAAAGCATAAAGGGAGTTGGTTTGGTTCAGTTGGCTAGATGACTGGTTTGTAGTGCAGAGTAACACCAACAATGGGTTCAATTTCCACATTAGTTGGGGTTGCTCACAGAATCAAGGGAAATAGGAAATTATGAGAAAGCGAACTGAGGTCAAACATTAGCCATTATAAAACTGAATGGCAGCATAGGTTCAAAGGGCTGCACAATACAATTTTTTCTTTATTTCTTACATTTTATAATTTCTTCTTTCATGACACTAATTCCATCTGACCCAATCCATTCACTGGCATTTAGAAACAGAGTGCTGTCAAATATTTTGAGCAGACGATTATATTGACAAATTCCCACAGGTAGCAAACTTGCAAGTAATAAATGGGGCTTGAGGGAGAGACTGATATATCATGAATAAACTTGAAGGAAAAAAAACCAAACAACTTTTATAATTTTAGAGTCACAATGATAGAGTCATACAGCACCAAAATAGACCCTTCAGTCCAGCCCCTCATGCCAACCAGATATCCCAAACAAAAATAGTGCCTGCAATTGGTCCATATCCCTCTAAACATTTCTTATTCAAATATCTATCCAAATGTCTTTTAAATATTATAACTGTATCTGCATATACCACTTTCTCTGGCAGTTCTTTCCATGTGTAAACAAGTTGCCCCTCAAGTCCCTTTTAAACCTTTCCCCTTTCACATTAAAATTAGCTGTGTAAGTCCTGCCCATTTCGACTTAGCAAAATGCAACACCTCATATTTATCTAAATTAAACTCCATCTGCCACTCCTCAGCTCAAGATCCCATAATAACCTTAGATAACATTCTTCACTGTCCACTATACATCTTGGTGTCATCTGCAAACTTACTGACCATGCTTCCTATATTCTCATCCAAATTGTTTATATAAATGACAAACAACAGTACTCTACCTCATTTAAGGCTATCTAACTTACTCAAGAGTTTTTACAGTCAGAATTAATGATGTGACAAGTTCATGTCAGTGATTTTCAACTAAATCATAACAGTGAAATGAACTTGAAATGTGTTGCTGGAAAAGCGCAGCAGGTCAGGCAGCATCCAGGGAACAGGAGAATCGACGTTTCGGGCATAAGCCCTTCTTCAGGAATGGGGAAAGTTTGTCCAGCAGGCTAAGATAAAAGGTAGGGAGGAGGGACTTGGGAGAGGGGCGTCGGAAATGTGATAGGTGGAAAGAGGTCAAGGTGAGGGTGATAGGTCAGACTGGGGTGGGGGCGGAGAGGTCGGGAAGAAGATCTCAGGTTAGGAAGGCGGTGCTGAATTTGATGGATTTGACTGAGACAGGGTGGGGGGAGGGGAAATGAGAAAACTGGTGAAATCCGAGTTCATCCCTTGTGGTTGGAGGGTTCCTAGCCAGAAGATGAGGCGTTCTTCCTCCAACCGTCGTTTTGTTGTGGTCTGACGATGGAGGAGTCCAAAGACCTGCATATCCTTGGTGGAGTGGGAGGGGGAATTGAAATGTTGAGCTACAGGGTGGTTGGGTTGGTTGGTCCGGGTGTCCCAGAGGTGTTCTCTGAAACGCTCCACAAGTAGCCGGCCTGTCTCCCCAATATAGAGGAGGCCACATCGGGTGCAGAGGATGCAATAGATGATATGTGTGGAGGTGCAGGTGAATCTGTGGCGGATATGGAAGTTTCCTTTGGGGCCTTGGAGGGAGGTGAGGGGGGAGGTGTGGGAGCAAGTCTTGCACCTCCTGCGGTTGCAGGGGAAGGTGCCGGGAGTGGAGGTTGGGTTGGTGGGGGAGGTGTGGATCTGACGAGGGAGTCACGGAGGGAGTGTTCTTTACGGAATGCTGATAGGGGAGGGGAGGGAAATATATCCTTGGTATTGGGGTCCGTTTGGAGGTAGCGGAAATGACGGCGGATGATGCGCTGTACATGGAGATTGGTGGGGTGGTAGGTGAGGACCAGTGGGGTTCTGTCCTGGTGGCGGTTGGAGGGGCGGGGTTCAAGGGCGGAGGAGCGGGAAGTGGAAGAGATGCGGTGGAGGGCATCGTCGACCACGTCGGGGGGGAAATTGCGGTCCTTGAAGAAGGAGGCCATCTGTGTTGTGCGTTTTTGGAACTGGTCCTCCTGGGAGCAGATGCGGCGGAGTCGAAGGAATTGGGAGAATGGGATGGCGTTTTTACAGGGGGCAGGATGGGAGGAGGTGTAGTCCAGGTAGCTGTGGGAGTCGGTCGGTTTGTAGTAGATGTCAGTGTTGATTCGGTCGCCTGAGATGGAAATAGAAAGGTCGAGGAAGGGGAGGGAGGAATCTAAGACTGTCCAGTGAATTTGAGGTCGGGGTGGAAGGTGTTGGTGAAGTGGATGAACTGTTCAACTTCCTCGTGGGAGCACGAGGCGGCGCCGATACAGTCATCGATGTAGCGGAGGAAAAGGTGGGGGGTGGGGCCAGTGTAGTTGCGGAAGATGGATTGTTCCACATATCCTACGAAGAGGCAGGCATAGCTGTGGCCCATGCGGGTGCCCATGGCTACTCCTTTCGTTTGGAGGAAGTGGGAGGATTGGAAGGAGAAGTTGTTCAGGGTGAGGACCAGTTCAGTCAGTTGAAGGAGGGTGTCTGTGGAAGGGTACTGGTCGGTACGGCGGGAAAGAAAGAAGCGGAGGGCTTTGAGTCCTTCGTGATGGGGGATGGAGGTGTACAGGGACTGGATGTCCATGGTGAAAATAAGGCGTTGGGGACCGGGGAAGCGAAAATCATGGAGCAGGTGGAGGGCATGGGTGGTGTCCCGAACGTAGGTGGGGAGTTCTTGGACTAAGGGGGACAGGACCGTGTCGAGGTATGCAGAGATGAGTTCGGTGGGGCAGGAGCAGGCGGAGACAATGGGTCGGCCGGGGCAGTCAGGTTTGTGGATTTTGGGCAGGAGGTAGAAGCGGGAGGTGCGGGGTTGTGGGACTATGAGGTTGGAGGCGGTGGATGGGAGATCACCCGAGGCCCCGCACCTCCCGCTTCTACCTCCTGCCCAAAATCCACAAACCTTACTGCCCCGGCCGACCCATTGTCTCCGCCTGCTCCTGCCCCACCGAACTCATCTCTGCATACCTCGACACGGTCCTGTCCCCCTTAGTCCAAGAACCCCCCACCTACGTTCGGGACACCACCCATGCCCTCCACCTGCTCCATGATTTTCGCTTCCCCGGTCCCCAACGCCTTATCTTCACCATGGACATCCAGTCCCTGTACACCTCCATCCCCCATCACGAAGGACTCAAAGCCCTCCGCTTCTTTCTTTCCCGCCGTACCGACCAGTACCCTTCCACTGACACCCTCCTTCAACTGACTGAACTGGTCCTCACCTTGAACAACTTCTCCTTCCAATCCTCCCACTTCCTCCAAACGAAAGGAGTAGCCATGGGCAACTGCATGGGCCACAGCTATGCCTGCCTCTTCGTAGGATATGTGGAACAATCCATCTTCCGCAACTACACTGGCCCCACCCCCCACCTTTTCCTCCGCTACATCGATGACTGTATCGGCGCCGCCTCGTGCTCCCACGAGGAAGTTGAACAGTTCATCCACTTCACCAACACCTTCCACCCCGACCTCAAATTCACCTGGACAGTCTCAGATTCCTCCCTCCCCTTCCTCGACCTTTCTACTTCCATCTCAGGCGACCGAATCAACACGGACATCTACTACAAACCGACCGACTCCCACAGCTACCTGGACTACACCTCCTCCCATCCTGCCCCCTGTAAAAACGCCATCCCATTCTCCCAATTCCTTCGACTCCGCCGCATCTGCTCCCAGGAGGACCAGTTCCAAAAACGCACAACACAGATGGCCTCCTTCTTCAAGGACCGCAATTTCCCCCCCGACGTGGTCGACGATGCCCTCCACCGCATCTCTTCCACTTCCCGCTCCTCCGCCCTTGAACCCCGCCCCTCCAACCGCCACCAGGACAGAACCCCACTGGTCCTCACCTACCACCCCACCAATCTCCATGTACAGCGCATCATCCGCCGTCATTTCCGCTACCTCCAAACGGACCCCACTACCAAGGATATATTTCCCTCCCCTCCCCTATCAGCATTCCGTAAAGACCACTCCCTCCGTGACTCCCTCGTCAGATCCACACCCCCCACCAACCCAACCTCCACTCCCGGCACCTTCCCCTGCAACCGCAGGAGGTGCAAGACTTGCGCCCACACCTCCCCCCTCACCTCCCTCCAAGGCCCCAAAGGAAACTTCCATATCCGCCACAGATTCACCTGCACCTCCACACATATCATCTATTGCATCCTCTGCACCCGATGTGGCCTCCTCTATATTGGGGAGACAGGCCGGCTACTTGTGGAGCGTTTCAGAGAACACCTCTGGGACACCCGGACCAACCAACCCAACCACCCTGTAGCTCAACATTTCAATTCCCCCTCCCACTCCACCAAGGATATGCAGGTCTTTGGACTCCTCCATCGTCAGACCACAACAAAACGACGGTTGGAGGAAGAACGCCTCATCTTCTGGCTAGGAACCCTCCAACCACAAGGGATGAACTCGGATTTCACCAGTTTTCTCATTTCCCCTCCCCCCACCCTGTCTCAGTCAAATCCATCAAATTCAGCACCGCCTTCCTAACCTGAGATCTTCTTCCCGACCTCTCCGCCCCCACCCCAGTCTGACCTATCACCCTCACCTTGACCTCTTTCCACCTATCACATTTCTGACGCCCCTCTCCCAAGTCCCTCCTCCCTACCTTTTATCTTAGCCTGCTGGACAAACTTTCCCCATTCCTGAAGAAGGGCTTATGCCCGAAACGTCGATTCTCCTGTTCCCTGGATGCTGCCTGACCTGCTGCGCTTTTCCAGCAACACATTTCCAGCTCTGATCTCCAGCATCTGCAGACCTCACTTTCTCCTCAGTGAAATGAACTTACCAAGTCAAATTATCAAGCAACATAAAAAGAAACAATAAGGTGTTCTTTATATTCATAAAAGTAAAGAAAAAGGAGCAAAATTTGGTTGGTTGATCCATAGAGTTCTCTCCACCATTCAATGTGATCATGGCCAATTGTCACTCAATACCATGCTTCCATGCTCTCCCTATACCCCTTTTAGGATTTTTAGAAGCCAAAGATATCTATTTCTTTCTCAAACCATGTTCACTGGTATTGCCTACACAGCATTCTGTGGTAGACAGTCCACAGGTTCACCTTTCCCAGTGAAGAAAAAGTTTGCTTCATCTCAGTTTGAAATGGTCCACAATAGATCCTCAAACCATGATTCATTGTTCTGAATGTGCTGGTCAGAGGAATCATTATCCTGCAGCAAATCTGTACAGGGTTCTGTCAGAATTTTACGTTTCGATGAGATCTCCTCTCATTTTTCTAAACTCCAGTATATTCAGACCCATGTGACCCAATCTCTCCTCTATCAGTTTGGTGAACTTTCACTACACTCCCTCTATGGCAAGTATATATTTTCTTAAGTAAGGCAATTAAAACTGTATAAATACATCAGGTGTGGTCTCACTAAGGTGCAGTACAGCTGCAGTAAGACTTCCTTCCTCCTGCACTCTCACCTTCTTGCAATGAAGGCAAAATACCATTTGCTTTCCTAACAGCCTGCTACACTTGCATGTTTGCTTTCAATGACTGGTGCTGAAGGACACCCTGATCTCTTTGTCTATTAAATCTACTCAATCTATCACCATTTAAATAATGGTCTGACATTGTTTTTCCTACTGAAGTGGACAATTTCACATTTATTCATGCTCTATTGCATCTGCTATGTATTTGCCCATTCACTTATTTGTCTAAATGGCCCTGAAGGCTCTTTACCCACTTACCACTCTCACTCACACCTAGTTTTACGCTGTCAGTAAACCTGAAAATATTAAATACACTTTACTCATCCAAATCATCAACTATATTGTGAATAGTTGGGGCTCAAGCACTGATTCCTGCAGTAACTCCTTTGTCACCATCTTCCTCTCTGAAAACAACCCATTCTACCATTTCCTGTCTGCTAAACAATCTCAATCCATGTCACTACTATTACCAACAATCCCATGATTTGGAGATGCTGGTGTTGGACTGGGGTGTACAAAGTTAAAAATCACACAACACCAGGTTGTAGTCCAACAGGTTTAATTGGAAGCACACTAGCTTTCGGAGTGACGCTCCTTCATCAGGTGATAGTGGAGGGCTCGATCGTAACACAGAATTTATAGCAAAAATTTGCAGTGTGATGTAACTGAAATTATACATTGAAAAATTGATTGTCTGTTAGGCCTTACATCTGTTAGAATACAGTGATAGTTTCACTTCTTTCATGTGTAAATCACAAAACCTTTTTTTAAAAGTTGCATTCTCAGGTTAGCTGTTAACAATGGTGATAGCTAGACAATAAGTTGAAGGTGTTAGCCCCCTGTGTTCTCTTTCTATGACCTGATGTTTAGATTGATTCTAATCTAAAAAGTGAGATAATAGAGTTTTACTTAAATTCATGCAGTTTTTGAGCTCAGAGTTCTACATGAATGTATGCAACTTTTAAAAAAAAGGTTTTGTGATTTACACATGAAAGAAGTGAAACTATCACTGTATTCTAACAGATGAAAGGCTTAACAGACAATCAATTTTTCAATGTATAATTTCAGTTACATCACAAAGCAAATTTTTGCTATAAATTCTGTGTTACGATCGAGCCCTCCACTATCACCTGATGAAGGAGCGTCGCTCCGAAAGCAAGTGTGCTTCCAACAATCCCACGTACTTTGATTTTCAAAAAAAAAAATCTTTCACAGGATATGGCCATTACTGGCTCGGCCAGCAAGAATTGCCCATCCTTAATTGCCCAGAGGGCAGTTAAGAGTCAATCACATTTCTCTGGATCTGGCCAGACCAGGTGAGGACAGCAAATTTTCTAAAAGTCAATGGTGAACCAGATAGGTTTACACAACAATTAACAGTTGCAATTGGCATAGTTGCTGTTAGGCCAGCTCTTTATTCCATTTCTTAAAATTCAAATTGCACCATCTGCCATTGTGGGATAGAAACTCATGTCCTCAGAGGATTAACCTGGTGTGCCAGTGCAGTGACACTACCACTATGTCACTGCCTCTCCATAATGTTTGTTCATTACTGTGCACACTAACCTCTTATTTGGGACTTCATCAAAAGTTTTCTGGAAAATCAAATACACGACATTCACAGATTCCATCATTTATTCTCCTAAGTGCATCTTAGAAAACTCCAGTAGGATTGTCAAACACAATTTCCCATCAATAAGTCTATGCTGATTTTGTATAATATATTTGGTATTTTTAAGTGTCCTGTTTTTAAGTAATCAGATTCTTTGCAATAGACTCCTGCATCTTCCAAGCTACTTATGTTAGGCTAACTGGACTCTAATCCTAGTTTTCTCCATCTTTTTTGAAATAGTGGTGTTATATTTTCACCCTCCAATCTGCTGAAACTAGTGCATAATTTACATAATTTTGGAAGATGACAATCAAACGCATCCACTATTTCCAAAGCCACCGTTTTTAGTGCCTGGAATCTAGAATATCAGGTTCTGAGGATTTATCAGCTTTCAGACCCATTAATTTCTTAAGCACTTTTTTACGAATACAGAGGAACCTCGATTATCCGGTGTTTCACTAACTGAATTTCGAATTATTGCAAGGTCCCAGTGCTTGGCTAACTACATTATCCAGCATTCAATTAACTGAATGAAATACTTCCCGCCCATGTCCTTCGGATAATCAAGGTTCCTCTGTACTAATTTCCTTCAATTACTTCCTCCCAAAAGATTCTCGATTCCCTGATACTTCCAGAAATTTTGTGTCTCTTCTTCTGGTAGCTGTTCAATTGATCTCCCATTTTCTTGTTCTATATGATCAATTCTTCAGTTTCCGATTGGTTGAAATTTAAATTCTCCCAGTCGGCAGGCTTGCTATTTTTTTGGGCAACTTTATATGACTTCTTTTTGTATTTTAATATTATTCACTTTATTTTGTTAAACATAGTTGGGTCACTTTTTCTGTTGCATTGTTTCACACAAAACAAATGTATGTATTAGTTCCTTAAAATATTAGCTATTGCCTATCCACTGTCATGCCTTTTAATAAGTTTTCAAGTCAACCTATTCCTCTATATCTTCAGTTTCCTTTGTTTAGATTTAGTGTGATAGTTTTGGATGGGACTACTTCATTTTCTATCCCCAAGAATAATTCTATCATTTTATCATCAGTTTTCACTAAAGGATATCTCACAACATTGTTGATAATTAACCTCTTCCCAAAACCAAATCTAGGATAGACTGTCCTCAAATTGGCTCCACAAAATATCTGTCTAAAAATGTATCATTTACATACTCCTGGATATCATCTGCCACCGTGTAATTGCAAATTTGATTTGACCAGTTGCTATGCAGATTAAGATCACCCATAATTCCCGCAACACTCTTGTTACATGCACCTCTAATCTTCTATTTAATGCTATCACCAAGGCGGAGTTAGACTGATTTTTGATCCCTAAAGAAGTCATGGGTTATAGAAGATGGGGAAGAATGTGGACTTGAGGCCATGATTTTATTGATTGACAGACTGGATGGGTCAAAAGGGCTCTTCTTGCTCCTATTTCTTATCTGCTGATTTTCATCGAAAGATTTCATCAAGGGACTCTCTGGAAGGGCAAGGAAAACTGCATTTGTTGCACATGTTTGATGCCAGAACTCAGTAGTTAGCATTGCTGCCTCACAGTGCCAGGGACCCAGGTTTGATTCCTGCCTTGGGCCACTGTCTATGTGGAGTTTGCACATTCTCCCCGTGTCTGCTTGGGTTTCCTCCAGGTGCTCTGGTTTCCTCCCACAGTCCAAAGACATACAGATTAGGTGAATTGGCCATGCTAAATTGCCCATAGTATTTAGGTCCATTAGTCAAGGGTAAATGTAGGAGAATGGGTCTGAGTGGGTTACTCTTCGGTGGGTCAGTAGGAGCTTGGGCCAAATGGCCTGTTTCTACACTGTAGGGAATCTAATCTAAACTGGCTGCAGGTCATACAGAATAATAGCACAGCTCTGCCATTAGTAACTTACAACAGCAAAAGTGGGTTATACAGCCAATCTGTAGCCTAGAAAACATTTCATGGCTGTTTACAAATTCTTACTGTTCACAAAATATGATGTTGTGCGCTCATAGAACAATAGTCATTGCTTTTCAAAGTAACTCTTGCATGTGAAATGGTTGGAGACTATTCTGAGAGATGTAACAATGTACCATACGAATGAAAATCATTCTTCAAATTACATCAAAAATTAAGCACCTGGTGTAGTAAAGCAAAGCCTCCTTGTAGTCACCAGCTCGGAAAGCTTCATTTCCCTTGTCCCTCTCTCGATCAGATAAAACCATTTTTTCTTGATCAGTCATGCCTGACATAAAGACATTACAATCAAATCTGTTTCAGCACGAAGTTCTCTCAGACGAAACCATCGTTAAATGAATGGCAATTCTAATACATTAATAAGGTTACTATTAAATCCTGCTGTTAATTGTTCTAAGGTTTTTGAGCAATGCTTTTATGACAGGTACAAATGGCAAGTTCCTGTGACAGTATTCACCTACACAATGTAATGTATTTCCTCCCTCTAGGTTGTTCAAGGTTACCTACCCCTTCCACTTTGCAGCTGCAAACCCTAATGTAAAGTTTCATTTTCATACTCCCAGCTCCAGATTCTGTATTGTCTCTCCTTATCTCTTTGAAGATGAGGGGTAAGGATAAACAATACAAGATATATAACACAAAAGTACATGATTTGTTATAGCTGAACTTTAATTACCTGTTGCGTCAATTTCCTTTCCTAAGCCAGAAATGCCATCATTGACAATTGTTTTGGAACTGCTTTTTAGTTTTCCATCATCAATTTTGGAACACTCTTTCTCCACGTCAAACCTGGGATCAATATTCACAATATTATAACTTATAATTTAAATTAAACTTTGGCATTATCACATTAATTATTTTAAAAACAGATCAGTACATGAATCATTTAAGATACTATTCAAGAACTGTTGCTCCTGATACTATTCTGACCGATTGTTATTTTGCCTAATTTCAAAATGCACAATATTGTGTTACTCAACTTATTCACCATATTACAAATGCAATGTTTCATAAGATTGTTACGTTTTAGGACTCTCTTTCATTTAGAGTAAAATGGAGGAAAGAAAGGGGTCATGTGACCAATTCCAGATTCAGCTGTTCGCAAGCTTGGGCAACTTGATTGTGAAATGATTAAAGGTGGGCTCAGATCGATTTCTGGGAATAAGTTACAAGGTGTTCATGTCTGCAACAATTACCAAAGTATCTGTGCTGATGATGTTTGGACTATTATACCAGGATAATTGCAGAAATTGAGTCATGTAAAAATGCTAGGGATCTGATACTGGCAATTCCTGTGCCTATTCACAGTGAAGGGCATGAGTAGCAAGCTTGTTCCCTGCACTCATGACTTGGTTTGCTTCAACGTCGGAGTAAGCATCCTCTAGTTCTCGAGAATTTTCATGAATTCAGACCAGGTCCTCAAGGACCTGCTTCACAACTCCTCAGAGGTGGTCTGAATTCAAATCTTTTGAAAAGCAACTTCAAAAGGTTTTACCCATGTCCTTTTCATTTTAGTGCATCGTCAATGTATGCCCTCACTGATTCCCTCATATTCTTATGTCAATTCATGTACTCATGACTAAACATAAAAAAAACTGGCGATGCTGGAAATCAGAAACAGAAATTGCTAGAAAAAAACTGCATCTCTGGCAGCACCTGTGAACAGAAATCAGGGTAAATGTTTCAGGTCCAGTGACCCTACTTCAGAAATTCAATATTTAGTTATCAGGATTTACAGATAGACAATATTTCTGTTTGCTCACATTATGAATGCACTTTGTATGGTCAACAAGTGTTGCCGAATAAAGAGACTTAAGGTGTATAGTTCCTTAAAAATGGGGTTGCAGGTTGTCAATTCTGGTCTCCTTCCTATTGGAAAGATATTGTGAAACTTGAAAGGGTTCAGAAAAGATTTACAAAGATGTTGCCAGAGTTGGAGGATTTGAGCTATAGGGAGAGGCTGAACAGGCTGGGGCTGTTTTCCTTGGAGCATCGGAGGCTGAGGGGTGACCTTATAGAAGTTTACAAAATCATGAGGGGCATGGATAGGAAAAATAGACAAAGTATTTTCCCTCGGGTCGGCGAGTCCAGAACTAGAGGGCATAGAGTGAGAGGGGAAAGATATAAAGATTCCTAAGGAGCAACTTTTTCATACAGAGGGTGGTACGTGTATGGAATGAATTGCCAGAGGAAGTGGTGGAGGCTGGTACAATTGCAACATTTAAAAGGCATTTGGATGGGTATATGAATAGGAAGAGTTTGGAGGGATATGGGCCGCGTGCCGGCAGGTGGGACTAGATTGGGTTGGGATATCTGGTCGGCATGGACGAGTTGGACGGAAGGGTCTGTTTCCGTGCTGTAATCTTTATGATTCTAGCTTCCCACAGAGTTCGAGGGTACACCTGATCAGGTGCTGGGGATTTATCCATCTCTATGCATTTCAAGACATCCAGCACTTCCTCCTCTGTAATATGGATGTTTTTCAAGATGGCACTATTTATTTCCCCACGTTCTATATCTCCCGTATCCTTTTCCGCAGTAAATATTGATGCAAAATACTCGTTTAGTATCTCCCCCATTTTCTGTGGCTCCACACAAAGGCCGCTTTGCTGATCTTTGAGGGGCCCTGTTCTCTCACTAGTTACCCTTTTCTCCTTAATGTATTTGTAAAAACCCTTTGGATTCTCCTTAATCCTATTTGCCAAAGCTATCTCATATCCCCTTTTTTGCCCTCCTGATTTCCCTCTTAAGTATCGTCATACTGCTTTTATTCTCTTCTAAGGATTCACTCGATCTATCCTTACATATGCTTCCTTCTTTTTCTTAAACAAATCCTCAATTTCTTTACTCATTCAGCATTCCCTATACCTACCAGCCTTTCCTTTCACCTTCACAGGAATACACTTTCTCTGGATTCTCATTATCTCATTTCTGAAGGCTTCCCATTTTCCAGCCATCCCTTTACCTGTGAACATCTGCCCCCAATCAGCTTTTGAAAGTTCTTGTCGAATATCGTCAAAATTGGCCTTTCTCCAATTTAGAACTTCAACTTTTAGATCTGGTCTATCCTTTTCCAAAAGATATTGGAAATCATAAGATGTCCTAAATTATTCTTCCTTTCTGCTGCATTCCTAGTCTGCCTCAAGTTTAAACCCACCTGCACACATGCTATCCTGCTGCTTATCTTTCCATTTAACTCCATACTCTCTGTCGCTTTCCCCTCCTCCCGACTCAGACGTTTACAGTCCGACTGACCACCTTATTTATCTTTTTCGCTACAACACTGGTTCCATATTAGTTCAGGTGGAGATTGTCCCAACGGTACAGATGCCCCCCACCCTGGTTCTAAAACTGATGCCAATGCCCCATGAAATGGAATCCCTCTTTCCCAGACCAATCTCTTAGACACATGTTTACTTCCTTAACTTTCTTATCCTATGGCAATTGGCACATGGCTTGGGCAGTAATCTGGAGTTTATGATCCTTGAGGACCTGTACTTCAATTTCCTTCCTCGTGCTTGATACTCCCCAGTCTGGTTCTCCACCCTAGCTTTGCCTATGTTGTTAGTCCCAATGTGGACCACAATAACTGAATCCTCCCACACCCGCTCCAGTATCATTTCAAGCCGGTCAGAGATTTCCGGCATCCTGGCACCGAGTAGGCAACACACCATGCAGGATTTCTGATCTGGCTTGCATACAATACTATCTATCCTCCTGATCATAAAATCCTCTTTAACAACTACTTGTCTTTTTGCTCTCCGCTTTTGAAAGGCCATCTCCACCATGGTGCAATGATCAGCTGGATCATCCTGTCCACAGTCCTTTCCCTCATCCATACAGGGAACAAGAATCTCATACCTGTTGGACAAGATCAAGGGCTGAGGCTCCTGCACTCCTCAACTCAGAATCCCTCTCCCTGCCTCACTTATAGTCACGCCCTGTTGTCCCTGAAAATTTACTGAATTTGAATTACTTAATCTACCGGGTGTGACTGCCTCCTGAATCAAAGTGTCCAGGTAACTCTCCCCCTCCCGGATATGCCACAGAGTTTGAAGCTCAGATTCCAGATCATCAATTCTGACCCAGAGTTCTTCCAGCAACCAAGACTTGCTGCAGATGTGGTCACTGCTGTTCACAATGGGATCAGCCAGCTCCCACATCATACAGCTACAACACATCATCTGTTCCAGCCATAACTACTTATTTAATTAACTTTTACAATTTATGTAATAAATAATTTATTGTACTTCTCTGCTACTGTCTTATTCAATTCAATTAACCCATTAAACTTTTAGTCAATCACATGATACATAAACATAAATTGAAAAGCCTTACATTAACAACACACCTCATTCAATAGCAATCACTTGCCTTCCCAACAGCCTTCTTGCTCCGACCTCATTTCTGTAGAGTTCATGCCAATCTCTGCTGTAAAAAAAGACTGCTGGCTTCAAGGTAAGTGCTTAAATAGCAATCACTTGCCTTCCAAACAGCCTCCCTGCTCCGACCTCACTTCCGCCCAGCTCCCACTGCTCTCTGCTGTAATAAAGTACCCTGATGATGGACCCTGGGTGAACGGTCACGCAAGGACCATAAGTTGGCTTTATGATGGCATGTGCTAGAAAGAATCATTGGTAGAGGGAATGAACAGGCATTTTGGCATGGAGGATTAAAGGGGCATAGATGGGTGAGTGCTAAGGCCTAAGGAGCCTAAAAGCTTTTAATACAACTGAAACAAAGGCAAGTCTACTAACAAGGCTGCGTCAGTTGACACCTAACGCCTCATTTTCACCATGGATATCCAATCCCTATATACATCTATCTCCCTCCTCTCCGATCTATCACTATCACCCCACAATCATCTACCTATCACATTCCCAGTTAACGCCACCACCACCACCACCCCCCCACCCCCATCCCCCAACCCACATCCCCACGTTTATCTCTCAGCCCCCAAGCCTCATTCCTGATGAAGGGCTTATGCTCGGAACGTTGATTCTCCTGCTCTTTGGATTCTGCCTAACCTGCTGTACTGTTTGACTCTGATCTCCAGTGCTCACTTTTTCTCAGCTGACCCCACGTGGCTATGTTCAATATGCTTCCAGAATTTCTGGACCCAGCTCAGGATCCCAGGAAAGGTTCATGAATTTTAGATTTTTAAACAGTTATACTTTGTATTGTGTATTTAGTTTCAAGATAGAATGAAGTTGGGGGGACAAAGAGTATCTAATTATCATTTTGACCCTACGTGATTCACACTGCCATGTTAATTTGCTTCGGAGAGGGAGGATTGTGATGGTCGGTAGGAAGCCATTGTAGGACTCACTGGACCTCTTGGCTGAGACAGACAGCCAAGAGATAAAGGCAAGTTTCCATGGCTCACAATAGAAGGTTGCAGGTGTGAGCTTGAGCTTGGATTGACAAGACTGACTTAATCAAGATTCAAATGGAAATTGGAAAGCTTGCTTAGCTGTGGGTAGAGGATGAATCTTCAAATCGTTCCTCACCACAAAAGTCAGTTTGAGGAATAGCTGGAAAAGGAAACAAGTTCTCAGGAGCTAAGCTTTACTTTGAACTGGCTCTGTAAACTATAATCACGAAGGGAGATTTAGTTTATGTGGCAGAAGAATCTTAAAACCTGAAATTTTGTGTATTTTTTTACACTTGTCACTGGAAATTCAAATTTATTTTTAAAGGATCAGTCTCTACACGGATTGCAACAATAGTGATTGGTCCGGACTTAATGGATTGTCTCAAGGTTGAGTGTCACCACAGAAATAAATACTCTGAAATTACAATGCATATTTTTACAAGTACTTTGGGATATGTTCAATGATATTTGCTGCTAATGTTAATCGTCCATTAAGCCTAGTTAATAAACAGTGTCCTTGGTTCACATACTTATCCCATTCTCTGTAATCCCTAGGGATAACTCTCCTCTTCTTTGTTGATTTTTGATCACCAAAGCCACTCTGTGAAATAAACAATATAATTGTCAGACATATAAATAAAACAAACTACTTTCATTAAAGCCTATCTGCACCATACACAGAAGTTTGGAACCTGGTAACTGAAGGCACTCGATAATAGTGGAATATCTATGGCATGTACTGTCTAGCATGGCCTCTTGAATGAAAGATGGATGGGGTACAGGACAGAGATGGTGTTTTTTTTCTCCTGAGGCCAGGGAAATTGAGGTAAATTGCAGTATGTGAGCCCTAACTGAGATCAATAAATGGCAGTGACTACAACTTAGGCCAAAATTTTCCATGTTTCCATGGAAAATTTCAAATTCTAAACTGAATTTATGCTTGATTTCATTTTTTGCTTTTTGCCATCTGATGTCTATACAGCTTAAGCAGTTCAATTGTTTAGTTAAATCTGGCAAATGCCTTTATTTCAAAGAAATTCTGCCTTAGGATCACATTGTGTCTTTTGCACTATCATGAAGCCCCTCTCCCTGAAAACTAAGTGACAATGTTCTCACAGACTCTCCATCCACAACAATAATATCCATCAAATCAAGAACTAATTTTACAGGATTGTTTTAACCAACTAGGTTTCTGATTGAACCAAACCAGAATAATTTTAAATTTTAACAGCAATACTCCAGCAATAAATTAGGTCATTTGATATTAGTTGCTTAAATTCTAAACAAGTACTTTACATCATCATTTTGTTTTTCCATGTTTTGGTACTTAGCAAGATTTTGTTTTGTGGCAAATTCTGTTTGACACAGTTCTTGTGAATTTTGCCATGGGATGTCTTATTATATTAAAGGGACCTTATAAATGTACGCTGTTGTGAAAATGATTCTTTCTTATGCTAAACATAATGTTGTATATCACTGCAATATTACATTTATATCTTCCTTTGGTCGTCTGTGTAACAAACTGCATACTTCCAAGTAACAGGAAACAGGTTATTCGCTTCCAGGCATTCACAAGCTTCTTCTCTCTTGCAGCCTGTGGGACAGGAAAGTGCAGTATCTCCCTTTGTTTGCACTACACAGATCTGAATCTTAAAGTATTAATATTGAGTTTGTTGAATAGAAAGTGACATTTTTACTGGGGGCAACAAAACAGTGAACAGATTTTTTTAAAATAGAAAATGAAGCCAAGGAGGAGGTGGATGAAAAATGCCCACTTTTACCTGCTGGGAAAGAACTGAGGCATTAACACCACGAACAGGTGCTTGTTTTTCGGAATTAAAACATTCAACTTTTCTATATTTTGCTTCATTTTCATTTTGCTTCATTTCATCTGTCCAACTCTAGTCAAGACAATGTAATAGGAGAATAACATTAGAAGAATTAGAAGAGTGCAGCTTGCTTCAATCTACAATAGGAAAAGATACAGAATAGCTTCATTCTTAAAATGAGTGCAAAATTTGTAAAAATGAAATGTGATTGAATACTTCAGTTTAATTCAGATATTTAAATGCACATGCCATGCTGATGTATGTCATGAAATGAAACTTTAAACTAAGTAAAACTAAGTTAAGAAAAAATTAAAGCTATTCCCTATTTTCACACATTTCTTTTCTGGAAATTCCCTCTACTCTGTAGAGAATGGACTGCAACCTTTCTCTAAGACCTCTGACAACTTTGTTGTATAGTTGACCAAGGAAGTGAAGAGCAGCTTGGGATGGTACCTCCCCAGTAAGTCTTTTCTTCCACTCCTTCCCACTATGTCTAAGTGCAGTGCTGACCTTCACAGCTGGGGTGGAAGGAGCCTGCTCTTTAGTTTGTATTTCAAGGTAGAGCCTGTGCAAACACTCTCTCGACTCATTACCACCATTTTATATTTAGTGGGGCCACGATCCTAAATTTGATGAACATACTTTCTTTTTAAAAAATTGTTCTCCCGTTGTAAAATCAAATCACTATCCAGGATGTTAATTCAGCTTCAGAGTAGAAAACTATGGAAATTAAAAAGTGCAGCAAATTTCTAGAAAATGATTCAATGACAGAGCCAGTTCTTGATTTTGAAAGATTATAGATCTACAGCATTCTTACCAAAGAACCAACTTGTGTGTAATCACCCACTTAATTTTGAGATCAGAAACAAACCTTGGTATTTTTGAAACTTAATTTGTTGTCCATGATGCATATGTTTGTAAACATTGTACTGAAACTGGAATTACCTCGTTTTGACCACTATAGACAGTTACAATGATCAGAAATACGAATGGAATGTCAGCCTTCATAACTAATGGGCTATAATATAAAAGGAAGACATTTTTCCACAGCTGTTCAAAACCCAGATTAAACCACATCTAGTATAGTCTTCACACTTTTCTACATATCATTTAGAAAGAATACATTGGCTTTGCAGTGCACAAACTAATCAAAATATTACCAAGGTTCTAAGGATTAGATTATGAAGAAATATGACAAATTAGTTTTGAATTCCCTTGCATACAGGTTTAAGCAGTTACCTAAAGATTACTGGATTTTTAAAGGAATGCTCAGGATAGAGAGCGAAAGAAACTTTCTCCATTGATGGAGGTCTCTAGGTCAAGAAGCTGCAACACTGAAAACAAAGCCAGACTATTTAGTAGCAAAGTTAGGAAACATTACTTCATGCCAAAGGTGAAAAAGTACATAACACTGTTCCACAAAAAGAACAGCTCATTAATCAATTTAAATCTGAGAAACATAGAATTTTGTTCATTAAATAAATGAAAAGCTAGTATTAAAGCTATCTTCCAGATAAACTACTATCTTAGTTATTGATGAAACAGGCATGTATTAAAAGAATTTTGAGGGAAAATTAGAATAAATAATTGAGGACAGTTGTGTGTCAGGTGAGTATTTTGAAATTATTTAACACTCACCTGGTTAAAGTTCATATCAGGACAGCACTACTGTTTAAAATTCCAGCATGTTCAGTGCTATAAAATGTTTAATACACCTTAAATTAGTTGGTGGGATTGAATACTTTGATGAAGCCGATGCTATTAACAGGACCACTACTTCCTAACACACATCAGCAACTTGATAACGTGCTTTTTTTAAAAAATTCTGAGATCCATCTGAGTAATATTCCTTCATAAAAGCAATAATGGAGCAAATCATATCACCATTCTATTCAATCATTACAATTATACCCTTTTTTTTTCAACCAAAGTTACATCCTTATCCTTTGTTAAGGGTATGGCAATGGTGATTTCTTGTTAAATTGTGATAGGTGATTGGAACTCTGCCCACAACCCCTCCTTCAAGACAAATTTGAGAGCTGTTTTTAAACCTTTAAACAAAAATGTTAGAAAGATTAGCAATTCCGGAAATAGATTAGCTAACATTGAAATTCAAAGATGGACATTTTTACTCAGTGGTCTAGTAAATAAAAACAATGTCAGAGGAAGTAGTAGAAACAATTACAACATTTAAAATACATTTCGACTGGAACATGGATAGGAAAGGTTTAGATAGAAATGGGCAAAATGCAGGCATATGGGACGAGTTTAGTTTAGGAAACCTGGTCTGCATGGGCGAGTTGGGCTGAAGGGCCTGTTTCCATGCTGTATGACTCTATGGCACTATGACACTAATTGCCTGGCAATGATCATCTCCAGCAAGAGAAATCTGACTACCTTCCTTTGAGATAAAACAACACTACCCTTACTCAATCTTATACCAACAAAATCCTGATGATTACCACTGACCAGAAACTGGATCATTCAGCAGCAAATTGTTTTGTAAAATCCAGAGATCCATATGAGTAATACTACTGCTGATTTCTGCCCACCATCTGCAAGGCAGAAATCAGGAGCATGATGGCATACTCTTCCTCCTCTTGGATCAATGCAGCTCCAGTAACACAAGTGACTTGATGCCATCCAGGTCAAAGCAGCCCAGCACCCATCTGCCACCTTAAACATCCAGTCCCTCCACTATCAACACATAGTACATAATGCCACACCATCTACAAAACGCAGATGCAACAAAGCTGCTTTAGCAGCAACTTCATGATCTCTGTTATCCAGCAGGACAAAGGAGGCACCAAAATCTGCAAGTTCCCCTCATTTTCACACACAATCCAGATTTAGAATTATATCGCCATTCTGTCACTGTTGCTACATCAAAATCTAGGAACAGTTTACTAACACCACTTCGGTTGTACTTATGCCCATGGATTGGTGTAGGCCAAGATGGTAACTCATCATGACCTTCTCAAGGGCAAGAGTTGTCCTAGTCAGTGACACTTGAGTATCTTGAGCAATTTTTAAAAAAAAGTTGATAAAGGAGAGCAGAAGATGAAGTAAATCAATAATAATGAGACAAAATCATGACTGTAGATTTGAGTTGGGTGGTATTAAGAAATGTCACATTTTATGTAGTCTAATGGGTTTACAGTTAAATGAATTGATTCTTTTGACAGTGCCTGCACTAACCAACTGACTTATTGTGCTAGCAAATACAGTAAACAATTTTTACTAAATTCTCGTGAATGTTTTTAGTACCACACCAACTCAGTATGACATATTCATTTGTTAATCACTTAAAGGCAATGTATACCTTCAGGTCACTGGTGATTTCTTGCCATTCTTCTTTGGTGAAGCTAGCAGCAGTTGCTGGGGGGTTGTTTGTTCGAAGGATACGACTTTTAGGATTCAGCTTTTCAATTTTCTTCTCACAAAATCTGATCAGATCAGGATAAAATCCCTCTTCACCTGATCTTGAATATTGTACACAAAGACAATAGTAATACCGAATTCCTGAACATATACTGAAGTGACAGTTACATAAGTCATTTTCATACATGAAACATAAGCCAAACACAAAATCGACTGACTGCCCATCGTCTATTAGAAGATCCACCATGATATGGTTTTATAAGTGCCAAGTTATTTATCACAATTTCCTAACAAATTCAATAAGCTGATACAATCAAATTTGCGTGATACCTAATAAAAATGAAGAAAATAAGATTAGTTTATTCATGAAAGTCAAACTTATTGTACAAATTTCAGAGGTACCATTATTGAACACGTATAACGATATAGGATTGTGTTTGCTCTACATCCCACACAAAAACATGAACTAGACTGTCCTTGGACTACTTAGTTGCATTTTTTCTCAAGTTACTTTGAATGATATGACTTTACGTAAATGTCAACTAATTCATAAAAATAAAAATGTTTGAAAACTACATTAAAATCTTTATTTCTAACCCATTTTGATTGCAAATTTCATGATTCATTGTTCAAGTCTTAAATAGTCATAACTTCTTTCAAATAATATGTGTAATACAAGTACTATGAACAATGATAAATAATTGACACAAAGGCTTTAAGAGCAGACATGTTGTAATAGCTGAAAGTGAAGAATGTTACATACTAACATGACTTGAAAATTATAGTCACTGGTACTCCTTAATGACTAATTGGAATATCCGCTTTTCTTCCTCATACGTTTCTAAAATCTGTTGATAGACAAAGTCATAGGTTTGCTGAGAGACAATTCTGGGTAATCCAAGATGGAGAACGGGAAAAAAATTGTGACTGTAAGAACTGCTCCTTTTTTGATGTATTTCAGTGTTAGAGGTGATTTCTTCCAGTTCTAGGAGCATTAATTACTGAGTTATAATCTGTTGCAATGTTTTGGAACTTCAGGAGAAAAAAAGATCAAAACAATTGGTGGCTTAGTGGTTAGCACTGTTGCATCATAGTGCCAGGGACCTGGGTTCAATTCCTGGCTCGGGCGACTGTCCATGCGGAGTTTGCACATTTTCCTTATGTCTGCGTAGGTTTCCTCTGGGTGCTCCGCTTTCTTCCCACAGTCCAAAGATGTGCAGGTCAGGTGAATTGGTCATGCTAAATTGCCCATAGTGTTAGGTGCATTAGTCAGAAAGAAATGGGTCTGAGTGGGTTACTCTTCAGAGGGTCATTGTGGACTTGTTGGGCCAAAGGGCCTGTTTCCACACTGTAGGGAATCTAATCTAAATCAATGGCATTTTAAAAAAAGAGGAACACAGACAAAGGCAGTGACCAAACCTGCATTACTCTGATCCAGCAGTGAGTCTGCACAGCTGGCTGTTCTGATGTTTGATTTCAAATAGTCCAGGACATCAGAATTCGTCAAAGAAAAAATTAACAAACGGCAAATTCACAACTGACTTTGGAGAAACCTGTGTGGGAGAGTTCACAGCAAGGGAGCAGGTATTTGGCTTTTTAAAAGTGTAACCTTACTATTATAAATTTATAAAAGAAAAAATAGTAAGTAAAGTGGGCTTTCTTTTTTGATTATATGTTTTATTGAGATCAGTCTCTTGATTAAACTTAAAAACATAAAACATAAGTTACCCTCGAACAGTGTTTTTGAAGCAGTAAGACTTTGCTATTTTCTGAGTTTGTAGATTGTTAAGGTGCAAAGATGGCCTTTAGTCGAGTGATGTGCTCTTCCTGTAGGATGAGGGAGATTAGGGAGAGTTTCCACGTTAGCAATGATTTTGACGGCGGGAAGTGTGTTCGGTTACGAATCCTATTGGATCGCATGGATAGGTTGTTAGGGGCAATGAGGATTTTACAAGAGCGAGGGAGTGTGATGGATAGCGGTTGCAGGAAGGGAGATAAGCCGAAGATATAATATAATCAGGTAGATGGGTTACCTCCAGAAAAGGTAAGAGAGGGAGGCAGGTTATGCAGCAGTCTCCTGGAGCTATCCCTTTCTCAACAAATATGCTGTTTTAACAAATGTCGGGGGTGATGGACTCTCAGGGGAATGGAGCACTGACAGCCAAGTTTCTGGTACTGAGACTGGCTGTAATGTAATGTCAGGTTCCAAGTGATCAGTTGTGATAGGGGACTCTCTAGTCAGAGGCACAGGCAGACGTTTCTGTAGCTAACTGAGACATCAGAATGGTGTGTTGCTTCTCTGGTGCCAGGATCAAGGATACTTTGGAGAGGGTACATAGCAGGAGGGGAACCAGTGGAAGGTCATTCTACACATTGGAACTAAAAACATAGGAAGAGAAAAGGATGAGATTCTGAGGAGAGAATATAGCAACTTAGGCAGGAATTTAAAACGGAGTTCTCAAGTGCAGTAATATCTGGATTACATTTGGTGCTAAGGGCTAGTGAGGATAGGAATAGAAGGGTAGAGCAGATAAATGCGTGGCTGAGGAGCTGAGGGGTTGGGGGGGGGGGGGGAACAATTCACATTTCTGGATCATTGGAAAGTCTTCTGGGGTTGAAGTGACCTGTAGAAGAAGGACAGACTGCATCTTAATTGGAAGGGGGCTAGTATATTGGCAGGGAAATTTGCCAGAGCTGCTCGGGAGGATTTAAACTAGTAAGCAGAGGGTGAGGCTGGGACCCACGGAAATCTTGAGGAAAGAGATCAGTCTAAAGCTGATACAGTTGGGAAAAGGAGCAAGTCGAACAATTGGGCAGGCAGGAACAAGGTGGAGAATGTGATAAAACTCTTAAACTCCATTTATTTAAATGCAAGAGGCCTAACAGGTAAGGTAGATGACCTCACGGCATGGTTGGGAACATGGGACTGGGATATCACTGCAATTATAGAGACATGGCTCAGGATGGGCAGGACTGACAGTTTAATGTTCTAGGATGTAGATGCTACAGTAGAATAGAAAGGGAGGCAAGCAATAAGAGGGAGTTGTGATATTTATTAGGAATAACACCATGGCTGTACTTTGGGAGGATGTTCCTGGGATTATGTCCAGGGAAGTTTTTTGGGTGGAACTGAGAAATAAGAAAGGGATGATCGCCTTATTGGAATTGTACAAAGATACTCCGCCGACCAAAAGTCAGCAGGAAATTGAGAAACAAATTTGAAAGAAGATCTCAGTTATCTGTAAGAATAATAAGGTGGTTATGATAGGGGATTTTAAATTTCCAAACATGGAATGGGACTGCTATAGTGTTCAGGGCTTGGATGGAGAGGAATATGTTAAGCGTGTAAAAGAACATTTTTTTGATTCAAATTGTGAATGCACCTACTAGAGAAGGAGCAAAACTTGACCAACTCTTGGGAAATAGTGGGGAGGGGGAGCACTATGGGGCCAGTGACCATAATACTATTAGTTTTAAAATAGTGATGGAAAAGGACAGGCTGAATGAAATAATTAGATTAGATTAGATTCCCTACAGTGTGGAAACAGGCCCTTCGGCCCAAGCAGTCCACACCGACCCTCCGAAGAGTAACCCACCCAGACCTATTTCCCTCTGACTAATGCACCTAACACTATGGGCAATTTAGCATGGCCAATCCACCTGGCCTGCACATCTTTGTGACTGTGGGAGAAAACCGGAGCACCCGGTGGAAACCCACACGGACACGGGCAGAATGTGCAAACTCCACACAGACGGTCACCTGAGGCTGGAATCGAACCTGGGACCCTGGTGCTGTGTGGCAGCAGTGCTAACAACTGAGCCACCATGTCACCCCATAACACAGATCTAAACTGGAGGAAGACTAATTTTGACAGTATTAGGCAAGAACTTTAAAAAGTTGATTGGGAGAGAATGTTTGCAGGTAAAGGAACGACTAGAAAATAGAAAGCCTTCAAAATGAGGTGGCAAGAGTCCAGAGGCAATACGTCCCTGTTAAGGTGAAGGGCAAGGCTCGTAGGTGGAGGGAATGCTGGATGGCTGGAGAAATTGAGGTTTTGATCAAGAATAAGAAGGAAGCGTACATTAAGTAAGGACAGCAGGGATCAAGTGAATCCCTAGAAGAGCATAAAGACAGTAGGAGTAGACTTAAGAGGGAAACCCAGAGGGCAAAAAGGGGACATGGGATAGCTTTGCCAAATTGGGTTAAGGAGAATTCAAAGGGATTCTTCGGGTCCCTTAAAGATCAGCAAGTCAGCCTATGTGCAGAACTGCAACCTTTCTGGGGGAGATACTAAACAAGTACTTTGCATCAGTGTCCACTGTGGAGAAGGATACAGAAGATATAAAATGTGGGGAAATAAATAGTGCCATCTTGAAAAATGTCCACATATTACACAGGAGGTGCTGAATGCCTCAAAATGCATGAAGGTGAATAAATCCCTGGGACTGCATCAGGTATACCCTAGAACTCTGTGGGAAGAAAGGGAAATGATTGTTGGGCTCCTTGCTCATGTTTTTGTGGGTTATACAGTAAACACAATTCCGTTTCATTATATCTGTTCAATATTTGTATTATTGATAGCCACAGGTAAGGTGCCAAAAAACTGCAGGTTAGCTAACATAGTACCACTATTTAAGAAAGGTTGGTAGAGAAAATTCAGGGAACGACTGGCCAGTTGTTGGGTGGGAATCCTGAGGGACAGGATTTACATGTATTTGGAAAGGCAAGGACTGATTAAGGATAGTCAACATGACTGTGTGTGGGAAATTGTGTCTCACTAACGTAAATGAGTTTTTTGAAGAAATAACGAAGAGGATTGATGAGGGCAGGACAGTGAATATGATGTATATGGACTTCAGTATAGCTTTCAAAATGGTTACTCATGTAGACTGTTAGCAAGGTTAGATCACATGGAATACAGGAAGAACTAGCCATTTGGATACAGAACTGGCTTGAAGGTAGAAGTCAAAGGATGATGGGGGAATGCCTGTGACCAGTGGCCAATAAAATCAGTGTTGGGTCCACTGCTTTGTAATTTATATAAATGATTTGGACATGTGGGATAAGGAGGCATCATTAGTAAGTTTGCAGACGACTCCAAAACTGGAAGTATAATGATCAGTGAAGACAGTTACTTCAGCATACAAAGGGACCTTGACCAGATGGGCCAATAGGCCAAAGGTGTAGCAGATGGTGTTTAAATTTAGATAAACGTGAGGTGCTGCATTTTGGAAAGGCAAATCAGGGCCAGACTCATACACTTAATGGTGCTAGGGAGTGTTGCTGAATAAAGAGACATGGAGTGCAGATTCATAGCTCCTTGAATGTGTAGTCACAGGGAGACAGGATGGTGAAGGCGGTGTTTAGTATGTTTCCCTTTATTGGTCAGAGCATTTGAGTATTGGAGTTGGGAGATCATGTTGTAGGGCTGTATAGGACAGTGGCTAGGCCACTTCTGGATACTGTATTCAATTCTGATTTCCCTTCAATAGGAAGGATGTTATGAAACCCGAAAGTTAAAAATCACACAACACCAGGTTATCGTCCAACAGGTTTATTTGAAAGCACTAGCTTTCAGTGCATTGCTCCTTCATCAGGTAGCTGTGGAGCAGGATCATAAGATACAATTTATACCAAAAGATTAGTATCGTACAGCTGAAATGATATATTGAACAAACCTAGACGCTGTTAAGTATTTCATCTTTTAGTTCATATGGACACCTGAAGATGCTCAGAGATGCCCTCTTAAGAACAGTGTACGATTCTCAACTCATCGATCACCAGTTCTGACGTGCCACAGCGAAAAACCTGGTGGCGTGTGATTTTAACTGTCCCAGTCAAATAACGGCACCTCCACATCGTGAAACTTGAAAGCATTCAGAAAGGATTTACAAGAATGTTGCCAGGATTGGAGGGTTTGAGCTATAGGGAGAGGCTAAAGAGGCTGAGGCTATTTTCCCTCCAGCATCAGAGGCTGAGGAGTGACCTCACAGATGTTTACAAGATCATGAGAGACACTTGATAGGTTAAATAGATAAGGTAATTTCCTCAGGGTAGGGGAGTCCAAAACTAGAGGGCATAGGTTAAAGGTGAGAGGGGGAAGATTTGAAAGGGACCTAAGGGGCAATCTTTTCATGCAGAGGGTGGTGCGTGTATGGAATGAACTGCAAGATAAACTGTTGGAGGCTGGTGCAATTACAGTATTTAAAAGGCATCTGAATGGGTGTATGAGTAGGAAAGGTTTAGATATGGGCCAAATACTGGTAAATGGAACCAGATTTATTTCGGAAATTTGGTCGGCGTGAAAGAGTTGGACCTAAGGGGCTGTTTCCATGCTGTACCTCTCTATGGCTATGAGTTACAATTGAGAATATATGAGACAACAGATGAAATCATCCAAAATTAACATGATATGGCACTGTGAATCAGACTTTTTGTTTTAGAAAAGTGTTTAACAGGATCCAAGACACGTTAGTGGTTGTACCAGATATGACACATTAATCACATTTCTGGAATATCACACATTTTAGGAAAAGATTCTTTCGTTTAATACAAAACACTTGACTAAATTTGCACGATAATATTGCGCAATAAATTTCCAGACAATCTTCCCAGATTTCAAAAATGCCATTTAATATTACTGACAACATTGTTTCACGCCACAGATGTGAAATATTTATAATCTGTGTACCTTAGCACAATAAGAACTTTTTCCAAATACTTCACATCAGTGCATTTCTCCACAAAGCTATAATCCAGGTGCTCGATAGGAAGTTTGTACGTTTTGGTGGTTCCTTGGCTCATCAAAGAACAAGCTGGTTCTGTGCTCATGGCTGAAAAGAATTCCCAAAAGTCATTGTCCATTTTTGTGTCCTCCAATACCAAATTTATTGTATTTAATTTTGTACAATGTGCTGAATTATTACATTATGAAGTACATCTGAAGTGACTAAAAAGTGAATAGATGGTTTGTTTAAACAAGAGGAGAAGAGGAATTTACTTGAATACTTTATCTTAGCATCTACATAGAATGTGGATTCATTTTTAAACAGTAAACTTAAGCAGCAGGACATCACAACTTCTTATGAAGCACTCAGCACTCAAAGAAAATAGTTTGTACATTAAGATTCACTAGAAAAAGTTTATAATCTTTGGATGAAGGCAATAATTACTGATAAAGAGTAACAAATATTTTCAAGCCAAGACCACACAAGAGCAGAATTAATGAAATCACAACCATTCTTACTGTTCTAGCCAGAAAACAAGAAAGATCTTGGTTTGGTTTAAACTATATGATCTTGTTAATTTTTTTTTAGAATGGAGTTTTACTGGATTTAAAATGACTTATCAAACATAGTGGGTACGTTGATTATTTCTAAACATTTTCAGCAATTATCAGGACAAAAGCCAATATATTGAGGCATGAATCAAGCATTCAACTCAGGCATTCGAGACGGCATTAAATGATTATTTGGATTTAAGAAATGTGCAAAGATATGGGGAGCAAAAAGAAGATTGGCACGAGGTAATGATGCAGATTTAATGGGTTAGTGCAGGCATGATGGGACAAGTTGATTTCTACACTGTAACACTTTTGTGATCTCTGTAGAAATGTCACTCACATCATTTACATGAACAGCTCTGTCAAGTCAACACAAAGGAACCGGAGACAAGGGGGCAAATCTTCCAATGGCCAAATGGTCATTATTCCATCATAGATGGGATTTGCACATGGAAACCCTGCAGAATTCCCATCATAGCACATTGCAAAGGAATTGCCTGTGATGGGAAACTGAATTTTCCTTTGGGAAATTCCTCAATGCCTGGAACACAGAGTCTCCACAAAAATTGGAAACTTTGGATGGCTCCAATGAAATTAAGTAAAATAGTTACTCAGGAAACGTTAGACCATGGTCTGGCTCCTCTAAATTCCTGCATTTTGTTTTAGTTACAAAGCCTCAAGCTTGAAGACAGTACACCAGACTTTATCAGAAGGGCTTTAAAAGGTTAAATTATAAGGGATAGATTACATGCACGAAGTTTGGATACTTGAGTTTTGAATGCTGAAGGATGATCTAATCAACCTACTTCATGTGTCAAAGCAATTTGACGGTTTCTCTCCGTCTATCCTATTTCCTATGGGCAGGGAATCCAAAAAAATGTAGACACGCCATTTGATTGTAAAATCAGGGAGCATTTTTCACTGAAACAAAAGCTCCTAAAAGAAACAGTGGATGCTGTAGCAATTGAAATTGTTTCAACCAAAACTGTTGTTCATTAAAGGATCGCAAAGGATGTGAAAGGTCATTTGGTAAATGGGCTGGGTACTGAGTAGCAGACACAAGGCTACACAATAACTCATTCAATACATCAGTACTAAATCACAGAACTGTTACAGTGAAGAAGGAGGCTTTTCGTCCCATTTGTGCCTGCACTGGCACTAGGTAATGATGCTCATTTAATGAGGAGAAACTGAGGTCTGCAGATGCTGGAGATCATAGCTGGAAATGTGTTGCTGGAAAAGCGCAGCAGGTCAGGCAGCATCCAGGGAACAGGAAAATCGACATTTCGGGCATAAGCCCTTCTTCAGGAACGGGCATAAGCCATTCCTGAAGAAGGGCTTATGCCCGAAACGTCGATTCTCCTGTTCCCTGGATGCTGCCTGACCTGCTGCGCTTTTCCAGCAACACATTTCCTGCTCATTTAATGAGCCAATTACTTTTATCCAAATAATCACCAAATGCTCCCTTAAATGCCTCAATTGGGTCTGCCTCTTATCACATTTCAAGCCAATGAATTGCACAACCTAACTACTTGGTAAGTGAAAAGGTTTTAGCTGTTGCTTCTTTTGCAAATCATTCATATTCATGCCTTCTTGTCTCTTTTTATGATAGGAAGTATTTCTCTCAATTTAGTCAATGCACACTCATCAGATCTCCTCTGAGCCTTTTCTCCAAGGAGAATAGTCACAAATTCTTTAATTTATCCTCATAACTGAAGTTCCTCAGTTTTGGAATTATTCTGCATTCTCTTACAAACCTGTAGCCCGGAACTGGTACGATACTCTAGATGAGGTCTAACAAAATGTCTTGTACAAGATGAACATCATGACCTTGCACTTGTACTGTGACCATAAATAAAGCTGAGGATAATGTCTGCTTTACTTACTATACTTCTGTCCAGTCACCTTCAATGATCTGAGCAAAAACATCACCTGGGTCCCTCTGCTCCTGCACCTCCCTTAGAATTGTACTCACCATTTTGTATCATCTTAATTTTTTTTTGGTATCAAAAGACATCAGTTCACATATGTCTGCCTTGAACTAGACGGTAAGGTTTACAATTTTCCAGTCTTGACTCTCCCCCAAATCCAGAGACGAAGATGTGGCCAGAGCCCCTGTACAACCACTCTAATTTCCTTTAAAATCTGCAGATGCATCTCATCTGGTCCCAGTATCTTGTGAACTTTAAATACCAATAGTTGATCCAACACTTTGGCCCATCAATTTTGAACTCTTCTAGTGTCTAAACTCCTGCCCAACAGCATCTCTCTCTTTAGTAAAGACAAAATGCAAATCTAATACCTCAGCCATACCCTCTTTCTCCATCCCTTTTTGATCCCTAATCAGTCCGATTCTTCTTTTTCCACCATTTTACTTTGTATATGGCCATAGAAGGGTTTTGCATATTTCATAATAGTTGCCAGTCAGAGTCATACAGCATGGAAACAGACCCTTTGGTCCAACCATGCCAAGCATAATATCAAGCTAAACTAGTCCCACCTGCTTGCTCCTTGCCCATATCCCTCCAAATTTTTCTTATTCATGTATTTATCTCAGTGTCTTTCAAATGTAACTGCCTGCATCTGCAACTTCTTCAGGATGTTCATTCTACACATGAACTGTCGTCTGTATTACAAAAATTGCCCCTCGTGTCTTTTTTAAATCTCTCTCCTCTCACCTTAAAATATGACCCCCAGTCTTGAAATCCCCCATCCTAGGGAACAGACACCTACCATTAATCCTACCTATATCAGTCATGATTTTATTAACCTCTAAAAGGTTACCTCTCAACCGCCTAGACTCCAATGAAAGAAGTCCCAAACTGTCTGTTTCTTTTACAACGCAAGACCTTTTTTCTCATAATTCCTCTTTAATCATAATTTCTACCCCGATGTCATCTAGGGAACTCTTGATGTACCTGAACCATCTCCTTTTTGAAGGTAGCCTATTGTTCATCTACTGTTTTCCTGCGAACCTACTGTTCCAGTCAATTCTGTCTAGCTCTGCACTTGCCCCATTGAAGTCACCTCTCCATTAATTGACTTTTCTTATTCTGGTCCACCATCATCCTGAACCTTACAATACAGTGATCATTGTCCTCAAAATGTTCTCCAAATGATACCTGATCCACTTAGCCACATTGTTGCCAAGAACCAGATCTAACAGTGCATCCTTTATTAGCTGCAAATTGCTGCAACTGAAATGAACAGGGATAAGCACTTTTTCCATTCAAATGCTAACTATCAAAGGTTCAACAACAACCTGCTTAGGTTATGAGTCTCCCAGAATTAATTGTTACCACAGCATCAAAGTTGACAACTGTGGTGTAAAATTATGTCCCAATACATGTGTGAATCATAATGTAACACATGTATTGGGCCAAGCAGTGGAATGTGGTGTAAAATTCCAAGCAGTGGAATGTGGTGAAACGGTTAAAAATTATGTCCCAATACATGTGTGAATCTAACCGGAATGGAGGTGTTGCTTAGTCCCGTGTGAATCTTCTTATCTGTATGTAACCAGAATGGAATGTGTTTTTTAGCCTTGCTCTGCTGTTCACATGAATGTTTATATCTGGAAAAGAGTATATCAGCTGGAAAAGTCTCCAGTTCGGAGAGTCTGCTCCGGGGTTACGTTTAACCGCCGAGCGTGGGTTGTTGGCAACCGCTCTACGAGAACTGACGGCTCCCAGTTTTGGTAACACGTAGAGTGAGTATAAGCCAGACCCGTTGTGGCGACGCTGCGGGGAATAAAATGCCCATATTCTAGCAGACTCGCCTCTTGGTCGTTTGTTCTGTGTCAGACTACTCTCCTACGAACCTGACCTTGAGAATTTTTTAAAACAACAACACAGAGAATAATTGTCTGGCAATAATTTAAATACTTCACACCATTAATAAGGTATTGAAATTGGGATGGACAAGTTTTAATATGGTTTATCTGAATTTTGCAGTCAATTACCACACAAGAATAACAACTTCATGTCTGATTTTCAATGCCAAATCTTCTGATCAGTGGTGTTTCTGCAAGAGCAAGGCAATTTCTCAATTTTGGTGTTTAATGACGGTGAGCGCTATTTACCTGACAATGATTTCACTACAAAATCCAAAACATCAATTAACCTAAAATATAGGAACCAGAAAACATATATCTTGTCTCTAATAATCTTATCAATGATTTCAAAGAATATTGTTTTGCACAATTCTACATTTCAGTAACCATGTCACATTGATGCAGGACCTTAAGGGCAATGAATATTGTCATTATCCAAAAAAATGTAATGTAAATATCCATCTTTCAGATAGTACAAATTATAAAAATTCTTTAACATTTTTCATAGTTGGAAAATTTGACTAATCTA
This sequence comes from Chiloscyllium plagiosum, assembly GCF_037043375.1. Classification (NCBI taxonomy): domain Eukaryota; kingdom Metazoa; phylum Chordata; class Chondrichthyes; order Orectolobiformes; family Hemiscylliidae; genus Chiloscyllium; species Chiloscyllium plagiosum. The sequence continues at coordinate 60,996,687 of NW_028270142.1, forward strand.
TCTATTCTGACCCCTCACTGGGATGTTTCGAAACATTTCAGGGAGGTTGTTATAAAACAAGCTCTGATTGTAGGTCAACGATATGGGTAGGTTTGCAGATGCTATACTCAAGTTTACAGTAACCTGTGGTTTTTGATTGGGAAAGAAACAGTGAAGCAGAACAGAAAAGAACTAGCGGTATAACTTCATTGATTAAAGAGTGCAGGTAAGGGACCTAACAACGCAATTCAGACCATATATATTATCCAAAATAAATCAAGGATAAAGAATTAATTACAACCTGGTTGAAGCCCTAGCACTGAGGGACTGAAAGTCTCCCTCCATGTGATCTTGGATTTCACATACAGGGCAACTGTTGCTACGCTGCCATCTTGAAAGAGAAAAATATACTTCACTCGACTTCTTGTGCATCAGAAAACAGTTTTCTGACTCTCATATTACCTACGATATGCCTGGATGTGTAATATTCTACAATGATCACAATTCATCGTGATGAACAGCACATAAAGGCTCTTCTCTTGCTTTTAAATTTTAAAAAAAACGAAGTTCTTAAACGGTGCGACGCGTTTCCACAGCAACCGCCAAAGCCACGGCCTGACGCCAGTAGAAAGGGTCCAAAACAAAATCATGAACAATGATAACAATAAACGGTAATAATAACTCGAAACCCACCTTCACCTCTCGCAGGCGACTCCTCAACTACAACGACACCTGGATTACCTTCAAGTAGTCGCCGTTCCCAAGCCCAACTCCACAAGCAAGTTCGCAGTGAGCGGAAACAGATAGAATCCACGTACGTCACCGGTGGGCGGGAAATTTGAAGTCATCATTCCTAAAGGTACAGGGAGTGACAGGCAGAGCGAGCAGAAAATTCCTCCTCATTGGTACTCAGTTCTCCTCAATATTTATCTTCATTCACTTTGCAAAAGGCAGTGAGTATCCGGAAGACATAAATCTTTCATAACACATCCGCAGGACGTGAACTTCACAGCTAGGCTCGCACTTATTCTCCATCCCGAGTGGTTAGCACTGCTGCCTCACAGCACCAGGGACCCAGGATCGATTCCAGCCTCCGCCGGCTGTCTGTGTGGAGTTTGCACATTCTCCCTGTGTCTGCGTGGATTTCCTCCGGATGCTCCGGTTTCCTCCCACAGTCCAAAGATGTGCAGGTTAGGTGAATTGGCCATGCTAAATTTACCAGCTTCATTGCTGCAGTAATGAAGCATCATCCTATATGGTTGTAGTCCATTGGTCCCATAACGCTTTTAATGAGAGAGTTCTGGGAATTTGACTCAATAACAGTGAACAAACCATAATAATTTTCCAGTTCAGATTAGAGGGAAACTTGGAGCTTGTGGTATTCACATGTATTTACTACACTTTTCCTTCTGGTAATAGATGTTGTTGAAGGAATCTTGGTGAATTTCTGCAGTGCATGTGGTACACGTTGCTGCTACTAAGCATTGACCATGGAGGGAGTGAATGTTTATGGATGCAGTGCCAATCAATCAACTAACACCGTCATAGAGATGTACAGCATGAAAACAGACTCTTCAGACCATCATGTCCATGCCGATAAGATATTCTCCATTAATCTAAGCTCTTTTGCCAGCATTTGACCCATCATCCACTAAACTCTTCATTCATATGTCCATCCAGATGCCTTTTAAATGTTGTAATTGTACCAGCCCTCTCCACCTCCTCAGGCAGCTCATTCCATACATGCACTACCTTCTGCATGAAAAGGTTACCCCTTAGCCCCTCTTAAATCTTTCCCCTCTCACCTTAAAACTATGCCCTCTAGTTTTGGACTCCCTTATCCAACGGAAGAGTCCTTAACTACTCATCCAATCCATGCCCCTCATGATTTTGTAATTTCTATAAAGTCACACCTCAATCTCCAATGCTCCAGGGAAAATATTAAAATTGTTATTAAAATTGGGTGCACTAGGCGTGGGTCCACTAGCTTGACAATGTTGTCTTTGCTAATGAAGTTGATGGTGTTTGGTGTATGCATCTTTGGTTCTTCTAATAGTCAGTGTTTCTTTGGCCAGGTTGATGTTGATGAAGGAAATCGACGTTTCGGGCAAAGAAGCCCTTCTTTGCCCGAAACGTCGATTTTGCTGCTCGTTGGATGCTGCCTGAACTGCTGTGCTCTTCCAGCACCACTGATCCAGAATCTGGTTTCCAGCATCTGCAGTCATTGTTTTTACCACCCTGATGTTGATGAAGGTGAACAGGGGCGTTACGTCAAAGGTGACCTTATTACATCCTCTTCTATCTTGGCGTCTTTGATGTGTTCAGGAATTCTTGGGTGGAGTAAATGGAGTGGTGTGAGTCTTCTAATAAGTGTTTTAGTCTTTGGTGTAGTTCCATGGCTAAGCTGTACCTTGGTGTTCCAGGTAGAGAGACTATGGGTCTGAGAGGGGCTCCTGGTTTGTGAATTTTGGGTAGTCTGTAGAAGCCTGGTGTGTTGGATCCGTCTGGTTTCATTTTTTGGAAGTCTGTCTTGTTTAATTCTCCAGATTTCTGAAGTTTTGAGTAGGGCTGTGATTCGGTTCTCTAGCTGTGGGATCGGGTCTATCGCCACCTGTTGGTAAGTGTTGGTATCTGCCAGCAGTGCATTCACTTTTTCAGTGTAGTCTGTTGGGTTTAAAATGACTGTCAAGTATCCTTTGTCTGCAGGTAGGATAATGATGTTTTTCATCAACCTGTTCACCTTCATCAACATCAGGGTGGTAAAAACAATGACTGCAGATGCTGGAAACCAGATTCTGGATCAGTGGTGCTGGAAGAGCACAGCAATTCAGGCAGCATCCAACGAGCAGCCCTTCTTTTGCCCGAAACGTCGATTTCCTTCATCAACATCAACCTGGCCAAAGAAACACTGACTACACTATTAGAAGACCCAAAGATGCATACACCAAACATCACCAACTTCATTAGCAAAGACAACATTGTCAAGCTAGTGGACCCACACCTAGTGCACCCAATTTTAATAACAAAACCTACAGACATACCAACGGACCAATATCAGGGTTCTTAACAGAGGCAGTTAAGCAGAGAGTCTAACAAACAGCTCTGGCAACCCAAACTTTGAGTCCACTACGTGGATGAAACTTTTGTCATCACTAAATGAAACCAAGTAAAGGAAAACTTCAAGACCATCAATGATATCCTTATGGGATAGAATTCACAAAAGAGGAGGAAAACAACAACAATCTGCCATTCCGAGATGTCACAGTAGAGCAAACAGCCAATAGGGAACTTAAAACCAGCGTCTACAGGAAAACAACACATTCAGACCAAATACTGAACTACAGAAGCAATTATCCCAACACCCACAAATGAAGCTGCATTAGAACATTATTTCAACGAGTGACCACACACTGCAGCACAAGGGAACTATGAAGAGCAGAGGAAAATCACCACTACAGCGTATTCAAAAAGAATAGGTATCCAATGAACACAGTCTGCCGATTTCTCAGCAACAAACCCAAACAAGCAGACAAAACACATCCAGAAACCCTAGCCACTCTCTCCTACATCAAAGACATCTCAGAAGTGACTGCCAGACTAATCAGACACCTTGGCATCATGGTAGTTCACAAATCCACCAACACACAAATAGCAGCTAATGAATTTAAAAGACACTATACAGACAACAAGCAAAACAAATGTTATTTACAAAATAGCTTGCAAGAACTATAACAAACACTACATTGGACAAACAGGCAGAAAACTAGCCACCAGCATACATGAACATCAACTAGCCACAATAAGACATGACCCACTATCACTGGTATCCTTATAGACAGATGAGGAAGAACACCACTTCGACAGGGACAACACATCCATCCTAGGACAAGCCAAACACAGACATGCACGAAACTTCCTAGAAGCATGGCATTCCAACTGGAACTCTATTAACAAACACATCGATTTGGATCCCATTTACCACTTTCTGCGAAAAAGAACAGGAAATGACATCACAGGAAATGACATCACCAACCCAAGGAAACCTAAACACATAAATAGAAAGTGGGTCATAACACCAGTGCTTCACTGGAGGCTCACTGATTATGTTACCTGGCATAGTGATGAAATGTCTGAAAATGAACCTTCCAGCTCAGCTAGCAAACATGTATGCTTACTGACCAGTCTACCACACAGACCCTTGTCAAAGCCTTGCTAAATCCATGTAGACAACATCTACTGCTCTGCCTTCATCTATCTTCTTGATCACCTCTTCAAGAAACTCAACTAAGTTTGTGAAACATGATTTCTCACACACAAAGTAATGTTGGCAATCTCTAATCAGGTCTTGCCTTTCCAAATGCATGTAAGTCCTGTCTCTCAATCCCCTCCAACAATTTACCCATCACGGATGTTCAGCTCACTTATCTGCAGTTTCCCGGATTTTCCTTGCATCTTTAGCAAATAATGACACAACATTAGCCACCCTCCAGTCTTCTGCCACATCACCATGGCTGTCGATAATACAAATATCTATTAGGCACCCCACAGTTTCTTGCCTAATTTCCCATGATGTCTTGGGATACAATTGATCAGGTCATAGTCCTGGGCAGTTATCTACCTTTATGCATTTTAAGATCTCCAGCACTTTCTCTTCTGTAATGTGGACTCTTCAAGATATCACTATTTATTTCCCCTAGTTCCATGTCTTTCTCCATTGTAAATACTAACTTGAAATATTCACTTGGGATCTTACCCATCTCCAATGGTTCCACACAGGCAACCTTGTTGATTTTTTACGTTCTCTCCCTAGTTACTCTTTTTCACTTAATACGTAGAATCCCTTCAGATTCTCCCTAAGCTTAGCTGCCAAAGCTATCTCTTTACTCCTTTTTGCCCTTCATATTTTCTTCTTTACTGTACGCCTACACCCTCTATACTCCTCAAGGGATCCCAGCTGTCCATACCTTACATATGCCTCCTTGATTTTATTGACCTAAGCCTCAATATCGCTAGTCATCCAGTGTTCCCCACTCCTACCAGCATTGCAGTTCATACTACCAGGAACATGTTGTCCCTGAACTCTCATTAACTTGCTTTTGAAAGCCTCCCATGTGCCAAATATTCTTTTACCTGCAAACAGCCTCCCCTCAACCAACTTTGAAAGTTTGTCTTGCCCCATTTTAAAACTTTAACTTGTTGACCAGGCCTATGCTTTTCCATAACTGTTTTAAAACTAATAGAATTATGGTCACTGGTCCCAAAATGCTTCCTTCCTAACACCTCAGTCACTAGCCCTGCCTTATTTCCAAATGAAGATCAAGTTTGATCCCTTTTCTAATCATGCCATTTAAATTTTGATTAAGAAAGGTTTCTCGAACACACTTACATTTCTTTCCGATCTATGCCCTTAATACTATGGCAGTCCCAGTCTAGGTTTGGAAAGTTAAAGCCCTACTGTTACAATCCTATTATTCTTAGTTATCTGCGATCTCCCTACATCTTTTGCTCCTCAATTTCCTGCTGACTACTGGGGGGCCTATAGTACACTCCATCAAATGATCATCCACTTATTTCTCAGTTCCACCCATATAACTTCACTGGACAATCCCACAGAAATATCCTAATAAACATTCTACGATATTTTCCCTACACAGAAACACCATTCCACCCACCTCCGTTGACTTTCCTCCTATCTTTCCTACAACATCTGTGATGCTGGAAAAGCACAGCAGGTCTGGCAGCATCCGAAGAGCAGGACGATTCCTGATGAAGGGCTTATGCCCAAAACATCGATTCTCCTGCTCCTCAGATGTTGCCAGATCTGTTACGCTTTTCCAGCATCACATTCTTGACTCTGATCTCCAGCATCTGCAGTCCTCACTTTCTACCACAGCATCTGTACCCCGGAACATTCAGCTGCCAGTCATTTCCCTCCATCAGCCATGTTTTTGTAATAGCAAAGATATCCAGGTATCATATACCCATTTATGCCCTGAGTTTATTGCCTTACCTGTCAGGCCCCTTGCATTGAAGTAAATGCAGTTTAATTCATCAGGCTTCCTTTGTTTACTCCTGTGCTCTTGCCTGTCTTGCCTATTTAACTTGATCTCTTTAACTTGTGTACAAGTCTCAACCTTCCCTCTTGCCTCACTACTGCTTAGGTTCTCTCCCTGTCAGACTAGTTTTAACCCTCCTGTGTAACTCAAGTAAAATTTCCCTGCCAGGATATTCGTCTCCCTCCACTTCAGATGCAATTCCTACCCTTTGTACAGGTCAACTTCTGCTCCAGAAGAGATCCCAATGATCCAAAAATCTAAATTTCTGCCCCTGCATCAGCTCTTCAGCCACACATTCATCCACCCTATCCTTCTATGCTTACTCAAAAGCTCATGGCTCCAGGTGTGGTTCAGAGATTATTACCCTTAAGCCCCTGCATTTTAACCTCCTGCATTTTAACCTCCTGCATACCTCCCTGTACTCCCTCTGCAGGACGTCATTCCTCTTTCTAATCTGTCATTGGTACCAATTTGGACAATGACCACTGGCTGCTTAAGCCCCCCATTTCCAAAAGCATCATTGCACAGCTCAAATAACATACAACTGTTGATTGTTAAGTTGCAAACTCTTGCTTTTTTTTATCAGTTACAGGAATCCAACTTCAATTTGTTTGTAATTCCAATAAGGAAAATATGATCTCTTACAATTCCCATCCCTTCCTGCTGATTCTCTTCTTTCATCCAACCCGATTTCCCCTTCCCTCCCACTCCAAAGAATAAATAGGTAATTGTTTTTGACCTTTCCACTCTCAATGGCCTGAATGACTTGCTTCTGTGCTATAGACTTATATGTCTCACCCATCCCCTCCCCTTACACTGCCCTCATCTCTCCATCCAACGCTCCCAGACTATTTCCCAAACTCTGAGGATAGTCAAGTATATTCAGGACTGAAATTGACAGATTTTCAGTTAGGCAATTAAGGGTTATGGGGATGTAACAGTAAAGTGGAGCTGAGATCTAATAGAATGGTGGAGCAAACTTGAAAGGCTGAATGACTGACTTATGGTCTAATCATCTCAGTCCCAGATTAGTGCAGGTCTTCTTCAGGGTAATATCTGAGGCCCAACCACCAACTATTCAATTATAGATTTTCCTCCATCATAAAAATGAAATGGGAGGTCAGCAGACAATTAGTGTATCGGTGTTAATCTGCAACTCCTCAAAAAATGAAACATTCTACTCCCTTATTTAGTGGAGATGAATGATATTCAAGTTTGAGTGATAAGTACCATTTGTGTCAGAAAGGGAAATTATCATCTCCAACGCTATATGCAAAGATAATATTGATTGGTTGATTTAATGTTGTCACACGTACCAAGATACAGTGAAAAGTGTTGTTTTGCATGCTATACAAACAGATTGTACCATATGAAGTGCATCAGGTCAGCAGAACAGAGTACAGAGAGAAAGTGCAGAGACAGGTAGAGAGAGAGATCAGAATTAACATTTGAGAGGTCTATTCAAAAGTCTGATAACAGCAGTGAAGCTGTTATTAAATCTATGTATATTCAAACTTCTATATTTTCTGCCTGATGGAAGAGGGTGGAAGAGAGTATAACTGGAGTAGGAGGGGGTCTTTAATTATGTTGGTAGCTTTTTCAAGGCAGTGGGAAGTACATAAGAACCAGGAGTAGGTATGGGCCATCAATAAGCTCATGGCTGATCTTTTCATGCCCTCAGTTCTACTTACCCTCTCACATAACCCTTCATTCCTTTACTGCTTAAACTTTAAAAACATTCAATGAGGAAGCTTCAACAACTTGACTGGGCAGGGAGTTCCACAGATTCTCAACCCTTTGGACAAGTAGTTTCTCCTCAATTCAGTCCTAAATCTGCTCTCTCTAATTTTGAGACTGTTATCTTGTTCTAGATTCCGCCAGTGGAAACATCATCCCTGCTTCTGTCTTATCCAATTCCTTCAAAATGTTATGTTTCTATAAGATCCCTCCCCCATTCTAAATTCCAGTGAACATAATCCCAGTCTACTCAGCTCTCTTTATAAGCCAACCCTCTTAACTCCAGAATCAACCTACTGAATCTCCTCTGCACCTCCTCCAGTGCTAGTACATCCTTTCTCAAGTAAGGAGACCATAACTGCACAGTGGCAGCACGGTGGCAAGCGCTGCTGCCTCACAGCGTAAGAGACCCGGGTTCAATTCCAGCCTCGGGCGACTGTCTGTATGGAGTTTGCACATTCTCCCTGTGTCTGTGCGGGTTTCCTCCGGGTGCTCCGGTTTCCTCGCATAATCCAAAAATGTGCAGGTGAGGTGAATTGGCTATGCTAAATTGCCCGTAGTGTTAGGTAAAGGGATGAATGTAGGGGGGTGGGTTGCACGTCGATGTGGACTTGTTAGGCCGAAGGGCCTGTTTCCACACTGTAAGTAATCTAATCTAATCAATACCCCAGGTGTGGCCTAACCAGCACCATGTACAGCTGTAACATAACCTCCCTGTTTTTAAACTCAATCGCCCTAGCAATGAAGGACAAAATTTCATTTGCCTTCTTAAGTAACTTTTGCACCTGCACAAGGACACCCAGGTCCCTCTGCATGCTGCAACTATTTACCATTCAAATAATAGTTCTTTTTAGTGTTATTCCAACCAAAATGGATGACTTCACATTTATCAACATTGTACTCCATCTGCCAGACCTTTACCCACTCACCTAAACTATCTATATCCCTTGGCACACTTTGCTCTACCACTCATCTTAGTATCATCAGGAACTTTGACATATGAGACATGGACCCCAATGCCAAATTATCTATGGAAATTGTAAACACTTGTGGTCCCAACACTGATCCCTGAGGCACAACACGAGTCACTGATCACCAAACAGAAAAAACACTTATTTACCCCACTCTTTGTTTCCTGTTAGTTTACCAATTCTCTATCCATGCTAATGCATTGCCCGAAATGCCATGTATCTTTATCTTAAGCAGCAACCTTTTGTGCAGCACCTTGTCAAATGCCTTTTAGAAATATAGATACACCACATTTACTGGGTCCCCGTTGTCCACCGCTCTAGTAATGTCTTCGTAGAATTCCAGTAAATCAATTACCCTCAGTGACCTGCCTTTCATGAACCCATGCTCCATCTGCCCAATGGGACAACTTCTATCTAGATGCCTTGCTATTTCTTCCTTGATGCTAGATTCAAGTATTTTCCCCACTACAGAAGTTAAGCTAACCAGCCTATAATTTTCCATCTTTTGTCTACCTCCTTTTTGAAATGGTAGTGTCACATTTGCTGTTTTCCAATGTGCTGGAACTGTCCTAGAGTCTCGCAAATTTTGGAAAATACCATGAGCGCATTTGCTATTTCTCCACCACCTCTTTTGGTACCTTGGGATGCATTCCATCAGGGCCAGGAGACCTGTTTACCTTTAGCTCCATTAGCTTGCTCAAAACTCTCTCTTTCACGATAATATTTTCTAGGTCTTCACCTTAGCCTCCTTGTCATCAATACTGGCATGTTATTCATGTCCTCCACTGCAATGACTGACATAAAACACCTGTTCAATGCCTCAGCTATTTCCTCATTTCTCATTGTTAAATACCCCTTCTCATCCTCTAAAGGACCGACATTTACCTTAGCCACTCTTTTTCATTTTATACATTTGTAGAAACCTTTGCTTTTATATTCTGTGCTAGTTTACTCTCATAATCTTTCTTTATTGCTTTTTTTGTGGTTTTCTGTTGACCTTTAAAGTTTCCCAATTTTCTAGTTTCCCACTGGTCTTTGCCACTTTCTGTGCCTTATCTTTCAATTTGATATCCTCCCTTATTTCCTGAGACATTGGTGGCTGATTACTCCTTTTTACTGGTTATGTACTTTTGCTGAACACTTTGAAAAATTGCTTTGAAAGTCCTCCACTGTTCCATAATAAAGTCTTTTGCTTCTAGACTACTTTAGCCAACTCCTCTCCCATCCTATTGTAGTCTTCTTTGTTTAAGAATAGGACCCTAGTATTGGATGTTATCTTCTCACTTCCCATCAGCGATCTAAATTGATTCATACAGGGGGCCCCTTGGAAGGAGCGATCACAAACTGAGACCATTAACTATTCTTATCTCCTTACACAGGATGAAGTCAATGGATGGGAGGCTGGGCTGTGTTCACAACTCTGTTGCGTCCTTCAGAACAGCAGTTGCCAAACTAAGTTGTGATGCATCCAAACAGGATGCTTTCTGTGGTGCATCTATAAAAATTGGTAAGAATCCTCAAGACATACCAAATTTCTTTAGCCTCCTGAGGAAATAGACAGTGTTGTCCTTTCTTGACCATCATGCCGACATGGCTGGACCAGGATAGATTGCTGATGGTTGTCAAAAACAGGAATTTGACACCTCAGCACCATTGATACCATTCTACTTCCTGAAATCTATGATCAGCTCCTTTGTTTAGCTGATGTTGATGCAGAACTTGTCATCTTTACACCACGTCGCGAAGCACTCAATCTCTTTCCTGTATTCTGCCTTGTTTGAGATCCAACCTACACTAGTGGTGTTGTCAGCAAACCTATAAATGGAGTTGGAGTGGAACTTGGCCACACAGTCGTGAGCCTAAAGGAATACAGAAGGGAGCTGAGTATACAGCTTTGTGGGCACTAGTGTTGAGGATTATGCTGGAGGTGGCGTTGTCACCTATTCTTACTGAGTGCAGTCGATGGGTCAAAGTCGAGGATCCAATCACAGACGGGAGTCAAAACCTAGGTCTTGGAGTTGAGAGATGAATTTGTTTGGAATCATTGTCTTGAAGGCAGAACCCATAGTCAATAAATAGGCACCCTACATAGGTACCCTTGTTATCCAGATGTTTCAGGGATAAGTATAGGGCCAGGAAAATGGTATTTGCTGTGAACCTGTTGTGCCAGTAGGCAAATTGCAAAGGATCAAGGTAATTTGACAAGCTATTAAATTACCTTGATCCTTTGCAATTGTCTGAGCTGTGACTAATCTATTGAGGTCAGAGCCACTGGGTGGTACTCATTGAAGCATGCTGCATGATTTTTCTTTGGCATTTGAGGTAAGATTTATTCAACCTCATTCAACCATCCACCACCACCAGGCTGAAGCAAGACATCATCATTCAGAATATAATTAGACAAGCTACAAACATTGTAGCAAAGACAGGGCATTCTGCAGTAAATAATTCACTGGATTACACACCAAACCATCTACAAGAAACAATGATGTGATACTGCCCTCTTTTTCAAGTTGTGGGAATGTCGGCATCACTGGCTTTCCCAGCATTTATGGACCATCCTTTATTGCCCAAGAATGGTGGTGTGCTGCATTCTTGAAACATTGCAGTCCATGTGGTGTAGGCACATCCAGAGATTGCTGTCAGGAAAGGACTTACAAGACTTTGATCTACAATAGTGAGAGGATTTCAAATCAGGATGGTGTCTTGGAAAGGAATTTGCAGGTAGGATGTTTCCATGCATCTAACGCCTTGCTCATTGTAGTGGTAGGGATCAGTGGTTTAGAAGATGCTGTTGAGAAATCTTTGTAACTAACTGTTGTGCATTATATCGACTGTACACAATGCTGAAACTGTGTGTGAAAGGAGTGGCAAACTCCACACAATATATTAAGTACTATTGGTAGGCACCCACCTAAAACCTTGAACATCACCAGCATTCTCCTTCCCCTCCCACGTTCTGGAGACAGAAGTTTGAATTCCACTATGGTAAACAAATCGAACAAAAAGCTAGCCTATCGGCAGATCTTGTAACCACGGTGGTAAAAACCTATCCAGTTCAGAAATGTCATTCTAGAAAGGAAATATGCCATTCTTATCCAGTTTAGCTTATATGTGACTCCAGGTCCACAGCAATGCACTTGACTTTTAACTGCCGTTTGGGCAATCAGAGATGGGCAAATGCTGGCTTAGTCAGCGATACCTACAAATAATAAAAAAATCTTCTGTTGGAAAAACTACAAAATAAAATCAATCTTGCTTCACTTTGTCTTGAAGGACGAGTCTTTGGATGGTGCCACATCTTGGCATTTGCAGGTTTGTCAGACATAGTTACTGTTATTTTGATAAAATGTTTCCTTTTCTGCAGTGAGGTGAGAGGATCACATGATATTTTATATTGTGAATAATCAAAGAAAATGAAATAGTCGTGTAACAAACTGGAAAAATATCAATTATGTAAAGCAATTTATTTCCATCAAATAAAACAGAACATCTTGTAAATACTTTTTGATGAATGTCAGAAATAACAACAACAAAAAAAGAGAGACTTCCAATCTGAAATTTACATGAGAAACAAGGCTGGACAGAAACACTTGCAAATCTTTTCGGTGTAAATTTAAGAAATATGTTGAATTTCACCGGGCATCAAAAACAACCACTGCAAAGATTCAAGTTAAGGAAGAAAATAAATTTTAAAACTAGAGCTACTTAATACAGTTAAGTCCCCAAAGTTCTCATAACATCACCAATGCAAATAAAGCATTGTCAATATATTCATTTAACATGGAGTTTCATGTTAACATGATTATGACCTCTGCAGTGATTATGGTCCTTCCCAGGTCCTGACACGACCATCAATTGTTACTTTTAAAGTTCCGAGTGTCCGTTGTAAGCACTGGACACTTCAGCTGCTCCTCTCATGCTGCTTGGTTTTTTTGCTTGGGCTCCTTCCATTACTCTCTTTTCTACATTGGTCCTGGGTTTGTTCTGCAGTTGTTCTCAGCTTGTGGCTGCTCCCTCCCATTCAGCACTTAGAACACAGGATCTATCTACTGACGAAAGCTGTTTGATGCAGGCCTTGCCAGCAAATACCGGAGGAGAAAGTGAGGTCTGCAGATGCTGGAGATCAGAGCTGAAAATGTGTTGCTGGAACAGCGCAGCAGGTCAGGCAGCAACCAGGGAACAGGAGAATCGACGTTTCGGGTCCTTAGGAATGAGGAAAGTGTGTCCAGCAGGCTAAGATAAAAGGTAGGGAGGAGGGACTTGGGGAGGGGCGTTGGAAATGCGATAGGTGGAAAGAGGTCAAGGTGAGGGTGATAGGTCAGACTGGGGTGGAGGCGGAGAGGTCAGGAAGAAGATTGCAGGTTAGGAAGGCGGTGCTGAATTCGATGGATTTGACTGAGACAAGGTGGGGGAAGGGAAATGAGGAAACTGGTGAAATCAGAGTTTATCCCTTGTGGTTGGAGGGTTCCTAGGCGGAAGATGAGGCGCTCTTCCTCCAACCGTCGTGTTGTTGTGGTCTGACGATGGAGGAGTCCAAAGACCTGGTGGAGTGGGAGGGGGGGGTGGAGGGGTTGAGCCACAGGGTGGTTGGGTTGGTTGGTCCGGGTGTCCCAGAGGTGTTCTCTGAAACGCTCCGCAAGTAGGCGGCCTGTCTCCCCAATATAGAGGAGGCCACGCCAGGTACAGAGGATGCAATAGATGATGTGTGTGGAGGTGCAGGTGAATTTGTGGCGGATATGGAAGTTTCCTTTGGGGCCTTGGAGGGAGGTCAGGGGGGAGGTGTGGACGCAAGTCTTGCACCTCCTGCGGTTGCAGGGGAAGGTGCCGGGAGTAGAGGTTGGGTTGGTGGGGGGTGTGGATCTGACGAGGGAGTCACAGAGGGAGTGGTCTTTGCGGAATGCTGATAGAGACCTCCAAACGGACCCCACCACCAAGGATATATTTCCCTTCCCTCCCCTATCAGCATTCCGTAAAGACCACTCCCTCCATGACTCCCTTGTCACATTTTCAGCAAATACCTGAACCAACTAACTCTGCCATTCATTGGCACCTGGCCAAGCTAAAAATACAACACTTCAAGAAATTATTTTAAAACGTAAGGTGTTCCACTCAATACAGTGTTTATTTGATATTTAGTGACTTATTTTAGTTTGCAAGAACTTTTAACTAGGAAAATGTTTACAGTTGAGTATTTCAACCTGTGTACTTTTTTCCCTCACCGAAACAACTCTGACATTAATTGTTTTTGGAGTTCATGCTTCATTTGAAGCAAGTTGTGTGGATGCTGAGATCTAACACAAAAATAGTATGTGATGGAGATACACAGCAGGATGGTAGCATCTGTAGAGAGAGAGGGAGAGAGGGTAGTGAGGGAGTAACAATTAAATATTTGAGCCCAGTACGACTTTTCTGCTGACCAGACCGAGTTTCTGCACTTAGTTTTTATGTTTCACTTAGAGATGTGATTTTAAGAATGTAAATGTAAGTGAAGACTTGCTGTAGCTTTCAACAGTTAATAGCTTTACTATGCTTAATTCAGCAATCTAAGCTCAAACTTTGATATTATTAATAAAAATGCATAAGGAAAAGGACTTAATAATAGTCAGGTTTCAGCTTAGATCCCCATATACACAGCTTATATTACAGGCAAAACATCAAGATATTAAATCATTGTGTGCTAAATTGTTTAAGGATACATCTCTTTGTTCTCTTCTTGTACATTATTCTGTAACCACATTCTCGGCATCGGATTGGATCTCTTGCTTTAATTTCATTTTCAGTATGACATTCTGTAATAAATATTCAAGAGATCAGTGTTCAACTTCTGTCTTAGATTCAACTGGTGTCAGATTCATTTTACTTTTTCTAAAAAAAAAGGTGCATAAACATACATGAATGTGTACAGTCCTGTGTACATGTTAGAAAAAACTGGTTTTCTGAATAACAGTTACACATCAAGAGGAGTACGTTCTGCATTTGTCAGTGAGACCTGTTGCCAGTTTATACAGACAAATCTACTCACTTGTACTGGTGTCAATTTAAACTGTCAGATGTAAAGAAAGATTACTAGGCACATGCATAGGTCTTTAATGTACAATGATGATGCTTCATTAGAAAATGGGATGAGAATCCTGTAGCTTTAAAAAATGGAAAAGGTCCTGATTGCAAACAGTTTACCAAATGAAGCATCAATTTGGTGACCTTAACTAGCTAAATGAGAATACAACAATTTATTGACCTCAAATTAGGAGGCAAAAGGTGGTACATTCAAGGTGATCTCTCGTAATTAAGATTGTACAGAAAATTTAGACAGTGCAAAAATGTCAAGAAATCATAAATGAATAATCACTCCCAAATGAAAGAAACACCAACACAACGCATACAATTGTGAATTATTATAGTTGTAGGATCAACAAGTTATTTTCTTGCATGGTACATCTAATGACAAGTTTAATTAAAGATAATACATTTTACAGACAAGATATCTAACTTTAAATTCTTCTAATTGGATAAAATGTGTTGGGTGTGAGGATCAACAACCCAGATGGCATGGAATCTATGAAGAAGCCAAGGAAAATTAACAAATACTTTAACTGTTGTAATGTTAAAAGTGATACTATACATTTATATTTGAGTTATTAATTTGAGGGTTATCTTTGTGCCTGAGGTTAATAATTAACTTTTAAGTTGCCATTGTGACTTATTTTCTGAATTGAATTGGCTGTGTCACATTTATTCAAATGAGTACAACGAAAACGTTATACGTCACCACTTTGAGGCCTGGCTTTAGATTGAATAGGTTTTTGTGCACCATTAATGGACTTTTGTTTATTTTAATTTGTTTTGAGACCTACCAAGATGAACATTGGGAGCTTAAAGTTTGCTAGACACTTCTGGAATTTGGTTTTGTTTAAGTTTAAGGAAGATACTGATAGCTTAGAGAGAGACCGACCTTTGGTTTTAGTTTTACTTTGAGTGGAGCAGTCCTGTGAAATCCCTGGTTGATTGGATCAGTGTTCCCAAGATGAGAACAACATAAAGTGAACTAGGCTACATTACAGTTAGTATTAGTTCCTGGCCAGAAATAAAATCCTGAAGAGGTTACTTAAAGCTAAGTACATTTAAATTCAAGTATCTAACAGCTTCAGGAAGAAGCTATTTGCAGCTCCAGTCTAGAAGCTGACGTCGCAAGGTTTTGGGTACTGTACAGGTTTTTTTCATTTTTTCAATTTATAAAGGAATGTTTTGGAATTATTGGGACCATATTTTTATTGTGCTTGAAAATATGAAATTATAAATTGTTTTAAAATTTCTTTTATATAATAAACTTTAATTTTACTGTCAAAGCAAAACCTGCAAGCACTGCATTCTTACATTTTAATAAACAACCACTTTGTTAAAACCAGAATAGATCAAAATATTATCAATCATGCCATGTTTCAGTCTAGAATGTCACTTGTCCAATACTACTTGTCAGCTGAAAATAATAACACTGATGCAAATACTGAAGCTTTTTTTTTTCTGATGTCAAAATCACTCTCATTCTATTTTGTAGTTTTAAATATCGGAGGCAGCTAATGCTTTTGACATAGTACTGGAAGCAATCCGCAGTTCCTGCTATCGTACCTACCTCAATGGATGGAGAAGGCAGTGATCAGGAAGTAGACACTTTGTTCAGTTTCAATTGCAGTGGCACAACTGCATTTTTCTTTGTCACTTTATCATTGAAAATCAGGGCAACAACAAAATAAGCTGAAAATGTGTTGCTGGAAAAGCGCAGCAGGTCAGGCAGCATCCAAGGAACAGGAGAATCGACGTTTCGGGCATAAGCCTTTCTTCAGGCCCGAAACGTTGATTCTCCTGTTCCTTGGATGCTGCCTGACCTGCTGCGCTTTTCCAGCAACACATTTTCAGCTCTGATCTCCAGCATCTGCAGCCCTCACTTTCTCAACAAAATAAATCCAACATCAATTTATACAAGGTATGTTCACAAAAAATTAACGCAACTAGTTTTTCCCACTCCACCCAATTTTACTAACCTCAAATTACAATGTTAATGCAAACATTTTCGTTTCCTATCTTTATAGCAGGCATGTGAACTATGACACCCATTCTCCAGTTGCAGTGCATGCTGTTAAGTCAGTCACTAAACAGTGCATCAGACCATCCTGACAGTAACATGCCTTTTCTTCCTGTACCATTAAATCCCAAAAGTGAAGCACATTATTTGTCCATAACGTTTAAAGAAAACTGGCAAATTTAGAGGTGTAAATCTGCCATTCCAGACTGCTGCTTTGCTTATTTTTTGAAGAGGACACCTTGTTAGTTACTAATTTTTCCAGTTGTCTAAGACAGAAACTTGAAATTGCAACAACACAAATGAAATAAACAATCTCAAAGATGAGATGTGTTTCCAAACAAGCCGGATGACAAAATCGATCCTCAAGAGGAAACCAAATAATGATGAATACTGCATTACAAAAGCTGAGTCACAAGACAATATTTTCTGTAGGGTGCTCGTCGCTGTACTAATTATGGTTAATAAAAGCAAATTGGAGAAATGCTAAGGCCTGCTTTTGTAATTTGATAGTATATGAAAATAAAAACAGCAAAGTCAACATGAAGGATGAAATATCCATTAATTTGATATGTATTGCTTTGGTGGAGAGTTTCACATAATGTGCATGACAAGTTTTCAAAGCTTCTGGATTTTGTAAGAACTCTATAGTGATTAGAATAACTAAAAGATTTCATCACCTTATCCCTCAACATCAGGGAAATTAAAGGACTGGAAGCAAGGTGGAGAGCAAGCCGTATCTACAGCAATGAAGCGGAGGTGGAGATGGTCGAGTGCATTAAGTTCCTAGGAGTGACAGTCACCAGTGTTTCTACTTCCTCAGAAGGCTAAGGAAATTTGGCATATCTATAAAGACACCAAACATCTTTTATAGATGCACCACAGAAAGCATTCTGTCTGGATGCATCACGCCTTGTCGTGACAACTATTCTGCCCAGGACCATTAGAAACTACAGGGAGTTGTGAACACAGTCCAGGCCATCATGCAAGCTGACCCTCCTTTCATTGACTCCACCTATACTTCTCACTGCCTTTGAAAAGCAGCCAACATAATCAAAGACCCTTTGTACCCCAGTTAAATA
Source organism: Chiloscyllium plagiosum (assembly GCF_037043375.1). Classification (NCBI taxonomy): domain Eukaryota; kingdom Metazoa; phylum Chordata; class Chondrichthyes; order Orectolobiformes; family Hemiscylliidae; genus Chiloscyllium; species Chiloscyllium plagiosum. Next base: position 61,014,592 of record NW_028270142.1, read on the forward strand.
TCTTATAATCTCTTCCATTTGGCAGAAGATACAAAAGCTTAAATACATATATCAACAAATTGAAGAACAGCTTCTTCCCCATTGTTATTAGAATGGACTTCTCAAATTTCAAATTTAATGCTGACCTCACTCTTTGTGCACCTTCTCTGCAGCATAACATTGTATTCCTCGCTCTACTGTATTACCCTTATGCATTTTTTATGGTATGATCTGCCTTTACTGCATACAAAACAATACTTTTCACTGTACCTAGGTACATGTAACAATAAATCAAATCAAGAATGTAACAAAACAGATTGTGCTGTTATTCAAAATGAGAAACGTCAACTGTAGTCTAAGTTGTTATCATTACCTCCACAAATATACACCATGGGTTGTTGCTTTGGAGGCTGCAAGTCCTTCTGGATATCCATTTCTATCCAATTTTCAGTTTGGACTGAAAGACAATCAAATGTGAATTATTACATAGTCATCAAGTTTTGTTTTAGAGAGTTTTTACTTGGTTTTTCTAATATCATTTGTCACAGACTAGTCTGATGTTAAAATCCTAGCTTTGACATTTGTCAGCAAATCCATTAAATTAAAAGATAAAATATATGTTTGGTAAACCTGACATGCAATTCTATTTCCAATGATAGTGGCAAAAGTTTAATATATTACTTTGCATCACCAAACTTCAAAAATATAGTTCCTTTAGACAACCTTCAACAACTGCAGATATCAATTTGTCTGGATAACAACAAGAACATTCGAGAATCTTGATGCTACAAAGTATGAAGCAACCCATTTGATTGGCACTGTATCTACAATCTTAAATATTAATTCCCTCTTTCATAAGTACATCCCACATGACACTAACAAACAAGGCAACAGAATGTAGCACAATGGATTGTTCATTGGCTTCAAGATAAAACAGCAAATAGGAGTAGATGGTAATTATCAAGAATGGCAAGAAATTAAAAGTGATTTTCCAAAAAGATCAATGCTAAAAACACTGCTTTTCACAATTTACATTATGATTTGGACTTAGTAATCAAAGAGAGTAGTTAATATCATGGGCTTTAAAAAAAAAACCACAGGGGAGGACATTAAAATTATGCACAATGGGAAAAAAATTGGCAGAAGACAATAGCTGTCATAGCAAAAGCTGAGGGGGTCATTTTAATAGGAACAATGCCACCAGTTTCTGTATCCTCATAACAGTTGAAGCAAACACTCAGACAGAGCATGGCTCTACCTTTTTTACCTTTATTCCGAGCCATGGAAAGAGAAATGATCGCGCATGTTGTGGTGTAAAATTCCAAGCAGTGGAATGTGGTGAAACGGTTAAAAATTATGTCCCAATACATGTGTGAATCTAACCGGAATGGAGGTGTTGCTTAGTCCCGTGTGAATCTTCTTATCTGTATGTAACCAGAATGGAATGTGTTTTTTAGCCTTGCTCTGCTGTTCACATGAATGTTTATATCTGGAAGGGAGTATATCAGCTGGAAAAGTCTCCAGTTCGGTGAGTCTGCTCCGGGGTTACATTTAACCGCCGAGCGTGGGTTGTTGGCAACCGCTCTACGAGAACTGACGGCTCCCAGTTTTTGTAACATGTAGAGTGAGTATAAGCCAGACCCGTTGTGCGACACTGCGGGGAATAAAATGCCCATATTCTAGCAGTCTCGCCTCTTGGTCGTTTGTTCTGTGTCAGACTACTCTCCTACGAACCTGACCTTGAGAATTTTTTTAAAACATTTGGCGTAGTCGAGCAGGGTCAATCGCAATTGAGGAGAGATTTTGATACAGAACAATGTTTTGGAAAACGACTAAGAAACCAGAAGAACAAACTGTGGAGGTCCCGACCGTCCCGGGATGGCATGGATGTGGGCATGTACGTGGCAGTTTGTTTGAGAAAGGATCCCAGTCCTGCCGAAGAACCCCTTGCCTGGGGTACAGCGGAGGATGTGGGCATGTCCAAAAGGCTGAAGCGGAGTTAACAGAATTGAATGGGATTGAACTGAACTGAACTGAGTGGAACTGAAGTGAATCAAATTGAACGGAACAAAATGGAACTGAGCTAAATTGAATTGAAATGGACGGAACTGAATTGAATTACACTGAATTGACTGAACTGAAATTAACTGAAACGAATTGAACTGAATTAAGCATAATGTAACACATGTATTGGGCCAAGCAGTGGAATGTGGTGTAAAATTCCAAGCAGTGGAATGTGGTGAAACGGTTAAAAATTATGTCCCAATACATGTGTGAATCTAACCGGAATGGAGGTGTTGCTTAGTCCCGTGTGAATCTTCTTATCTGTATGTAACCAGAATGGAATGTGTTTTTTAGCCTTGCTCTGCTGTTATTATCTGTATGTAACCAGAATGGAATGTGTTTTTCTGCTGTTCACATGAATGTTTATATCTGGAAAAGAGTATATCAGCCGGAAAAGTCTCCAGTTCGGTGAGTCTGCTCCGGGGTTACGTTTAACCGCCGAGCGTGGGTTGTTGGCAACCGCTCTACGAGAACTGACGGCTCCCAGTTTTTGTAACATGTAGAGTGAGTATAAGCCAGACCCGTTGTGCGACGCTGCGGGGAATAAAATGCCCATATTCTAGCAGTCTCGCCTCTTGGTCGTTTGTTCTGTGTCAGACTACTCTCCTACGAACCTGACCTTGAGAATTTTTTAGAACACATGTACACATAGATATGAGTTCTAGTTCTTGTCTTAAACAGCAGATTCTTAAGGAATTATATAGTCACCTACGGGGAGCAGCACCCAAATAAGGCAACATCAAAATTAATTGGGTGACCATTATAATCAGCGAGCATCAACAGTAAAGATTAAGCCATTTCGCATTACATAATGGATGTTCCTCATCTTAATAACTGACATTATACAATGGATATTCTTTACCTCATTACCTGACATTACTTAATGGATGCTCTTTACCTTGTTAAACCACCACCCTTGCGACTAGCACTTCATTGTTTAGTGCAAGTTCTTATCTTGTCAAAGTCATGCTAGCTGAGCCTTTGTCAAGCAACCCTAAATTTAACTCTTTCCTACCTGCTCATACCTTATACACTTTCTCATACCCTCCTTTTATCATTTCATCATAACCACCTAGATGGCACAACCAGTTTTCATAAGAATCTCACTGCCAGTACTTAAGTTATTAACACACAATTTGCAATGATAACAACAACAAAAATTACTATTCCATGCAGTAGATAGAATCTGCAGAATCCTCCCAAGTGGAAAAAGGTTCACCAGTAAAGTTCTTAAATCCACAGTCGTTAGTGACCACTCCATCCCCTCCAAATCAAGTGGAAATGAGTCAGTTATCCAAAATCTTCTTCAGTAAAGTCCAACCTGAAAACAAAATCTAGTCTGTCCTTCTGCATCACTCCACAGAAATCTGAATTTTTGGATAAGAGCAGTTAAATACTTAGAGACTTCAATCTTGGAGATGTTTCAGAAGGAGGATACCAGCGCATCTGAGCATGAAGTACAGCAGCACACTACGTGAACGCAGCATTCTTTGGTGCTTCTGCTCCCACTCTGCTGTCAAATGTAACAAAGCCAATTGGATGTTTTGATGTTAACTTGATCACTGAACCTCCGTATCCCATAAATGATCGAAAGAGAAGGTAAAGCTCACATGGTTTAAATGTCCATAAGAAGGCCACTGACAAAAAGCCTCTCGACCTCCTCTTCACTTTTGTGCTCATGAGCTGATTGAATCCGCTGGGTCAGGTTGTGGAGGGGAAGGTGGTGGTTTGAATGTGAATGGAGAAACTCTAGAGATGGTGTTAGCTGCTGAAAGTATCTTAGCATTTCCTCTTTTCTTACTCTATGTCTGGGGACTCAAACCCATTTGTCAGTGCGTTTACGAAGCGGTGTCTCTTGACTGAACAAATTATTGTCCGAGGAATCCATAGAAAGCGTCTGATCGTTTCCGATACACAGGAATATCAAGAGGGATCAAGATTTAAACATCACCTTGTGGGTCCATTAATCTCCAGATACCGATGTTCCAGGTGATCGTTGACATTGTCCAATCGTAACTATTCGCTTGGACTCCTACCCGGCTCACCATATTGTCACCCTGTTTCTGTATCCACATATCAGTTGATGCAAACACTCAGACACAGTATGGCTCTACCTTCTTTACCTTTATTCCGAGCCATGGAAAGAGAGCAATTGCCCATGTACATAAAGACATAAGTTCTTGATCTTCTCTCTCAAACTGCAGATTCTTAAGGAATCACTTACACTCACTTCCAAATAAGGCAACATCAAAATTGATTGGGTGACCTTTATGATCAGCAAGCATCAACATCAAAGTTTAAGCCATCTGGCATTACACAATGGATGTTCCTCACCTCGTTAATTGGCATTACACAATGGAGGTTCTTTACCTTGTTAAATCACTACCCTTGTGTCCAGCACCTCATTGTTTACTCCAAGTTCTTATCTGGTCAAAGTCATGCTTGCTGAGCATGTCATGCAACCCTAAACAATTATTTCCCTATATGCTCATACCTTCTACACTTTCTCCCTCCCGACGTGGTCGACGATGCCCTCCACCGCATCTCTTCCACTTCCCGCTCCTCCGCCCTTGAACCCCGCCCCTCCAACCGCCACCAGGACAGAACCCCACTGGTCCTCACCTACCACCCCACCAATCTCCATGTACAGCGCATCATCCGCCGTCATTTCCGCTACCTCCAAACGGACCCCACCACCAAGGATATATTTCCCTCCCCTCCCCTATCAGCATTCCGTAAAGACCACTCCCTCCGTGACTCCCTCGTCAGATCCACACCCCCCACCAACCCAACCTCCACTCCCGGCACCTTCCCCTGCAACCGCAGGAGGTGCAAGACTTGCACCCACACCTCCCCCCTCACCTCCCTCCAAGGCCCCAAAGGAAACTTCCATATCCGCCACAGATTCACCTGCACCTCCACACATATCATCTATTGCATCCTCTGCACCCGATGTGGCCTCCTCTATATTGGGGAGACAGGCCGGCTACTTGCGGAGCGTTTCAGAGAACACCTCTGGGACACCCGGACCAACCAACCCAACCACCCTGTAGCTCAACATTTCAATTCCCCCTCCCACTCCACCAAGGATATGCAGGTCTTTGGACTCCTCCATCGTCAGACCACAACAAAACGACGGTTGGAGGAAGAACGCCTCATCTTCCGGCTCGGAACCCTCCAACCACAAGGGATGAACTCGGATTTCACCAGTTTCCTCATTTCCCCTCCCCCCACCCTGTCTCAGTCAAATCCATCAAATTCAGCACCGCCTTCCTAACCTGAGATCTTCTTCCCGACCTGTCCGCCCCCACCCCAGTCTGATCTATCACCCTCACCTTGACCTCTTTCCACCTATCACATTTCCGACGCCCCTCTCCCAAGTCCCTCCTCCCTACCTTTTATCTTAGCCTGCTGGACAAACTTTCCCCATTCCTGAAGAAGGGCTTATGCCCGAAACGTCGATTCTCCTGTTCCCTGGATGCTGCCTGACCTGCTGCGCTTTTCCAGCAACACATTTCCAGCTCTGATCTCCAGCATCTGCAGACCTCACTTTCTCCTCAAAGACTTTCTCAGAATAAGCAAGTCAGTTATCTGGAAGGTGCAGGTCTCAGTGGGGTACAAATACAGAAATCATTACAAGTTCAGCTACAGATTACAGGTCACAAATAAAGCAAATTAAGCACCAGGCTTTACTTCTAGAGGGATAGAAGTTGAAAAGCAGGGATGTTATGCAAAATCTGAATTGAAACATAGTCATAGCATTGTGTGCAGTCTGGTCACCATATCATAAATAGGAATTGGATATAGCGCAAAAAAAGAGTATATATAACAAGAAAGGATTAAGAGACTGGATTTCTCTCCTTCGAAAAAAATGCTTATGATGGCCAATGTAAACATTTAAAATTATTACTTTTTCTTAAAATAGAGTGGACATTTCCTTTTGTCGAGAGAATACTCATTTATATAAGATAATTACCATGAAATCCAACAGAAATTTCAGAAAGGTGGCGAGAATGCAGAAATTCCTACCACAGGGTGTGACTAAAGCAAATAGTACAGATATAATTAAGGGAAAGCCAGGCAAGATAGGAGGGAGAAACAGACTTAGCGTTAAACTTGTATAAGAAAAGTTCAATTTCAGTTGGACCACTGCAACAACTTCTGGACTTCAGAATCTACCTGAAGAATTGGAGACGAGTGCAGAAACATTTCATGACAATGGTTCAGGAATTAGGAACATCTGTACAGAGATATACTGCAGGACATGGGACTATGTAACTTGGAGAGGAGATTTGACAGAGGTATTCAAAATCATGAGATGTTTGGAAAGAGATGAGAAGTTACTGGTCCCCTAGTGTAAGGATTGAGAAAGAGAAGACACAATTTTAAAATAACTGTCAAAATATACAATAGCACCCTGAGGAAAAACATTTCCACATCATAATTAGTTAGGGTTTAAAAATATGGTGGAGACAGGCTCAATTGAGACATTCAAAATGGAATTAGACTTATTTGAAAAGGAAAATAATAGACAGTTACAGGGAAAAGGCTGAGGAAAGGTAGCATAAGGTGAATTGCTCATTTGGAGAGCCACGGTGCATAAAATGAGCTGAATGGCCTCCATCTGCACAGTGACAGATTAAGACAAGGCAAAAGTGAACCATAAACCAAAGCAAATATGTCAAAACAGGGTATGTCTGTGCCATATGCAAACAAGTTCCTTCAACAGTACATTCCAAACCTGCAATTTCTTCCCACATTTGACAACAGCAGATGTACAGGAATACCAGCAAATTCAAACTCCCACTCCCAAGACCCAAGCATGATTCTTAATGAAGACTTTGCAACTGTGCTCATTAAAGAGGCTGACAATGTAGTCATGTGAAAGAAATATTACATAGGATAAACATACATATATGTACACTAATTTAGCAAAAAGTAGTATCAAGAGGTTTATCTTGGAAGTGGATAAATTGCCAGGGCCTGTCCAGGACGGAATACATTATACTTTAACAGAAACTAAGCAAGGAAAGTGAAGCTGTGTCATTTTCCAATCTTCTGGTCACAGGTTTCAGCCAGTCAAATCATTGTTTAAAATTAGAGGAAGAATATTACAAGTTCTTTACAGGTCAAAAAAAAAGTCTATCCAATGAAAAACAAATTACGAAAAAAAAATTCAGACAGTATAAAGCATTTCGAAGGATGCAAATTAAGCAATAGTCAGCATGGATTGAAAGGTAGGTCATGTGAGAATGTGGAGAAAGTGAGGTCTGCAGACGCTGGAGATCAAAGTTGAAACTTTATTGCTGGAACAGCACAGCAGGTCAGGCAGCATCTAGGGAACAGAAGATTCGACGTTTCGGGCACATGCCCTTCTTCAGGAATGAGCAGAGAGTGTTCAGCAGGAGAAGATAAAAGGTAGGGAGGAGGGACTTGGAGGAGGGGCGTTGGAAATGTGAGTCTGCTTCAGAATGTGTTCCTGAAGAAGGGCATGTGCCCGAAACGTCGAATCTTCTGTTCCCTAGATGCTGCCTGACCTGCTGTGCTGTTCCAGCAATAAAGTTTCAACTTTGATCTCCAGCGTCTGCAGACCTCACTTTCTCCTCGAAGATTTCAACCTACTGCGAATCCTCTTACAAGGATGCCTTCCTTGAAGAAGCTCTCTGCCTCTCTCTATAAAGATTTCAGTGAGTCCCTCTCTCACTGCACACCCCAGGTCATCTCCTCTGCACAGAAGCTCTTCAGCCACATTCTGAAGCAGACTCACATTTCCAACGCCCCTTCTCCAAGTCCCTCCTCCCTACCTTTTATCTTCTCCTGCTGAACACTCTCTGCTCATTCCTGAAGAAGGGCATGTGCCCGAAACGTCGAATCTTCTGTTCCCTAGATGCTGCCTGACCTGCTGTGCTGTTCCAGCAATAAAGTTTCAACTCAAATGTGAGAATGTGTAAATGTGAGAATGTGTTGTTTTACAAAGTTACACAAGGACAGTCAATGAAGACAACTCATATGGAGCACAATTAAGCTTACAGAGGATACAAAAATTAGTCATAGTTCCTAGTGAGGAAGGAATCTGTATGAGAACAATCAATGCAGTTGTTAGCCAAATAAGGCACAGAAGTACACAAAAACCTGTTAGGACATATTAATGTAGAGGAAGAGGAATGTTGGATACAAATCCACAGATCCTTGAAGGTAACAGTGATAGTTAAGGTGATCAGGGAAATGTACAAGATATAGTCTACACACAACTAATAAAATTAAGAGTAGGGAGATAATGAGAGAACTAAACAGAACACTAGTTAGATACAAACTGATTACAGTTCTGGGCATCATTTTGCAAGAAAATCATATAAGATACTCAGACAGGACCTTTCAAAACCATGACCACTTCCATCTAGAAGGACAAGGTTAGCAGATACATGGGAACACTACCACCTGCAAGTTTCTCTCCATCCCAGTCACCATCCTGACTTGGAAGTATATTGCCATGTTTTCATTGTCAGAGTCAAAGTCCTTGAAGTGCCTCCCGAATGGCATTGTCAGTGTTACCTACAATAAGTGGACTGCATGTTCAAGACGACAGCTCGCCATGACCTTCTCAATGGCAACTAGGGATGGGTAATAAATGCTGGCCCAGCCAGCGACGCCCATGTACCACGAGTAAATTAAAACAAAGGACAGCGCAGATTGACAAGTGTTAACAATCATACTGAATTCAAAACATGAACGAATAGTGAATAGCATTCTATTCCACTCTCGATTCTACCGCTCCACTCCCCAAATCTTGTACAGTATAGGCAGAAGAGAGATTTAAATGGGTAGTTAAAGAAGTGGTGTAAGCATGAGAAAGTGTGATTTTTTTTAACAAGCGATACATCCAGCTCATTTTCAACTAGACATGACGGGCTGAATGGCACCTAGCAGTGGCTCTGCTGTAGTTCCCTAGAACCAGTAGCGAAACAATACGATATAACTCAAAACAGAAGCCACAATTACCCTTTCATCGATATGGCCCGTATGGTTTCCAACAACTCGCATTTCACACTAAGCCAGAGGCCCTTACTGTTACCAAGAACCTGTCCCCCATCCCTCTCTCCTCCCCTAAGGATTTTTTTTAACAATATGAGGCTAAATGATTCGATATTATTTAGGGGATCGATCTGTTTCTCTTCCTTCATTCCCGCCCTTCTACCCACCCTAACTATACCTACCATCTCCGACTGAACCGTATTGAAAAAGGAACCTTCGCAGCAAAAAATTTTCAGGCCGCTTGCCCAACTACTTCCGGTTGCCGTGAACAGTAATACGGCCGCTGATTGGCCACCCGGAGAAACCAATCAGAGTTTTGGATACGAAATTCGAACAGCGGAGCGGATTGTCAGCGGCGGCACTGGATTATGAGGAAGGTTGGGGGGTGGGGATGTGACCGGTGAGAGAAGAAACTTCGGGAAAGTAGGTTGTCTGACACGGCAATGTAGGTGCCGTTTAACTGGAAGGCCCTTTCTCGGTTCTTGGTGGATTGAAAGTTTCTCCTGTAGCAGTTGTGTAAGTACGAGGTTATGTTTAAATAGAGAGTCGTCCGTCTCCACTAGTTCAGCCCCCAGTATCTGTTCTATTGGACTCCATACTGGGCCTCGCGGCGTTTCCACAAACTCGAAAGAACTTTGAGTCCGTCTTCGCTTCAGCAAGGTGTACGTTTGCGTGCTCGAAGGAATTCTTTCCTGCAACTCTTAGGGTTTGGGGGTAGCGGGCTGAGGACGGTCGTATATGTGAGGGAGAGTGGGGATCCACATGTGAGAGCAGGTGATGAAGGAGAGGAGGGCCAGATGGAGCTTTGTCAGGGGAGCGGGAGGAGGGGATGGAGCTTTGTGTGGGGAGAGGAGGAGGAGGAGGAGGAGATGATGCTTGAAACCACGGGTTTGCACCAAAACTAGTAAACATCCTGTAACGAGAGACTCTACATTGTACGTGATGCAAGCAAACATTTGTGGGTTTTGGGGCACGTTCACATGGGAATATTCAATTTGACCTGACCAAATTTAGGAAGAACTACATCCACATTCAGACTCTAGCATCATAATTACTATTAATCATTTTGTCAAATGCTGAATTATGGCTGTGTGAATTGTTGTTTTGGTACAGATGATGCGAATTACAAAGAGCAGCGTTGGTAATAGCTTAGGATAAATATTTACAGTAATATATTTTAATTGAATAACAAAATACTTAAAGGATTCAGACCGATTGTCTCTTTCCCAAACCCCTCTAAACATCAACATTTTAATCCCATTGTACGTTGCTTGACTTCATTTCAACATGTTCCAATGAAGCATTTGTTTGTAATCATATTTTCTTATTTGAATAATTCTGATCATAGTTTCAAACCTTTGCATTTGGATCTCAAAAGTAAATTTCCTTTTGACTGTCATTGATGTATGCTGATATGAAGTTGGATGCTTGAAGGAATCTTTTGCACAGGTCCATTATAATGATCTCTGACTTTAAGTTTTATATATGTCTTTTTCCAGAAAAAAGATCAGTATACTTATGTATCCATAAACAGCAATTTTGATTCAACGAAATTTCACTAGATACCAAAGAGATCTGCAGTTCAAAATGTTGGATTATATGTTTCACTGGTAGTCTGTATGATCTTGGCTAGTTCACTATTGTACATGTGTTTTGGCAAGTGAGTGAAAGTGAAATATTTGTAGGGGTGTCAGTGCTTATAAACTATATCCCAGCAAGCCTCTACCAAGTTTAGAAAAGGAGAATGCTGAAACCTTGTAGGTACCAGCTAGAAACTTTAATTGTGTGTACAGTTATATGTAAGGAAAAGTTGAGGAGTTAGCATTTTTTGTTCAAACTACTGAACCCTATTAAAAGAATATTTTATTTTGTCTATATATTCATTTTGACTTGAGCACCTTAAAGCATGATTTTACTGCCTGCTAAATTGAACCTTTTTTGTAGAGTATTCCAAAGCAGCTCCATTGGAGGCCTCAAAGATGTATGTCTAAACCAGCTATAGGCTTGATGCAAAGATGCTCTACTGGGATATAATGGTGTAGTTTGAGGGGAATGCAAACTAAGGAATGTGTTCCTGGAGTTAAGTGCAGATTTGCAGTATCTTTTTTATTTTCTGCAGCTTTATTACAAGGCAGTTATCAAAGACGTTTCCCTGGGATATGTGAGCATTTTTCACACTTGTTTGAGCAGTTTATTTTCAAGAGGGACATTTACAAAATTCCAGTGGTGAAAGTTACTGCATGTTAAAATCAGAAAATACCTTGAAAAAACATTTTTAATCTTAGAGGTTTTCAATATTCATAAGTATTTACATGGAAATCTACTGATTCACTAATTGTATGTTGGTAATTCATTTTTTAAACTAAATATAATGGGATATTGCGATTCAAGCACGTTTTTCGTACCAAAATACCAGAATTGGAGGATAGCTATGAATATTTTCTCCAAATGAAAATAGATATAACTGCAGATGTTGGCAATCAGAAACAAAACCACAAATCGCTGGAAAAGCACAGCAGGTCTGGTAGCATCTGTGCAGAGAAATCAAATATTAACAATTTGAACAAAGGAATTGAATGCAATATCTCTGAATTTCAAAGCTTGTGAGAAGATTTGTAGCTCGGGTGCTCGTTGCTGTGGTTCTGTTCGCCGAGCTGGAAGTTTTTGTTGCAAATGTTTCGTCCCCTGTCTAGGTGACATCCTCAGTGCTTGGGAGCCTCCTGTGAAGCGCTTCTGTGGTGTTTCCTCCGGCATTTATAGTGGCCTGTCCCTGCCGCTTCCGGTTGTCAGTTTCAGCTGTCCGCTGTAGTGGCCGGTATATTGGGTCCAGGTCTATGTATTTGTTGATGGAGTTTGTGGATGAGTGCCATGCTTCTAGGAATTCCCTGGCTGTTCTTTGTTTCACTTGCCCTATAATGGTAGTGTTGTCCCAGTCAAATTCATGTTGCTTGTCGTCTGCGTGTGTGGCTACTAGGGATAGCTGGTCGTGTTGTTTCGTGGCTAGTTGATGTTCGTGGATGCGGATCGTTAGCTGTCTTCCTGTTTGTCCTATGTAGTGTTTTGTGCAGTCCTTGCATGGGATTTTGTACACTACGTTAGTTTGCTCATGCTGGGTATCGGGTCCTTCGTTTTGGTGAGTTGTTGTCTGAGAGTGGCTGTTGTTTTGTGTGCTGTTATAAGTCCTAGTGGTCGCAGTAGTCTGGCTGTCATTTCGGAGATGTTCTTGATGTATGGTAGTGTGGCTAGTCCTTTGGGTTGCGGCATGTCCTCGTTCTGTTGTCTCTCCCTTAGGCATCTGTTGATGAAATTGCGAGGATATCCATTTTTTGCGAATACCTTGTATAGGTGTTCCTCTTCCTCTTTTTGCAGTTCTGGTGTGCTGCAGTGTGTTGTGGCCCTTTTGAACAGTGTCTTGATGCAACTTCATTTGTGTGTATTGGGGTGGTTGCTTTCATAGTTCAGGACTTGGTCTGTGTGTGTGGCTTTCCTGTATACCTTAGTGGTGAATTCTCCGCTTGGTGTTCTCTGTACCCTCACGTCTAGGAATGGGAGTTGGTTGTCCTTTTCTTCCTCTCTCGTGAATCGGATTCCTGTGAGTGTGGCGTTGATGATCCGGTGTGTATTCTCTATTTCCGTGTTTTTAATGATTACAAAGGTGTCATCAACGTATCTGACCCAGAGTTTGGGTTGAATTTGTGGTAAGACTGTTTGTTCTAACCTTTGCATTACTGCTTCTGCTATGAGTCCCGAGATCGGTGAGCCCATGGGTGTTCCGTTGATTTGTTCGTATATCTGGTTGTTGAATGTGAAGTGTGTTGTGAGGCACAAGTCCAGTAGTTTAAGTATGCCATCTTTGTTGATGGGTTCAACGTCCTGTTGTCTGTTATGTCTGTTCAGCAGGTTGGCTATTGTTTCTCTGGCTAGGACTTTGTCAATAGACGTGAACAGTGCCGTTACGTCGAATGAGACCATGGTTTCTTCCTTGTCTATGTGTATATTTCTGATGATGTCCAAGAATTCCTGTGTTGATTGTATAGAGTGTCTGGATCCGCTGATCAAGTGTTTCAGTTTCTGCTGTAGTTCTTTCGCCAGTTTGTGTGATGGTGTCCCTGGTAGTGATACTATGGGTCTGAGTGGGATGTCTGGTTTGTGCACTTTAGGTAGTCCATAGAATCTGGGGGTGTTGTTGCTTTCAGGTTTCATTCTTTCAGTTTTTTTTGTAGGTTCCTCAGTGTGTTGTTTATCCTATTGGTGAGCTGTGGGGTGGGGTCAAACTCCCTCTTTTGGTAGGTGTTGGTATCTGCAAGTAGTTGTTGTGCTTTTTTGGATGTACTCTGCTTTGTCCAGGATGACCGTCATTCTGCCTTTGTCTGCTGGTAGTATGATTATGTTCTTATCATTTCGTAGTGATTTTAGTGCTTCCCTCTCCTTGGTGTTGAGATTATGTGTTTGTCTTTTCCTTGTTATCAGGGGTACGATACTTTGTCTCACTGTTTGTTGTGTCTCTTTTGTCAGTCCATTGTTCCTGAGTGTGCATTCTAGTGCTGCTAGGAAGTCTGCTGTCTTGGCGTCCCTGTGGTTGTTGTTGAGTCTCTGAATTTGCAGATGACGCTAAACTGGGTGTTGTGTGCTGTGAAGAGAATGCTAAGCGTCTTGAGGATGACTTGGATAGACTGGCTAAGTGGGCAAATACTTGGAAAATGCAATATAATGTGAATACATATAAGGTTATGCACTTTGGTCACAAAAACACTAGGGAAATTATCTGAATGACAGTTTAGGAAAAGGTGAGGTGCAATGAGACCTGGGTGGCATGGTGGAACAGTCACCGAAGATTGGCTTGCAGGTGCAGCAGGCAGTGACGAAAGCTAATAACATCCTGGCTTTCGTAGCGAGAATCTTTGAGTATCCAAGTAAAGATATCTTGCTGCAGTTGTACAGCTCCTTGTTGAAGCCAAATAGAGAGTCAGAGATGTACAGCACGGAAACGGACCCTTCGGTCCAACCCGTCCATGCTGACCAGATATCTCAACCCAATCTAGTCTCACCTGCCAGCATCTGGCCATATCCCTCCAAACCCTTCCTATTCATATGCCCATCCAAATGCCTCTTAAATGTTGCAATTGTACCAGTCGCCCACCACATCCTCTGGCAGCTCATTCCATACATGTACCACCCTCTGTGTGAAAACGTTGCCCCTGAGGTCTCTTTTATATCTTTCCCCTCTCACGCTAAACCTATGCACTCTAGTTCCAGACTCCCCGACCCCAGGGAAAAGACTTTGTCTATTTATCCTATCCATGCCCCTCATAATTTTGTAAACCTATATAAGGTCACCCCTCAGCCTCCGACGCTCCAGGGAAAACAGCCCCAGCCGGTTCAGCCTCTCCCTATAGCTCAGATCCTCCAACCCTAGCAACATCCTTGTAAATCTTTTCTGAACCATTTCAAGTTTCACAACATCTTTCCGATAGGAAGGAGACCAGAATTGCACGCAATATTCCAACAGTGGCCTAACCAATGTCTTGTACAGCCGCAACATGACCTCCCAACTCCTGTATTCAATGCTCTCACCAATAAAGGAAAGCATACCAAATGCCACCTTCACAATCCTATCTACCTGCGACTCCACTTTCAAGGACCTATGAACCTGCATTCCGAGGTCTCTTTGTTCAGCAACACTCAATAGGACCTTACCATTAAGTGTATAAGTCCTGCTAAGATTTGCTTTCCCAAAATGCACACCTCGCATTTATCTGAATTAAACTCCATCTGCCACATCTCAGCGCATTGGCCCATCTGGTCCAGATCCTGTTGTAATCTGAGGTAACCCTCTTCACTGTACACTACACCTCCAATTTTGTGGACATCTGCAAACTTACTAACTGCACCTCTTATGCTCGCAATCACTTCTCTAGCTTCCCACAGAGTTCTTGGGTACACCTGATCAGGTCCTGGGGATTTATCCATCTTTAACCATTTCAAGACATCCAGCACTTCCTCCTCTGTAATCTGGACATTTTGCAAGATGTCACTATCAATTTCCCTATAGTCTATATCTTCCATATCCTTTTCCGTAGTAAATACTGATGCAAAATATTCATTTAGTATCTCCCCCATTTTCTGATGCTCCATACAAAGGCTGCCTTGCTGATCTTTGAGGGGCCCTATTCTCTCCTAGTTACCCTTTTGTCCTTAATTATCTAAATTAAACTCCATCTGCCACTTCTCAGCCCATCTGGTCCAGATCCTGTTGTAATCTGAGGTAACCCTCTTCGCTGTCCACTACACCTCCAATTTTGGTCTCATCTGCAAACTTACTAACTGTACCTCTTATGCTCGCATCAAATCATTGATGTAAATGACAAAAAGTAGAGGGCCCAGCACCGATCCTTGTGGCACTCTACTGGTCACAGGCCTCCAGTCTGAAAAACAACCCTCCACCACCACCCTCTGTCTTCTACCTTTGAGCCAGTTCTGTATCCAAATGGCTGATTCTCCCTGTATTCCGTGAGATCTAACCTTGCTAATCAGTCTCCCATGGGGAATCTTGTTGAACGCCTTACTGAAGTCCATATAGATCACATCTACCGCTCTGCCCTCATCAATCCTCTTTGTCACTTCTTTAAAAAACTCAATCAAGTTTGTGAGACATGATTTCCCAAGCACAAAGCCATGTTGACCATCCCTAATCAGTCCTTGCCTTTCCAAATAAATGTACATCCTGTCCCTCACGATTCCCTCCAACAACTTGCCCACCACTGAGGTCAGGCTCACTGGTCTATAGTTCCCTGGCTTGTCCTTACTAACCTTACTAAAGAGCGGCACCACATTAGCCAACCTCCAGTTTTCTGGCACCTCACCTGTGAGTATTGATGATACAAATATCTCCGCAAGAGGCCCAGCAATCACTTCTCTAGCTTCCCACAGAGGTCTAGGGTACACCTGATCAGTACATCTTGAGTATTGTGTGCAGGTTTGGTCTCCTAACTGAGGAAGGACATTCTTGCTATTGAGGGAGTCCAGCAAAGGTTCACCAGACTGATTTCTGGGATGGCAGGACTGACATATGAAGAAAAACTGGATCAACTGGGCTTGTCTTCATTGGAATGTTGAAGAATATGTGGGGATCTGATAGAAATATATAAAATCCTGATGGGACTGGACAAGCTCGATATGGAAAGAATGTTCCCAATGTTAAGAAAGTCCAGAATCAGTGGTCACAATAAGGGGTAAGCCATTCAGGACTGAAATGAGGAATTTCTTCAATCAGAGTTGTGAACCTGTGGAATTCTCTCCAATAGGAAGCTATTAGGGCTAGTTTATTAGATATATTCAAGAGGAAACTGGAAGTGGCCCTTATGGCTAAGTGGATAAAGGGGTATGTAGAGAAAGCTGGAATGGGATACCAAAATTGCACGATCAATCGTGATCATATTGAATGGTTGTGCAGCTCAAGCCGAATAGCCTATTCCTGCATCTATTTTCTATGTTCTGTTTCATTTCCAGTGACTCTCTTGTTCAGAATATTTTCTCCCACTTGCATCAAGGTTAAAAAACCTAGAATTTTGGAAGGATCACCATAGATGAGGATATTAAAAGCTCTGGATTTTAAAGTTGAAGCAAAGTAACTTTTAATGAGCACAAATGAATTTGTAATGGTTTCTAGCAAACTGGATGGCAACTGCAATTGAAAGTGATGTGGGGACAAAAAAAATCAAAACATGAAATTTTCAGTAGAACTATAGCTACCTGTTAACAAAGGTATTCAAGTTGCTTTCCATCAATTGGTATTTTGTGCATTAGGAAAATGATAGACAATGGAGGGCAGTAACCAAAGGGTAGAAATTTTTAAAAAAGATTTTATTGGTATTTTCAGACTGCAAAGATGTGATGACAGATGTTGCACATTGATCAATGTTGGCGCTTTCACTCTTGGTTTTCTATATGAGGGTGTTTCATGTTGTCTTAAGAGTGTTTACTGGAAGATTGTGTGGATAAGTAGCTGGTAGATGTGATTTAACACAATTGAGAGTTAATATAAAAGAAATAGTAGCAGGAAAGGGCTGTATGACTCCTCAAGTCTGCTACACTGTTCAGCAAGGTCACAACTAATCTTCAAATTTAACTCCCCTTTTCTCACCAATTTCCCCATTTGCCTTGACTATCTTACATCCAAGTAATCTATCAATCTCAGCTTTGAATTTACTTACAAATCACTCAAAGCCTGTCCTCCAATTTTTCCAATTAGCTTTGTATCTTCAACAACTTGAATACATTACACTTGGTTTCCTTCTTCCAGTTATTATTCCAGGTTGTAATCAGCTGATACCAATTGATTGATTGATTCTTGCAGCAACAAACTAGTAACAACCTGATAATAACCTGTTTATTCCTGCCGTTTTCCCTCCTTTATCCAATTTTCCATCCATTTTATATGTTACCCCAACCACACAAACTTTTACCATGTATAACAACTTTTCACATTGCACTCTATTTTAAATAAAGTATATTGAGATGAAAGGTCATAGAAATGAAAGTTAACTGCTTTTCTGTCTACAAATGCTGGCAGGCCTACTGAGTACCTTCAACATTTTTTATATTGCTTGCTTTTAATACTGTAAATGGAGTGTGGCAAATAATTCAATTTTTTGCTGCAGATGAATTGGTTTCCACTTCTACACTGAAACCAATGACAAGATGACTTAAAAATGAGCATTCTAGACTCAATAAAAATCCATATGAATTTGACATTCAGGAATGTGACAAAATTAAATATAGAAAGGTTACCGTGACCAGGTCATGTTAAGAATATAAAATGTATTCAAATGAAGTGATACTTTCATCGCAATTAATGAGAATCAAAGGAAAACCAGGCTTAATTAACAGAGGATTAGAGAAGTAATGAAAAGGGTCAGAATCAATTTGATAGAGATGGGGCCGATGTAAGCAAATCTTTATTTTCTTCAAAGCAAATGAAATGTGGAAGAAAATTTCAAGAGTTAGATTTACCCCGTAATTTACTCAAGGGGGCAAGGTATTGCAATGATCATGTTGCTGGACCAGTTATCCAGAAGCTACTAATGTTCTGTATACATGTGCTCAAATTAGAATAAAAGTTCAATACAAAGCTGGAATTAAAATCTAGTTTCTGCAATTATTGAATCATAGAACTCTATGTTTCAGTTTGCTGTAATAACCTATCTGGTTCTCTAATGTCATTTACGGAAATAAATCTGCCTTCCTTTCCCTGTGTGGCCTACGTGTGGCCCCAGATCTGTGATACAGCTGATGTTAAATACACTCGAACTTGAGTCAGCATGTCATTCAATTCAAAAGTAGATAGTGATGAGCAACAAATGCTGCTCTTGCATATTTTCCACAAAAAACAAAAACAAAAAAAAAATTGAGGAAGAATCTAAAGTGGAGGGTGAAGGGTCTGAACAAAATAAATTTGCATTGATATTTTAAGAAAGATGGAGGTAAGAATATACAATTTTTTTGCTGTAGCTAGAACCTGATACTGAAGGAAAAAAGGTTTAAACTATTTACATAATGTGGATTTTAAAAGCTATTGGACAAGCATAGTAGGGAAAGGGATGATATGAGACGAAATTAGGTGCAGGCCGTCTAAAGTTTTGGATGAATTGGAGCTTGGGAGGATCATGTTTATGGTGTATTTGGTTGCGAATACTACCATTGTTCAGAGAGCTGTTCCTCGTGATTCTGAGTCTTGTGACAGTATGAGTGTTGGAATGCAAACAAACTGTGACCGTAAATTAAGAGAACTTTCAATAGCATGTGTGGTCATTCTACCCAATGCTATGTAGATATTTTTCTCCTGGTGATTTTTTACTTCAAACTTTGTATGAGTTTGATTTTGATACTGGTGAAATATTTTTTCCTGCTCTAGAATCTTGTTTTAATCCTACATGTTTAGTTATGTTTTTCAATATAAAGTTGCGCCATTAGGGAAACTCCATTACAAAGCAAGAAAGAAAGCCTTGGTTTACAAGTATGAAATGTTGAACTCTTTTCTGTATAACTTGTAGCCAAGGATACAAGTTCTCAACCCTCCCTTGTTTTGAACTAGATGTACATTGTTGGAGTTATCACTTAATTCGACGAACCTCCAACTCACCGATTTTGTTTCTAACACTGGATTTAGATGCATGCCTCTTTGCCTATTTTGCATTTCTCTATTTGGTTCCCTTTTATTTTTACTAGTCTTCATTATAATGTTATTTGTCTCTCCTAATTCTCGCAGCATTTTATCCCTCCAATTTTCATCCTGGTATTAACTGAAACCTTTTCAGCTTTAAACCCTTTCAACTCCTGTGAGAACATTGGTTTCCGTCCTGTCCATCTTTGTCAACTCCTGACTGCATCAGAGTTGATCCCAATGCACCAGAAATCTAAGACACTCTGCTTAACATTTTTTCAGCCACATATTAATTTGCTTTATCATAATGCTCTGAAACAAACTAGCAATTGGTGTTGAGAGAGAGTGTTCCTCCTCTGGGGACTTTTAAACTCTACAATAGTTTTCTTGGCTCCAGTTTAACTGTGGGACCTCAATGATTTTTGATACCAATTCTGATTACAAAATGGGCCATAACACATGACACTTCAGTAAGTGGAAAGTTCTACATGTATTCATTTTATGGAAAGGAAGAACATTTATTTGATTCTTTTCCTGCTGCCTTATACAAAATAATGGGATTATTTTGTTCCTTCTATATGTCACTTGACTCTCTAGTGTGCAGCAGCCCACCCACCCACCCAGAAATATTACACACAAATTCATTTCATAGAGTCATAGAGATGTACAGCATGGAATCAGACCCTTCAGTCCAACCCGTCCATGCTGACCAGATGTCCCAACTCAATCTAGTCCCACCTGCCAGCACCCGGACGATATCCCTCCAAACCCTTCCTATTCATATACCCATCCAAATGCCTCTTAAATGTTGCAATTGTACCAGCTTCCTCCATATCCTCTGGCAGCTCATTCCATACACATACCACTCTCTACGTGAAAAAGTTGCCCCTTAGGTCTCTTTTATATCTTTCCCCTCTCACCCTAAACCTATGCCCTCTAGTTCTGGACTCCCTGACCCCAGAGAAAAGACTTTGTCTATTTAACCTATCCATGCCCCTCATAATTTTGTAAACCTCTATAAGGTCACCCCCTCAGCCTCTGATGCTCCAGGGAAAACAGTCCCAGCCTGTTCAGCCTCTCCCTGTAGCTCAAATCCTCCAATCCTGGCAACATCCTTGTACATCTTTTCTGAACCCTTTCAAGTTTCACAACATCCTTCCGATAGGAAGGAGATCAGAACTGCATGCAATATTCCAACAGTGGCCTAACCAATGTCCTGTACAGCCGCAACATGACCTCCCAACCCCTGTACTCGATACTCTGACCAATAAAGGAAAGCATACCAAATGCTGCCTTCACTATCCTATCTACCTGCGACTCCACTTTCCCTCCACTTCCTTGCTTTTTTATGGTTGCTACATATTACTGTACCCCTTTCTACTTTTAAAAGGTATGGGTGCACAGGAGTACACAATATACAGAATCCAAAGCACTTCTTGAAACCCCGACTCTTTCTGGAGCACTATTGCTCCCAAAGGAATCCTGCACATGTTAGTGGAGAGACAGGACGGATGATAAAGTTCTGCGCTATCTCTCTGTCTCACTGTCGATTCTTCTCACCATGACAAACAACAGCCAACATTGCAGTCGTATTTTTCAGGTGCGCAGGCCATCAGCACCAAACGTTTGTCTGTTACAAACTTGGCATATTTTGGTGTCAATGCGGTGCACCAAGGTAACACTTACCCACACCAAAACAAAACATGAAATCCAACAAATTGACTTCTTGTTAACAATGTAACACGAAACAGCAATTGGATCAGTGACAAACTTCTGAGCGCGTTCAAATAACAATAATCCTAAAATTCAACACTGATATGCCAAATGACTGCTCAGAACTTTGCGCATCAACAAAATATATGGAGCGCAAACTACTTTGTGTATTTTTTGCGTTTTATGAAACCAGTAGCAAAATTTCCATAATTTCTGACGCACTTACACACCAAATCTCTTTAAATTTCACTTGTACACTGCCCTTGAAGGCAGTTGCTCGGCTTTTTTTTTGCGTGAGAAGAGACTGGCAGCAACTCTACTGATCGACTAATAAAATATGCTGAACAGTACATGGAGCCAATTAAGCATTTTAAACGACCTGACTCTCAGCGCTCTGTACACTAGCTATTCTACAGACGGTACTTCGCGTGTATGTGTACGCTTTATTTGGCGGTGGTTTCAACAGATTTAGCGGGCATTTGCAAACGGCCCAATTAGATCGCAGTGGCGCAAATTTCAAATCCAAACGAGGGAACCAGCAAAGAGGGCTTCGCGTGGAGGCAGCATCTGGTTCCCAAGACGATGAGGAAGAGGGATTGGAGCTCTGTGCGCGTTGCTATAGCAAAAGCATCTCTTGCAGCAGCTCTTCATTGGACCCGCAGTGTAACCAACTTAATCTGCAGCGTTCGTCAGAACCAGCTCTGTGTTTGTACACGGTGTTTATGTCCACGGACGTCAAACGGTGGAACGAATGTATAATGTCCACGGATGGGAAAAGGTGGAGCGACTGTGCAATTCTGAAAGGTGACTCTATTTTAAGTAGAATCAAAAAGTAGTTTCAAATTAAGGCCAGAAAGTATAGGAGCAGACATAGGCGATTCGGCCCATCCAGTCAGCTCCTCTGTTCGATCATGATTGAAATGTTTCTCAACTCCATTCTCCTGCCTTCTCGCTGCAAACCTTGATCCCCTTACTAATCAAGAACTTGTCTGTCTTGAATGCACTCAGTTACTTGGCCTCCTTGCCTTTGCACCAGGAGGTCTGGTTGAAGAAATTCCTCATTATCTCAATTTTTAAAGTGCCGTGCCTTCGACTGCTTGCGCTTGGGTCCAAGTCTCTCCCACTAGTGAAAACATCTTCATTGGAGGCTGACAGGTGACCTTACAGAGATTTATAAAATTGAGGGTCTGTGGGAAGGTGAATAGCCAAGGTATTTTGTGTAGATTAGGGGAGTCCAAAATGCCCCTACCCTAGTCATAGGTTTAAGGTGCAAGGAATAGATTTAGAAGAGAGCTGAAAGACAACTTTTTCACCCAGGATGACATGTGGAATGATCTAGCAGAAGCAGGTCCAATTAGAAAATTTAAAAGACATTGTGTCAGGTATACAAAAGGGAAAGGTTTAGAGGGATCTGGGCCAAATGCAGGCAAGTGCGACCAAATTAGTTTAGGAAAATTGGTGTGGGTGAGTTGGACTGAAAGGTCTGTTTCCATACTGTGTGACTATCCAGGCTTCTCAGTATTCTGTAAGTTTCTAAACTCCATTGAGTACAGATTCAGTGTCCTCAAATGCTCCTCATATGACAAGCTGTTGATCTCCTGGACCATTCCTGTAAATCTCTGCATTCCTCCATGGCCAGTAAATCTCTGCATCCCTCCATGGCCAGCATATCTCCTTAGATACGAGGCCCACAACTGCCTTCAGTATTCCAAATGTAGTTTGATCTGAGCCTTATGCAGCCTCTGCAATGCATCTTTGGTCTTTCATTTCAACAGGGCTGGAATAAATGCAAATGCTGCACCTGTTTTCCTAACTGCCAACCTTACGAGAATCTTGAACGAGGCTCCCAAGTCCTTTTTGTGCTTTGGATTTCTGAGGCCCTTCCCTATTTAAAAAATAATCCATGCCTCTAATTTTCCTACAATGCACTTTCCCACCATGTATTCCATGTGCCACATCTTTGCCCACTGTCCTTGCTTGTTCAAGTCCCTCTGCAGCCTCCCAATGCCACCTGTCCTTTCACCTATCTGTTATTTGCAAAAATGCCCTAAGTTCCTTCATCCAGATTGTTAATGTATAATATGAATAGTTGTGGTCCCAACACTGAACCAAGTAAAACTTCGCTACTTACTGACTGCTATCTCTTATCCCCATTCTCTGCCTTTTGCCTGTCAGCCAATCCTCTACCCATGCCATAGCTTGCCCCTAATGCCATGGAGTTCATATTTTACTCAGCAGCCTCCAGTGCAGTATCTCATCAAAAATTTTCTGGAAATCATAATAGATCATGCCCACTGCCTAATCTGTTTGTTACCTACTCCATTCTAACAGATTTGTCAGACATGACCATTCCTTGACAAAGCCTTGCTGACTCGGTGTTATTTTACCATGCACTTCCAAATACTCTGCAACCTCATCCTTAATAATGGAGTCTAGAATCTTAGTAACAACTGAGGTCAGGCTTGCTGGGCTATAGCTTTCTGTCTTCTGCCTGCCTCCCTTTTTAATGGTGTTACATCAACCATTTTACAGTCCTTTAGGACTCTCCCTGACTCTAGTAATTCCAGAAGTATCACCACCAATGCCTGTATAATATCCTCAAACATCTCCTTCAGAGCTCTGGGATGTAGTTCATTTGGTCTGGGTGATTTATCCACCTTCAGATCTTTCAGCTTCCCCAGCACCTTTTCCTTGGTGATCCTCACTACACTCTGCCCCAGTCCAAATTCCAGTCCAATTTTGATCTTTATTGGAGTTTGTTACAGTATTTCTTTTTTTTTCGCTTGTAGGTGGTGGCTGCTCGTGCTGTCCTATCCTGAATAAGGGGATTATTGCACTCCCATGGGAAGTCGAACTGGTGCTGGTATGGGGCCGTGTTCTGTACTTGCTACACCTTCACTAGTCGTCTATAAGGAATGCTTAAAGCCTTTCAAGGAGTAGTCTAAACATCCATGTATATTTTTTACTCATCAGAGGTTGGGGTATACCAAAACCCATCATCACCTTCATAATTTTTGTTTGTAAAAATTTGGATGATCTCAGATTTTAATCTGGTCTGTGTTGTTAACTGATTTATGATTATTGCCATAATATGCTGTCTTGCTCTGGGTGGGAGCTGAAGTATCTTATCACATGGATTGGTCCTGCTGGAACGTATTTGGCCTGTTGTAATATTTATAAAGAAAATGTAATGGGCAGGAAAGCTACCATGTCGTTGGTTAGACTCTGGATTTTGTTTTTGCAAGCACATGAAGAATCCTTAATTGAATGTGGAGTTGCTGGTATCTTGAACATTTTGCTCATTGTAAATACAGTAGAAAGTCTGAATTGAAAACATTTATTTGAACATATAAGCTATGAAGGGGGTCGGGTGTGCTGTCAAGCACAAATTCAACATTTGGTGTGATGAAAACTTTTTCAACCACTACCATTTAAAGTAATATTTGGTTGATTAATAAAGTACATTAAATTTGTAAAATATGTGACTTGATATGAAGAAAGTATATCCTTGTTTCTTTTTTAATTGTGAAGTGTTACTATTCATACTTGCACGACTTGAATATTGTTGAGGAGGCACTTTATTTGAACTTTCTATCTGTCCTCTCTTCTTTCCCATCAAAGCTTTAACACACATGGTTGTGCACAAAAACTGATGACATGTGTTCTGATTTTTTTTTTCTCTGTCCAAATAAACTTTAAATAGATGCAATGCACACTGGGTATATATTATACCATTTTCTGCAAAAATTGTGACTTCTAGTGAAAAGACTGTTTGTGGATGCGGGCAGATGATTAATCTTGATCAGGTTTCTGACCTATAAAAGTTATTGATCAGCAGAGAAGCTCAGCAAATTTTATGTGTGGCACAGTTCATAGTGCAAATAATCAGCAGAAGTGCACACTTTTTTTTTATTATACAAAAATATCAGAACAGTGATAGGCCAATTCAACCCCTAGAGTCTCATCTGCCAAATTGGGTTATCTGTACCTCCACAGTTAGCTGCCTTTGCTCCTTATCTATTGAGTGGCAAAAATCTGCCATTCTGAATCCTGAACACATCAGTCAATTCCAATTGGGCTTGAATTCCACATTTCCACTACCTCTTTGTGTGTGTGTGTGTGATGGTGGATGATGTGTGGTGCTTTTCTCATGTACTTCAAAGATAAAATTGAGGTACCACTTCAATCATGGATGATTGGTTAACACAATATGCATGTTGTTTTATTGAATTGGTAGCAGTATTATACATTTGGAGAACTTGAGTTGGTAGCTTCTTCAGAATGAACAAAGTTTTAATCATACATTTTCCCTCTAATGAATACAGAAAGGTTAATAACTCGAGTGCATCACCAAAGCTCTTACATGACTTTGCTCTCAAAAATGTGTGGCTCCAACTTTTTTAGTTGATCCTCAACCCTTCTGAATTTAGTATTTCATTTTTCCTATTGGTAAATAGTTACACTCTTTATCCTATTAAATGTGTTTTAATGTTTAAACATCAGTTTTCTATCTCTCAAATACATTAACAAACTTGTATCATCAAGGTTACTTTCAATTACATGCAATTTGCAAAGTCATAGCTCCTTGAAAGTGGAGTCGCAGGTAGATAGGATAGTGAAGAAGGTGTTTGGTATGCTTTCCTTTATTGGACAGAGTACTAAATACAGGAGTTGGGAGGTCATGTTGCAGCTGTACAGGACATTGGTTAGGCTACTGTTGGCATATTGTGTGCAATTCTGGTCTTCCTATCAGAAAGATGTTGTGAAACATGAAAGGGTTCAGAAAAGATTTACAAGGATGTTGCAAGGGTTGGAGGATTTGAGCTATAGAGAGAGGTTGAATGGGCTATGGCTGTTTTCCTTAGTGCGTCGGAGGCTGAGTGGTTACCTAATAGAGATTTATAATATCCTGAGGGACATGGTTAGGAGAAATAGACAGAGCCTTTTCCCTGGGGTCAGGGAGTCCAGAACTAGAGGGCATAGGTTTAGGGTGAGAGGGGAAAGATATAAAAGAGACCTAAAGGGCAACTTTCTCATGCAGAGGGTGGTGTGTGTGTGGAATGAGCTGCCAGAGGATGTGGTGGAGGCTGGTTCAATTGCAACATTTAAGAGGCATTTTGGGTATATAAATAGGAAGGTTTGGAGGGATATGGGCCGGGTGCTGGCAGGTGGGACTAGATTGGGTTGGGATACCTGGTCAGTATGGACAGGTTGGACCGAAAGGTCTGATTCCATGCTGTACATCTCTATGACTCTATTATGATTTACTTTTACACTTTCTATATTACCATCTTTGATTTGGATCATTACTCTTAGAGTTTATATTCAGTCTGCTACTCAGTCAAATCAGAATTTTTGTTATGTTACAGCAGTTAGCGAACAATAAGAATTTTCTAACATAATTGAGCTGAAAAGCATATATAGTACACAGGTCTACTTTTGGGAGGAACAATTGATACTGAACTGAAGGAAAAGTCGCCAATATTTTAAAAACTCAGAAAAGTGAGTTCAACTTTAAGAAAATCTTGTGGCCTAGCTCTCTTGTTGATTCTGCTCCTCACCATAACACACATTCTTCAGTCATAGTAAACCAAAGTATGACGGTTCTGGGTATTATCTAAAGC
Organism: Chiloscyllium plagiosum; assembly: GCF_037043375.1. Classification (NCBI taxonomy): domain Eukaryota; kingdom Metazoa; phylum Chordata; class Chondrichthyes; order Orectolobiformes; family Hemiscylliidae; genus Chiloscyllium; species Chiloscyllium plagiosum. The sequence goes on from NW_028270142.1 coordinate 61,041,166, forward strand.
AGCCAGAGATATATCCATACCCTTGCAAACAATACTTGAAGTACTGAATGAGTGAAAAAATGTTTTAGAACTGAGAAAGTCCTGAGATTGCTGTGGAGGTCATTGGAGATGCAGAGGCTGAAATGAAAAATCTGGGCTTGTTTTTTTAAAGTTAGAAAGAGATAAAAGCTCTGTAAAGAAAGAATTCCCTGCATGGGGTAGATGCCAAGGTAATGTTTATTTGTGTCTGGTGGGTTGTGGTATTTGTGTCAGTGATGCATCAACTTGAATGAGCAAGCTGCATTGTTGGGATATACCTCAGACATGGGTTGCGATTTAAGCTGTCAGACACCCAGAATAAACCACTTCCTTCCAAGCACAAGTCACAAGAAAGACCAGATTTTGTTTTAACTGTGGCCTAAGTCTGTTACATTTGAGTTAAGGTAGAAGTGTGTATTGTTTGAATCATTACCTTTCTTTAATTAAATTTGGTTAGTTATTACTACTTGTATTTGTTTTAGTCAAGTAGTTATATAGTAGTGATTCTTCAAATGATGTGCTGTATTGAGCCAGATCCTAACCAACATCTGATTCGTCCAATATTGATATAACTGAGATCATCACAAATTGCAGAATTAAAAAGAACTGTTTTGTTTTTGTTTCCTTCTTTCCATGTAGTTTGTATTTTCATTTGTTTCCAATAGGCATACAGCACAGAAACAGTCCCTTGTCAATGCTGACCATTATCCCAAACTAAACGAGTCGCACTTGCCTGCGCTTGACCCATATCCCTCCCAACACTACTTATTCACATTCATCTGAATGTCTTTTGAATGTTGCAAATATACTCGCATCAACCACTTCTCTGGAAGTTTAACCCACACACGAACTGCATTTTGTTTTTCTTTTAAAAATGCCCTTCATGTCTTTTTTTTTAAGTCTTTTCTAGTCTTAAAGATATTCTCTCTAGTCTTGATTTCCCTCCCCTAGCGAAAAAAAACGCCTGCCATTCACCTTATCTATGGCTCTCATGATTTTATAAACCTATATAAAGTCACCCCATAACTTCCTATGGTTCAGTGAAAACTCTCCGTTCCCAGCAACATTCAGGCAATTTTTTTCTGAACCCTCTCCAGCTTACTAATGTCCTTCCGATAACAGGGCAATCAAAACTAGACACTACTCCAGAAGAGGCCTCATTAAAGACTTGTACAATCTCAACATAATGTCCCAACTCCCATATTCAAAGATCTGAGCACTTGAGGAAAGCATACTAAATGTCGCCTTAACCACCCTTATCTATATGTCATGCAAACTTTAAATAATTATGTACCTGAACCCCTAGGTCTGTATGTTCTACAATACCACCCAAGGCCCCAACTTTAACTGTATAAGTTTTGCCTTATTTGTTTACCAAAATACAATACCTCACATTTGTACATCAAACTCCATCTGCTGCTCTTCAGCCCATTGATCCAAATGATCAAGATTTCTTTGTAATCCGAGATAGCTACTTTACTGTCCACTTTACCACCACTTTTGGTGTCATCTGCAAACTTACTAACCATGCTTTCTATATTTGCCTGTAAATCATTTATGTTAATGACAAACCAAAGTGGACCCAGCATTGATCCCTGTGGAACACTGCTGGTCGCAGGCCTCTAGTCTGTAAAACAACCCTCAACTGTCACACTCTGTCTCTGCAATCAAGCCAATTTAGTATCCAATTGGCAAGCTCAGCCTATGTGATCTAACTTTACAAATTAGTCTACCATGCAGAACTTTGTCAAAGGCTTTATTAAAGTCCATGTAAACAACATCTATTGCTCTGCCCTCATCACAGAGTCATAGAGATATGCAGCACGGAAACAGACCCTTCGGTCCAACTCGTCCATGCCAACCAGATATCCCAACTCAATCTAGTCCCACTTGCCAGTACCCGGCCCATATCCCTCCAAACCCTTCCTGTTCATATTCCCATCAAAATGCCTTTTAAATGTTGCAATCATACTAGCTTCCACCACTTCCTCTGGTAGCTCATTCCATACACGTATCACCCTCTGCATGAAAAAAATGCCCCATTGGTGTCTTTTATATGTTTCCCCTCTTACCCTAAACCTATGCCCTCTTCTTTTGGATTCCTCCACCCCAGGGAAGAGATTTTGTCTGTTTATCCTATCCATGCTCCTCATGATTTTATAAACCTCTATCAGGTCACTCCTCAGCCTCTGACACTCCAGGAAACAGCCAAACTCTATTCAACCTCTCCCTATAGCTCAAATCCTCCAACCCTTGCACATCCTTGTAAATCTTTTCTGAACCCTTTCAAGTTTCACAACATCCTTCTGATAGGAAGGAGACCAGAATTGCACGCAATATTCCAAAAGTGGCCTAACCAATGTCCTGTACAGCTGCAACATGACCTTCCCACTCCTATACTCAATACTCTGACCAATAAAGGAAAGCATACCAAACACCACCTTCACTATCCTATCTACCTGTGACTCCACTTTTGAGGAACTATGAACCTGCACTTCAAGATCTTCGTTCAGCAACATTCCCTAGGATCTTACTATTAAGTGTATAAGTCCTGCTAAGATTTGCTTTCCCAAAATGCAGCACCTCGCATTTATCTAAATTAAGCTTCATCTGCCACTTCTCAGCCCGTTGGCCCATCTGATCAAGATCCTGTTGTAATCTGAGGTAACCTTCTTTGCTGTCCACTACACCTCCAATTTTGGAGTCATCTGCAAACTTACTAACTGTACGTCCTATGTTCATATCTAAATCATTTATATAAATGATGAAACGTAGAGGACCCAACACCGATCCTTATGGTACTCTACTGGTTACAGGCCTCCAGTCTTAAAAACAACCCTCCACAACCACCCTCTGTCTTCTACTTTCAAGCCAATTCTGTATCCAAATGGCAAGCTCTCCCTGGCTTCCATGAGATCTAACCTTGTTAACCAGTCTCCCATGGAGAACCTTGTCGAATGCCATACAGATCACATCTACCGCTCTGCCCTCATCAATCCTTTTTGTCACTTCTTCAAAAAACTCAATCAAGTTTGTGAGATATGATTTCCCATGCACAAAGCCATGTTGACTATTTCTAATCAGTCCTTGCCTTTCCAAATACATGAACATCCTGTCCCTCAGGATTCCCTTCAACAACTTACCTACCACTGACATCAAGCTCACTGGCCTATAGTTCCCTGGCTTGTCCTTACCACCCTTCTTAAAGGTTAGCCAACCTCCAGTCTTCCGGCACCTCACCTGTGAATATCATGATACAAATATCTCAGCAAGGGGCTCAGTAATCACTTCATCTTGGTTTCTTTCTCAAAGTTTGTGAGATGGTAGTTAATCACAGCATTAGTTTCAAAATTTGGAACTGGAGTATGCCATAAATCCAAGTCCAAAGCCACAGTGAGGAATGTGGAATACACAGAAATTAATTGTATATAGGTATCCAATTTTATTTTTTATTTCACTTATTTGTTTAGATAGCAGGGAATTTCATTTTTGTAAATTAAGCACTTTTATGTTCACATTTTTGTTTTGTAAATGAGTCAAACTTTCCGGTGGAGTTGAGGAAAGGGGTGACCCGCTTAAATATTCTGTAAATAACTGAAAGGATGAGTGATTTGAACATGTTTTTGGACTCCAAGCTAGCCTACAGATATGTGTCTTTGGCATTCCATTCATTCCTGTCCACATTTACATGATGCAAAAGAGAATACTCTGGATGCTGGAAGACTGAAATAACAGGTCAATGATCTGATGTGTCAAGTTTCTGTTCACACATGGTGCCTGACCTGAGTATTTCCAGCTTTCTTTCTTTCTTGCTTTGACATTTGCATGATGATGTGTTTACATTTGGGCAAATCAGGAAGAATCCGGTCCCATAAAATGTTCTCCACGGTTCCTTCCTTTAGAACTTGGTACTTCTATTATCTTGCCAGGTAATCCTGAACCTTAGAGTCATAACTGTTATGATGCAGATAGCAGCCATTCGATCAATCGTGTCTGCACCAGGACATTGACCACTTTAATTTAGTGCCATCTTCTTGTGTTTACCTCATGGCCTTGCATATTATTTCAATTTAAACTATCCAAACGATTCCCATTGATTGAACTTTCCCCACCCAAACCTCTAGGCAGTGCATTCCAGACCGTAACCATAGTATTTAAAAAAGATTTTTATCACATTTGCTAAGTTTGCAAGTTATGTTTAATCTGTACCCTGTCAGTTTTGATCCTTTTTTAATATGCAGAAACAGTTTCTCCATATCAAGATTATCAAAGTTATTGGATCTCATCTTAGTTGCTTTCTCTCTAAAGGAGAGCAGTTCCAGCCTCTCTAATCTATTTCATAGCTGAAGTTTCTCATTCCTAAAACAATTCTAGTAAATCTCTTCTGCAGTCTCCAATGCATTCAAATCCTACCCCTCCTGTCCCTGCACTGTAGAACAAGTGTCTGGTCCAAATTCAGCTTCAGCTCCTTGCTCTTGTACTTTATGCTCCTATTAACGAAGGCCAGGATACTGTATGCTTTGCATCTATACTACCACTTTCTCTGGTCAATGCACATCTACATCCTAGTCCGCCTCCATCCTGTATGAAGTTTAATTCTTGAGTGAAAACTTGCAAAATAATTGATTACATTCAATTTTTAAATCGCATTACTTATTTTAGTTGCTGCAAATCATACAGTCAGATATGAAGCAATAGTTGGGATCAAGCTTTAAGAAAAGTGCAACCACCAAGTGTAAAATATAAGATAGCCATATTGCTACATGGTAAATTTCTACATTTACTGAAGGTCAATGCTGTTCCATTACATTTGCATGAAAATTCTGGATTTGTTCCAAGTTTTTAAAATGGCAAAATGTAATTATTAATTGAATGTTTTAATACAAGTCTGTTTTTTTTTCTCATAGGACTGGATGTTGTGTTGTCCTTTGTGCCAAGATGTTGCGATTACTGAAGCATTCTTGTGATTTGGCAATTGGCTCTGAGCAACAAGTGACTCATCATACTGAAAGTTTTAAATCTGGGTATCGATTATTAGAACAGCACAGTACCTATGATGAAATAGAAAGCACAACTCCCTCAGTTAATTACTCCAGCGGAACTGTAGAAGAGCTTGAATCCCTTTTGGCCAGCATGTCTCCTGTAGTGTGCAATGAAAATCGATTGTCTGCTAGTAGGTCATCATCCTTTTCAGTTGAAAGAAAATGGGGTGATCAGAAAAGAACTGATTTAACTTTACCAGCTCAATTTGAAACCCCTAGGAGAATTTATAAAACAATTGCATTACGGCGGCGACTTCTTGAGTCGCACCTGTCCTCAAGTGGAAGCGTAGAATTATGTGGAACTCTTAGCCAATCGAATGAAGCCAGTGTGATGGAATTGTCTTGTACCAGAAAAGGTTATAAAGACTCTTTTTGTTCAGATAGTCCACTGGACTCACCTGAGGACTTTAACTCTAAAGCTTTGGCAACAAGCACTTTAAACAGCGTGGAAAGTGGCATTTCATGTAGAACTAAAAGATATTTATTTGCACAGCAGCGTACCTCTACAATAGATGACTTGCAGGATAAAAATGAGTTAGTACCTGCTGAATACATAACCCTTGAGCAATCCACTCTAAGTAGTAAGCTTGATTTGAGCAGTTTCTCTTTTCCTGAAGACTATGATGAATGCACTTCAACTGAGCCTTTTACATCACCATCAAACCATGGGCAATCTGAAATACATAAAGACAACCAGTTCCTTACTCCAGTGAACAGCTTTGTAATGAACCCCAGTATAAACTCAGCAGAGAGGGCATTATCCAGAACTGCATCAGATGGCAAATTAAATATCTCAACAACTGAGGACAGTGGCTACAATTCTATTGGCTTTGAAAAATCTGATTCCTTTTCAAACCATGAGTGCTCCCTCCAAGAGTTGGTGCAAAACCAAAAAAGAACACCCAGGATGCTAGATTGCAAAAATTCCCAAAGAAGCTTTGAAAGAACTAAGCGGTTATCCACTCTTCGTGAGCGAGGTTCCCAGTCAGAGGCAGATGATGAAGATAGAGCAGCTTTTCTACTGAGGTCAGACTGCAACTTAGAATCTTGCATTAAAGAAAATGAATCCGTGTTTGAGGAAGAAATTTGTGAGGAACCTCTAAAATTGAAGGATTTCTCTTGCACTCCTGCTTTAAAGTTAGTACAGGAAATGTGCATGAGAAAAAGAAAAAGACTTAGAGATGCCGCTGTGCATGATCCCCATCAGTCAGAGGAAAAGACATTGAATGAATCTATGCCATCACTGTGTAGACTCATTGGCAGAAAAATGGGTTTGGATAAAGTGGATATCCTAAAAGAACTATTGAGCAGAAATCTGACCCATGTTCTTGCTACAATTTTGTGCCACTTAACCATACGTGATCTCGACAGGTAAGATGTATTCCATTCCAGAAAACCAGTTGGTGTTAGTTAGAACTGAAGAATCTTCTTACACTTTAAAAGCCTTTTATTTACATTTGTACATTTCAGTTAAAAATTAACAATATGCAGTGTTCTCTAATTCTTTCGCTATATATTTCTAACTGGTTATTCAACAGACTTTTATATTATCCTCCAAAAAATTATGAACTCTGATGTGTAGTAAACTTACTGTTGTATGACTTCTGCAAATTGTTGTACTCTTGGAATAATAGGGATTCTTTTTGTGCCTCTTCTCAATAGCTTCACCATCCATATTAGCAAGGTTAAAGTTTTCTGTTTCAAAGGCTGTAACTGCATTTTATTATTTTCTCTCTCTCTCTCTCTCTCTCTCTCTCTCTCTCTCTCTCTCTCTCTCTTCTCTCTCCCCGCTCCAAACAAACCATACCTCAACTTAATTTTCATTTGTTCATGGGATGTGAATGTCAGCAGAAAGCTTTATTGCCTGAAATTAACTAGAGTGCCTATCTCCTGTCTGAGAAGCACTGAATATTTGCTTTAAATGTCATTTGCCCATACTGTGTTTTGCTTGATGCCATTTTGTTTTGCAAATGAAATGCTTGTATATTCATGCCAGAATAAGAATGGTGAGCAAAATCTGGAAGAAAATTGTCAAGCAAGATCAGGCATCATACCTTAGAGGGAAGGACTATTTGGACGAAATTCAAATTCAAAGAATGGTATGTGCAGTTTTTGGTCCCCAGCCATTTTTTATAAAGTTAATCTCTAGGAAAAAGATTTTGTTTATGCACCACTGTACTAACAGATACATCTACATGTTGTAAATGTGGCCTTCAAATTTTTCATTTCAATCAAGGATCCATGTTTTAGTAAATTTTATGAATATGCCTTAAAAGCATTGAGTTTTACAATAAACATGAAGCTCTTCAGTTTTGCTTCCAGTCTTGTATTCCAACTCTCCAAGTTATTAAGGCACCAGGAAGTACAATTAATTTGCAAAGCAAACCTTCACAAAAATATCAGACAGCTGTAGAAATAAGAATGCTTTCTATGGAAAAAGAAAGATTAGAAAAATGCTACATCTAGTTAATGTTGTATGGATGAGAGTTGGAATACAAGACTGGAAGCAAAACTGAAGGCAACACAGTAAAGAAACATGAATAGGGAAGATTCTGAAGGATATGAGTCAAAAGCAGGCAAATGGGACTAGTTCAGTTTGGGAAACCCATTCGGCGTGAATGAGTTGCACCAAAAGAGCTATACAACATAGAAACAGACTCTGGACTCTATGATGAGCATTAGTTGGACAAACACACACTGCAGTTTTAAGAAAAGCCAACACAAGAACATTTGTAAATGATCACCAAGATCATTTGGCAAGAGAAAAACTAAACATTTCGTAGTGTCTAGTAAAATTTGAAGGGGTAGAACAAGAGAGAGAGACAAAGGAAGTAACACAAATAGTTTAAGCAGAACAGGTATAAGATTTAAGATTAAAACCCAAGATGTTGTTTTCAAGGATGGTAATAGTTGGAGAACCATGTTGTGAAACCAGATACCTGAAGCAATCAGGGCAGAATAATAAATCTACAAAATATCCACCATGGATATGCAATCTAAAATTGAAAAATAGTAAAACAAAACTAATCTTGGATTATAATTCAGCAATTTGTGTATCCCCACGAGAGAATTCTGCAGGCAACTCAGAATTTTACCTGGACTTTTACTCTCGTCTAACATGTCCGTGCTAGTGCAGAAAAAATATGATCAGAGATAGTCGGACAGCCATGCATCTTGTGCAACAGCATGTGACAAAGTGCTTAGGGTCATACAGATGTACAGCTTGGAAACAGACCTTTCCACCCAACCTTTTCATGCCGACCAGATATCCTAAATTAATTTAGTTCCATTTGCGAGCATTTGACTCATGTCCCTCTGAACTCTTCATATATCCATCCAGATGTTTTTAAAATATTGTAATTGTACCAGCCTCCATCACTTCCTCTGGCAATTCATCCATACACACACTACCCTCTGTGTGAAAACATTGCCCCTTAAACCTTTGCCCTCTAGTTTGTGACTTCTTCACCCTGGGGAAAATACCTTGTCTGTAAGGGTGAGAGCAGTAACAAATTAAAAATACTATACATGAATGCACGAAGCATTAGACATAAGATGGATGAGCTTGAGGCTCTTTTGGAAATTGGCAGATACGATATTGTGGGGATAACTGAGACGTGGCTTCAAGTGGACAGGGCCTGGGAAATGAATATTCAAGGCTACACGTGCTATTGTAAGGACAGACTGACGGGCAGAGGGGGTGGGGTGGCCTTGTTGGTAAGGGAGGATATTCAGTCCCTTGCGCAGGGGGACCTAGAGTCAGGGGATGTAGAGTCAGTGTGGATAGAGCTGCGAAATACTAAGGGTAAAAAGACCCTCTTGGGAGTCATCTACAGGCCCCCAAACAGTAGTCTGGATGTTGGATGTAAGTTGAATCAGGAGCTGAAATTGGCCTGTCGTAAAGATGTTACTACAGTTGTTATGGGGGATTTTAACATGCAGGTAGACTGGGAGAATCAGGATGGTATTGGACCTCAAGAAAGAGACTTTGTGGAGTGCCTCAGAGATGGATTTATAGAGCAGCTGGTGCTGGAGCCGACCAGGGAGAAGGCAATTCTGGATCTGGTATTGTGTAACGAACCAGAATTGGTCAGAGACCTTGAAGTGAAGGAGCCATTGGGAAGTAGTGACCGTAATACATTAAGCTTCAATCTGCAATTTGAGAGGGAGAGGGTACAGTCGGAAGTGACAGTACCTCTGTTGAATAAAGGGAACTATGGAGCTATGAGGGAGGAGCTGGCCAAAGTTCAATGGTGCAATACCTTAGCAGGGATGACAGTGGAGGAACAATGGTGGATGTTTCTGTGTATAATGCAGAAGTTGCAGGATCAGTTCATTCCTAAAAGGAAGAAAGATCCCAGGAGGAGGCATGGGCGGCCATGGCTGACGAGGGAAGTTAAGAAACATATATAAAGTTAAAAGAGAAAAATATAACCTAGCAAAGATAACTGGGAAAACTGAGGACTGGGAAGCTTTTAAAGAGCAACAGAGGATTATTAAGAAGGAAATACGCAGAGGAAAGATGAGGTACGAAGGTAAACTGGCCAATAATATAAAGGAGGATAGTAAAAGCTTTTTTAGGTATGTGCAAGGCAAAAAAATGGTTAGGACTAAAATTGGGCCCTTGAAGACAGAAACAGGGGAATATATTACCGGGAACAAAGAAATGGCAGAGGAATTAAATGGGTACTTCAGATCTGTGTTCACTGGGGAAGACCCAAGCAATCTCCCTGAGGTAACAGTGGCTGAAGGACCTGAACTTAAGGGAATTTATATTTGCCAGGAATTGGTGTTGGAGAGACTGTTAGGTCTGAAGGTTGATAAGTCTCTGGGGCCTGATGGTTTGCATCCCAGGGTACTGAAGGAGGTGGCTTGGGAAATCGTGGATGCGTTGGTGATTATTTTCCAGAGTTCGATAGATTCGGGATCGGTTCCTGAGGATTGGAGGGTGGCTGATGTTATACCACTTTTTAAGAAAGGTGGGAGAGAGAAAGCAGGAAATTATAGACCAGTTAGTCTGACCTCAGTGGTGGGAAAAATGCTGGAGTCTATTATAAAGGATGAAATTACGGCACATCTGGATAGTAGTAACAGGATAGGACAGAGTGAGCATGGATTTATGAAGGGGCAATCATGCTTGACTAATCTTCTTGAATTTTTTGAGGATGTAACTCTGAAGATGGACGAGGGAGATCCAGTAGATGTAGTGTACCTGGACTTTCAGAAAGCTTTTGATAAAGTCCCACACAGGAGGTTAGTGAGTAAAATTAGGGCGCATGGTATTGGGGGCAGAGTACTAGATTGGATTGAAAATTGGTTGGCTGATAGAAAACAAAGGGTAGTGATAAACGGCTCCATTTCGGAATGGCAGGCAGGGACCAGTGGGGTACCGCAGGGATCCGTGCTGGGACCGCAGCTTTTTACAATATATGTTAATGATATTGAAGATGGTATCAGCAATAACATTAGCAAATTTGCTGATGATACAAAGCTGGGTGGCAGGGTGAAATGTGATGAGGATGTTAGGAGATTACAGGGTGACCTGGACAAGTTAGGTGAGTGGGCAGATGCATGGCAGATGCAGTTTAATGTGGATAAATGTATGGTTATCCACTTTGGTGGCAAGAACAGGAAGGCAGATTACTACCTCAATGGAATCAATTTAGGTAAAGGGGCAGTACAGAGAGATCTGGGTGTTCTTGTACACCAGTCAATGAAGGCAAGCATGCAGGTACAGCAGGTAGTGAAGAAGGCTAATAGCATGCTGGCCTTCATAACAAGAGGATTGAGTATAGAAGCAAAGAGGTGCTTCTGCAGCTATACAGGGCCCTGGTGAGACCACACCTGGAGTACTGCGTGCAGTTCTGGTCTCCAAATTTGAGAAAAGACATTCTGGCTATTGAGGGAGTGCAGCGTAGATTCACGAGGTCAATTCCTGGAATGGAGGGATTACCTTACACTGAAAGACTGAAGTTACTGGGCTCGTATACCCTTGAGTTTAGAAGACTGAGAGGGGATCTGATTGAGACGTGTAAGATTATGAAAGGATTGGACACTCTGGCAGCAGGAAACATGTTTCCGCTGATGGGTGAGTGCCGAACCAGAGGACACAGCTTAAAAATAAGGGGTAGACCATTTAGAACAGAGATGAGGAGAAATTTCTTCACCCAGAGAGTGGTGGCTGTGTGGAATGCTCTGCCCCAGAGGGCAGTGGAGGCCCAGTCTCTGGATTCATTTCAGAGAGTTGGATAGAGCTCTCAAAGATAGTGGAATTAAGGGTTATGGAGATAAGGCAGGAACAGGATACTGATTAGGAATGATCAGCCATGATCATATTGAATGGTGGTGCAGGCTCGAAGGGCTGAATGGCCTACTCCTGCACCTATTGTCTATTTACTCTATCCGTGCCCCTCATACTTATATAAACCTCTATAAGGTCACCACTCAGCCTTTAATACTCCAGGAAAAGTACCCCCAGCCTATTCAGCCTTTCTCTATAGCTCAAACCCTCCAACCCTGGCAACATCCTTGCAAATTATTTTCTGCGTCCTTTCAAGTTTCACAACATCCTTCCTATAGCAGGGAGACTAGAATTGTACACTGTATTTCAAAAGTGGTCTAACCAATGTTGTGTACAGCCGCAACATGACCCCTCAACTCATATATTCAATGCACTGACCAATAAAGGCAAGCATACCAAACACCACCTTCACTATCCTGTCTACATGGGACTTCACCTTGAAGGAACTATGAACCTGCACTCCAAGGTCTCTGTTCAGTAACTCTCACCTTGTCCTTACCAGTGAGCATTTAAGTCTTGCCCTGATCTGCCTTTCCAAAATGCAGCACCTCGCATTTATCTAAATTAAACTCTATCTGCCACTTCTCAGCCCATTGCCCACTTGATCAAGATGCCATTGTACTTCACTGTCCACTATGCTTACTGTTTGGTGTCATATGCAAATTTACTGACTATACCTCCTACGATCACATTCAAATCATTTATATAAATGACAAAAAGCAGTGGACCCAGCACAGATCCTTGTGGCACAACACTCGTCATAGGCCTCCAGTCTAAAAAGCAACTCTCCACCATCACCCTCTGTCTTCTACCTTTTGAGCCAGTTCTGTATCCAAATAGCTAGTTCTCCCTCTATTCCATGTGATCTTATTTATTTCCTCATGTTCTCTATCTTCCATATCCTTCTCCATACTAAACACTGATGCAAAATACTTATTTAGTATCTCCCCCATCTCTCTCAGTTCCACACATAGGTAGCCTTGCTGACCTTTAAGAGCCCTATTTTTGTCCTAGCTACCCTTTGTCCTTAATGTATTTGCGGAATCCATTTGGATTTTCCTTAACCCTAATTGCCAAAACAATCTCTTGTCCCCTTTTTGCCCTCCTGATCTCACTCTTAAGTATACTCCTACTGCCTTTAAACTCTTCTAGGGATTCACTTAACCTCTGTCGTCTATACCTGACATATGCTTTCTCCTTTTTCTTGATCAAAACCTCAATTTCTCTAGTCATCCAGTATTCCCTACACCCACCAGCCTTGCCCTTCACCCTAACAGGAGCATCCTGTCTCTCAACTCTCCTTATCTCATTTTTGAAGACTTTTCATTTTCCATCCATCCCTTTTACCTGCAAATATTCACCCCCAATCAACTTTTTAAAGTTCTTGCCTAATACTGTCAAAATTGGCATTCCTCCAATTTTAAAGCTTGATCTTTTAGATCCAGTCTATCCTTTTCCATTGCTACTTTAAAACAAATGGAATTATGATTGCTGGCCCCAAAATGCTCTCCCACTGACACCTCAGTCACTTGCACTGCCTTATTTCCCAAGAGTAGGTCAAGCTTTGCACCTTCTCTAGTAGATACATCCACATACTGAATCAGAAAATTTTCTTGTATACACTTGATACTCTCCATCCATGTGCTTAGCACTTTGGCAGTCCTAGTCTATGTTCAGAAAGTTAAAATCCCCTACCATAACCACATATCATTCCTGCAGATAACTGAGGTCTCCTTACAAATGTGTTTCTCAATTTTTTGTTGACTATTGCGGCGTCTGTTGTACAATCTCAATAAGGTGATCATCCCTTTCTTATTTTTCAGTTCCACCCAAATAACTTCCTTGGACATAGTCCCAGGAATAGCCTCCCTATGTACAGCTGTAATGTTATCCCTAATCAAAAGTCCCACTCGTGCTCCTCTCTTGCTCCCCACTTCTATCCTTCCTTTAGCAACTATACCCTGGAACATTAAGCTGCTAGTTCTGTCCATCCATGAGCCATGTCTCTGTAATTGCAATGCTATCCCTGTCCCATGTTCCCAACCATGTCCTGAGTTCACTTACCTTACCTATTCAGCCTCTCGCATTGTAATAAATGTAGGTTGATTTATCAGCCTGAGCTCCGTTCTCTGCTTTGTTTCTGCCTGTCCTGACTGTTTGACTTGCTGCTCTATCCAACTGCATCAGTCTCCAACTGATCTCTTTCCTCATTATCTCTTCTGGTTCTCCCCTCCCCTCAAAACAAATAGTTTCAATCCTCTCGAGCAGATTTAGCAAATATTCCTGCCTGTTTATTAATGCCCTTCTAATTCAGGTGCATTCTGTCCTTCTTATCCAAAAATGTGAATCATTCTGCCCTGCACCAGCTCCTTAGCCACACATTTATCTGCTGTATCCTCCAATCCTACCCTCACTTGCTCGTGGCACTGGGAATAATCCAGATATTATTGCCCTGGAGAACCTCCTTTTTAAATTCTGCCAAACTTCCTAAATTCTCTCCTCAGAACCTCATCTTTTTCTCTTCCTGTGTTGTTAGTGCCAACATGTACAATGACCTCCTGCTGGTCCCTCTCCTGTTTGAGAATATTCTGTACCTTCTCCGAGACATTCTTGATCCTGGCAACAGGGAGGCAATACACCATCTTGATGTCTCCCTGTCGGCCGTGCCTCTAACTAAGGACTCCCCTATTATAATCGATCATTTGAAATCTGATGTATCGTCGTTATATAGGAGCTGGTCTTAGTACCAGAAACCAGGTTATCTGTGTGACATTCCCCTGAGAGGCCATCGCCCCCTACGTTTTCCAAAACAGCATACTTGTTTGAGATTGGGATAGCCACAGGAGACTCCTGCATGAGCTGTCTCCCTCACCTACCTCTCCTGGAGGTGACCCATCTACCTGACTATATCTTCAGTTTATCTTTCTTTTTGCCACTGCCGTTCATCACACCCCCTAACTCCTGTAAATTCCTCATTACCTCGAACTGTTGCTCCAAGCGATCCGATAGGATTCGCAATCAAATGTGCTTCCTGCAGACATAATCTTTAGTAACATGGAAATGCTCCATAATCTCCCCTATCTAACAGGAATAGAACTGGACAACATTATGGCAGACAAATGACAAGTAACATTTGCACTACAGGTGATGGCACTCTCCATTAAGGGACAATCTAACTACTGCCCACCAACATTCGATAGTGTTACCGTCATTGAATCCCTCACTGGGGGTTAGCATTGACCAGAAGCTCAACTAACTTAACTCATAAACACAGCAGGCAAGCAGGAGGCTGTAAGAACACAGAAGCCAGGCAGCATAAGGAGGTGGCAGTCGACGTTTTGGGTATAACCCTTCAGGATTCCTGAAGAAGGGTTATACTTGAAACACTGACTTCACCTCGTGATACTGCCTGGCTTGCTGTGTTCCTCCAGCCTCCTGCTTGTCTACTTTGGATTCCAGCATCTGCAGTTTTTTTTGTCATCAACACAGCAGCTACAAGAGCAGGTCAGAGACTAGGAGTATTGAGAGTAACTCGCTTCCTGACTCTCCTAAAGCCTGTACACCATTTTAAAGGCATAAGTCAGGGTTGTCATCGAATACTCGCCACTTGCCTGGACGGGTGTAGCTTCAAAACATTCAAGAAACTTGACACCGTCCAAGACAAAGCTGCCTACTTGATTGGCACCACATCCACAGACATCTGCTCCATCCACCACTGATGGTTAGTAGCAGCATTGTGTACTAACTACAAGATTCACTGCAGAAATTCACCAAAGATCCTTAGCACCTTCCAAAACCATTACCACTTCCATCTAGAAGGAAATGGGCAGGAGACGCTTGCATGTTCCTCTCCAAGCCATACTCCATTCTGACTTGGAAATATATCACTGCTCCTTCACTGTTGCTGGGTCAAAATCCTGGAATTTCCTCCCTAAGGGCTTGGTCAACCTACAGCACATGGACTGCAACAGTTCAAGAAGGCAGCTCACCACAATCTTCTCAAGAGAAGCTAGGGATAGGCAATAAAATGCTGGCCAGCCAATAACACCCATGTCCCACGAATGAATAAAAAAGTCACATTTCCTGTTGAGCTTCATATCATCTGTAAATTTGGAAATATTACATTTGGTACCCATGTCCAAGTCATTGCATATTATGACTACAATTCCTAGTAGTTACAATTCCTCAATGTGAGGATGACCCATTTACCCATTTTCTGTCTTGGAAGAGGTTGACAAGAAGTAGTGGAATTTTACTAGAATGGTATCATATTCTGAGATAATTTTAGTTATTTGGGGAAGCTTGGGTTGCAACCCTTGGAGTCTGGAAGAATGAGGAGATTTAATGGGTATTAACAGTAAGGTTTTTGATAGAGTATGTAAGGAGAAACTTTGTTTCCAATGGCAACTCAGTAACCAGAGAACCATCATGAGAAGACTGGCTAAAGAACAAAGGACATTGTGCGGTATGTTATCTTTACAGTGAGTTTTTTGGCTCTGGACTGTGTTGCCTGAAAGGAAATGAGAAAGAAATTAAATAACATAAGAGTGAATAAGTTATTGGAAGGGGATGTAAAAATTAAAATTGTATGGGAAATAGCAAAGGAGTTGGATTAATTGGATATCTATACCAAACAGCTGGAATAAACACATGAACAGATAACCTATGTGATATCATTCTACAATGTTTGTGAATGTCAACTGAATGTTTGAGTCTTTTAGAAAGATTAGATCAGTGCCAGTTGACACAGTACAATGTAAAACTGACCTAATTGGGATTAGGATTTTTTTTTTGCAAGAGTTACAGTTTGACTTTTTCCACTCTTGCAATTCCAGCTGTCCAATTATTCAACAGATCCCGGTGAAATTTTATATGGAAGTGCAAATTATATCAAATCTAGAAATGTCCTGAAGGGTTTCATTAAGGAATTTGCATGATTTGAGAGAGCCATTTTATCACCAACAAGTTGGGATACAAATCTGAATGCCTTTGTTCAACAGCAAAGTGTTCCTCAGGCTGCAGATGCTGAAACCAGATGTAATCTTCCAAGTCGTTCTGCTTTGAGATCTGTTCAGGCCCAAGCAAAAACTGCCTTTACTCCAACTCCATCCCCTCATCAAGAAATCACCCCTGGTGGATGCAGCACTGTTTCAAAGTCAACAAGCAAACATGAGGAGTTTTTAAAGGTTAGTTGAAATAAATCTCTTGGTACCTTCTGTAAGTTATCAATCTCCAGACAAGATTGTAAAAATTCAGTTTCCAAGCAAGTAGAATTGTAATAGCATGTGTATTGGTACTGTCAGCTGCACACTCTTAGCATTGGTAGGACAGTTGCTTTGAAGCACCTATAATTAGGAATTATAACATGGAAAATAAATCCAAACATTTGCTGGTGATGCAAGTTTTTATTTCCTGTAAGGTGCTGGTCTCTTTGCAGGTCTATTATATGAATTGCAATATAATTTTTGTTCTTTCAAGAGAATGTTTTGAGAATTTTTATATTTTGAAATCCATTCTTGATATTTGGCATTTCTTTCAATTTGCAGTTACAAACCCATGAATTCAGAGTGGACGTAGGACATTAGGTCCTTTGCCGCCTTTGTCAATCAATAAGATCAAGAATGGTTCTTTTGTGCTTCAAACTCTACATTCTCATCTACCTTCAATTTCCTTAGATTCTTTATAGACAAAGGTTATCAATCTAATTCCATCTTTAAAAACAACTTCAAAGATCCCACCTGCATTGCCTTCTGAGGCTTTGTTCCAAAGTGTCTCAACTGAGAAATAAAGAAATCTCATCTACCGTAAAACAGTGACTCCTAATTATAAAACAGTGCCCTCAAATTCTGGCCTCAGCCACAAAAGTAAGCATCTTTTGTTATGGACCACGCCCAACCCCTCAAAATATTTTTAAGCATGTGTCCCAGACCCTAACTTTGCTATTTGATTTACCTAAATGTATAGCAGATTTTCCCAGAGAAAATTAGCTGGTCAGGCTACTGAGTTTAAACAGAACAGAATTTATGTACAAGATTACAGAACCAAACACAACAGAAAATGGAATACCAAAACATATCTGATCTGCACCTGACAGGCTATCCTGACGTAATGATGCTATTCCAAAACAATCCCAATAAACACCCTTTAGCACAAAACGTAAAAATGAAACAAAGCCTTACAGATTCAAAGTCAGAATAGGAGAGAGAGTGGCAGCTTTTCTCTCAGACTGCAGCTGAACTCAACTGACTAATCTAAACGAAGGCTAGCTACGCAGGTTTTTTTAAGACATGAAAGCCTTTTGCCAGACGCATTATCTGTTAGGTGTAAACAAAAAGGGCCCCAATAAACTATCCAAACCCAGTCTAGTTGGAACCTGGCCAATTACCTCCTTTCTGGGGAAAAAAACCTCAAAGGCGCAGTAGCCTTGAGAAAGGACCGGCTTCGACAAACCTCCCCCCTTGAAAGAAAAATGAACCATCAATTTCCAAAGATGGCTACATTTTTCAAAACTCCCCTAAAAAAAACACGCACGCACACACAAGTGTTACTGGTAACACTCTCTGAAATGTTGTAACATTTAATACCAAGCTTAAAGTCTCCTCAACTGTCAAATACTTCTGATGAACATTCAACTTCTTGGAGAAATACCTGATAGGTCTTTCTATCTCCTAGTCGTTTTCCTGCAGGATCACAGCACCAACATCCTTATCACTTGCATCGATAGCCACCTTGAAATGCTTTGCATAATTAGGCATGGCTAATACTGGGGCAGTGGTTAACACAGTTTTCAAGCTGTCAAACACCTTTTGACAGTCCGCTGTCCACTGAAACTTCTTGCCTTCAGTAATTCAATGAATGGAGCAGCCATGCTGCTAAAATTTGGCTCAAATATTTGATAAAATCCACTTGATCGCAGGAACTGTAGTACTGCTCTTTTTGTCGATGGTATGGGAAACTCCCCAATTGCCTTTGTTTTTGCATCCTGGGGGACCATTTGTCAGTGCCCAATAATATAGCCTCGGAAGATATGGGCGGCATGGTGGCACAGTGGTTAGCACTGCTGCCTCACAGCGCAAGAGACCCGGGTTCAATTCCCACCTCAGGCGACTGACTGACTGTGTGGAGTTTGCACGTTCTCCCCGTGTCGGCGTGGATTTCCTCCGGGTGCTCCGGTTTCCTCCCACAGTCCAAAAATGTGCAGGTCAGGTAAATTGGCCACACTAAATTACCCGTAGTGTTCAGTAAGGGGTAAATGCAGGGGTATGGGTGGGTTGCGCTTCGGCGGGGCAGTGTGGACTTGTTGGGCCGAAGGGCCTGTTTCCACACTGTAAGTAATCTAATCTAATCTAAGATGACTTGGGCTTTGGCAAATTTACTTTTAGCCAGGTTTATCAACAAGCCTGCCTTACAAAGCCGATTGAACAAGACCGATAAATGTAAATGTTCCTTCCACGTGTGACTAAAAATCACTAGATCATCTATGTACATAACACAGTTGGATAATCCAGCAATGACCTTAATTGGTTAATCTCTGAAATGTGACTTGCACATTTTTCATACCAAATGGCATGACTTTAAACTGATACAGTCCATTTGGCATTACAAAACCCAAAATTGCCTTTGCTCTTTCTGACAAAGGTACCTGCCAATATCCTCTGAGCGAGTCCAACTTAGAAATATAAGTTGCTTGTCTCGCCTTTTCAACACAGTCTTCCAACCATGAAATCGTATATGCATCAGTCTTTGTAACTTCATTGACTTTGTGATAGTCCACACATAACTGTTGGGTACCATCTGGCTTTGGCGCCATTACTATTAGTGAGCTCCAGTCACTGTAACTCATTTTAATTATGTTGTCTTGGAGCATACGTTCAATCTTCTTTTGAACCTGTCACAACGTTAGAGGATGTTGCTTAATCAGAACAGCATCTTCTATATCTACATCATGCACAATTAGATTAGTTCCTAGTTTATTTCCGCATATCCCCCCATGTTAGTAATAACTATTTCAGGTCATTTTGATTTTCCTCAGTAAGGTAACTCGATTTATCCCAATTTTTGACAACTTCCTCATTGTCCAATTTAATTTGAGGCATGTCCAATTCGGAATCCTCTGAACTTGGTTCTTCCCTCTGTGCTGTAATCGTTAACACCTTCTCCTCTTGCTTTCTTTCCCTGTCAAAATATCTTTTGAGCATATTCACATGACACACTGTGAAATTTCTTCCTGTCTGGAGTCCCTATCAAGTAGTTCACCTCACTCCATTTCCTTTTGATTTGACAAGGTCCACTAAATCTTACTATTAAAAGTTCACCTATCCCCGATAGATAAATTGCGGATTTTTGATTTCTTGTTTGCTTCCTGTTTCATTGCAAGCTGCGATACGTTTAAATGCTGTCTTGTCAACTCCCCATTTCTATTTAATTGTTCCCTAAAATTTGGTACATAGTCCAAATGCGTGGTCACCAAATTCTGACTTACTAATTTCTCCTTACTCAATTTTTATTGATCCTCTCACTTCATGCCCAAAAACTAATTCAAATGGACTGAATTTGGTTAATTCATTAGGTGCATTTCTGATCGCAAAAAGCACAAACAGAACTGCCTTATCCCAATCACCTGGATAATCTTGACTGTAAGCCCTCAACATGGTTTTAAAGTTTGATGCCACCTTTCTAGTGTTCCCTGCGATTCTGGATAGTACGCAGTTGCTTTGAATTGTTTTATTCTTTAACTGTCCATAACTTGCTTGAATAATTTTGATGTGAAGTTTGAACCTTGATCTGACTGTATCTCTATTGGTAGTCCATATCTAGCAAAAAATTGAATCATTCCAAGACAATCCTTTTATGATATTGCGTAATGGAACAGCCTCTAGAAATCTAGTTATTGTTAACAAATACTGGTTCCCACTTCTTTGAGGTAGGGGACCTACATAATCACTTAAGACTCTTGTAAAAGGTTTCTCAAATTCTGGAATAGGTATTAAAGGTGCAGGTTTTATTACCGCCTGTGATTTTCCAATTACTTGACATGGTGGGGTAGGACATGTCTGGCAAAATTCAACTACATCCTTGTGCAGTCCAGGCCAGTAAAAATGTCTTTGTGTTTTAGCCTGTGTTTTCCTCACCTCTAAATGATCTCCATGTTAGCTCATGTGCCATCGCAATACCTCTTTTCTATACCCCACTGGCAATATGATTCGATGAATTTCTGTCCAATCTCATCTCCCTGAATATGTGATGGTCTCCATTTCCTCACAAAGACATTTTTCAGGTAATAATGTTTAGGGATACATTTGGATTTCTTCTCTGTAATTGCCTTTTAATACAACTGCTTTAAGTTTACATCTTTCTGCTGTAACTCAAGTATTTTAGCTGAGCTAAAGATGTCTGCATTATCATTTATTTGCTTCTGTTTTGAAGTGGCTAATGCCACTTCAGCTGTTTTATCTGTACTCTTTGATCTCTCCTATTTCAACTGGTGGCTTTGTGACCTAGTTACCACACAGTCAGGAAAAATTCCAGGATGTATGTCCTACATTTTCAGTTGCCTGAATTTCCACAGGCTTTTCAACCACAGCAGGCAGCAGTCCTATCAGTAAACCAGCTATATCATTAGCAAAAACAAATTGTATTCCTGGAGCTGAAAGTTTGTCCACTACCACAAATTCTCCACTCTTTTCTGCTCACTCTAACCTCACTTTACAGAATTTAAGCGCTTTTTGTCTCACCGTGAATTCCCGTTATCAGTACCTTTGCTGGCAATAGTCCTTCAGAAGTGCATATCTCCTCATGTCCTCATCTTTCAGCATCGCAGACTGAGAGGATCAGTTGTCTCTTAATATTGTAACCTCTTTACCTTTTGCAGGTATATATTTTTTAAGCAGATCTGGCACTTCCTCCTTAACCAACCTCATCAGCTTGTACATTCTGGTGCAGCTTTCTAGCCTCTAATGGGCTTTCTGTTACCACTCTAACTAAACTCCCAGGCTTGTCCTGTTTTCCTACATCTGGCTTTCCAGTGTTTCTACTAGCCCACCAACACTGATGTCTACTTTGCTGCAATGAAAACACCAGAGCTATTTAAATTCTTTGTCCCCTTCAAGGGTTTCCTTTTTAACCCGTGATAAGTTATCCTTATGATCTTCACCAAGATCTACCTTTCCCTTTCCACGTGAGGATTTCTCTTTGCCCCAATTTCTATCCCTCATAGACTGAATTTGATTCTGGAAGCCAAACAGTATGAGTCAGTCCATAAAACAATCATCAGCCACTTCAGCTGCTAACTTTGCAGTTTTAACACACTGCTCTTCCACCTGAGTTTGCACTACATCAGGAAGTGAACTTTTGAATTTCTCCAAAATAATTCTCTTTCTTAAGAGTGACGTAGGTTTGCTCTGTTTTTAATGCTCTTATCCACCTATTAAAATCTTTTCAAACTCAATATAGGTTTGACCAGGGTCCCTCCTTAGATTTCTGAAACATTGTCTTCAGCTTCTGGTACAAGCTCATATGCACTTTAAGATGGCTTTCTTCATCTCCACAGACTCCCCAGATACTTCCTCTGATACTGATGCAAATGCCTCACTAGCTCTACCTACAGATTTGTTTGGATCAACAAAACCCACATAGTCACTGGCCACTGCATTTGTTTAGCCACTTTTTCAAATGAAGTGAAAAGTCTTCTACAGCCTTCTCATAAAATTTAGGCAATGTTTGAACATAAACAGTTTCTCACCAGGCTTTTTTGACTACCAGGGGCTTGCTCATCCCCACACTTTCTTCCTTACTAGACATTTCTTCAGCATTCATCTCCATCCTTTTAAACTGACTTTCTTGTCTAAGTGTCATTTTCTGGAGTTCAAGCTCTCTCTTGTTCTTTCTCTTCTGCTAAAGCCCATTGTTCTTTTTCTTTCTCTTCTGCTTTTAATTGTAACTCAAACTGTTTCATTTCTGCTGCCCTTTCCTTTTCTCTCACCTCCAACTCAAGCTGTTTCATTTGCAATTAAATTTTAGCCATCTCTACAGATCGGGGTGGTATTTCCAGCAAATATAAATGCTGAGCCATTGCTGTAATCAACTCCACTTTTTTCACGGAAGGAAGTAGCTTCACCTCCAGTTTGTCTGCTAATTCCCGCAGCTTGACCTTAACTACCTTGTGTAAAAACCCAAGGTTATATCTTCTACCTCCAGAAAACTCTTGGTGACTGAAATAGCCATTGCTATCCCAAGTTCAGTTTACCCAACCAAATCAATGTCCAGAATGAAGACGCTAACACCTACCACTCACTGGCTCCAAGTCCAAACAATTTGAATCCCGAATCCCAATTTAGAAATACAGACTAGACCCCAATCTGTTATGGACCAGGTCCGAACCCTCAATGTTTTTAAGCAGGTATACCAGACCCTAACTTTGCGAGTTGATTTACCCACATGTACAACAGATTTTTCCAGCAAGAATTAGCTGGTCAAACTAATGATTTTTAAGACTTGAAAGCCTTCTGTTGGACATATTATCTGTTCAGTGTAAATAAAAGGGCCCCTATAAACTATCTAAACCCAGTCTAGTTGGAGCCTGGCCAATTACTCCCTCTCTTGGGGGAAAAAAAAACTCAAGGGTACAGAAACCTTGAGAAAGGGCCAGCTTTGTCTCACATTTCCACCTCTATCTTAAGACTTATATACTTGCTATCTTTTAGCTCTAGTGGAAATCAGTCCAGGCTGTCAGGCTTATCATATGACAACTGATTAATTCCAGATATCAATCTAGTAAACCTCCTCTTAACTGTTACTAAACACCATTGCATTCTTCCTTAAATAAAGACACCAAAACTGCACAAAGTGTTCAAGATGCACCCTGCATAATGAGGCTTAAAATCTTTCTTTTATGTTCAACTCATCTTGTGATAAAGGATTGCTATTACTGCCTTGGTTATCCGAGTTAATGGAACGAAAAAATCCATTGTTTGTATTGTTCTATTTGTTAGTTTCCTGCTGGAAGTGATAGTATTATGCTGGATGTAAATGCTTTCTGATAATTCTTCGAAGCAGCATGGTGGACTATTTCTGCTCTGAAATTGTATCTTAAGAAAAGGAGTTCATTTTTGATGAAGACTAATTGTAGGAGATAATGTGACCTAAATATTTACTTTTACCACCAGGTTGCACAAACTCTCTTTAATGATGAAGCTCTAAAACCATGCCCCCGATGTCAGTCGCCAGCTCGGTACAATCCAATGAAGAAACGCGGCCTCTGCAGTCGAGAAGGGTGCGCATTTGACTTCTGCACTCAATGTTCTTGTGGTTTCCATGGTTCTAAAGAATGTGTCAGCAGGTCTACAAAACGTTTGGTCAATAAAGGAGGACCACCAGGAAGTGCTCAAAGCAAGCGGAATTTGAAGAGATTGTAATCTTGTGTATATATGAAAACAGATGAATCTCCCCCAACACACTTCAACCTCTTGGGTGTTATAAGCTGTTTGTGCACCTGTATGCAAACATTTAAGAAAGAACTACTTGATGTTTACCTAAATGAGTTTGTATATAATGAATAAGTGGGGAGGGGAAATTTGTAATGCTGAGATTACAAACGTTTCCCTTTCACTTAATTGTAAATGCATATTTGATTTTAGCAATTTTATTTTCCTGTTTTCCAAATAATTCTGTATTCTTTGATGTGCACTATGTAATAGAAACAACTTACTCCAAAGTCACTGTGAATTTTTATGAACTACTTTAGGGCGACAGTTAAACAAGCCAATCCATGATTAACGAATATATGATGAAAATATAATCAAACCACTGGACCAACGCTATGAACTTTGGTTATCTTAGATTAAACAAATGGCGATATAAACTTGTCTATTTTCCTTCTAACCCCCTCCTCCTCAATACCTTTTTCTTTAAGTTAAAAGAAAATGTTATTGGACACTGAGAAAATGAAACCATAGAGTTTGAAATCTAACTTTCATCCATTGTTTCAGATGTTTGTGAAGAACTGTTAATTGTTGGCTCTGCCCAAATTCGAGACAACAGGTATGTGTAAATATATAGCAGGTTTCAAATGTATATAGTTTTTATGTGTTAATAGAAATTGTCTTTTAAATGGTTTTAATCTGTATGCTTAATAAAGTTATTTTAACAAAACTTTTCAAAATGTTGTGAATGCATTTTTTCCTTGCCTCCAAATTCTTCAAATTTTGTTTTTGAAAACTTCAAGCTTTTGCCAAGTTTCATTGCCTTCAGGCATTTCAAGCTTATTTATTGCAGATGCAATTTAATTCATTGCTATTGTCAAAGACCAAACTAGCTTTACATTTAGTATTCTATATAAAATTGATGCAAAAAAAAACAGCGTTGGCTCACGTCTGTGTTTTTATTTGCGGTAACTTTCAGTAATATGGAAGGTGTTATATAGTGTTATTTTAAAAATCAGCCTTTGCACTAATAAAAATAGCAAGTTTGAGAAGATTTGTAGCTCAGGTTGAGGTTCTGGATGTCAGTTTGTTCGCTGAACTGGAAGGTTTGTTTTCAGACGATTTGTCACGAGGTAACATCAGTGAGCCTCCAGTGAAATACTGGTGTTATGATCTGCTTTCTATTGATATGTTTAGGTTTCCTTGGGTTGGTGATGTCATGTCCTGTGGTGAAGTCGTTTCCTGTTCTTTTTCTCAGTGGGTTGTAAATGGGGTCCAAGTCAATGTATTTGCTGAGAGAGTTCCGGTTGGACTGCCTTGCTTCTACGAGTTCTCTTGCATGTCTCTATTTGGTTTGTCCTAGGATGGATGTGTTGTCCCTGTCAAAGTAGTGTCCTTCCTCATCTGCATGTGATAGTGGGTCATGTCTTTTTGTGGCTGGTTGATGTTCATTTATCCTGGTGGCTAGTTTTGTCTGTTTGTCCAAATGTAGTGTTTGTTACAGTTTTTGCAAGGCATTTCGTAAATGATAGTTTTGCTTGTCTATATAGGGTCTTTTAAGTTCATTAACTGCTGTCTTAGTGTGTTGGTGAGTTTGTGGGCTACCATGATGCCAAAAGGTCTGAGTATTCTGGCAGTCGTTTCTGAGATGTCTTTGTAGGGGAGAATGGCTAGAGTTTCTGGAGTGTTTGTCTGCTCCCTGACATCAGAGATCAGAACTCTATCAACAAACACATCAACTTGGAGCCCATTTACCTCCTTCTGAGAACAGGAAATGACATCAACCCAAAGAAACCTAAACACACAAACAGAAAGCAGGTTATAACACCAGTGCTTCACTTAGAGGCTCATTGATGTTACCTAGTATGGTGACGAAATGTCTGAACATGAATCTTCCAGCTCAGCAAGCAAACTTATGTCCAGAGCGAATACAAATAACATGGCCAGCTAAAATGATGTATCACTTTGCATTCTGTAAACTATTCTGCATATTGGTTATCTTGTGGAAAGTGTGTGTAATGGTCATAAATGATCTGGGATTGAGAGACCTGTGGTGAATATTCTGTGAGCAGCTAGTAGTTTGTAAGAAATGTAACATTTATGGGAAGTGCAGCAATAGCTTATTCAAAATTTCTCGATTCTGTGACATGTCTTTACTGCGTGCTCTTGAGAGAAACTGGTAGTTTCCCTGCTCACATTATTCAGTTCATTTTTGGATATCAGAAATTTATAATTTACTGCTGGAAAGACACCCTTTTTTTTTGTTTGTTTCCCCAACCCAAAATTAAAGCACTTGTAGCTTTCCATCTACCCTTTTCCTGCTTGATAATCCTCGCCATTTTCCCTTTGTGTCCCAAGTATGAAAACTCATGATGGCACACTTCCTTTTGACATTTTCTCACCAGTATCCCTGCTATCTTCACATCACTATTGCTATTTCAGGATCACTTTCTTGGTGTTTCTATCTGTCTTGAATATTTTTCTAATATCTTGAATTGCATACATGCCCAGTGCCTGCTGTTATGTCCTAGCATGGCTGCAGCTTAGAACTCTCAACATTCATTCTCATTTCTGCTATGTTTCTTCTTATGCTTATAGAATTTCAAATTCGAATGCCCTTCTACATCTGCCTCATCATTATTATCCAAACGCCATCAAACTACAGAGTACAGGCAGTCCCTGGTTTGCAAACTGATTCAGTTCTTGAGTATGTTTGCAAGTCGGAACATGGTACAAGGCAATTTACAATAGCCATTCTTATGAAACAGGAAATGTTTGTGTCAGATCTTTTAATATTAATGTACAATTGTAAGGGATTTGTTCATAAGTAGGATGTTTGTAAATCGGGAACCACCTTGGAATGTACTAGTCTTTCTCATTTTTTTTCTTTGTCAAGGAACTATTCTATGACTGGACTCCCTATCTTTGGTTTTCTTTAATTTAGTGCATTGTGCTTTTTTTAAATGTTCTCAAGAGATCTCTAGTATTGAGCCTCTCTTTCTCCCCGCCCCCCCCTCACTTGAGATATTGCCTGACATTTCCAGTATTTTCTTTCCTCATGGATATAATCAAGGTCATTAGTTACTTGCACATGCTTATCCTTTATGAAACTTGAATCCTTTATCTTGAGTACAAGTATCTTGTACTGTGTAGAATAAAATGCGCTTTCTGGCTTGAATAGCAGCTTAACTGTGGTGTTTTAATTTCTTACATGGGAATGAAATCTATCAAAAACCATTTAAGAATAGCCAAAATGATTCAGTCATTGTAATAGTTACAGGGTCAACAATGTCCAGTTTTAAACAATGCAATTTCCACCATAAACAGATGTTTCTGAAGAAACTCAGGCGTGGCAGCATCTGCAGTTAGAAAGCAGAGTTAACGCTTCAGGTCCAGTAACCCTTCTCCAGAATGCTTCCTAGCTAGAAAGAGGTAGAATATACACTAAAGACGGAGTGGGGAAGGAACAAGAAAATAGAGGGTTATGTAATCCAGCAAGAGTGAGTAACAGGCAGACAAAAGGATGGATAATGGTAAGCCAGGGAGAAATTTCAGCTGATAATGGAGACCATAGCGAGGTGAAAATGGTTGGCTATGCTGAAAGCAGCTTATTTCATGATAGGATCTTGACTGTGGCTTGGGTAAAGGTGTTCAGGTTCTAAAATAATGGAACTCAATATAAAGTCCTGAAGACTGCATGGTCCCCAAACAAGATGAGGTGCTGCGGTTCCAGCTTGTCTGAATTTTGCTGGAGCACTGCAGAAAGCCAGAGACAGATGTTTACCAATCTCAATCACTAAACTTCTGGCTCCAAGCAATGGAATGTGGACAAGTGCAAGTTACAATACATCTTGGAGGAAAATAGAAGACCAAATATTATTTCTTTATCCAACTTGACCTGCATACTATTTTAGCAAGTTGACCAGAATTGAATAATTTACAATTCTATAGTGGACCTTCTTGGTTGTATGGTAGGATTATAAAATACTGATATTTGATGTCTCAGTTTGAAACGTATGATTATTCAGAAGTAGCATTTAGACTAATACATTTTCCAATTTTGTATCAATGCAGAAAGTCCAAAGACTACATAAATTTTAATATATGCACATCAGTTAACTTCTGCTGGTTTCCCACTGGTCCAGGACAAAAATAATGTCTTCCTCAGCTGTGAATTAGAAAAACCTGGCATCCCAAAATGAACCAAATTGTGCTAACGGGGAAATTACCCATTTTCCTTCAAGTGTGGTAGATAATATATTTTGCAATGACTTTCATGACTTTGCTGCCTTGAACTACAGTATTTGATGTAGATGCTTCCACAGTGTCATTAGGAGCGATTGCCAGGATTTTAACTCTGCAACTGTAAAGGAATTACACATTTCCAAGTCTGCATACTGTATGATTTGGAATGGGTCTCAGTTATTAATGTTTTCCATATGCCTGCTATCCTGGTCATTTTAGTTGATCATGTGGCATAGCATAAGAAATCAAAATTGATGTTCAATATTTGCAAGTTGCCAATCACACCTAATGTAAATCTTGTTTAAATTGATAGCTTTATCGAAAACAGAATTTCTCAAAATATTACAAAGAACAATACAGCACAGGAACAGGGCCTTTGACCCTTCAGACTTGTGCCGAAACACTTTGCCTTTCCATATTAAAATTGACTTCATTTACAGGATCTGTATCCCTCTATTGCCTTCCTACTTGTGTATTTGTCCAGGTGTTTCTTGAATGCTGCTATTGTGTCTGCTTCCACCACCTCTTCTGGCAGCGTTTTCCAGGTACTCTCCACCCTTGCCTCGTACATTTCTTTTCAAGGCCACCCCCACCCTTTGCACTTTGAACTTGTGTACCCTAGTAATTGACCCCTCCACTGTGGGGGGAAAAAGCCTCATACTTTCCAATCTGTCCATGCCATTCACAATCTTTTAATCTTCCATCAGATCACCCTCCATCTCCTGCATTCCTGTGAAAATAAACCTCGTCTATCCAACCATATTCTAAGATTATCTAATGCTATACTAAGGCCCTCAATTTATAGCCACTTAAGTTGTTTTTTAATTATGTAAATATTCATTCTGACTCCTGATTTAAACCAGTCTTTTAATTTTGTTTGGTGTTATGCATATGACATTTTTTCTGTGGTAGCCCAATAGTAATGGTGGGAGATTGCAAAGTTCAAAATAATCTTGTCTTGGGTTTGCCTTTGCTCCTGTACATTGTTGCATTGTTTGTAAATCTCATTGTTCTGAAGATATTTGCTTTGTAATGTGAGGTGAAAGAAATAAGACGTCCAGACATATTAAATATGTGATTTGATACTAGCTGTGCTGGAGTATTCTGGATTTGCAATTGAAAATCAAATGAGCTTGTCTGAACTGACTATTTTTTTAAAAGACTTTCTTTGTGGATGGGGGAGGACCATGCATCAGGTGTTTTTGTTGAGTACTTCTAGGTTGAGCAGCAATCATGCTAACCAGACCTGGCAGGTTCGACCATTGTTCATACAAATAGAAAAACAGCTCAATAGGTCCACATCAGCATTTGGGTTCCACATGAGCCTCTTCCTATACTCTATCTAGCACCATCAATCCACTTTCTTTTGTATTTATCTATCTTCACCCTTAAATATATATGTGCTTGTCACTTTACCTGCTCCTTTTGTGGTGATTTCTGTATTATAAACACTATCTAGTAACATTTTCCTGAATGCTCTGTCGATTCATTGATGACTATTTTATATTCATACGCTTGTTTTAATCTTGATGTGTAATGTGTTTTAAAGAATATGCGAAAAAAATTTTCTTTAATTCCTAGCATATAGATGTTTTTAAGTTGATAAATATGAAAGACACCATAAGCCATGTCTATTATAGTGAATAGTTTCATAGCCTTTAATCTAGTTGGCTGGATGGCTGATTTGCAGTGCAAAGTGATGCTAACAGCACAGGTTCAATTCCTGCTTTGGCTGAGGTTACCATGAAGGTCCCATCACCTAAATCTCATCTGAGACATGATAACTCGAGGGGCGGCACGGTGGCACAGTGGTTAGCACTGCTGTCTCACAGTGCCAGAGGCCTGGGTTCAATTCCCACCTCAGGCGACTCCCTGTGTCTGCGCGGGTTTCCTCCGGGTGCTCCGGTTTCCTCCCACAGTCCAAAAATGTGCAGGTTAGGTGAATTGGCCATGCTAAATTGCCCGTAGTGTTAGGTGAAGGGGTAAATGTAGGGGAATGGGTCTGGGTGGGTTGCGCTTCGGCGGGTCGTTGTGGACTTGTTGGGCCAAAGGGCCTGTTTCCACACGGTAAGTAATCTAATCTAATCTAAACCCTCAGGTTAAATCACCAGGAATTGTCTTTCTCTAATGTCAGTGGGACTATGGTGACGTTACTTTTGTTGGATAGGTGACAGAACCACATTGCAACGTCAGATGGCGCTACCTACAACTCATCCACCTGTCCCTTCTTTGTAACGTAATAAATTTCACAAGCTTTGTTACTCTAGTTAAAAATCTCACCCCAGTCCAACACTGGCGTCTCCAAATCATATGGGAGGAGAAAGTGAGGACTGCAGATGCTGGAGATCAGAGCTGAAAATGTGTTGCTGGAAAAGCGCAGCAGGTCAGGCAGCATCCAAGGAGCAGGAGAATCGACGTTCCGGGCATAAGCCCTTCTTCAGGAATATGCCCGAAACGTCGACTCTCCAAATCATATGTTAATCGAAACAACCTCGGATACTAGTTTTAAACTTCCTTTGGAATGCTACTATGAAAAGTCAAAGCTGAACGTAAAAAGTCAAAATGTGATACGCTGGAAAACGTATCGAATGCATGTGTTTTTTTTCCGTAAACTCATTCCTCTCACTTTAAACCAACAAGGCGCACGTTCCCCTGGTTTGTGATATCACCTTGCTTTATGACGCTTGACTGATAGGCTTACTTGGCGTTCAGAACAAAAGACACTGGCAGTTTCCATCACTTTAGCCAGGGTCCTCGGAAATTAAGAAACAACAGCGTTTCAATTCGACAACTTTCACCGGGACACTCCTATTAACTGGAGTGACAATATTCACGCTCACCCCGCTTTCACTGGCATTTATCCTTTGTCCGGTCAAACACACAAAAGCGCGAAGTAAGAAAACTTTGTATCTAAGTGATGGAACACGGATTGTGGGAGCATTGTTTGTTCAGGTCATGCTTACCGCTTTTGTGTGCAGCTCCATAGCAACCCAGACAGGTACAAAAGCATTCATTCTTGTTTGTTTTCGTACGTCCAGCAGAACACGCTGCCCCTTTGCCGAAAATTATACAGCAAGCAAATTGCTCGCTGTGCGTCTCTGCTGTAGCACAACATCACCGACTTCGGGAAAAGCTTAGGGGAGGCTGAGCCTGAAACTTATGTAGTCCACAATCCAGAATTCCCGCAGGAAAATCTCCAAACAGGCACAAGGTCACAAGCATCAAATTCTCATAAACCCTTCGCTTTCTGCCTGATCTCGGTTCTGAAATTGCACTATATCAATGGAGAAACGAAAGATATCGCCAGACAAACTGACCACTGGTAGGTAGGCGTTTGATCCGGAGAACCGTGGGAGATGCTCAGCGACCTGTTTCAATGTAAAACGAAGAGTCTGGCGCACTATATGAAAATCGAAGATAATAGGTTTTATTGTAGATACACAAACCTACTCCTATGGTTTGTCACTCGGCGACGGGCCAAGGAAAAATTTCAGCAAATAAAGCAAAATACAGGCCAAGTAAATATAGTCTGTTAGCATTTGAAATGATTGGTATGAAATTTCAGAAACACTGGCAGTTGGTTCTAAGGCGCTGAATAGGACCATGGTTTGGTTTCTGCGTTTTAGTCGACCTTTGCGATATTTATTACTTGTTTATGAGGTTAGTTTTAGTGAGCTCAAGATTCCGAGAACGGCATTCTAAACATCTTAACTCAGATTTCTTTTTGTTTTTCAGAACCTCCTGATATAACAGCGGATGACTTTGTAAGTGCACGCATTCGAGGGTGAAATTATATGGTAAAACAATTTATTGCAGATGTTAGGGATCTTAAATAAAAACAAGAAGTGCTGGAAAAACTCAGGTAGAACATTTCGAATCCAGAAGGGCATCTCCAAAACTGAAAATTAAAACTACATGTCGGAGTAAATTTCTGCAGATGCTGGAATCTGTACTGAAAAAAAGATGCTGGATATCACAGCGGGTCAGGCAGCATCCATGGAGAGAAAGCAAACTAACATTTCGGGTCTAGATAACCCTTGATCAGATTTCCAGCATTTTTTGTTTTCAATGAAAATTATGTGTTGGGTGAATGCATTCACTCCTTCCCATTTGGGAGTATCTTTTGAATGCTTTCAGAAAAACCCTACAAAAGAGAATAATGTGTACAAGTAAAGTGCACGGGATTGGGGTAGTGTTTTGGGATGGGCAGAAATTTGTTTAACAAATAGGAATAAATGGTCTTTTTCTGAATGGCAGGCATGAAATAATGTACTGGAAGTGTCTCCTTATAAAATTCACACCTTTTAAACAGAATAGTTTAACTTTGTACAGTAAGAATTCTCTAAATATGCCTGAAACTAAGATATATCTAAAATTGTATATTCAAAGCTTTTTGTTGATATTCGAAGAACATTAAAGAAAGTCCTCACCAAAGAACAGATATTAGAGAGGTGACTAAACAGCTGGTTTAAAGGTAGGGCTTAATGAGGATATTAAAGTAGGAGAGGGATGTGGAGACATAGAGGGGTTTAGGGTGATAATGAAGAATAGATTGTGTGATTGAAACTTCAGTCACCAGTGATGGAGCAAAATGAAGTTGAAAGGACAATTTTTGGATTAGATCCTTCATTAGGTCTCATATCCTATATCTAGGTATCCACCAATTTAACAATGGGACTAATATTTTTACATTGACATGCATTCTGGCTATTATATGTTACAAAAATAGACACATTGCAACCATTTTTCAACCTATTATATCTTATTTGCATTCATCATTGTCCTCACTCAATTTCCAAGCACACACACACAATCTTCAGTCAATGAGTAGAAGCAAGAAGCTGATTGTTTGATTTCCTTAGGCCAGGAAGATCAAGACACCTGTACTGTATACTATAAAATTATAGATCTTTTGGATCAGGTGCACTTTTGTGCTCACCAAGAATAGTCTTTTTCCATTTCAATCTTTGAGGAAAAGGTCCCTGCAATCTTCCATAACAATGTAATTTAGCCCCGATCTCAAAAAAGCAACATTTCCATCTAGAAGGCCACCTAGTCTCTTGATGATAGTTAACTAAGTTGTTGGGGTGGGGGGAGGGAGCCTTCTAGGATAGACCTGCATTCACAAGGAGGCTTGTTCAGACAATCACAACTCATTTTACACAGGGCATCAATCTGGTTGATTTGAATCCATATCTCAAAATGAAAATATATTTCTGCCTTTTGTACTACTTCAATTCTCTGAAATATAGACATAAAACTTTCAGCTTGTGTTCTATATTTCTCTATGTAATTTGTTAATGCTGATTATTTTAACTGCTTTGTTTACAACTGTTTGTTTTATTCTTTACACTGCTTATTATTAAAAAAAACCTTGTCCATTTTTATGTGCCTCAAATATTCTGCCATTCATTTTTATAATTGGGTTACATAAAATTAAACTATTAGCTGAAAAATTAGTCCCAAAGACCAATTTGTTTTTGTCTAAATGAAATACTAACCAGGCAAAAACTAAAATGCCTAAACTCACTAAATACATAGTAAGATAATTCTCCAGTAGCCCAGATTAGTGGGAAAGAGGAGTTCCATTTCATGGGGCATTGGCATCAGTATTGGAACAGGAGGGATCTGTACAAATGGGACTGTCTTCACCTGGATCGGTCTGAAACCAGTGTTCTCGTGAAACACATAAATAGGGTGGTCACTAGGACTTTAAATTAGTGAGTGGGTGGCGGGGTGGAAGGGAAAGGAAAAATGACAGGAAGTATGATGGTAAATAAAAAGGTAAACAGCAGGTTAGCATGTGCGCAGGAGGGTTTAAGTACAAGGCAGACTACAAAAGAAGTAAAAAGGAAGGATAACTCAGGAGATATTATTAGGGATGTTGGAAATCATGAGGGCATGAAAACTAGCATAAGGGCACTTTACCTGAATGCTCGTAGCATTCGTAACAAGGTCGATGAGTTAACAGCACAAATCATCACGAATGAATATGATTTAGTAGCCACTACAGAGACATGGTTACAGGATGGTAAAGACTAGAAGTTAAAGATCCAGGGGAATCAGACTATTCAGAAGGACAGATAGGAAGGTAAGGGAGGTGGTGTAGCTCTGATATTCAAGGATGACATCAGGGTGGTGCTGAGAGATGACATAGGTTCTACGGAGAATAAGGTTGAATCCGTTTGTGTGGAAATTAGAAATTTTAAGAAGAAAAAGTCACTGATAGGCATAATCTACAGACCACCAAATAATAACATCACATTGGGGCAAACAATAAACAAAGCAATAACTAACGCCTGTAAAAATGGTATGGCAATTATCATGGAGAATTGTAATCTACATGTCGATTAGTCAAACCAGTTTGGTCAGAGTAGCCTTGAGGAGGAGGTCTTTGAGTGTATCCGTGATAGTTTTCTTGAACAGTATGGAATGGAGCTGACAAGGGAGCAAGCTATCCTAGATATGGTCCTGTGTAATGAGAGAGCAACAATTAACAACCTCATAGTTAGGGAACTTCTTGGAGGGATCGATCTAAATTCTAAATTCTAAATTCAACCTACATGGTTGAATTTAGAATACAAATAGAGAGCGTGAAGGTAAAATCCAAAAGCAGGCTCCTGTGCTTAAATAAAGGAGATGACAATAGGATGATGGAGGACTTGGCTAAAGTAGACTGGAAACAAAAATTTTATGGTTGGACAGTCGACGAGCAGTGGAGGACTTTCAAAGCAATTTTTCAAAATGCTCAACAAAAGTATATTTCAGTGAAAAGGAAGGACTGTAAGGAAAGGGGTAATCTGACATGGCTGTCTAAGAAAATAAGGGAGGCTTTCAAATTGAAAGAGAAGGTATACAAAGTGGCCAAGAACAGTGGGAAGCTAGAAGATTGGGAAAGCTTTGAAGGTCAACAGAGTCATAGAGATGTACAGAATGGGAACAGACCCTTCAGTCCAACCTGTCCATGCCGACCAGATATCCCAACCCAATCTAGTCCCACCTGCCAGCATCCAGCCCATATCCATCCAAACCCTTCCTATTCATATACCCACCAAATGCCCCTTAAATGTTGCAATTGTACCAGCCGCCCACCACATCCTCTGACAGCTCATTCCATACACATACCATCCTCTGCGTGAAAAGGTTGCCACTTAGGTCTCTTTTATATCTTTCCCCTCTCACCCTAAACCTATGCCCTCTAGTTCTGGACTCCCCGACACCAGGGAAAAGACTTTGTCTATTTATCCTATCCATGCCTCTCATAATTTTTTAAACCTCTATAAGGTCACCCCTCAGCCTCCAACACTCCAGGGAAGACAGCCCCAGCCTGTTCAGCCTCTCCCTGTAGCTCAAATCCTCCAACCCTGGCAACATCCTTGTAAATCTTTTCTAAACCCTTTGACGTTTCACAACATCTTTCCGATAGGAAGGAGACCAGAATTGCATGCAATATTCCAACCAATGTCCTGTACAGCCGCAACATGACCTCCCAACTTCTGTCCTCAATATTCTGACCAATAAAGGAAAGCATACCAAACGCCTTCTTCACTATCCTATCTACCTGCAACTCCACTTTCAAGGAGCTATGAACCTGCACTCCAAGGTTTCTTTGTTCAGCAACACTTCCTAGGACCTTACCATTAAGTGTATAAGTCCTGCTAAGATTTGCTTTCCCAAAATGCACACCTCGCATTTATCTGAATTAAACTCCATCTGCCACTTCTCAGCCCATTGGCCCATCTGATCCAGATCCTGTTGTAATCTGAGGTAACCCTTTTCGCTGTCCACTACACCTCCAATTTTGGTGTCATCTGCAAACTTACTAACTGTACCTGTTATGCTCGCATCCAAATCATTTATGTAAATTACAAAAAGTAGAGGACCTAGCACCGATCCTTGTGGCACTCCACTGGTCACAGGCCTCCAGTCTGAAAAACAACCCTCCACCACCACCCTCTGTCTTCTACCTTTGAGCCAGTTCTGTATCCAAATGGCTAGTTCTCCCTGTATTCCATGAGATCTAACCTTACTAATCAGTCTCCCAGTGGGAACCTTGTTGAACGCCTTACTGAAGTCCATATAGATCACGTCTACTGCTCTGCCCTCATCAATCTTCTTTGTTACTTCTTCAAAAAACTCAATCAAGTTTGTGAGACATGATTTCTCACGCACAAAGCAATGTTGACTATCCCTAATCAGTCCTTGCCTTTCCAAACACATGTACACCTGTCCCTCAGGATTCCCTCCAACAACTTGCCCACCACTGAGGTCAGGCTCACCGGTCTATAGTTCCCTGGCTTGTCCTTACCACTCTTCTTAAACAGTGGCACCACGTTTGCCAACCTCCAGTCTTCCTGCACCTCACCTGTGACTATTGATGATACAAATATCTCAGCAAGAGGCCCAGCAATCACTTCTCTAGCTTCCCACAGAGTTCTCGGGCACACCTGATCAGGTCCTGGGGATTTATCAACCTTTAACCGTTTCAAGATATCCAGCACTTCCTCCATCTATTTCCCTACAGTCTATATCTTCCATATCCTTTTCCACAGTAAATACTGATGCAAAATATTCATTTAGTATCTCCCCCATTTTCTGATGCTCCACACAAAGGCTGCCTTGCTGATCTTTGAGGGGCCCTATTCTCTCCCTAGTTACCCTTTTGTCCTTAATATATTTGTAAAAACCCTTTGGATTCTCAATTAATTCTATTTGCCAAAGCTATCTCATGTCCCGGTTTTGCCCTCCTGATTTCCCTCTTAAGTATACTCCTACTTTCTTTATACTCTTCTAAGGATTCACTCGATCTATCCTGTCTATACCTGGCATATGCTTCCTTCTTTTTCTTAACCAAACCCTCAATTTCTTTAGTCATCCAGCTTTTCCTATACCTACCAACCTTCCCTTTCACCCTGACAGGAATATACGTTCTCTGGATTCTTGTTATCTCATTTCTGAAGACTTCCCATTTTCCAGCTGTCCCTTTACCTGCGAACATCTGCCTCCAATCAGCTTTCGAAAGTTCTTGCCTAAAACCGTCAAAATTGGCCTTTCTCCAATTTAGAACTTCAACTTTTAGATCTGGTCTATCCTTTTCCATGACTATTTTAAAACTAATAGAATTATAGTCGCCGACCCCAAAGTGATTCCCCCCACTGACACCTCAGTCACCTGCCCTGCCTTATTTCCCAAGAGTAGGTCAAGTTTTGCACCTTCTCTAGTAGGTACATCCACATACTGAATCAGAAAATTGTCTTGCTACGTTCCCCTGAGAATCCATCACCCCCTCCATTTCCAAAACAGCATACCTGTTTGAAATTGGTATCTCCACAAAAGACTCCTGCACTATCTGCCTACCTCTCTTACCCTTCCTGGAGTTAACCCATCTATGTGACTGTATCTGAGACTTCCTCCCCTTCCTATAACTGCCATCCATCACATATTGTTGCTGTTGCAAATTCCTCATCGCTTCTATCTGTCTCTCCAACCAATCCACTCGATCTGATAAGATTTGCATCGAACAGCATTTAAGGGGTATAATCTGCAGTAACCCTTAAACTCTCTTTAAACTCCCACATCTGACAAGAAGTACATATCACGGCAAAGGCCATTTTTGCTCCTTCACAATCTACAGACTCAGAAAATAACACCATCTTATTCCTCTACAAACACTGCCCCAGGTTAAATTAATAGCTATGGCTTATATTTTAAGTTTAATCAAGAGACTTATCTCCACAAACATATAATCAAGAAAGAACCCACTGTACTCACTAATACAGCCTTTCTCTTGGACAGACTTAAAACAACAATTAACTCATCTGATTCTGTTCTGTGAACTTCGCTAACAGTTCTTCCAAGATTAGTTGTGAATTTCACTGTTTGTTAATTTTCCCAGATGAACTCCGATGTCCAGCGATACACGAATTCAAACAGCAAAGGCGGTAACTTTGCAGGTTCTCTCTCTCTCTCTCTCTCTCTCTCTCTCTCCTGCACTGTCCTCACCATGTGCTTCCTTTGTCTGCTCTTCTCCCTTTTAAAACTATTGTTGTTTTGACTTTTTTTATTCCAAAGTTCCAAAACAATGCAACAGCATATAAAACAATAATTGCTGCTCCTGGAATTCGAGGAAATCACCTAAAA
This sequence comes from Chiloscyllium plagiosum, assembly GCF_037043375.1. Taxonomy (NCBI): domain Eukaryota; kingdom Metazoa; phylum Chordata; class Chondrichthyes; order Orectolobiformes; family Hemiscylliidae; genus Chiloscyllium; species Chiloscyllium plagiosum. Next base: position 61,079,331 of record NW_028270142.1, read on the forward strand.
TACCTTAAAATAAAGAGCAGCTCTTACAGCCAGAAATTTTTCATGTCCTCCATCTTGGATTACCCAGAATCCAATGAAAACCACAAAAAGAGCTATAAAGTAAAGTAAGAGAGCATGACAAAAAAAAACTACAGAATATAAAGACAGATAGCAAAAGTTTTTATAAATACATAAAATGAAAAATAGATGGCAGGAGAAATACCAAGTGCACTTGTGATAATTTTCCAAAATTCACTGGACTCTGGGGCAGTTCCAGCAGATTGGGAAACAAAAATGTGACGTCACTTTTTAAAAAGGAAGGTAGACCAAAGATGGGGAATAATAGAACTATAAGTATAGACTTATAAAATTATAATTTAACTTCTGCAGTGGGAAAGATGCTTGAGTCTATTATCAAGGAAGAAATAGCAAGACGTCTGAATAGAAATTGTCCCATTGGGCAGACGCAGCATGGGTTCATGAAGGGCAGGTCATGCTTAACTAATCTTTTGGAATTCTATGAAGACATTACGAGCAAAGTGGACAACGGGGACCCAGTAGATATGGTGTACCTAGATTTCCAAGAGGCCTTCGACAAGGTGCTGCAGTACAAGAGATAAAGATAAAGATGCATGGCATTGTGGATAAAGTATTCGCGTGAATTGAGGATTGGTTGACTGACAGGAAGCAATGAGTAGGGATAAATGAGTGCTATTCTGGTTGGCAATCAGTAACTAGTGGTGTGCCTCAGGGATCAGTGTTGGGATCACAATTATTCACAATTTATATAGATAGTTTGGAGTTGGGGACCACGTGTAGTTTGTGAAGGTTTGCAGATGACACTAAGATGAGTGGCAGAGCAAAGTATGTAGAGGACTGTGAATCTTTGCAGAGGAACATAGATACTTTAAGTGAGTGGGCAAAGGTCTGGAATACAATGTTAATAAATGTGAAGTCATCCATTTTGGTAGGAGTAACAGTAAAAAGGACTGTTACTTGAGTGGTTAAAAAGTTGCAGCTTGCTGCTATGCAGATGGACCTGGGTATCCTTGTGCATGAATCACAGAGGGTTGGTCTGCAGGTACAACAACTAATTAGGAAGGCAAATGGAATTCTGTCCTTCATTGCTAAAGGAAATTTAAAAGCAGGGAGGTTATGTTGAAGCTGAGGCCACATCTGAGTACTGCATGCAGTTTTGGTTTCCTTACTTGAGAAAAGACGTAGTAGCACTACATGAGAAAAGATGTAGTAGAGGGTGCAGAAGGGTTCATTAGGTTGATTCCAGAGTTGAGGGGGTGGCTTATGAGGAGAGGCTGAGTAGACTGGGATTATATTCATTGGAATTTAGAAACATGAGGGGGATCTTATAGAAACATATAAAATTATAGGAATAGATAAGATAGAAGTAGAAAGGATGTTTCCATTTGCAGGTGAAACTAGGACAAAAGGCCACAGCTTCAAAAGTAGGAGAGCAGATTTAGGATTGAATTGAGAAGGAATTTCTTCACCCAGAGGGTTGTAAATCTATAAAATTTCCTGCCCAGTGAAGTAGTTGACACTACTTCAGTAAACATTTTTAAGGCTAAGATAATGGTTTTTGAACAATAAAAGAATAAAGGGATATGGTGAGAGAGTGGGTAAGTGGAGCCGAGTGCACAAAAAGATCAGCCATGATCTTATTGAATGGCAGAACAGGCTTGAAGGGCCAGATGGCCTACTCCTGCTCCTAGTTCTTATGTTCTTATATGGGCAAGTGAATACTCTGGATGAATAACCATAAGTCAGAATGTTATTAATAAAAGGACAAAATGTGTAATTGAGAGGAGAAATCCTTGCAAACAAATTTAGTATCACCTTCTCTTTCTGAAGTTATCAAAACCTATTTTCATCTTCACCAATTGTGTAGTAATCTGGCAGGTTGGATTGTAATTGTTGGTATGAAAATCAGATTTTATCAAGAGCAAAATCACATCCCATCACAATACTGATCCATCTGTGAAAACAAAAATCTGCCTTCAGTTGTTAGAACACAGAGCCCGAAATACTGAAAGAAGGACATTCAATAATAACTTCTAAATGATAATTGAATGACTTGAAAAATTAAGTGTTTGGAAAGTACAGAGAACAGATAGAAAACTGGGCCTATTTTGACAGGCCTTTCAAAATCTGACTCAAGCAAAGGACGAAATGGCCTTCTGTGGTTTTGCATGATTTACTAACTCGACCAAAAACATTGTTAACAATAAAATGGTACTAAAACAGCTGTATGTCGCACAGATATAGAGAAATTATTTATCTTTCTGATGAAATGGAGATGTGGCCTAATTAATCGACCTTTCAGATCTGATCCTTGCTCCACAAAAAAACCAATGAAAATGTAGGTGATTTATGTTTATAGCACTGCAGCTTAAACAGACGGGCATTGTCACAGCTCATAAGCCCCTTCCTCCACACTACAGCACGTTATGTGGTGACAACAACTTTCAAACATCAACATGAGGTCACTGGAGAAAAATATTTGGGAAGCACTACCTGAGATCAAGGCTAATTTGCAAAATAAAATATTACACTTATTTGTCAGAGGATATTCTTCTGAAGTTGGGATCAATGATAAAATTCAGAGGCAGTATCTAACTTGTTTTACATCTGATGGTAATTTTCTTTCCATTATTTGTGTCATAAATATTCAAAAGGTGGAAGACAGCTCAATTTTCCAGCACCAAAAGCCTACATCTTATTGCACCAAAAAGCTTTACATTCTAAAAGCAACATATAGCCCATCATACTATCCAAGCATTTTTTTAATTTTGAAAAATGTATGTGAAGGATGTTATGAAGGTTTAGAGATGTAGTATAATTTAAGAGAAAGACGAAGCTAGCAAGGACTGACTGAAATCACCGAGTGTCCTGAACAATTTAAAAATGTAACAGTTGGTTGAAACAAATAGTTAAGCTGTATTGCCACGGAGCAAAAACAAACTCAAACTCAGATACCAAAATCCAATCAAATTTGAATTTATTGTTTTTATGACATCAAACTACTGAAATGATCTGATGTTTCGGGGTATAAAACTGGACATTTTGAACAGTTAGAGGGAGAATTGCAAAGAAAACCAACGTATGGACTGCTAGCAGAATAGCTCTCGGAAGAGTACCTGTCCATAAGAAATTTGTGCAGCAGAACACCGAAGTCAACCTAGAGAAAACTTTACAGAGGAAAATCTACAAATGAGAGTAGACAAAGCTGACTAGTTATGAAACATGATTTTTTTTTTGTAAATCTTAATCGGGGTTTTTTTATCAGACTGGTATTGTAAAGTAGGAGGTAAAAGATAGGTTAAAGAGAAAGAAGTGGTTTTAATATTCTCTGTTGGACTCAAAGAATAAAATTGTTTATTTTTACTTTAAATCGTGAAATCTGGGATAGTTCTTTGCCTCTAGAAATTTAACAGATTATGGTGTGAGGTGAACTTCTCTGTGTGTTGGGTTTAAATTAGCAGAAGGGTTTACCCCATGTCAAAACAGTTTGGGCACTCGTCAGAGGTTTGAACAGGTTTAGATAGATCCATTCTGAGATTTGGTCAGACTTGAATAGATTTGGGGTACAAAGAAAGCCCAATAGATTTAAACACTTGCCGGTTAGTCTCTTAGATCTTTAAATAAAACGTAGGTGAGACAATTTGTTTAATTCCGGTTACTTGCGGTCAATTAAATTAAAAGTGAGAGAAATGGCTCTTAAAATGGCTAAAAAGGTTCTAGGGTTTGAAGATGATTCCCGAATTTGCCAAGGAAGTTTAGAAAGAAAAGAAACGACCATACTCTTAGAATTAGCAAAGTGGTTAGAATTGGGTTTAACCAAGGACAAAAGTAAAACTGAAATTGTAAGGGAATTACTCAAACACTTAGGTGTGTACACTTAGGTGTGTCAGAGAAACAGACAAGTGCAGTAGAGTTGGAAGAACTTAAATTACAATTGAGGAAAATGGAGTTAGAAGATAAACAAAGGGAGAGAGAAAAAGAGAGAAGGTTCTTGGCTGAGCAAACAGACAGAGATTTTGAACTTGAGAAGTTGTCACTTAGTCAGCAAAGTCAAATTAACAGGATGGAGATTAAAAAAGAAGGTAGTGATATATATAAATATGTCAAAACTCTGCCACATTTGGATGGGAAAGATGTTGAAGCCTTTTTTATTTCATTTGTAAAATGGCTAGGTAGATGGTGTAGTCCAAAGATTTATGGGTAATGCTAGTTCAGACTAAACAGTAGGCAGAGCTCGTGAGGTATTTGCTGCGCTGTCTGATGAGGGGGTCAAGAGATTATGAAGAGGTCTAACAGGCTATTTTAAGTGCTTATGAATTGGTACCAGAAGCTTATAGACAGCGGTTCAGAAACATAAAGAGGGAACCAGGACAGACTTATCTTGAGTTTGAAAGAATTAAACATAGTAATTTGGTAGATGGGTGCGAGCCTTAAAGATTGTTTAGACCAATGAGGCTCTAAGAGAGATTATTCTGCCGGAGGAGTTTAAAATCTCATTTCCAGAGATGGTAAGAATTCACGTGGATGAACAGCAAGTCCGGGAAGTGAGAAGGGCAGCAGAATTAGCAGATGTTGGTGCATAAGACACACTTCCAACCAGATTTTGTCCTGTGAGGAATAGAAGTTGGGAGAAGGGTAGATTGTACACTATAAAACAGAGTAGACAACACTAGTAAGTGTTTACCACAGGTTAAAAAAGAAGCCCAAGAGTTTGGGAAGGAGGTGAAAGGCCTCAGGTGTTTCCACTGTGGTAAAGTGAGACAAGTAAAGTCACACTGCTATTCGTTAAAGAAAGGCACTGTGGGAAAAGATGTGGTCAAAGACGTTAAGCCAGTGGCATTAGTGAAAGTAGTAAAGGAAACCTCAAGAAGAGCCGAGGAGCTGCAGAAGAGTGCACAGCCTAGGCAGGGGCTGGGTACGGAGTTAGTACCTGATCTCAATGAAGAATTCGCCTCTGTGGGTAAAGTTTCCTCAGAAAGAACAGGGGAAGAGGGCAAGGGGTTATAATTTTGAGAGATACAAGATCTAACTAGTCTCTAATAGTAAGAGATGAGTGAATTTGCACTCATTTTGATGGTCAGAAATTTAGCTTTCCTCTGTAAGATCAGATTGGAGTGCCAGCTCAAGACTGAGGAAGTAAAGTGGAAGTGATTGACTGAGTGTCAGTTTCAGGAATCCAGTTTGTTCTTGGGAATGATTTAGCAGGTTGCAAGGTCGGAGTGACACCCTTGTTGTAGAGAAGCCCAAAGAAGATCACAAAACTGAAGAGTTAAAAGAAAAATATCCTAGTATTTTCCCAAACTATGTAGTAACAAAATCCCACCATCATAAGTGACAGCACTAAGCAAAAACTAAAGAGAAAGATGAAGGAGTTGAGGCTCAGTTAGCGGACACCCTGTTTAATGTAATGCAGGAAAAGCCTGAACAGGCAGAGAGTCAGACAGCAGTGTCTAGTCCTGAAGGGCTATGGGATTGCAACAGAAAGACAAGAAAATAAAAGATATATATGTGGATGTGTTTTCCAAAAAGGAGGCAGTGAATATTCCTGAGGACTATTATCTGAAAAGTAGAATCCTAAAACTGAAATGGAAACCACAGCAGGTTAGTGCCGAAGAGACATGGGCCGAAGTGCACCAAATTGTGTTGCCGGTAACATACAGACAGGAAGTGTTATGGGTAGCACATTGAACCAACTGTAGGATGTCATCTAGGTGGACGAAAAACTCAGGCTAAGGTACAAAAACATTTTTATTGTTTTGGAATGCACAAGGATGTGGTTAACTTTTGCTGTTCGTGTCATACATGCCAAATAGTAGATAAGCCACAGGCGGTAATAAAACCAGCACTTTTGAGGCCAATTCCCGCATTTGAAGAACCTTTCATATGGGTTATAATTGATTGTGTATGTCCCCTCCTGAGAACTAAAAGTGGGAACCAGTACTTGTTAACCATAATGGCTGTGTCTACCAGATTTCCGGAGGCAAGTCCATTACGAAGTATTAAGGCAAACGAGTATTAAGGTAGATGAGTTAGTAGCTTTCTTCACGTGGTATGGACTACCCGGAGAGATTCAGTCGGACCAAGGGTCTAATTTTACTGCGAGGCTATTTAAGCAGGTCACAGATAGCTTAGGTATACAGCACTTTAAATCAAGTGCATATCATCCTGAATCCCAGGGAACTTGAGAAAGGTGGCATCAGACCTTGAAGACCATGTTGAGAGCATATTGTCAGGATTACCCGAATGGTTGGGATGAAAGTATCATATTCGTATTGTTTGCCATTAGTGATGCTCCAAACAAACCTACTGAGTTTACTCCCTTCGAGTTAATATTCGGGCATGAAATGAGAGGCCCTTTGAAATCAAAGAGAAATTAACAGGAACAAAGTTGGAGATCTCACACTTAGAGTATGTATTGGAGGTGAGGGAGAGATTAAATCAAGTAGGTGAGTTAACCAAACAGCACCTAAAAAGAGCACTGCATAGAATGAAGCAGGTGGCAGATAAAAACTCTGAGACTTGGATGTTTTCCTGAGGGAATGACATATAGTACTGTCACTAGTGATAGGAGATCCCTTCAAAGCCACGTTTAGTGGTTAATATCAGATTGAGAAAACGTTGAGTCAGGTGAACTATCTAGTAAAGATGCCAGATAGGAAAAAAAACTGTATTGAGTATGTCATGTGAACATGTTGAAACTGTACTATACTAGAGAGAAAGAACTGGAGAAACAGGTGTTAGTTACTGCCCCACAGAATGAGGAATCAAATCCAGATGTTGTGGATTTTGATGTGCCTCAAAATATGTTAAAAATGAAGAAGTGCTTGAGGAGTGGGATAGATTACTAAACTTTCTGTCTCAAGAGCAAAGAACGCAGTTGAAAGGTTTGTTACTGCAGTATGAGGACATGTGTAGGAATCAGATGGGGAGAACTAATGCTATTGTACATGAAGTAGACGTAGGGGATCCTGTTCCGATAAAACAACACCCCTACCAACTTAATCCTTTCAAAGTCAGACAGGTCCAGAAGGAGGTGGAGGCTATATTCAACGAGAATATCATCGAACTGAGCCAGAACGAGTGGAGCTCGCCAATCGTCTTAGTTACCAAACTGTATGGGACTGAACGATTCTGCGTGGATTATTAGAAGGTCAACGCCATTACAAAATCGGACTTATATCCAATACCAAGATTGGAGGACGTATCAAGAAAGCTGGACAAGCCCGTTACATCACCAAGTTGGACTTACTGTGTGATTACTGGCAGGTAATTTTACCAGAGACAGTGAAAGAAATTTCTGCGTTTGTCACCCCAAATGGGCTATATCAATTCAAAGTGATGCCCTTTAGAATGAAGAATATACCCACCACATTCCAAAGACTCATGAACAGAGTTGTGGCTGGGTTAACAAACTGTTCAGTCTGTTTGGACAATGTAGTGCTCTTTGAATGACTACAAGAAGGAAACATTAGCAGTAAACTTACACAAAACCGAATTCACGAAAGCATAAGTGACATTCTTGGGACATAACATCAGTCATGGAAGGTTGACTCTAAGGAACAGATGAAGGCCTTCAAGGAATTTCCACGCATAACCTCAAAGAAAGAAGTGCTTAGATTCTTGCGACTAGCGAATTCTATTGGAAGTTTGTTCCAAACTTCAACAGTGTAGTTGCACCGTTAACCAATTTGCTGAAGAAGAACACAAAGTTTCAGTGGGCAGAACAATGCCATGGGGGAATTCGACCATTTAAAAGCAATATTAACCACCACACCAGTTTTAGCTGCACCAAACATTTTGAGACCTGTCAAAGTTGCCATCAATGCTAATGACTAGGAGTTGGAGCTGCAGTGCTACAAGAAGATGATGATGAGATTGAATTGCCAGTTGGTTACTTTTCAAAGAAACTCAACATCTACCAGAAGAAATACTCCATGATTGAAAAAGAACTTTTGAGTTTGTACTGGCCTTACAACATTTAACGTGTACGTGAAGAACAATGTGTTGGGGATGGTTGCGTACATGGATCACAATCCTCTAACATTCTTAGAAAGCTTTAAAGACAAGAATATGAGACTATTTTGTTGGAGTCTTATGTTACAGATGTTTAATTTACAAATCGTACATGTGTGTTGTAAGAATGTAATTGCAAATGCATTATCACAGATTTAACTGATAAATTTAGATAAGATTGATATCTATTCAATGTTATATATGTGTGGGAAGAAGTTAATATGAATTTAGACTAAAGTTATATATATGTCATGATAATATGGTTAAGGAATAGAGAAAAAATGAAGCCATCTTTTCATTATGATGGTTTTTTTTCTGAAGAGGGGAGATGATATGAAGGTGTAGAGGTGTAATGTACCTTTAAGAGAGAGAGGAAGCTAGCAAGGACTGACTGAAAGCACAGACTGTCCTGAACAATTTAAAAATGTAACACTTGGTTGAAACAACTAGCTAAGCTGTATTGCCATGGAGCAAAAACAAACTCAAATTTGGCCAATCAGTTAAAATTATGCCCAGATACCAAAATCCAATCAAATTTGAATTTATTGTTTTTATGACATCAAACTACTGAAATGATCTGATGTTTCGGGGTATAAAACTGGACATTTTGAACAGTTAGAGGTAGAATTGCCAAGAAAACCAACAAGTATGGACTGCTAGCAGAATAGCTCTCTGAAAAGTACCTGTCCATAAGAAATTTGTGCAGCAGAACACCAAAGTCAACCTAGAGAAAACTCTATGGAGGAAAATCTACAAATAAGAGTGGACAAAGCTGACTAGTTATGAAACATGATTTTTTTTTGTAAATCTTAATCGGGGTTTTTTGTCAGACTGGTATTGTAGAGTGGGAGGTAAAAGATAGGTTAAAGAGAAAGAAGTTGTAAATAGTGGTTTTAATATTCTCTGTTGGACTTAAAGAATAAAATTGTTTATTTTTACTTTAAATCGTGAAATCTGGGATAGTTCTTTGCCTCTAGAAATTTAACAGATTATGGTGTGAGGTGAACTTCTCTGTGTGTTGGGTTTAAATTAGCAGAGGTGTTTACCCTGTGTTGTAACAAGGACCATGTCCATTGTACCAGACATAACCGTACTTGGAAAGAGAAGAAAATAGAATGATTTACAAGCCTTAATTCTTTTACTAATGTCTATTTATCCCCCTAATTCTAGGAAGATTACTTGCTAACAGATAAACTACTGGTGGATTATTTCAACATGTTTCTCAGTCTACTGGTGAGTGGTTTTTTGATTTAGAATTCACTGAAAACAAATGGATATTTATTGACATGAGTAAATAACCCACAAGGTGAAATATACAAACAGCACTCTGAAACCACAGACTATTGCAAATTCTGAATTATGGACAGCCTTTGAAACAGCAATCCCCTTCGCAATTTAAAAACATCTGACACTCAGGACAGCACAAAACTACAGTGAACTACAATTACAATGGAACTAGCTGCTGTACAATGGGAAGCACTTTACACAACCTCAATTGGTGTGAGAATTGAACCCATAGTATTGGTCTTACTCTGCGTTGGCAAGACAACCTGCTAAGCCAACTGAGCTAACCAATCTCCTAACGCTATGTAAGAATAATCTCTTGTAAGGCTTTTTCATGCAAATTTGGTTCAACACCATAAAGTGTAAATTCAGTACAGTATCAAACCAGGTTTGCAAAGTAAAACATTGTGAAAACCTTCTTTTGTTTAATACAGAGAGTTGAGATATCACACAAACCATTTCATAAATGTTTGACATGATCATCTTTGTGATATGTATTTAAATGAACTCATATCAGTAATATTTTAAAATGCAGCAATAATGGAAAGCTTTATGTCAGAAATTAACTTCCTGGAACTCCTGCTAGTCCCAACATTTAAAACATTACAGGGTTACATAATACTCTTACAAGGTTTTAATCAACCTGTTCAGACAGCTTATGACAAACCTCTACGACACGTCTGAACCAGAAGTAGGAACACTACAAGGCACTTTAAACATGGCAATCTATGTGAATATATAATAGCTTCAGTAGAAGAGTGTTAAATATCTAGTAGCTGAAGGCAACAAGATAAACAGGTGTTAGGATTTTATTAGTTGATTATTCTGAAATGTGTCGTGGAGGGTTCTTCTGGAACAGTGATGGTGTCCCTACCTTTGGGTCAGAAGATCCAGGACCATGTCCCATCTGCTGTTTTGGCATCTCTGAACAGATAGATTAAAAAAAAAAACAAATTAGGGATATATATGGACAGAAACTATAGGGTCCAGAATGCATTATTTCCATCATCAATGACACTTTATTTAATCCCCAGTTAAGCATGTATTAACCATTCATTGTGAAAATGGTATCCTCATTCTTCTTATTTGTGATTTTTCTTTCATACAAACATTTGAGCCCCTTTTTCGAATGGCCTTGAAAGCTCCATTAATGGCGTCACAGCCAACAAGCCCATTTGTGCCATAAAAGTGGGCAGAAATAAGTCATTTTCCAAAATGACTTTTAAAACTTCTAACATCGAATCAAAGAAGAATGAAGATATAATTTTCCCAACTCTTACAGATGGCAGGAATTAGGAAATTATGGAAGAAGGATGAACTCCAAGAATAACAAATGAATAGTTAATACATGCTTAAGATGTTACATAAATAATCGTTATGCCCTGAATTTATGCCCAAAAACAACATTGTTTTTGAGATGACCCATAACCTGGAAGGTATAGAAGGAAGGTATATTGACTAATCAAAAGAAATCATATTGGTTACCAGAAGCTTCATTTAAAAAATGAGCACCAAGTAGCAGATTCATTCAATTGCGCTGTTTTAGATTTAAAGAAAAAACAATTAATGGGATGTCAGCATCACTGGCTAGACCAGCAATTATTGCCAATCTGCAATTAACTTTGAGAAAGTAATGGTAAACTGCCCTCTTGAAACACTGCAGTCCATTTGCTGTAGCAGACCCACAATGTTCAGGAGGGAATTCAAGAATTTTGACCCTCCAGGATTTTGATCCAGTGACAGTGAAGAAATGGCAATATATTTCCAAGTCTGGATGGTGATGGCTTGATGAGGAACTTGAAAGTAATGATGTTCCCATGTATGTGATGCCCTTATCCTTCCGGATAGTAGTGTTGTGGGTTTGGAAGGTGCGCTTGGAGAAACCTTACTAAATTTCTGCAGTGCATATTGTAGATAGTACACACTGCTGCTGCTGAACTTCAGTGTTGGATGGACTGAATGTTTCTGGATGTGGTGCTAATTAACTGGGCTGCTCTGTCCTGGATCGTGTCAAGCTTGTTGAATGATGGTGGAGCTGCACTCATCCAGGAAAGTGTGGAGTATTCCATTACACTCCTGACTTGTGCCTTGTAGTTGGTAGGAGAAAGTGAGGACTGCAGATGCTGGAGATCAGAGCTGAAAAATGTGTTGCTGGAAAAGTGCAGCAGGTCAGGCAGCATCCAAGGAGCAGGAGAATCGACGTTTCGGGCATAAGCCCTTCTTCAGGAGTGAGGAAGGTGTGCCAAGCAGGCTAAGATAAAAGGTAGGGAGGAGGGACTTGGGGGAGGGATGGTGGGAATGTGATAGTTGGAAGGAGGTTAAGGTGAGGATGATAGGCGGGAGAGGGGGTGGGGGCGGAGAGGTCGGGATGAAGATTGCAGGTCAAGAAGGCGGTACTGAGTCCGAGGGTTGGGACTGAGATAAGGTGGGGGGAGGGGAAATGAGGAAGCTGGAGAAATCTGCATTCATCCCTTGTGATTGGAGGGTTCCTAGGCAGAAGATGAGACGCTCTTCCTCCAGGCGTCGTGTTGCCATGGTCTGGCGATGGAGTAGGCCAAGGACCTGCATGTCCTTGGCGGAGTGGGAGGGGGTGTTAAAGTGTTCCGCCACGGGACGGTTGCGGGTGTCCCAGAGGTGTTCTCTGAAATGTTCCACAAGTAGGCGGCCTATCTCCCCAATGTAGAAGAGGCCACATTGACAGCAGCGGATGCAGTAAATGATGTGTGTGGTGGTGCAGGTGAATTTGTGATGGATATGGAAGGATCCCTTGGGGCCTTGGAGGGAAGTGAGGGGGGAGGTGTGGGCGCAAGTTTTGCATTTCTTGCAGTTGCAGGGGAAGGTGCCGGGAGTGGAGATTGGGATGGTGGGGGATGTGCACCTGACGAGGGAGTTGTCTTTTCGGAACGCTGAAAGGGGAGAGGAGGGAAATATATCCTTGGTGGTGGGGTCCGTTTGAAGGTGGCAGAAATGACGAAGGATAATACTATGTATCTGGAGGTTGGTGGGGTGGTTGGTGAGGACCAGTGGGGTTCTGTCCTGGTGGCGATTGGAGGGGCGGGGTTGGTGTACAGATTCTGAGGAGCCAGGAGTTAGGTGGTACAGGATTCCTAGCCTCTGACTTGCTGTTTAGTCTTTGTATTGATATGGCTAGTCCAGTTCAGTTTTCGGTCAATGGTAACTCCCATGAGTTTAGTAGTAGGTAATCCAGCAATGGTAATGTCAAGGGATGATGGTTAGATCCTCACTTATTGGAGTTGGACGTTCCTGGCATTTGTGTGGCGCAAATAGTACTTGCCACTTGTCAGTCCAAACCTGGATATTATCTTACTACGTTTGGACACGGACTGCTTCAGTACTTGAGGAGTCAAGAATGATGCTGAACATTGTACAGCCATCAGCGAACATCCCCACTTCTGACCTTAAGATGGAGAGGTCATTGATGAAGCAGCTGAAAGTGACTGGGCCATAGACACTCCCTTAAGTGTCCTTCTCATTTTGTACAAGCAAATATATAGCAGACAAAAAATATATCTGGAGCTATTTTCTTTAAAGTACAACTAAGCCCTGGTTTAATATTAAAATAGTGAACTCAGTGATGGGTAGTTTTGCTTTGCCAACAGCAATCAAATATTTATACATACTAGATGCATTCTTTTTCAAAACAAATTGTTTACTTCTGAATGGTGTAGGAAACTGTTGACTTGTCTTAGGAATAGCAGGTATTCATTGCAGTAATCATACAGAAAAAGTGGAGCTCCTCTGGAATCATGGAGTATGTATAGCCCCATATTAAACTTTATTATTCATCAAGTAATTTACTGTGTAAGGTGGTGACATTCTAGCTTCCCAAGCAGAAGCTTGTGGTTTCGAATCCTGCTCTTTCAAGACCAAATGAGACTTTAAACTGAGGCTTCATCTGTCTTTCTGACTGATACAAAAGTTTCCACACTGCCATTCAGAAGATCTGATGAGTTGCACTGACCAACATTTACATTTGCACAGCATCAAAAACAGAATTCTAGTCAGGATTGCATTACTGTTAATAGGGCTTTCTCTTCCCATGTTAGTTTCTAAATTTGACTAAAATGTAACCGTAAGTATACTTTGTAAAACAGTTCATTGGCTGTAAAATGTTTTATAACACTCAATGGTCAAAAATGCAACACACAAATTCAAGTATGATTTTCTTAATTACTTTTTAAATCAAAATTTTTGTTTTTGACCAGCACATACTCAATAGGCTGAAGGGCGTTTTCTGCACTATAAACCTCTGTGATCAGTGAATGATACGAAAACAGCAAAGGTTGTTGGAAATGTTCTGTTTCCACTACTTTCCCATGCATCCCTTTGCTCACCTTATGGAGTGGTGCACAGAGGACAATTTCTGCTGCTATAATGTGTGAGAGTACTTCACTGTGAAAAGCTTGTTACATTTCCAACTTTCCTAAGCCTCTAAGTGACAAGCACTTATAATTCCTCTAAGAATGAATTCATTTTCAATTCTAATTCAAGTTTGGAAACTGATTTTTCATTTCTTAAGTCTATTTATGAATCCCAGCTTTTCCACATTTAAGAATGTAGAATCTGTAGTTCAAATGAATTTCTAGGATCATAAGCTGTACTATTTATTAGTGACAGAGGTTCTTGCCTTCGGTAACATTAACATTTCACCAGCAAAGAATACTTTGGCAATGAGGGGATTTTTCTAAAGGCAGGGCAATGAGTATTGTTTAGTTCTGCTTACAAACAATTAAATTATGTGTGACCTGACAGCCCTGCCTTAGTTACAAAACAGGTTTATTTGTAGCTAAAGCGAAGTGGAATTTCAATTATAGTTTCAGTGCTCATTAAAGAAAGAATAAAATAGAACTGAAAATTTGGAATTGCAATAGGTTAGGCAGCATCTGTGTGAAGAGAAATAGAGCTAACCCTTCATGCTGATGATTCCATATAAGGTCATTGATTAGTACTATTGAGGATATTAAGATAAAGTAATATACCTGAATAAAAATTACAATGCCAATTTAAGATTGTAAATATGGTATATTAATGATAGACTTTCATAATGATGAACTTTCCATGTATTAAAGCTATGCTTCTAATCTTTTGAAGTCAAAGTAAAAACATACCAGAAGTGAGTCAAACAGTCAGGGCAGGCAGGGACAAAGCAGAGAACAAGGTAGGACTGATAAATTCAATGGCATTTATTTCAATACAAGGGGCCTAACAGGGAAGGCAGGTGAACCAGAGTCTCACAAACTTGATTGGGTTTTTTGAGGAAGTAACAAAGAGGATTGATGAGGGCAGAGTGGTAGATGTGATTTATATAGACTTCAGTAAGGCATTCAACAAGGTTCCCCATGGGAGACTGGTTAGCAAGGTTCAATCTCACGGAATACAGAGAGAACTATCCATTTGGACACAGAACTGGCTCAAAGGTAGAAGATAGAGGGTGGTGGTGGTGGAGGGTTGTTTTTCAGACTGGAGGCCTGTGACCAGTGGGGTGCCACAAGGATTGATACTGGGTCCTCTACTTTTCGTCATTTATATAAATGATTTGGATGTGAGCATAAGAGGTATAGTTAGTAAGTTTGCAGATGACACCAAAATTGGAGGTGTAGTGGACAGCAAAGAAGGTTACCTCAGATTACAACTGGATCTTGATCTGATGGGCCAATGGGCTGAGAAGTGGCAGGTGGAGTTTAATTTAGATAAATGCAAGGTGCTGCATTTTGGGGAAGGAAATCTTTTAGCATGACTTATACACTTAATGGTAAGGTCCTAGGGAATGTTGCTGAACAAAGTGACCTTGGAGTGCAGGTTCATAGCTCCTTGAAAGTGGAGTTGCAGGTCGATAGGATAGTGAAGATGACGTTTGGTATGCTTTCCTTTATTGGTCAGAATATTGAGTACAGGAGTTGGGAGGTCATGTTGCATCTGTACAGGACATTGGAAGATGTTGTGAAACTTGAAAGGGTTCAGAAAAGATTTACAAGGATGTTTCCACATTTGGAGGATTTGAGCTGTAGGGAAAGGCTGATCAGGGTGGGGCTGTTTTCTCTGGAGCATTGGAGGCTGAGGGGTGACCTTATAGAAATTTACAAAATCATGAGGGGCATGGATAGGATAAATAGACAAAGTCTTTTCCTGGCGTGGGGGAGTCCAGAACTAGAGGGCACAGGTTGAGGGTGAGAGGGGAAAGATATAAAAGAAACCTAAAGGGCAACCTTTTCACACAGAGGGTGATACATGTATGGAATGAGCTGCCAGAGGAAGTGATAGAGGCTAGTACAATTGCAACATTTAAAAGGCATCTGGATGGGTATATGAATAGGAAGGGTTTGGAGGGATATGGGCCGGGTGCTAGCAGGTGGGACTAGATTTGGTTGGGATATCTGGTCGGCATGGATGTGTTGGACTGAAGGGTCTGTTTCTGTGCTGTACATCTCTATGAGTATATGACTCTACACAACCAGCATAATTGCTGAAAAGACTTGTAAAGAACTCACTCACCAAATATCCATCTTAATAAAGATTTCCTCTGATTTAATGACCTCTGCTATAATTGAATTCACCCAAACTCCTCCATTTTTCAATTATTTTGTATTCTAGAATATTTTTAGATACTCTCCTGGGATGGAAGCTTCCCTATAATAAAGGAATGGTAGAATGAGCTGTACTCTGATTTAGAAGAATGACAGCTGATCTTATTGAACTGTATAACATTCTAAGAGAATAGATGTTGAGAGGCTGTTTCCCCGGCTGAAGACTCTAGAACTAATGGTAATAACCTCAGGATAAGAGTCCACCATTTAGAATTGAGGCGAGGGAACATTTCTAGTCTGAGGTTTGGATTTCTTTTTCCCAGAAGACTGTGGATGTTTCGTCTGTTAATATATTTAAGACACCTTGATAAATTTTTGGATTCAAAAGGAATGAGGAATGTGGAGATCTGATCATAAAGTGTCATTGAGGTTGAAGTTCAGCTATAATAATGAATGGCAGAGCATGTTCGATAGGTCACATGGCATGCTCCTTTTTATGCTACTTGCATGAGAAAGCATTACCTAAACCAGAAACAAGTGAGCAGTTGGACTATGGATTCAGCCTGTGCTACCCTATTGTTAGCAAGCACAGTAGCCAACATTGATTTGTCTTCTTATTTCCTGTCCCTCTGTATAGGGAAAAACTGTTGCTACAGTTTGTTACCTCCTGTCAGCATTCATCTAAAATTGGAGAAATTCAGTATTTGGGAACTGACTCTTGCTGGTTATAAGATTTTGTAATAGAAGATTTTTGATGTGAATAATGGATGTCTAAAGTGAGGAATTGTAAAAAAAAAACTAAGGACTAAAACTGAGAGGGAAAATCCAGGAAAAAAAATGCAGTAAAGCCTAGGAGAAGAAAAGAGTGGTTGTTTGCAGCAGTGTCTAGAAGTTTAATCACTAGTTCCTGAAGAATTCAGGGCCAATCCTAGAGAGTTGAGAACATATTTGGAACGTATTTGGAACAAGATCAATGTTCTGTCTGTATGTATTAAATTAGCTTTCACTTTTTATTTCGCAGAATTTTCCAATGCCAATTTGGTTTAACAAACGAATGGAGACATTTGAAATAGTTGACAATGCAAAGGAAAATCTGTTGAAGCAGTTAAAACAATTGGTACATACATATAGTCCTATGGACCCCATCTACAATGCGACACTCAAATCCCAAGAAAGACATCCTCAGTTTGAAAAAATTACTGCTCTGGATCTAAAATTTGAAAACAAGTTCATTGTAAAGGTAAGTAGACCCCCCCACCTCAAATTGTTATTACATCCTTAATAATGTGACCAGTGATGGTGTACTTATGAGTACTAATGATTGAAAAGAAATCTGAGTTAAAAATAGAATTCCTTGTTCAGGGACAATAATTTAACAAGAAAGATAGGTATAGATCATGGGTATTACCATTCATCAGAGGAGCAAACAGAATATAACATTGAGTCCTGTTTTTCTGTAGTCATGGAACAATACTGGTAGGATTCATCATCATTACTGCTTTAAAACTGACAGCAACATCTGCAGTCTGTAAGAATTACTGTCAGTGATTCAATGCTTCTCCACAGGTTGCGTTTTTGAAATCTCTGCACACTACAATTGCATAGCAATGACTGAACTGGCAAAAACGTTCCCTCTTACTTACAGTATAGAAATCTTGAAAAAGTTTTCTTGTTATTGAAGTGTAATTAAATTTTAAAGGTGAACCAAGTTCCTAATTGCTGCTGGCAAATTTCTCCAGCCATAAGAATATAATTTCATATTTGTGCAAAGTTAAATTTCTGCATTATGATAAAAATATTCTATGCTTCTAAAATATTGTATTTTTCTGAAATGTATTAATAATATTTTAGTCCTAAGTATTTCTCTCTCTCTGAAAAGTGAAGATCACTTCTGTCCTTTACTTCCTGGTTTGTTGTCTCTGAGAAAACTTCAATTTGATTGATTTACCCTGTTTGATGACAATAATGAAATATGTTAAATAATCTACTCACATATTTCAAATATCTTTGCTTCATTGTTTTTAAAAAGATTGTAATTCGATAAAGTCAAACAACATTAATTTTATTTTTTCTCCAATATTAGTACCTTGATCCTGTGCAGGGCATTAAATGGATAAAAAATGAGAGACTCCCAGCATTCCTTTTGAGTGATTGTTACTTTGAGTACAGGTAAAAAAGTCCAAATCTTTTTCTTTGACTGATTGTTATGATAATATTCACCATATACAAATATAATCATATTTTTTAAAACTTTGAATAAATGTCCACTTTTCTATAATAAAAAGTTATCATGCTTTAGTGCATTGCATAGTACTTATTATTTAGCTTGTATGGGTGATAAGAAAACAATCTTGCAAAGAGGTAAAACTAGAATGAAGCCAAGCCATCTGCCAAGGGTACATTTCAACTAGCTATTGGGGCAGAACTTCCCAAGGTTGGTTGCAGACCCCAGCGGGGTCACTGGACAAATTTTCAGAATCACAAGCACTAAGGCAGCAATGTCTGTCATATAGCTCCAGTTGTGTGCTAACAGCTGCATGGTCACTTTAGGTTTCTGCTTTAACTATTGGTGTTGAAATCATTCCACAGAGGCTAGTATTCAGAGACCAAGTCACTTCATATTTACACGTAGTATTTGACACTGGTCTGGCTCTTTTATCCTCAGAGCCAACTCTCAGAGAGAGCAGAACCTCTGACACCTGTTTATACCTGTCAGCCAGGGATCCCTAATTGGAAGAGGCTAACAACCCCAATCAGGGAACTCAAATTTTATGAGGTCCATCTGGCTGATTTTATTACAATGACTACATTTCTTCCCCTCTAAGCTTGGCAACATATGCGTGTGGCTTCTTGTAACTTTTCCTGGAGTGTTTTGCATCGGATCTGGTTCCTCCGACTCAGCCTTAGATGCAGATGGCAAGTACTGGACCTCAGCACGTCTTACACCTAGACCATCTTGGAAGAAACATATGCTCTTCTTTAGGCAGTAAAGGCATCAAAGCTATGACATCCACTGTGTCCACCTCAAACTCAGAGGTTTCTTTGATGCTAGATGGAGGAAGAGAACCCAGTTTCTGATAGACTTTCTGGATATTTTTGAGGGGCTGTAAATGTTTGCTCCTGCCCTGTTTGCGAGTTTATAGCTTTCATGTGGTCTACGTGCTTGTTCAGGACCACCTTACCTCCCAAAACTTTGTACATCATGGTACCTGACCTTGCATCGACCATGTCTCTTACCCATGCAGGGCTATATCTGTGTTTTCGGCACCAAACCTCATCTCCTGAAGTAAACTATCTTGCTCCTTTATAGGAGTCTGATTGACTGTATTAGCATTCCTGATGCTGTTTCAGTCTCCCAACCAGGTCCAGGAATACCAGGTTTAACCTGGTGTGCCATCTTCTCCCCCTTAGCAAATTTGCTGGAGCTATTCTTGTAGTAGCATCAGAGGTAGTTCGATAATCAAATAGGAACCCAGTTAATTTGGTAACATATGAAGCTGTGGGCTGTTTCTTTAAGCCTGCCTTCAAAATTAGGACTGCTCTTTCTGCCAGACCATTGAACAATGGTCCTTTTTATACCGAATGCCATTAAAATTTAAGAGATACTTAAATTCCCTGCTGGTAAATGATGGCCCTTTGTCTGTGACCAACTTCTCGGAGCCCATGTCAGGCAAACGATGTTCATAGCTTTTCTACAATCGTCCCAATGATTGCTGAATGAACTCTATCCATATCCAACCACTTTGAGTGACCGTCTACAATGATTAAGAATGTTACATCCATGAAAGGACTGCCATGACTCCACCCCCCCATCACCAAACCATCATCTCCCAGACCATACAGAACCTCATCACCTTAGGAGATCTCCCACCCACAGCTTCCAACCTCATAGTCCGGGAACCCCGCACTGCTCGGTTCTAACTCCTTCCCAAGATCCACAAGCCTGACCACCCTGGCCGATCCATTGTCTCAGCATGCTCCTGCCCCACTGAACTCATCTCTACCTACCTCGACACTGTCCTATCCCCCCTTGTCCAGGAACTCCCACATACATTCGAGACACCACCCACGCCCTCCACCTCCTCCAAGACTTCCATTTCCCTGGCCCCCAAAGCCTCATCTTCACCATGGATATCCAATCCCTCTACACCTCCATCCGCCATGACCAGGGCCTTCAAGCCCTCTGTTTTTTCCTCTCCCGACGTCCCCAACAGTACCCTTCCACCGACACTCTCATTCGTTTGGCCAAACTGGTCCTTACCCTTACCAATTTCTCCTTCGAATCCTCCCACTTCCTCCAGACCAAAGGGGTAGTCATGGGCACACGTATGGGCCCCAGCTATGCATGTCTCTTTGTTGGCTACGTAGAACAGTCGATCTTCCGTAGTTACACCGGCACCACTCCCCACCTCTTCCTCCGTTACATTGATGATTGCATTGGCGCCACCTCGTGCTCCCGCGAGGAGGTTGAGCAATTCATCAACTTCACCAACACATTCCACTCTGATCTTAAATTTACCTGGACCATCTCTACACCTCCCTCCCCTTGCTGGACCTCTCCATCTCCATTAATGACGACCGACTTGACACTGACAATTTTTACAAACTCACCGACTCCCACAGCTACCTGGATTACACCTCTTCCCATCTTACCTCTTGCAAAAATGCCATTCCGTATTCCCAATTCCTCCGCCTCCACCGTATCTGCTCCCAGGAGGACCATTTCCACCACAGAACACACCAGATGGCCTCCTTCTTTAGAGACCGCAATTTCCCTTCCCACGTGGTTAAAGATGCCCTCCAACGCATCTCATCCACATCCCGCATCTCCGCTCTCAGACCCCACCCCTCCAATCGTAACAAGGACAGAACGCCCCTGGTGCTCACCTTCCACCCTACCAACCTTCGCATCAACCAAATTATCTGCCGACATTTCCGCCACCTCCAAAAAGATCCCACCATCAGGGATATATTTCCCTCCCCACCCCTTTCTGCCTTCCGCAAAGACCGTTCCCTCTGACTACCTGGTCAGGTCCACGCCCCCCTACATCCCACCCTCCCATCCTGGCACCTTCCCCTGCCACTGCAGGAACTGCAAAACCTGCGCCCACACTTCCTCCCTCACCTCCATCCAAGGCCCTAAAGGAGCCTTCCACATCCATCAAAGTTTTACCTGCACATCCACTAATATCATTTATTGTATCCATTGCTCCCGATGTGGTCTCCTCTACATTAGGGAGATTGCTTGTCGCCTAGCAGAGCGGTTTAGGGAACATCTCCGGGACACCTGCACCAATCAACCACACCGCCCTGTGGCCCAACATTTCAACTCCCCCTCCCACTCTGCCGAGGACATGGAGGACCTGGGTCTCCTTCACCGCCGCTCCCTCACCACCAGATGCCTGGAGGAAGAACACCTCATCTTCCGCCTCGGAACACTTCAACCCCAGGGCATCAATGTGGACTTCAACAGTTTCCTCATTTCCCCTTCCCCCACCTCACCCTTCCAGCTCAGCACTGTCCCCATGACTTGTCCTACCTGCCTATCTTCTTTTCTACCTATCCACTCCACCCTACTCCCGCCCCCGACCTATCACCTTCATCCCCTCTCCCACTCACCTATTGTACTCTAAGCTACTTTCTCCCCACCACCACCCTCCTCTAGCTTATCTCTCCACACTTCAGACTCTCTGCTTTTATTCCTGATGAAGGGCTTTTGCCCGAAATGTCAATTTTACTGCTCCTCGGATGCTGCCTGAGCTGCTGTGCTCTTCCAGCCAGGATGCCAGTACAATGCACTTACAACCTAGTTGATTAGTTTAAGGCAGGTGGAGGAAAGAATACACATAAGTAGCGTATACTGCCTGCCTAAGTGTTTGGGTCCAGCCAACATCTTTGATAGAAATGCTAACTGTTTGATACAGACTCAATACAAAGTGTTAATAATTGTCCTTCTCAGGAAGAGCAGTTAGTGCCCATTACTACAGCAATGGACTTCCACGCAGCCAATTGAAACTGGCAACCATGCTGAAATTAACAAAGGCTGCGCTGGAACTGACAATGACTGCACTGAAACTATTAACGATTCTGCAATGTTTACAACAAACTATGTTACAGAGACAATAACATCATCACAGATCTATTATATCACAAAATGTATAAAAGTATCTTGACATGTGCTCCGGGTTGAGAGAAGAATCGCAGCTGACCACTCTGCTGTTGGTGTCTTTCTCTCCCCAGAGCTTCCTTGTACAATTAACTCTGTCAATGAACCCCGACTCTGACTCCGAGGCTGGTGATTTTCTCCAAAACACAACCTATGATAGACCCTGTAAAATATTCTCCATCATCCACTGAAAAATGGTGCAGGCTGATGATACTCTAAATGTCAGTCTTGTATGTTGGTACAAGCCCTTATGGGTATTAATTATAGCATACTTCTGTGAATCCTCTTCTAACTTCAATTGCAAGTATGCATGGCTCATGTCCAGCTTCATGAAAGACAGCAGCCCCCAAACCCCACACCCAACCCCTGATTTGCATACAAGTCCTCTATGTGAGAGATTTGGTATTCATCTAACTGCAAGAAGTGGTTTACTGTTTGTTTTAAATACCCACACAGACAAACTGACCCATAGGGCTTCACAATCAATATAATCGGATGCAGCACATTCTGCAAACTGTACTGGGTTGATAATTTCTTCACTTTCCAGCCTCCTAGGCCTTGCAGAATCATGGAAATGCTCCCTAGTCAACATGTAAGTTGCCTTGGCTCCTTTTGGTCTCTAGACTAATACCGTGAATTCAAGACGGTGGCAAAGTAGCATCACAGCATGCAAACTTTTGTCTGGAACACATCTGCTTCGTCTGCTTGTACTTCTTTTTTCTTCTTTTACTGATCTTTTCTTTATTTCTTTAATCTACTTACCTTCTGTGGAGAACGGGTTTGTACAGCATGGAGAAGGTTGAACCAGCGTGGCAGTGAGAGAGTTCCCCCAGTATCTGTGGCAATGGCGTGACCAGGCAGCCTCAGGCCTGACAGCATTTGCAGTAACATCAATTATGGGGCGATCGAGCCATTGTGGGGATTGCATGGCCAGCATAGCTAAACACTTAAGAATGACTAGAATCTCATCTTATCCAGTTTCTCTGTATGGAGACCACAAATCTGGTTCTGAAAGTCTATAATGTGCACCTGGATTGGACAGTGGTGACTGGACTGGAGGAGCAGAGAGGGTGAAGTCTGCAGAGATGGAAAGATGAATTTTAGAAGCTGTTTC
The DNA here is from genome assembly GCF_037043375.1 of Chiloscyllium plagiosum. Lineage (NCBI taxonomy): Eukaryota > Metazoa > Chordata > Chondrichthyes > Orectolobiformes > Hemiscylliidae > Chiloscyllium > Chiloscyllium plagiosum. Next base: position 61,102,471 of record NW_028270142.1, read on the forward strand.
AGTTCTAGTAATATTAATTCAATATTACCTTACTCAGTATTTTACCATTTATACAATTTGTTTAGTAATTTATTCTGAAATCCAAAATGGTGCCAAAATGCAGCGACACTATCCATTTTTCACTGTAGCTAGGTACAAGTGACAATAAAATAAATAAATAGACCTTCCTCAAATACTTATGGGCATTTAATTAGGACTTCAGTCAGGCAGTCAGTTACTAATCAAAAAATGTTTGAACCAATCAAGCTGAACCTTTCTCAACCAATTTCATCCCATCAGGCTTGGGTCTGAGCCTTTTACTACAATCAGTGCTAACTAAACTGCTTCTGATACAAGACCAGAACCGAAGGTGGGACCCATAATTTATAAAGGTTCTCAGTATATGTTCTCAGTCTTGTCAATGTTTCGCACAAACCTAAGGGTTTGAGTCAGGGCGAATTTTGTTAAAGATTGATTCTGCAGTCAGCTGGTATCAATCTTAATTAGAACTGGGTGACCATTTAACCAGATGTTTATTTTGATTGATGCTGATTTGGATATTGCTGAGCAATTGAGCTATTCCGAGCCAGATGTAGGTGGGCTTTCTCAGGCCTATTGTGATTCTTTTGATGTCTTGAGTCCACCTATTGGCAGCAACTACAATAGCTTGCTGGCCCAGATTCTGAAGAAAATGTTAACCATATGGCTGTAGCTTGACTTTGTTTTGCTGTGAGCGGACCTACAGTCCCTCAGTTTCAGATATATCCTGAGTGAGGCTATGCAATTGCTTCACTCAAGTGGTGTCCCAAAACTCAGTGGTCTGGCGAGGATGTCAACTTCCATTGACACATGCTGTAGCTCATATGCTCCACTTGTCATGTTTTCCATTGACAAAGTCAGTTGTAGTACCTGTTTGAAGTCCAGTTGGGCTTCAGTTAGTAGGCGCTTTTGCATGGCTACATCATTAATCCCACATACGAAATGGTCTCTCAGTAACTCACTAACAGTTAAACCAAAGTCACATGCCTCTGCCAGTCATCTTAACCTCTTCAAAAATTCTGACATAAACTCCCCTGGTTCTCGAACTGCTGAGGAAAACCGATCGTGTCTCAGAATTAGAGGATGCTTTGTGCCATAATGTTCCTTAACTAAGTCAGTCAACTCTTGGAAGTTGTAGTATCTGGTGCTTTAGGAAACGTTAGGCTTCTAATAACTGAAAAAGCTCCAGATACATAAGCTGTCAGAAGAATTACCTGTTGAGTTTCATCTGCCCCAATGTCAATAGCCTGGAAAAAAATAACACATTCTTTCCACAGAATGGACCCAGTCTTCAATGGCTGGATCAAATGAATCAAGCTTCCAAAATGGTGTCAGATATGCTTCCCTAACACAAAGATGACTGTTGCAAGTGAACGTTTTCAGGAGAATTTTTTTTTCTCACATCACTACTAAAATAGTTCCACAGAGCCCTGTATCCTGTCACCAAGTCACCCTTTATTTACACATTTATAGCACTTGACATTGTTCCAGCTTCCTCACAGAGAGAGCAGAACCTCTGACACTCCTGTTTTTATAAATTAAACAATTCACAGTTTACAAAAGAATTAACATTAACAGCTGCACACAAAGAAACAGCAATTTTACAAGGGAGGGGAATGGCAAAGCCAGGTCCCAAACCCTGACATTCAACTGGTTTTCAGGGAAATGAGGACAAACCTCAAATCCCAGTTTCAATCATTACAAACAGTCACAATGACATTTATACATACAAGACAGTCCTGTTACATTTAAAAAGTGCATACAATACAGCGATGCTCCTGTATATATCTGTCAGCCAGGGCTCCCTGATTGGACGAGGTTAACAGCCCCAGTCAGGGAACTCATATTCTATGAGATCCACCTGTGTAAATCCATTACAAGCACGACAGGTGTGGCCTAATTAGCTGAGACCTGATGAGTGTTTTGGAAAACCCAGTCCAAAGTAGGTGCTTTCTGTTTAACACTCTGGATTAACTGGCTTGGTCCCCCAACTCTCTCACTTTACAAGTTCTCCTTCTCTTACAGATTCTCCCACCCCCATTCCCCACCATTCTAACCAATCAGTAGTCATGATCACTTCAAGTGCCAAAACAGAGCCACAATGAAAAAAAACTTTGAGAAGCACTTATTAAGAGGTGTGCTAAAATTAGTATAGAATCACTCTTCGTTTTCGTTTCTCCTTCTTCTGTGGGGGAAGCTTCCATTTGGCAATTTTGTGGGGCACTGCTGAACTTAGGATTTCAAATTGATGATTGTGAAGATGTGTAAAATCAGCAGTTTCAATTTTAAGCATTTTTTGCAAAAGTACAATGCACTCGTTGCTTCTTGTGTTTTATTCCTATTTTTCCTTTCTGCTTTTACTTTTATCAAGAATTCTTGTCCCCTCTTTCTTTGAAGGCACTGTTGTACGTCCATGGCTATGACTCAGTATCTCAGCCAAAAATGCAATTCTTCTAGTTTAAACATGAGGATAGAATTTTGGAGTTCATGTCTCGTGCAATTTGCAATTGGATTTGCAATATTGCAGTCAGAAGCTTCTCTAATCTACTATGTTCAGGTCAACTACCATTGTCTCAGTTGAGGTCAGCTAGCTCATTACAAACTGGGAACCAAACTTCAACGCTTCCTCAATAAAAAGCCAAAGAACTGCGGATGCTGTTAATCAGAAATAAAAGCAGGAAATTTCTGGAAAAGCTCAGCAGGTTTGGCATCATCTGTGAAGAGAAAACAAGTTAACATTTTGGGTTCGGTGACCCATCCTCAGATATTCCTCATTCCTCTGGTTGAATGTTTGCTGACAGTTATATTTTTATAACCGACCATTATAAAACTGCATCTGTCTTCTAGCCTTTCTTTAATGAATATGAAGTTTATTAGGTCAGCTTTTCAGCATTTTAAATCACCATCAGTAGTACAAACACATTTTCATTCTTTACAGATACTGGATAGTAAAGATACTCTATAGAATGAATACAAACAAAGACTAGTTTTACAACCTTATAATGCTTAGCACATGGCCAGAGGAAATCTTCAAAACAAGGTTTTGAACAATATTTAATTATCTAAGAGTACATTGTTAAAAACATTGAAAATGGGAGAGAACTAGGCCATCAGCCTACTTTGTGCCTGTTCTACCATTCAATATGTTGTGGCTGCTCATCTAACTCAGTATCCTATGCTCACTTTCACATTATATTCTTTGATCCCTTTAGCCCTAATGATGCCAAACCAACAATGCTTAAATGTATAAATGTATTAATAAAACTTATCATTGGTATGTATTGAGCACCCTTATTTCAGCAATTTAAGTTCTCTTCACAGCTACTAGATGTATTGTAGCGAATTTTGACTGCTACTATTGCATTGTCTAAAAATTACAAATGCCTATGACATTCGATTGGAGTGAAAAAGTTGGTTGTTTCTTTGGCCCAATTTGGTTTAAGTACAGCCGGTTCTGATATAATGCAATAGTTCCATTCCCGTGACATTCTATGTTATAAGAAAATCACGCAATTGCTTTGCCATTTAAACTAATGGGGCTGGAATAGTGTTATAGCCGATACAGGTAAGGAAAATTCATGTTCCACAAATAATGGTCTAAATTCTTCAATAACATTAAAGCCAATTCGCATTGAAGAAACACGCATTATAGCACAATCGACTGTAATCCTTTAATTGGTCTTAATGTTAGTGTGGGAGATACATTGTTTCAACTTCTCCTGCCACTGTGCAGACCCCCAAGGTCCTTGTGTGGTAGCAGCTTCTAGAACCTCAAGTCAATGAATCCACTTGCTGCTTGCTTTGCATGGACCCATCGAGCTGCTATGCAGCTATGAGGGAACATTGTATGGGAATAGGGCAACTAGCACCATTGCTGTCAATGAGTAATTTCCTTGACTTATGATTTTGTAACATAAGGAATGATTTGGTTTTTTTTCAAATAAGTAGTGTCTCATTGTCATCCATTGTTATTTAGCTAATAGCAATTAAATTGGCTTTCATGGTGCCCACTGGAATTGTATGATCATATCTGCAGTGATGTTTGGGACTTCCATGCAATTTTTAGATACTAACAGCCAGATAACATCACTTTGGGAACAGAATGGCTTAACTAGATGCTAGTCCATAAAATGATCCTTCTGGGTACAGCAGTTGTCACGCTGTCTCACAATGACATCTTCCTCCCCTCTCCAAAGAGTACCGTTTTGATTTGACTCTGCCTTGAAATTTCCAGAATCCATGAAGTTCGAAATAATATTGTCATAACAATGGACCAGAACCACAAAGTACAATGGATGTTATTAAAATTTTAATTGCAAAGGATACTTTTTAATCAAGGACTCTTACAGACAAAAAAACTCCCAGAAGATGTTTCAGTGTAGTCTGTAAAAATTGTGTGTGGATTCATGGAATGTCGTCCCTGTAGAATGCCAGGGCTATTTCAAACAGAAAGTCATTATGGAGAAACCAATGATCTCCCCTTTTCAACATAAAGCCACGTCTTTTACTTTTTGGGTTTTTTTCCTTCCAGGGATACATAAAATAAAATGGTTAAAAACCAGCTGTAACTTGGTCTATGTGTACTAGTGAAAGATGGTCTGCTAGTGGAAGGTGCAATATTGAGCCGAGGTTTGTATGTATTTGCCCTGGTTAGACCACAAGCGTGCTGTCAAGATCACAGTTGAAGAATATCAATTGTCACCCCCTGCATTGCGGGTACCAGGAGCATTTCATTCTGACTGCTGGAAGTCAAGCACCAACAAAAGGAACAGGAGAAAAGTATGTTAATAACCTGTAAAAATCAAGAATCCTGAACTCAACCATTCAACTAGCAATTTTCTACTTTCTATACTTCAGGAACTACCCGAGAAATGGATCTAGATAATCTTTTAGCTTTTATCTTTTTCTTGGAATCAAGCCATATTTCTAATCTGTTGATATGTGTGTTACATTACTCCTTCTTTTTGCATTTAGTAACCAATAATCTCACTCTGTTGTTAGCTCAGTAAATACTCAATTATTGGGTCGTATCTGGGGACTGGTTAGTTCAGTTGGCAGGACAGGCAGTTTGTATTGCAGAGTGATGCCAACAGCATTCAGTTTCTGCATTGGCTGACGTCAACATGAAGGACTGACCTTCTCAACTTTACCCCTCACCTGAGGCATGTTGAGCCTCATGTTAAACTCACTCACTCACTCACTAATGAGCAACTCACTCTGAGGCTATGGCAACTTTACTTTTTACTCAACTCTGGTTAAAACATAACTCCTTTTAAAACATAATTTCATTTGTTCTACAAAAGAGGGATCCTCTATAAGTTAACTTTGTTGCAACTAACAGAGGGGGTGGATGAATAGTGAAAGGAAGCTCATTCATTTGTCCTCACTCAGGGGCTTAACAATTTGGACCATCTGTCGGGGATTGGAAGAACTTTGAGAACTTTGCCCAGGGATGAGCCATAACAAAACTCATGGTTCACTGGTTTAATGTGAATTAAATCTGTTCTCCATAATGGCTTAAACATTTTGGCAGGGACTTTAGATTAAAGTGTAATAACCAACTACCACCCACGTGATATTCACGCACAAGTTAACTTTGACCACGTGATGAATTTTTCAGGGACAATCGTATCGGGGCCTGAATGATGTCGGCAAGGTCAAAAAATGTGGCAGAATCCCATGAGAAGTGCAGCAAGGCCTATCTTGATGTTGGGAATAACTCATTGCACCTTTAAACTCTAATCTACATATCGAGACAAGATTCTCGAGATTCTCGAGATTCTCGCTCAGCAGCAGTCAGTTGTCTATTAAGAGGGATTATTATTTATTAATTACTTTATTAGCTGCATATTTTACCTCAATAATATGCAGTTTCTATGATACTGCCCGCTACCAAGAAAACAGGATACAGAGAATTTTAGTTGTGGAAGTTCTGGTTAGAGCGGGTAGATGATTTCAACTTGCCGCTTGCACAGAAGGATCTCTATGTTGGATGTCAACATCATAGTGCGCACTCCATGAACACTGGCCACATGCACTCTTTGACCACAGACATTGGCATCCAGTACATGCCAGCTTCTAAAAACACTCAATGCACATTTTGGATCTACATGTGAAACACCTTTGTACCTCAGGATGCACTGACAGCTATCATTGTAACGCTGCAGCAAGGACATTGTGTGCTCATAGATCGGACCAAGCTGCATCTACAGCCTGTTTGCTTGCTCTCATGGTGCTCACTCACTATAAATGTGCCTGAATGCTCAGAGCATCCCTGCCTTGCCGAGAGATTTTGCATCTTGCCCCTCAACCAGGGCTAGAAGGCTCATAATGCTACTGTGTTGGCATACTGTAGGCACAGACACAAAGCCTTCCAAAGACACAAAGCTTGTCATTGTTGTCAACAGTCCTCAGTCAAGTCGAGGCAGATACTCTTCAGACAGAGGGTACTGGTGTAGTAAGTCAAGGACATCCTCCAGTATCAGTCCAAACGTTTGAATGCTGTCAGTCAGCTGCACGGGGCAGTTAGAGTCAGAATCTCCTCCTCATAAGGGGTAAGGGACCAAATGTCAGGCAAGCCACTTTTCACCTTGACTCTTTCTGCCCCATTGTGCACTGGTTCCCTACTGGAATGAGAGAGAGGCAGATAATGATGGAGATAGAAGTGGGTGGCACAGCTATTACTGCTGGTACAGGTGAAATAAATAGATAGCAGGCAGGGTTAGTGGTATTAGGATTAGGTTGGAGGACAGCAAGAGAGAAAGATGTTGCAGGCAATCGTGAGAGTGGTAGAATATGAGCTTTGATGGGAGTTGAATGCAGTATCTGAGATAGAGTGATTCTGAGGTATTAGAAATAAGATGTTGGCACTTATGCTTGTAAAATGGAGAAAATCAATGAAGTTCTTCCTATAGTGCTATGCATTTCTCCAGATGGCTCAGATTGCACTGACCCTAGTGGCAAAATTGGACCAGATTGATAGGGTCTGCTGTTGTGGCCTCCATTACTGGTGTTGGGGAAAGAGGACATCCCACTCCTGCAGCACTCTGTCTAGCAGGATCACAAAGCAGCATGCCAATTTTCCCTGGGGTGCCATGTCTGAGGCAAATGTCAGCAACTATGTAGGGCAACTTTAACTGACCGTGGATTTTAAAGATGATATCAGCACCAGGAATGCCAGTTCATTTCAGAATTCCACTTCCAGGAACAACAAATGGAGCTAGATTTGGACAAGAGGTGAGTTATCGGGGTACATAGTTGACCAAGTACATTTGTGGCAAGAAAACTTGCTATGCCTTGTGGAGAGAAACCCTTCCTGAAATTTAGAGAGACCGACATTTAGCCAAAACAACGTACGATTCTGATCTACTTCACTAAGTGTGAGTTTTGTCAAGATTTATGAACAATTTCTTCCTTGGGACCTAACAACTTTACTTGCTGCATGTTCCCAAATTTGTTGCATTAACTAACAACAGGTACACCACCCTTTGGTGTCCTCCTTGTCCAATTCTAGCTCCATTCTACCACTCATCATGCCCAAAACATCTCTCCATTGCTGGGATACCTGGAATGGATTGGCACCCCTGTTGCTGACGCCATCTTTCAAAGGTTGTTGTGCAGCTGTATACCGAGAGCTCAGACCTCCCTCGTACAATTCCTGACATTTGTCTGGTACTTGGCAGCATCAGGAAAGTAATTTCCCCTGTTTTGCAAGCAGGGACCTGGAGGTCCTGCTGGTTGGGATGGTTGCTGTTGGACATTCTCTTCCCCTAGGATCAGCAGTGGAGGACATGACAGCAGACCATGTCAGAGCTGAAAATGTGTTGCTGGAAAAGCGCAGCAGGTCAGGCAGCATCCAAGGAACAGGAGAATCGACGTTTCGGGCATAAGCCCTTCTTCAGGAATGAGGAAAGTGTGTCCAGCAGGCTAAGATAAAAGGTAGGGAGGAGGGACATGGGGGAGGGGCGTTGGAATTGCGATAGGTGGAGGGAGGTCAAGGTGAGGGTGATAGGCCGGAGTGGGGTGGGGGCGGAGAGGTCAGGAAGAAGATTGTAGTTTAGGAAGGCGGTGCTGAGTTCAATGGATTTGACTGAGACAAGGTGGGGGGAGGGGAAATGAGGAAACTGGAGAAATCTGAGTTCAAGTTTCCTCATTTCCCCTCCCCCCACCTTGTCTCAGTCAAATCCCTCAAACTCAGCACCGCCTTCCTAATCTGCAATCTTCTTCCTGACCTCTCCGCCCCCACCCCAGTCCGGCCTATCACCCTCACCTTGACCTCCCTCCACCTATCGCAATTCCAATGCCCCTCCCCCAAGTCCCTCCTCCCTACCTTTTATCTTAGCCTGCTGGACACACTTTCCTCATTCCTGAAGAAGGGCTTATGCCCGAAATGTCGATTCTCCTGTTCCTTGGATGCTGCCTGACCTGCTGCGCTTTTCCAGCAACACATTTTCAGCTCTGATCTCCAGCATCTGCAGTCCTCACTTTCTCCTAGCAGACCATGTCAGCCTGGTCTGAGTTTGTCACCCCATTCAGTGCAGTGTCAGCCATGTGGAGGAAAGCGCAGCAATGTAGAAATAAAGCCAGTAACCTTCTCCACTCTGCCATTGTAAGTGACACCATCTTCTCTCTGATATGTCAGATTCACCCTAGCCCTGCAACAGTACCCACCTCTCACCAAGGCTCATGTTCTACCATTCTCAAACTTGCCTGCAGCAATTTCACTCACTCACTGTTATCCACCCTCAACCAACACCACTAATCCTGCGTGCCCTTTGCACTATCTACTCACCCCCTTGGGATATCTCCCTACCTGCACCATAGTAACAGCTGTGCCACCTACTTTCATCTCTCATAATAACTTCCTCCCTCCCATTCCAGGAGGAAATCAGCCCACAATAGGGCAGAAAGAAATGTACACGAAAGAGTCAAGACAGGTGGTGAGCTGATCTACATTTGGCTCTTCATCCCTAAGGAGAATTCTTGGCATCTAGTTTGCTCGGGGCAAATGGTATGATAGAACACAGCATATTAATGAGGTGAGAACTGCAGTTAATTTTGCTAACAAGCAATAACCACCCAGAATAGGCAACTCGTATTACCTAGTGAGAATCTTGTTTTGACGCCCAGAATTTAGTTAAAAGATACAGCAAGTTATTCCTGATGTTAAGCTGGACTTCACATGATTTTGTACATTTCTTGCCATGGCCCACTTTGCTAAGGCCCGTATAGCATTCTGTGCCATATCTACTTTTCTATTGAAATATGCTATTTCCGCTCCTCTTGATTGCTTAAAAATTGCTCTCAACTAAGTGCATAATGTCACTGACATACAAAAAAATGAAGAACGTAGAGGTTAAGGGAAGGTATTTTAGTCAAGTAAAAACTAATTCAGTTATTCTTCCTCGATGTAATGAATTAAATAAATTTATTCACAATGCTCTTTCCACTAAATATTAAAGCAGGAGAACATATGATCAGGATTGAGCACATGGTCAGTGTGATCTCTCCTTTAAATTTAATCTGAAATCCAGGTATCATTCCAGTAAATTTACATTACTTCCTAGGGTGTGACGGCCAACCTGAACACCATACTCCTGGTATGGTCTAACCAGGGCCTTGTTTAAACAAAGCATAACTTTGCTCACATTGTATTCTGGTTCTCTAGCCATAAAGCCCATTTTTTCAAGAGCCTTTTTGATTTTTTTTTGTCCCTGCCCATGACCATTTAATCTATGTACATGGACCCCAAGGTTTATTTAGTCCTCTGCTATTTTCAGTTTTTCACAACTTGGAATTTTTTCTGTTCTGTCATTTATAGGTCCAAAGTGACCTTAAATTTGCTTACAGTAAAATTCATTTATCAGAATTTTGCTCACTCACCTAATCTATTACTATCTATTTAGAGTCATAGTCACAGAGATGTACAGCACAGAAACAGACCCTCCTGTCCAACTTGACCAGATATCCTAACCCAATCTAGTTCCACCTGCCAGCACCCGACCCATATCCCTCCAAACCCTTCCTATTCATATACCCATCCAGATGCCTTTTAAATGTTGCAATTGTACCAGCCTTCACCACCTCATCTGACAGCTCATTCCATACACGTACCACCTTCTGCATGGAAAAGTTTGCCCCTTAGGTTTCTTTTATATATTTCCCCTCTCACCCTAAACCTATGCCCTCACGTTCTGGACTCCCCCACCCTAGGAAAATACTTTGTCTATTTATACTATCCATGCCCCTCATGATTTTATAAACCTCTATATGGTCACCCTTCAGCCTCTGATGCTTTAGGGAAAACAGCCCTAGCCTATTCAACCTCTCCCTATGACTCAAATCCTCCAACCCTGACAACATTCTTGTAAATCTTTTCGGAATCCTTTCAAGTTTCACAACATACTTCTGATAGGAAGGAGACCAGACTTGCACGCAATATGTAAGTTAGTGATTCCATTAAGACTACGTACAATGCAATCTATCTTTGTATCATTGGCAAACTTTTTATCCCATCATCTAAGTCATTAACCAATATGTTGAATTGTTGAGGCCTCAACATAGATCCTTGTGCAACCCTAGTATTCACGTCCTAACAATTGGTGTATTTTCCCATTATGCAGTCGGTTTTAATATAACGCGATCATTCCATTCTCGTGTGATCTCCTGTTATAAGAAAATTGTGCAATTGCCGTGCCATTTACACTGATGGGGCCAGAATCATGTTATAGCCAATACTGGTAAGGAAAGTTTGTGTTCTACAAATAAAGATCTAAATTATTCAATCGCGTTAAAGCCAATTCGTGTTGAAGAAACACGCATTATAACAGAACTGACAGTACCTAATGTCTGTCTCCTGCCACGTAATATACTTGCTGGCAGTCAAAAATTTGTCTTCAATTCCATGTGTGTTAACCTTAATTACTATCCTTCATGATATATTTATTGAGTGACTCTTTCTGATGCAGCTGAATAATTTTCAGTTTCTGTGTTCTGTCCCTCTATCGTGAATAAAAGAGTGACAGAGTAATTTTATCCTGGAAATCACAGGCCAATAAATTTCAATCAACAATGATTATTATGAAACAATTTTATAGATAAATTCAACTACAATAATTTGAGAACATATTCAAGACACAATGGTTTCTAGGTTAATAAACAGCATCAAATAACTGTCTTGAAACGCATAAAAGTGAATAAATCCTCAAGACCTGATCAGGTGTACTCTGTGGGAAGCTAGGGAAGTGATTGCTGAGATATTTGTATCATTGATAGTTGCAGGTGAGGGGCTGGAAGACTGGAGGTTGGCTAACATGGTGCCACTATTTAAGAAAGGTGGTAAGGAAAAGCCAGGAAACTATAGACTGGTGAGTCTGACATCGGTGGTGGGCAAGTTGTTGGATGGAATCCAGAGGGACAGGATTTACATGTATTTGGAAAGGCAAGGACTGATTTCGGATAGTCAACATGGCTTTGTGCATGGGAAATCATGTCTCACAAACTTGATTGAGCTTTTTGAAGAAGTAACAAAGTTGAAGGCAGAGCAGTAGACGTGGTCTATATGGACTTCAATAAGGTATTCGACAAGGTTCCCCATGGGAGACTGGTTAGCAAGGTTAGACCTCACAGAATACAGGGAAATCTATCCATTTGGATACAGAACTGTCTCAGAACTGGTGGAGGGTTGTTTTTCAGACTGCAGGCCTATGACCAGTGGAGTGCCATAGGATCGGTGCTGGGTCCATTACTTTTCACCATTTAGATAAATGATTTGGATGTGAATATAGGAGGTATAGTTAGTAGGTTTGCAGATGGCACCAAAATTGGAGGTGTAGTGAACAGCGAAGAGGGTTACCTCAGAGTACAATGGCATCTTGATCAGATGGGCCAATGGGCTTTGGAATGGCAGTTGCAGTTTAATTTAGATAAATGCAAGTTGCTGCATTTTGGGAAAGCAAATCTTAGCAGGGCCTATACACTTAATGGTAAGGTCCTAGGGAGTGTTGCTGAACAAAGAGACCTTGAAGTGTAGGTTCATAGTTTCTTGGAAGTGGAGTCACAGGTAGATAGGATAGTGAAGAAGGCATTTGGTATGCTTTCCTTTATTGGTCAGAGTATTGAGTACAGGAGTTGGGAGGTCATGTTGCGACTGTACATGACATTGGTTGGGCCACTGTTGGATTATTGTGTGCAATTCTGGTCTCCTTCCTACCGGAAGATTGTTGTGAAACATTAAAGGTTCAGAAAAGATATAGAATGATGCTGCCAGGGTTGGAGGATTTAAGCTACAGGGAGAGGCTGAATAGGCTGGGGCTATTTTCCCTGGAGCGTGGAGGCTGAGGGGTGACCTTATAGAGGTATATAAAATCATGAGGGGCATGGATAATATAAATAGACAAAGTCTTTTCCCTGGGGTGGGGGGAATTCAGAACTCAAGGGCATAGATTTAGTGTGAGAGGGGAAAGATATGAAAAGGACCTAAGGGGCAATGTTTTTACACAGAAGATGGTGCATGTATGGAATGAGCTGCCAGAGGAAGTGGTGGAGGCTGGTACAATGCAGCATTTAGAAGGCATCTGGATAGTTATATGAATAGGAAAGGTTTAGAGGGATTTAGGCCAATTGCTAGCAAATGGGATTAGATTAGGTTAAGATGAACGAGTTGGTCTGAAGGGTCTGTTTCAATGCTGTACATCTCTATGACTCTGTGATTAAAAAACCTTTTCACCATATTTTTCTCCAACTGAGAAGATTCAAATATATGTTATTTATTATTTTTATTCTTTCAGACTGAGTAATTATTTATACATTTTGAATATTTAAATATTCAATTTATCCCATGGAACTTAGTATAGAAACAAATACAATTTATTATCTTCCTTTCTCCTGCAATCTGATATGTGTTGTATAAGGTAATAGTTCTTAGCCAATTGGCAGAATAGTGCACCCATTCTATTGATGTCACATACAGACTGTGGGTGGAGACAAGAAGTTTGACTCTTGCTTTCAGAGGAGGCAGATGTATCTGGACCAGCTCAGTCAGGAGTATCAAGCAATGACCCTTCTTGTTATCTAAGATCACCCACTTCTGTAGATACTTGAAAGTGATGTAAATTCTGCCAATAATTATGAGCTAGGTCCAAGACAGATACAAACGAACTCTGGTGGCAACAAACTCTCACAAACAGCCCTTATCCAGCACCAAATACTGGTACAGCTGACAAATACCACAAGATACCAGGAGTGGTCATCTGAGAAAACATTTCAATGTACATTGCTGAAGTCTCTGTGAAGAGAGAAATTATAAATGCATATTGTTATGTAAAGTCATGTGCAGTGCCAGGGAATATTGATTTTTAGTAACTAGGAATGAAAGAAGGTACATAGACATATAATATCAAGCTTGTGTTCATGATATTAATTACAGGCTTGCAAAGTTGCTGTCTCAGTTAGGAAGCAACACCGGACCTGGCATGCCACAAATCGATCCTGCTTACCGCCCTTGGGTTACTGAGAAAGAAGAAGAAGAAGAACCCTTGTCTAAAATTGTAGATATGATTGATGATACTTCAGAAGAAATATATGATGATGAGGAGGAGGAGGAAGAAGAAGAAGAAGAAGAAGAAAAAGAAGAAGAAGAAGAAGAAGAAGAAGAAGAAGACCCCATGTCCAAAACTGTAGATATGGTTGAAGATAGCACAGCAGAAATCCATATCAGCCATGAAGAGGGAAATGATCTGGTTTCTGTGAAAAGCGAGGCAAGTCTGCTAATGACATCTTTATGCCTTCCTATGTTGCTAAGCCATTAACCTAATTTGTCTTCTAATTTATTTGTAATCCTGCACTTAGAACATAGTAAGGGACTGAAAGCCAACAGAAAAAATACTTTCGGCAATTTTCATAAAACCCAGATTATTAGGAGATGGGTTCAACTTAAAACAGATGTATAGTTAACATGTTCAAAATAGTAGGCATTGATCAAATATGCATATATGGGGAGGCAATAGCATAGTGATAATGTCATTGGACTAGCAACCCAAACCACCAGACTAATGTTCTAGAGACAAACATTCAAAATCCACCATGATAGATGGTGAAATTTGAATTCAAAGGAAAAAAAGCTAAAATAAAAGCAAAATATCACAGATGTGAAAATCTGACTAGTTCAGACTTCTTTTTCCTTTTCACAGCTAACATTTCCCTCTATTTTATGTACATACCACTTCTTTACCAACATTATCACTGACTTTGTCTTTTGCTCTGGGCACACTCAACATCTATTCTATTTGTCCCTTTTCCCCCTACTGTCAACAGGATAAACCCTATCATTTTCCAAACCCATTCAATTCTGAAGAAGAATCCTACTGAACTCAAAATATTAGCTGTTTCGTTCACCACATATGCTGCTAGTCCTGCTGAGTTTTTCCAGCATTTTTTGTGTTTTAAAAAAGCTGATTTAATGGCAACTATAATCACTGTCAATTATTATAAAACCTCTTCTGTCTCAGTAAGGTTCTAATTCCCTGATTAATGTCCTTTCTGGAAGGAAATCTGCCATCCTTACACAGGCTGGCCTACACGTGACTTCATGACCATAGCAATGTGGTTGACTCTTAACTGCCATCTTGAAAATTAAGGATAGGTAATAAATGCTGAGCTAGCCAGTGAAGCTGACATTAATGTAAAAGAAAATATAGAAAGATGATATTCAAACAGGTATATGGTATAAAAAATATATAGGCCACTATTGTAACTATGGGAAAACAGGAGTTGTCATCCATCAGAGGAGTAAGATATTGACTCTGTCAGAGGTTTTGTATCCAGGGCACAAGGTTGAATCTTTCACTATCAAGTGGCAAGTTTGGTAGCGTGGAACATTTTCTAAGGCTAAAGTGTAGTGAGAGAGGGCCATACTACTTTGTGACCTTCAACCTGATTAATTCCAGTTTATACCCATTCTGGTCCTCATTCTGCCAGGTATGTTTCAGCCATGCTGAGAGCATGACAGGCAAACTTGCCAAATTTGTTGGGAGCCTCCCTGGTGGTGGTGATTGTGGAGACAAATTGATTCAAAGGCATTCAGTGCCTGATCAAGGGATTTGGTAGCAAGAAAGGGTTAACCCACAGCCCCCTTTGGCCTATCACCTCCTTCCCTGTGACATCCCAATTTACCTATGCCTGAGGTCCTTCTCGAGCTGCAGCCTTGGATGACGTGGGGAACTGTAAACATCTACCACGTCAGTGGTGCCAATACTAAGAACAGAAGTTATTACAGCGTCTGATTGGCTGGCCCTTCTCAGCAGGTGAGACTATGCCTCCCCACCACTAACCACCCAGCTCCCTTAGACCTTCATCCCACAGGAAGGCTTGTCGTTGACCAGCGAAGTGCCTGGTGGCACAAATGTGGCAGACCTTTTGAAAAAAGGTGATGTGAGGAGGATCTTTCCAGCTCTCCAGCCAGTGTCTACTTAGACTACACCAAGGCTTTTGATAAAGTCTCACATAGGAGACTGATAACGAAGGTTAGAGCCCATGGGATCCAAGGAACTTTGGCTAATTGTTTACATAATTGGCTGAATGGCATGAAGCAGAGGGTGCAGGTTTAGGTGTGTTTTTGTGCCTGTGACTGTCCAGTGGGATTTCACAGGGAACAGTCTGGGGCCCTTGCTGCGAAAGCCAAATATAAATAATTTAGAATTGAGTTAAGATGGTTGATCAGTAAGTTCATGAATGATAGGAAAATTGGTGTGGTCTAAGTAGTAAGAATAAAGCATTAGATTATAGAAGGATATAAATAGGGTGGTCAGTGTCTAATGGAATTTAATTCAAATAAGTGTAAGGTGATGTAGTTTGGCAGGAAAACAAGGTAAGGCATTACATAATGAATGGTAGGACCCTGGGAAGCACTGAAGATCAGAGGCATTTTGATGTCCATGTCCATAGGTCCCTTACAGGGACAGGTAGATAAAATGGTTAAGAAGCAATTTCGATACTTGTTTTAATAGCTGAGGCATGGGGTTGGAGAGTAGAAAGGTGATACTGGAACTGTATAAAATGTTGGCCACAGCTAGAGTACTGTGTGCAGTTCTAAAATTCACTTTATAGGAGGGATGTGATTGCACAGGAGAGAGTACAGTGGAGAGTTAATAGGATGTTGCCTATGCTGAAGAGTTACAGTTATGAAGAGAGCTTGGATAGACTGGGAGTAGAGGAAACTGAAGGAGGATGTGATTGAGATGAATAAAATTGTGAGGGGCATATTCAGGGTAGATGGGAAGAGGGGTCAGTGATAAGGGCATAGATTTAAGGCAAGAACCAAGAGGTTTAGAAGAAATACGAGGAAAATTCTTTTCATCCAGAAGGTGATGGGCATGTGGAACTCACTGCCTGTAAGAGTAGTAGAAACAGAAACCCTTGTAACATTTAATAAGTATTTAGACCTGGACTTGTGATGCCAAGACATATAAGGCTATGGGCCAAATGTTGGAAGATAGAATTAGAATAATTAGATTATTTTTTAACCAGAGCAGAGTTGATGGGCTGATGGGCCTTTTTCTGTGCTGTAGACCTAAAGGAACATAAAGAGAAACGTAGGCCTTTCAGCCCTTTGAGGCTATTTTACCATTCGATGAGATCAGGTTTGCTCTGTGGCCTAACTCCATATTTAGTCCATATTCCTTATTCAGTTTGCTTAACACAAATGTATCTAGCGCAGATTTAAAATTGAAAACTGATCCAGCATCTGTTGCCTTTACTGCAAGACAGTACCAAACATCTACCATCCTTTGTGTCTCGAACTGCATCCTAACATTTCTCCTGAATGGTCACACTTGCTTACATTGAACGCCATGTGCCACAGTTTTGCCCATTCACTCAGACTATCGCTGTCCCTTTGCAATTTTATGCTATCATTTACACTGTATACAATGCCACCTAAGTTGTGTCATCAGCAAATTTGGATCTATGACTTTCCATGCCACTAACCAGGATGTTAATAAATAATATGAATAATTGAGGCTCTAGCATAAATCCTTGTGAGACACCATTGGTCGCATCCTGCCAATTTGAGTCCCTAACCATTATGTAACCTTTCTGTTTCCTGCCACACATCCAATTTCCCAACCATGTCAGTTAATTTGCCCTTCATTCCATTCAAATAAAACAATGAACTGTGGATGCTGGAAATCTGAAGCTAAACTAGAAACACCATTCTGAAGAAGGGTCACAACACAAAATGTTAACTCTGTTTTTTTTCTCCACAGATGACGCCAGCACTGCTGAGTTTCTGTAGCAATTTCTGTTTTTGATCCATACATTCACCTACCAACTACCTTAGTCACCTATTCAAAAAATTGATTGAAGTTTATCAGGCATTACATACTTATCATGAAGCTGGCTCTCCATGACTCCAACACTTTTCTCACCACAGATGTTAGGCTAACTAGTTTATAATTCCCTGGTTTTTCTTTTTCACTCTTCTTAAAAAGCAGAGCGTCATGTACAATTTTCCAGTTCAGAAGGACAACAACTCTATCTAGGGAACTCTAAAAGATTATAGTTAGGCTGAATATAATGTGCTCTCCTAGTTCCTTTAACACTCTTAGATTTAAACCATCAGTTTTTGGGGCTTTGTTACTGTTAATTACATTAATTTCCTCATTACCAATGTTTTACTTACGTTAATTTTATTCTGTCCCTGAACCCAATTCATGATTAATATCCTAGGGACTTCTGGCGAGCTATTTTCCTTTTCCACTGTAAATACTGAGAAAATGATTATTAAACATGTCTGCTATTTCCCATAGTCCCATTAACAGTATCCCCACTTTCAGCCTTTAGTAGGCAAACATTGCTTTTGACCACTCACTTTCCCTTAATGTATCTATAAAGTTTCTTCTTGTTGATTTTGATGTCTCTGGCAAGTGTCTTCTCATAATCCCGTTTTGTAGCTCTTATAAGCTTCTTTGTGTCCTTTGCTGTCTTTGTATCTTTCCCATTCAGCAAGATCTGTGCCGTTTTTTACACTTTTGTAAAGTACTTTCTTTTAGTTTTATGCTGTCCCTTATGCCTTCAGTTATCCGTGACTGTTTTTTCTGTGAAATGGAGCTTTCCACTCAGGGATATTAACAGGGTCTAGACCTTTATTATGTGCACAGGATTTCACCCAAGGACATTCATTTGGACAAGAAAGAATTCTAGGTGGAAGTGGGTACTGCAAATGCTGGAGATTAAGAGTCAAGAGTCGCTTTTCCTGTTCCTCGGATGCTGCCTGACCTGCTGTGCTTATCCAGCACAATAAAGTCTTCTGACCAGTGTCAATGCATTTTGGGTGACAACTTTACTGGGGAGCAAAATGTTGTGTTGAACATGAGGTATAGAGGAAAAATGTGCTTTTGAACCATTACTAACTTCAGGATTTCAAATTGTGCTTCATGGTCAATATGGTACTTATTGTAATTCTTGCTGCAATACATTAAGCACAGTAGCCAATTTGTGTGCAACAACATCTCACTAACAGAAAAGTGGTAAATGATTAGATGATTTTAGTAACTTGTTTAACAGATTAATGTTAACAAAAACATCTGAAATGTATCCATAATCTTTCTTAATTAGCGACATGGAGTATTTTACAGCCATCTGAGAAGGGAGACAGAACTTTAGTTTAACCTACCAATCTTTCAAAAGATAAGGCCACCATCAATGAGACATTCTATTATTTTTGCAGTGCAGTAAGGCAACAATATTACTTTGCAAATTAAGATGTCAGTGCGATAGGCACTATGATATGCAAAAGACCTAGCAGTGTATTGGCTGGTTGGATTGCATTAAGTGCTATGAGTCTTTCTGCCCTCCTGTTGAAAGTCCTCACCATTCCAGGATCATCTTAGAGACCAAAGGTTATCCCTGGGTTATTTTTTCTCCCTTAGTATCAGCTTCCTAAGTGCTTTTCCCCTGTGGCCTCCACCCTCACCTTTAATAGTATGGACAGAAGTTCATGGTCTTCTTTGTGATTGGATGGGATTAAGCCATCTGTTCAGCTGCTTCTATTGTTTCTTCCCCTGCTGCTTGCTCACTAGACCAAATATTCCCTGGGCTTCTCTTTGCTAACCCTGAAGACCCTTCTTTCTCAAATATCTCTTCCAACGCCACTGAGGCACATCTAATCCATAAGAATCTCTTCTTGATACTTGAACCCACACTCCCTTTAGTGCTAATCACTGAATTTCCACTTTGGTCTTCATGCTATCTGATGCCCTAACATGTTTCTTCTGCTCAGGTAATAACTATGCCCTTTTCAAAATCACTGTCACAGTTCAAAAACTTTACAAACTCTACTATGTTTTTACATACCGGAGCCGATCATAATATTGAACCTTACTAAAGAAAATAGAATAAATGGGATGGAGGAAATGAGAACTACATAACATCAAATGAGTTCTACCCATTTCTCAATTCTGTCCCATTTTGTCTGCCATCACTTGTCCCTGCAGGAATTGATGATGTTGATTCTTGTGGTGAAGGCTCAGCATTATAGGCTTCCACGCAACTTTTCAACTGGTTTATTCAGTTCCCTTCCTGTTGGATTTGCACTCCAGAACTTCAATGTTTCTGAGGAAAGTGGAGGTGGTAACAAACAATGTATTCTCAAACAATTCAATGCATCCTTATAATGGTTATTTTCTTAATACAGAATGTGATCATTTGGAAATGTTTATCCATTTATGTTAATAACAATGTGGGGAACAGCATAATTCACAACTGCCCTAGGGGCAATGACTTAGGGAATAAAAAGGAAATTTGCTAAGGTACACAGGAGATAATGACAACAGATAGGGAGAGATAGGAAAGTGGAAAATCTATGTGTTGAGCATCCAGTGAAGAGCATATTAAGGGTCGAGTCCAAAATTTCCATCTTTCAGAAATAGTAAGTAAAGATCCAGATCCTCAAAACACATTTATGCTGCATATTTCCATTGAGTCATTGCTATTACCTTAGATGAATAGTGCATTTTAACAAACTGTAAATTTGTTTCTGAGAATGTTGCCTGAAATAATTATTGCAAAGGAAACAAATTTGCCTCACTAGGCTTCCATTGTACAAACCGATACAGTAGAAGAAGCTCCAATGGTTAACTTCCAAACTGAACATGAAACTGTAGCCAAATTTAAGGTAGCTTCATCCACTCCTGCAACTTCTGTGAAGATTGAGGACAATGTTGTATCTGGTAAGACACTTAAGCTTATAGTTACTGCAAAGAGACTTAACTCGGAGTGTTCTGTTTTTTTCAAAGAAGTGTCACAAATCATGGAATTTGGTGAATACCATTGAAAATGGTGTGTGACCCAATATTCTTGTAAATGGTTAGTGGACCGTGAATTTGTTTTTAGGAATGATGAGTTCTAATAATATTGCTTTAAAACTGAAATCACAACTTAAAGGACATTATTACCAAAATATTATTCAAACAAGTATATATATCCACCCAACAAAAACTGAGAAAATATAATTTCACTCCACTTTAATCCCAATGTAAAGTTTAAGGGAATTTTCGGTGAATATATTTGACAGATCCCGAATACAGGTCATTTTAGTTTTCTGGATCATTTTATGCGATAATCAGTCATCTTTTCTCTCATGGTGTAACATGGCTGGTAAATCTGTTAACGTCCCATTTGTCAAAACCAATTTCACCTACACCATTCCTCAGGAAACAGAATATGTTCAATTTACCCAATGCTCCAACTAATCTGCATAATTAAAAGTAGAATGTCAAAAACTTTACTGAGCAAAGTGCATGATCATAGACTCTTGAAGCTAGCAGGAAAAGTAGATAAGGTGGTTAAGTAAGTATAAAGGGTACTTTCCTTCAATAACGTTAGAGGCTGAGGGATGATCTTATAGAGGTTTGTAAATTTATGAAGGGCATGGATAGAGTAAATAGACAAGATCAATTTCCCTGGGGTGGAGGAGTCCAGAACTAAAATGCATAGCTTTAGGGTGAGAGGGGAAAAATTTAAAAGGGACCTAAGGAGCAACTTTTTCACACAGAGGGTGGTGCCAGAATGGAATGAGCTGCCAAAGGAAGTGGTGGAGGCTGGTATAATTATAACATTTAAAAAGCATCTGGCTGGGTATATGAATAAGAAGGATTTAGAGGGATAAGGGCCAAGTGCTGGAAAATGGGACTAGATTAGTTTAGGATGTCTGGTCAGCATGGGCGAGTTGGACCGAAGGATCTGTTTCCATGCTGTACATCTTTCAGTCTCTATGCCTCTATAACGAAGGCAAATAATATAAATACCAGGAAGATGTGCTGGAACTGTGATTTAATCAAGGTACCATGAAATATTAGGGGCCTAGATACAGTGATTAAGGACCTGTTCCATTAGCTGAGAGGCAAAAGTGAGAACTGCAGATGCTGGAAACCAGAGTTTAGATCAGAGTGTTGCTGGAAAAGCACAGCAGGTCAGGCAACATCCGAGGAGCAGGAAAATCATTGCTTCAGGCAAAAGCCCTTCATCATTCCTGATCTGACCTGCTGTGCTTTTCCAGCACCACTCTGATCCAAAAACCATTAGCAGAGAGGTCAATCAAGGACCAAGAATAAAAATAATTCACACAAGAATTAGAGAGTGTTTAAGCAGATTTATTTCTATTTAACAGGTAATGGTGATCAATGTCTGAAGGAATGCTTTGCTGGCTGGTTTGCCGAGCCAGTTGGTTTATCTTGCAAATGTTTCATCTTCAGTGCTGTGTAGCCTCTGGACGAAGGGCTGTTGTTATGGTCCACTCTGAATTCATAAGGTTCTGTCTGTTATGGTGGATGGTTCTACTTCTGGTTTTGTATTGCAGTGGTCTGCAGATGGGGTCTATTTTAACGTGTTTGTTTATGGAACCAGTGGATGAATGCCAGTCCTCCAGGAATTCCCAAGCTTGTCTTTGTTTAGCCTGTCACAGCATCATGATATTGTCCCAATTATCAATACACACTGACAATGAAAGACACCAATTGTACTGGGACAACTTCACAACACTGGGACAGGCTAAACAAAGACAAGCTTAGAAATTCCTGGAGGCCTGATATTCATGTACTAGTTCCTTAAACAAACATGTTGAAATAGACCCCATCTACAGACCACTACAGTCCAAAACTGGAAGTAAAACCACTCGCCATAACAGACAGTGTCATATAAATTCAGAGTGGATCACAACGATACTGTTCCGTCTAGAGACTACACAGCACAGCACCTGAGGGAGACAAAATGTTTACAAGAAAACTAACCAGCTCAGTGAACAAACCAACACCTTTAACCACAACCTGAGCTACAGATCTTCACTAAAACCTTAAAAGAATGCATTGCAGCCAAGAAAGTACTTGAATATGTATTTGAGTTGCAGCAACCTGCAAGGCCATAAATTGGAATGTGGTATTAGTTGCTTAACTCTTTCTCAGACTCTGCACTGGCACAGTATATCATATGGCCTCCTTCTGTGTTCTAAATTGTCTAAAAATCCTATATGGGAATGTTAAGATCTTATCTGTTTCTTCTAAATTTATTTGAAATATGCATTCTAACATCATCACGTTCAGAACAAGAGTCAATGTTTTGCCACATGTGCTCTTATAAAATTGGATTCACTTTTTAAAAAAAATATTTCTGGGATGTAGGCACTACTGACCGAGCCAACATTTCTTGTTCAAACCAAAACTTGAGAATGTAATGGTAAGCTGCCTTCTTGAACTGCAGTGGGTTTGAGGGGGTGTAGGGGTAGGAGGAGTTGTACACATCCATATCAGCCTGTAACAATACTGTTTAATTTTCATTAGTTATTGTGATCTTTACATAGCCTATTTTACATTCAGGTATAAGTCATTTTAAATTGAGACACAAAAATTCCAACAAAGGCTCAGAGGAGAAATGCACATAGGTAGTACAAGTGTTAGATGGAGGGTATTTAAATGTTTGTGAATGTGGCTGAGCAACAATCACCTGAACTGCTCCTTTACATTACAAGCTGTAATATATATTGTTGTAATCTGGAAAAGCACCAATCAATAACAAATATTGACTGTACAGACTGGATTTTCACTCCAGTTTGGGCATAAGCCTTGGAGAAAGTGCTTGCAATGACAGGAGTTTAGTTCCAGAGGGACAAATAGTATCTAGAGTCATGGCACAGTGGCTTAGTGGTTAGCACTGCTGCCTCACAGCATCAGGTTCCTGGGTTCGATTCCTGCCTGTCTGTGTGGAGTTTGCACATTCTCCCCATGTCTGCATGGGTTTTCTCTGGGTGCTCCAGTTTCCTCCCAGGTCAGGTGAATTGGCTATGCTAAATTGTTCATAGTGTTAGGTGCATTAGTCAGAGGTGAATGTAGGGGAATGGGTCTGGGTGGGTTGCTCTTCGGAGGGGCAGTGTGGACTTGTTGGGCCGAAGGGCCTGTTTCCACACTGTAGAGAATCTAATCTAATGTAGACAATCTAATCTAAACCCTTCATCGCGGAAAGAGTTCAGAGGCAGCAACAAAGGCTGCCAGATGCCAGGCTGGGCTGTTTAAAAGTTCCTTCCTGGTGCTCTCAGACTACTCCCATTTATAATAATAGAAGTGAAGACAAAGCCCTTTATTTCTCAGACAGACACACATGCACATGTACATTATTATACCAACAAGTATGTGGAAGATTGGGAAGAGACCAAGGGATACCTCTCAGTAGTCTTTGATGCTGCAATGGAGCAGACAGTGATTTTCTTGGCTCAACATTCAGTATTTTATGGACAATTTGCCTCAATCAGAAGTTAAGTCCTTTTGTTTGCATACATAAAAAACCCAGGAGTCATGGTGTACTGGTACAGTATTATTTACTGACATTTCAGCAACACTTTCCAAAACAAACATCAATACGGTAATTATTCTTTACACTCCAGATAAATCAATTAAAATAATTTTTACAATGATATGTAAAAATATGTTTCTCAAAGATTAAGTTAAATTTGTACTTCTAAAAACTTTAACCAGAAGAAAGATTAGGTGGAATCATACAGGGAGTTTAAGTGTTGTGGACTATAGTGAGGTTTGTGGCAGATTTGAATCAATCAATCATAGAATGTGGAAGCAGGCCATTCAGCCCATCGAGTCCACATTGACCCTCTGAAGAGCATCCTACCCACTCCCACCTCAGGACCTATCTCTCTAACCCTGCAATTCCCATGGCTAACCCACCTAGCCTGCACATTCCTAGACACTATGGGATAATTTCCTATAGCCAATCCACCCAACCTGCACATCTTTGGACTGTGGGATGAAATCAGAGCACCCAGAAGAAACTCACACATACATGGGGAGAATGTGCAAACTCCTGACAGACCGTTGCCCAAGAAATTGAAAATGGGTCTCTGGTGCTATGAGGCAGCAGTGCAAACTACTAAGCCACCTTGTTGCCCCAATTGAATGAAAATAGGTCAAGGCCTACCTCGACATTGGTTGCACCTGATTTCATTTTTTACATTTTTTGTGAAAAGGTGAGCAAAATTTCTCACCAAGCAACAGGAATTAAAGCTTTTAAACACCATATTAATGCCTATAAGCAGCTCATAAATATTCAGCATTCTATTTTACAAAAAGGCGTGGAACAAGCTTGATGTCAAGAGTTCTTGCTATGGAAATCAGAGTGGATACCTGGCAACTTCAACTCGCTGTTTGCTCTGAAGGATCTCCATACAAGTCACATAGCACCACCTTGTATGGACACCAGCCATAAATACCTCATGACCATGAACACTGGCATCTAACATACGCCAGTCTCTAAAAACCCTCATAGTACAACTCCGATCCACTTACAGGATATTTCTGCACCTCAGCTCACACCAGCAACTATCATTATCATTCTGAAGCAAGGGCACTATGCTCAGGGACACACCCAGCTCACAGGCTGGATGAGGCTCTTCGCTTGCTCTCATAATGCACTCATTTACCCTGAGCCTATCTGGAAGTTTCCAGTGTTCCTGCCAATGTTTTGTTTTTCCTTGCTTTTTCGTGCTTTGTCCCTCAGTCACATATATTAGGGTCATATTACTTCTGTCTTGTCTTACCATTTAGAGTAGACACAAAGTAAGCTTATCGTGTTTGTCAGCAAGCTTCAGTCAAGCCAAGGGAGGTAGCCTTTGATCAGGGATTTCTGGTACAGTAAGTCAAGGACAGCCTCCATTCCAGTCCAGGAGCTTGGACAGCCAGTCAGCCACTGGGGTGGTCAGAGTTAGGACCCTTTCCTCCTAATGAGTGAGGAGATGAATGTTGGGCAGCTCACCATGTGTTTTGTGTCTTTTTGCCTTGCCGTGGGCTGTTTTCCTCATGGAATGAGAAAGAGGTAGATTTTAAGGGAGGTGCAAGTGGGTGACACAGCTGTTACTCGACGTAGGTGGGAGGTGTTCTGAATGAGAGAGTTCAAAGGTTATACAGCCAGTGTTAGCGGCATTGGGATTGGGAAGCTGTGAGCAAGTGGGGACAGTATTGCAGACAATTGTATAGAGCATGAGTTTTGATAAGAGGTGCGTATAGTAGCGGAGATAGAGTGAGAATGAGGAATCAGAGGGAAGATAGTGGAGTGGAGAAGGCCATTTATCCTCTTTTTGCAGTGCTGTGCAATCCTCCAGATATCTGAGACTGCCTGAACCAAGTGGCAACCTTAGAACAGGTTGGCATATTCTGATATTATGGCCTCCACTGCCAGATGATGCTGCTCCTTTAACAAGGTTATGTTGTCCTTGGTTTTTTTCAAAGAGGTTGTAAAGACGCAAGTTCTGAAAAGTTTGATTTTCGATGGATTTTAGGGCCAGTTTGATTATAGCGAACAGATACTGCCTCAGGAAAAAGACTTTTAAGCTTTTAAAATAAAACATGTACAATGAAAGGGGACTGGCCAGTTACAGTCATAGGGTTATAAAGATGTACAGCATGGAAACAGACCCTTCGGTCCAACCCCTCCATGCTGACCAGATATCCAAACCCAATCTAGTCCCACCTGCCAGCACCCGGCCCATATCCTTCCAAACCGTTCCTATTCATATACCCATCCAAATGCCTCTTAAATTTTGCAATTGTACCAGCCTCCACCACTTCCTCTGGCAGCTCATCCCATACACGTACCACTCTCTGTGTGAAAAAGTTGCCCCCTCCCAGTTCAGCTTTTCTCTAGTTTGGTTTAGTCTGGCTATTCACTGAGAGCTGTCAGGCAATTTTAGAATGCTGGACCCAAAGAAGCAGGTCCCTGTTAATCCTTCTCTCTCTCTGACTTCTCTCCTGTATGACCCTGTGTTTAATTTTGCCTTTTGTGCCAAGGTGTGTTTAAGGGGATTGATGCAAGTTTTTGGAATAGCATCTTTAAGTTGGGATGATCTGTTGGATTTTTGGATATGTTAAGTTATTCTGCATTCTGTTCTCTTTTGTTTGTGTTTCATTGGGTAATCTTTTAAATAAATTATGTTTTGTTAAAACTAAGTGGTTTGACCAGCTACATCCCTCCTGGAATATCTGTGTTACACCTGCTTAAAACAACTAGCAAAGTTAGGGCCTAGACCATTTTCTTGAAATATATTGAGGGGGTCTGGTCTGGTCCATAACAAAGAGGAAGAGAATATCTTGCATCTGTGCCAGCTCAGTCAGCAGAATCTCCAGGTCCCTGTCTGCAAAACAATTTCCACCTGTCTACCATGTCCAGGTCAAATGTCAGAAACTGTGCAGGACAACTCTCAACAGACAGTGCTTGTTTGGGTGAACAATGGTCTTTTAGAGATGGTGCAGGCACAAGGAATGCCAATTCTTTTAGCAGATATCCAGTGAGAGGCAAGTTATTGCAGGAATAGTGTGTCACAAGATAGGTGTAGGTAGTTAATGAGGCAGGTTTGGTAAGATATGACAAGAAATTATCCTGGGTCTTTCAGCATGACAGCTTGTTAAAAAAACACAACTTCTACTTATAGAATCTTAGAGTTTTTCAGTATGTAAAAAGGTCCTTCGGTCCACTGTATCTGTGCTGGTCATCAAACATCCATTTATTCTATTACCATTTTCTAGCACTTGGCTTGCAGCCTTATATGCTATGGCATTTCAAGTATTCATCTAAATAGCTCTTAAATGTCTTGAGCATTCCTGCCTGGACCACCCTTTCACATGGTGAGTCCCAGACACCCACAACCTTCTGAATGAAAAATATTTTTCCTGCCCTAAACCTTCCCCTCCTTACTTTAATACTATGCCCTGGTTACTGATCCTACTCCCACTAAGGGGAAGAGTTGTGTCCCATCGACTGTCTATGCTTTCAGAACATTGCCTGAATCAGATCCCTCTTCAGCCTTCTCTGCTCTTAAGGAAAATAACCCCAGCTTATCCAGTCTCTGAATCATTCCAGCCCAAACACCATCCTAGTGAATCTCTTCTGTACCCTCTCTTGCACAATGATATCTTTCCTATAATAAAGTAACCAGAGCTGTGCACAGTACCCTAGCTGTGGCCTAACTAAGGTTATTTACTGCTCCATCATAGTCGCCTTGCCCTTGTATACAGTAGCCAAAAAGTAAGATTCAACCTGTTGTGTTTGAAAAAATTATCGTATTTTTGATTTTTTTGAAGAATCAGCATGTTTATATCAAGTAATAAATGCAATTGTATAATTGATTGTAAATATTTCATGCAATTTGATGATTGTTTATTTTTGATGTTGTATGATTTATTAGCTCCATTCACTTAGAGTCATAGAGTCATAGAGATGTACAGCATGGAAACAGACCCTTCGGCCCAACCTGTCCATGCCGACCAGATATCCCAACCCAATCTAGTCCCACCTGCCAGCACCTGGCCCATATCCCTCCAAACCCTTCCTATTCATATACCCATCCAAATGCCTCTTAAATTTTGCAATTGTACTAGCCTCCACCACATCCTCTGGCAGCTCATTCCATACACGTACTACCCTCTGCGTGAAAAAGTTGTCCCTTAGGTCTCTTTTATATCTTTCCCCTCTCACCCTAAACCTATGCCCTCTAGTTCTGGACTCCCTGATCCCAGGGAAAAGACTTTGTCTATTTATCCTATCCATGCCCCTCATAATTTTGTAAACCTCTATAAGGTCACCCTTCATCCTCCGACGCTCCAGGGAAAACAGCCCTAGCCTGTTCAGCCTCTCCCTGTAGCTCAGATCCTCCAACCCTGGCAACATCCTTTTAAATCTTTTCTGAATTTATTGCAGGATCTTTGCATGCAAGCTTGAATTGACAAATTATAATTGTTTCAATTCATTACTCTCTTTACATTTTGTACTACTCCCCTTCAGAGCCCTGTGAATGCATTATCCAGCTAGTACAATAAGTAACATAGAACACAGAACATAGAACACAGAACAGAACAGGCCCTTTGGCCCTTGATGTTGTGCCGACCTGTGAACTAATCTAAGTTCATCCCCCTACACTATCCCATCATCCTCCATGTGCTTATCCAAGGATTGTTTAAATCTCACTAATGCGGCTGAGTTAACTACATAGGCAGGCATTCCACACCCTTACCATTCTGAGTAAAGAACCTGCCTCTGACATCTATCTTAAATCTATCACCCCTCAGTTTGTAGTTATGCCCCGTCGTACAAGCTGATGTCATTACCCAAAGAAAAAGACTCTCGCTGTTCACCCTATCTAATCCTCTGATCATCTTGTATGCCTCTATCAAATCCCCTCTTAGCCCTCTTTTTTCCAAGGAGAACAGACCCATATCTCTCAGCCTTGACTCATAAGACCTTCCCTCCAGACCAGGCAACATCCTGGTAAATCTCTTCAATGCTTCCATATCCTTCTTGTAATGGGGTAACCAGAACTGGACACTTGATTGAGGTTTTTTTGAAGATGTAGCAAACAAGACTGATGAGGGCAGAGTGGTGGACGTGATCTACATGGGCTTCAGGCAGGTGTTTGACAAGGTTCCCATGGGAGACTGGTGAGCAAGGTTAGATCTCATGGAATACAGGGAGAGCTAACCATTTGGAAACAGAATTGGCTCAAAGGTAGAAGACAGAGGGTAGTAGTGGAGGGTTGTTTCTCAGACTGGAGGCCTGTGACCAGTAGAGTGCTACAAGGGTAACTACTTTTTGTCATTTATAGGTGACCTGGATGTGAGCATGAGGTATAGTTAGTAAGTTTACAGATGATACCAAAATTGGAGATGTAGTGGACAAAGAAGGTTACCTCAAAATAAAACGGGATCTTGATCAGATGGGCCAATGGGTTGAGGAGTGGCAGATGAAGTTTAGTTTAGATAAATGAGAGGTGCTGCATTTTGGGAAAGCAAATCTTAGCAGGACGAATACACTTAATGGTAAGGTCCTAGGGAGTGTTGCTGAACAAAGGGACCTTGGAGTGCAGGTTCATAGCTCCTTGAAAGTGGAGTCACAGGTAGATAGGATAGTGAAGAAGGAGTTTGGTATACTTTCCTTTATTGGTCAGAGTATTGAGTACAGGAGTTGGGAGGTCATGTTGCGGCTGTACAGATCATTGATTAGGACACTGTTGGAATATTGCATGCAATTTTAGTCTTCTTCCTATCGGAAAGATGTTGTGAAACTTGAAAGGGTTCAGAAAAAGATTTACAAGGATGTTGCCAGAGTTGAAGGATTTCAGCTATGGGGAGAGGTTGAACAGGCTGGGGTTGTTTTCCGTCGAGCATTGGAGGCTGAGGGGTGACCTTATAGAGGTTTATAAAATCAGGAGAGGCGTGGTATAGGATAAATAGACAATCTTTTCCAGGGAGTTCAGAACTAAAGAGCATAGATTTAGGGGGAAGAGGGGAAAGATATAAAAGGACCTAAGGGGCAACTTTTTCACACAGAGGGTGATTTATGTATGGAATGGGCTGCCAAAGGAAGCGGTGGAGGCTGGTACAATTGCAACATTTAAAAGGCATCTGGATGGGTATATGAATAGGAAGTGTTTGGAGGGATATGGGCCAGTTGCTGGCAGGTGGGACTAAATTAGGTTGGGATATCTGGTCGGCATGGATGAGTTGGACCAAAAGGTTTGTTTCCATGCTGTAAATCTCTATGACTCTATAAGACCCCTCCCACTCCACCAAGGACATGCAAGTCCAGGGTCTCCTCCACTGCTAAATCCAAGTCACCCAACAGCTGGAGGAAAAACGCCTCATCTTACACCTTTGGACCCTCCAACCATATGGGATCAATGTCGACTTCACCAGTTTCTTCATCTTCCCTCACCCCTCCAGCACAGCCTTCTTAAACTGTCCTGTCAATCTTAGTTCTCACCTGTCCGCTCCACCCTATCACCATCATGCCATTGTCATGTATTGCCTTCCCAGCTACATTCCCCCCAGCTCCACATATTTATGTCTCAGCCCCCTTGGCCATATCTATTGGATTTTGAGTCTGATGACTGTTCATTTTGAGTCTGATGAATGGTGCTCTGACTCAAAGTGATAGGTAAAAGTGAGGATTGCAGATGCTGGAGACCAGAGTCAAGAGTGTGGTGTTAAAAAAGCACAGCAGGTCAGGCAGAATCCGAGGAGCAGCAAAGTCCCTTCATCAGGAATGAGGCCGGGAGCCCCGGGGTTGGAGAGACAAATGGGAGGGGTGGGGCTGGGAGGGGTAGCTGAAAGCGCAACAAGCAGATGAGGTGGGGGAAAAGGAGACAGATCAGACAGCAGGGTGGCGCAGACAGGTGGGAAGGAAGATGGACAGAGGGGACAAGTCATGAGGATGGTGCTGAGCTGCAAGGCCAGAACTGGGGCAAGGCGGGGGCAGGGAAATGAGGATACCGGTGAAGTCTACATCGATGCCCTGTGGCTGGAGGGTCAGAGGCAGAAGATGAGGCGTTTTCCCCACAGGCATCGGGCGGCCAGGGAGTGGCGATGTCATGTAACAAGTTAGTTCAAATTGCAAAACATCCACTTCCAAACCTGTTGACGTAAGGCTTAAGTTGTAGAGTTTCCTGTCCCTCTAGGCCAACAGCCATGATTAATGGAAAATTTTATGTTCCAAGTTGTCCTGACCTTTTGGGACTTGCAATTTACAGAAGCAAAAAATAAAGGACAAGACAGGATAAACCCAGGAAAGATGTTCCCAATGATCAGTGTTTTCAAGAAGGAGACAGATATAGTTCTTAGAGTTAAAAGTTGAGGAGAAAATAGGAACAAGGTAACTAGTTGGATGATTACCCATAATCATATTTAATGATGGAGCAGGTTTGATGGGCTGAATGGCCTACACCTGCTCCTATTTTCTAAGCTTCTATGAAATATAGGTAGAAATAAATATGTGTCATAACATACTAGTACTTTGCCTGTGCATTCTTTTCCTATAAAAGGGGAGCAAGAAGCCGGGGTGATCTTCTTAGAGTAGAGAAGGTTCAGGGCAGATTTAATAAACGTGTTCAAAATCATTAAGAGTTTCAGTCAAATGAATTAGATGAAGCCATTTGCCTTGCTACAACAATTGGTAACCAAAGGAGACAAATTTGCAGTGCCTATTAAAAAAAACAGAAATTATATGAATAAACATGTTACATAGTGGATTATTATGATCTTCCCTGCCCATGAAGGGGTGGAGTTTGCTAAGCAGATTCACTAATGAATAAAGATTAGGTTAAACACTTGAAAATAAAAAAAATACAGGGTTATTTGATCAAGGAATGGGACAAATTCAATAGCTCCTTCAAAGAGCTGGCCAAGGGAAGATGGGCTGTACGATTTCCTTTTGCACTATGTCAGTGTATAACTCTATCATTAACACTGCTTAATATTAAATTGCTCTAGGTGTTTCAGTAATAGAAGAAGTTATGCAACGTATTGTTGCTGAAAAGATACCCCACCATAGCAGAAAGGCCAGTGGCGGTACACAACATAGTTGCATTCCTGGTTTGTCCAAACCAGTAGTTGTGGATGACGAGATATTTGAATCTGTTCCTGGATACGATTTAAATGGACAAGAAATTATTTACCTTGAACCAAAGTCAGAGGATGAAACTAAACATGGCCAAAAAGTAAAGAGAAGAAACAAGAAAGAGGTAAGCACTGATAATAAGGCACCATTGAATGAAGATAAGGTCAATGAAAAAGCAGAATTGCATGATCAGAAGATCCACATTGACACTAAAACAAGAACTCATAAACAGCTGGTCAGCACATTTGATAAAGCAGCAACTCATGGAACAGAAACCAACCTGTTTTCTGAGAATGAGAAAATGAAACTTCACTTGGAGAGTGATACTTACCCAGCACCAAAGTCTAACATTTCTCAAACAGCTCAGTTGGGTGTACAGCAATCATCTATAGTCAGTGATATTATAAAAACTCAAAATCTTTCGGATGGTATGGGTGAAGATAGTATGGAATCTGACTCTACTAATGAGGAAGGTGATATCAGATATTTCTGCTACGTGGAACCACCTCATAGCTTCAATTTCAAGAACCGAAAGGGCATTGAAAAATTCAAGAAATTTCTCCATGGAACTGCTGGTGAGAAATACTGGTGGCTATGGATGGATATTGAAAGATTAAAGGTTATCAAGGATAGCAAAAAGAAGCAAAGGTTAGTCATAGTTTTAATGTAAAAGATCTGATTTTACAATTATCTTAGTCATTATTTCTATAAAACAGCTCTCAATTGAAATGAAAACATAAATGTTTTTTATGTAGCCTTTACATGTGACATTAATCATGCAAAAGTTTGAAATTTGTTTTAGACTTGCCACGTCAGCTAAATCCAATTGATAGTATTCTCCCCTTAATAACAAAATATTGCTTTTATCTAGCACCCTTAACAAGTTGTTAAAGTCAGAATAAAAACGGAAAAAACTGCAGATGCAGTAAATCAGAAACAAAAACAGAAGTGGAAAAGCTCAACAGGTCTGACAGCATCTGTAAAGAGAAATCAGAGTTAACATTTAGGTCCAGAGGCCCTTCCTCAGAACCGGACCCTAAACGTTAACTTTGATTTCTCTGCACAGATGCTGCCAGACCTGCTGAGTTTTTTCCAGCAACTTATGTTTTTGTTGCTAAAGTCAAAAGACTAATAATGGAATCTAAGCTTTATGGAAGTTATTGGAGTTCCCATCATTTAGGTGCAATGTTAGACTGATGTTTTGCCCAACTGATTGGGTGGGAGTTGAGGAACTCACAACACTATATGAAATACAGGGACCTCTTCCAGAGCCTGATCAAAACTGTTTTCTCAATCTATTATGACCAAGTGAGATGGATGAATCAGTTCCCCTTTTCCCAATCTCCCCTTTGGTCAACAAGGTTTAAGTTTTTTCAGACCTTTCTCCAAGTAAAATGATATTAACTAATTTTTCTTGAAGCAGTAAAATTTTTGTGGAGTTAAAAAATAACAAGTTTATTGCCTGCAAAGTTAAAACGGGATAGCATTCAGTGCAAAAAATAGTAAAATAGTCGCCATTTAAGGGTCTGGAGCATCCTTGAGGTGAAACAGTTTGAGACCACAGTTGGTCAATTGATTTCTGGGACCATCAGCTGGTGAGAATCTTGCAGTTAGGTTTTAAGTTCTCCACTTCCTGGTGTTTCTTTCTATTCAATCAGTGTTGTTATTAGCTTTTCTTCTTGAAAGACTGAGGAGAGAGAATAAAAGAGAGGAGGTTTTTGGCAGCCTGTTTCAGTTCTACAGTCAAAACACATCTCTCATCCTTTTTTTTCAATAACTTCTTTGAAGTACAAGCTACAAGTTTTGCTTCTTTTCCAAATGTGAAAAATTCTTCATAATGGTGCAAATAAGATTTGAAATGGGGACATTTTCACACTCCTCATAATATGTTGGGTGTCATGGGAAGCTGCAGTGTTGCCTGGTTTAATTGCCTTTAGATAAATGTTAATTTCAATTCCAAAATTAAACATCACATAACACTAGGCTATAGTCCAACAGGTATATTTGGAAGCACTAGCTTTCAGACCACTGCTCTTCCATCAGGTGGTTGAGGAGTATAAATCGTAATTCACAGAATTTATGCCAAACGTTTACAGAGTGATGTAACTGAAATTATATATTGAAGAAGACCTGGATTGTTTGTTAAGTCTGTCATCTTTTAGAATGAACGTGTTGGTTTCAGTTCTTTCATGTGTAAATCACAGAACATTTAAAAGTTATATTCTCAAGTGAACTTTAACAATTGGTGTCATGTTGGCCCAGATAATGCATTGAAGATGTGAGCTGCCCTGTGTGTGACTGTCTGTGCCACAATGGTCAGACTGATTTTAATCTAAAAATAGATTTACAGAATCTTACATGAATTCATGCAGTTTTTGAGCAAAGTAAAATGTAATTCTGCAACTACAAATGAACCCCACAAACTTATATGTGTATGTGTGTATGTGGGTGGGTGTGTGTGTGTGTTGGGGGTCATGCGAGGGTTATGAGTGTGTGTGAGAGAGTCTGTGTATGTGTGTGAGTTGAAAATGTGTTGCTGGAAAAGCGCAGCAGGTCAGGCAGCATCCAAAGAACAGGAGAATCGACATTTCCTGAAGAAGAGCTCATGCCCTAAACGTCGATTCTCCTGCTCCTTGGATGCTGCCTGACCTGCTGCGCTTTTCCAGCAACACATTTTCAGCTCTGATCTCCAGCATCTGCAGTCCTCACTTTCTCCTATGTGTGTGAGTGTAAATTGATATAAGTCTGTGAGAGGGTGCATGTGTGAGTGTGGGAGCTTATGTGTGAGTGTATGGGTCTGTAGAAGTGTGTGTGTAGGAATGTCTGTGTCTGTCTATGTGTGTGGATAGTGCAATGGAGTCACATGTAGTGTGACACGAACCCAAGCTGAACAAGATCCAGACCTTCAGAGTTCCCTAAGTGCAATTATCCAACGTACTTCTCACATAGGCGACTTCTACTGCCTTCCAAAGATACACAAAGCCAACATACCAGGACGTGTCCCATTGTATTTGGCAATGGGACCCTGTGTGAGAACCTCTCTGGCTATGTTGAAGGCATCTTGAAATCCATTGTACAGGGGTCCCCCAGCTTCTGTCGCAACCCTACAGATTTCTTACAGAAACCCAGCACCCTCGTACCAGTTGAACTGGGAACATTCCTCATCACAATGGATTTTTTTGGCGCTCTACACCAGCATTCCCCATAATGACGGCTCCATGGCAACAGCCTCAGTACTCAACACCAACAACTGCCAATCTCCGAGCACCATCCTACAACTCATCCGCTTTATCCTTGCCCACAACATTTTCACTTTTGACAACCAGTTCTTTATCCAGACACATGGAACAGCCATGGGAACCAAATTTACACCCCAATATGCCAGCATTTCCATTCACAAGTTCATACAAGATTTCTTCTCTATCAGGACCTCCAAACAACATAATACACCAGGTGCATTGACAACATTTTCTTCCTCTGGACCCATGGCGAGGAGTCACTGAAACAACTACACAGTGACATCAACAAGTTTCATTCCACCATGAAACTCACCAGGGACTACTCTCTACTATCTGTCTTATTCTTGGACACATGCATCTCCATTGAGGATGGGCACCTCAGCACTTCAGTCTCCCTCAAACCCACCGATAGCATTACGATGCTATACTTCTCCAGCTTCTACCCAAAACACATTAAAACAGCCATCCCCAATGACAAGCCCTATGCATACACAGGATCTGTTCAGATGAGGAAGAACGTGACGGGCATCTGGAAGTACTCAAGGATGTCCTCATAAGAACGGAGTACGATGCTCAACTTCTCGACCGCCAGTTCTGATGTGCCACAGCGAAAAACCGTAATGACCTCCTCAGGAGACAGACATGAGCTACAACCAACAGGATACCCTTCATTGTCCAGTACTTCCCAGGAGCTGCAAAACTACACCATGTTCTTCACAGCCTGCAACACATTATCAGTGAGGATGAGCACCTCGCCAAGACATTCCCCACACCTCCACTGCTCGCTTTTAAACAGCCACCAAACTTCAAACAGATCATTGTTCACAGCAAACTGCCCAGCTTTCAGGACAACACCATACAACCTTGTCACAGTAGACGCTATACGACGTGTCAGAGTGTCCCACCATGTAGGTGGCAGGTACTCATGCGAATCAGCCAATGTTGTCTATCTCATACGCTGCAGGCAACGATGCCCTGAGGCATGGTACATTGGTGAGACCAAGCAGAGGCTACGGGAACGAATGAATGGACACCGCACAACAATCATCAGACAGGAGTGTTCCCTCCCAGTGGGAAAACACTTCAAAATTGGACCTTCAGGTGACCGTCCTCCAAGGCAGACTTCAAGACAGGCAACAATGAAAAGTGGCTGAGCAGAGGCTGATAGCCAAGTTCAGTACCTATGAGGATGGCCTCAACCAGGACCTTGGGTTCATGTCACACTACAGGTGACCCCTTTGCACTACACACACACACACACAGACCCTCTCTCATATGGTCACGCATACACTCACACAAACACCTTCTCACAGACTTTACCTCTTTACACTCATACTCACACAAACACTCTCTCACAGACACTCATAATCCCTCCCCCACACACACACACCCACCCAGATGCACACATACACATATAAGTTTGTGGGATGAATTTGTAGTTGCAGAACTACATTTTACTTTGCTCAAAAACTACATGAATCCGTCTAAAATTCTGTAAATCCATTTTTTAGATTAGAATCAGTCTGACCATTGTGGTACAGACAGTCTCACACACAGGGTAGCTCACATCTTCAATGCTTTATCTGGGCCGACATGACACCGATTGTTAAAGTTCACTTGCGAATGTAACTTTTAAATGTTCTGCTATTTACATATGAAAGAACTGAAACCAACATGTTCATTCTAAAAGATTTCAGTTACATTAGTTACATCACCCTGTAAATTTTTGCTATAAATTCTATGTGTTAGGATTGAGCCCTCCATTCCACCTGATGAAGGAGCATTGCTCCGAAAGCTAGTGTGCTTCCAATTAAACCTGTTGGACTATAACCTGGTTTTGTGTGATTTTTAACTTTGTACACCCCAGTCCAACACCGGCATCTCCAAATCATTCTAAAAGATGACAGACTTAACAACAATCCAGTTTTATTCAATATATGATTTCAGTTACATCACACTAAACTTTTGCTGTAAATTCAGTGTCTTACAATCTTATACTCCACAGCCACCTGATGAAGGAGCAGTGCTCCGAAAGCTAGTGCTTCCAAATAAACCTGTTGGACTATAACCTGGTGTTGTCTGATTTTTAACTTTGTACACCCCAGTCCAACATTGGCATCTTCAAATCAATTTCAATTCTATTGCGCTTTGACTAATCCACGTGGTTTAATGACACTTCAATTAATGTGGATCAGGTGATGCCTGTTGTCATTTTAAGTCAATGTTTTGTCCCCTTTTTAAAACCATTTCAGTGCATGAAAGTTCAAGGTTTTAAATTGGATGATGGAATTTAAAAATCAATAGTCCATGTTTTACGTCATTATGATGGAATGAAAGTTACAAAAGAAAATAGATTGGCACGTCTTCATTGCCACTTGCGGATCGTGATGTGTACACTTTGGCTGGCATGTCTAAGTTTATACTAATGGTAACTCCAATTCAAAGATAAGTAATTTGATAACACAAAAAATATTTATTTGTACATGCATTAGTGATTAAAATTTGGAATGCACAACCTTCTCCACGCAGATTCAATGGAATGTAAAGAGCCATAGTCCAGAAAGGACCATAGGCGACTCTCTTCAATAGAGATATATATATATAGAGAGAGAGAGAGATAATTGATTATGTATAGTTTGAGAGTAATCACTGCACAAATGTGGGGTAAGATGAGATCAAACTTGCACGAACTACCAAAGCTGAAAAATGTGTTGCTGGAAAAGCGCAGCAGGTCAGGCAGCATCCAAGGAGCAGGAGAATCAATGTTTCGGGCATAAGCCCTTCTTCAGGAATGAGGAAGGTGTGCAAAGCAGGCTAAGATAAAAGGTAGGGAGGAGGGACTTGGGGGAGGGGCATTGGGAATGCGATAGGTGGAAGGAGGTTAAGGTGAGGGTGATAGGCCGGAGACGGGATGGGGGCGGAGAGGTCGGGAAGAAGATTGCAGGTCAAGAAGGCGGTGCTGAGTCCGAGGGTTGGGACTGAGATAAGGTGGGGGGAGGAGAAATGAGGAATCTGGAGAAATCTGCATTCATCCCTTGTGGTTGGAGGGTTCCTGAACTACCAAAGCCAGATTGAACCTGCACTTTAACTTTTATTCTGCACCACATCTAGTCATTTAGGCAACTGAACTCATTGACTCACATAGATTCAGGAGATTTTTATAGGCCACAGGATAAGTTCTTGAAGGAGAGAAAATTCAGGAATGTGTGGAAAAAAGGGGAATTAAATAGGTTATTCGTCAAAAAATCCAGCAAGACCTGGTGAGCCAAATGTCTTCCTCCTCCTACCCGCAACAACTGATTTCCTGCATGAATGCCTCAGGAATCAGATACTGCCTAAATGTCTAAAATACTCCACCTTCCTTCTGTGCTAAACTGTTCTATAATTTTATGAAAGTATAATTTCCTTCTCATTGAATAAAAGCCTCCCAAAGCTACAAGTGTGGTTTGGTAAAGGGAAACTAGAGCAGCAGGCAACAATAAATCACCATCTAATTTTACAAGTAATAGAATCAATTCGACTCTGATGCCATCTCACATGTAATAATTAGTTCAGTTTCCCAGTTACTTTGCAACAATTGAAATAACATTGAGTCTTGTCTTTACTAAATATAAACACTGTTTCGTACTACCCATTGTTATGGAAAAAGATACCAAACTGCGTGATTGAGTTGTATGACTACTAAATTGCCAGGGTCTTTAATTAAGGATAAGATGACTGAACACCTCAGAAACTTTCAACTGATTGGAGAAATGCAGACTTGATTTGTAAAGGATAGGTTATGTCTGACAAAGCTGATTGACTTTTTTTGATGACCAGAAAGGTGGACAGAAAAATGTCTGTGAATGTTATCTCCATGAACTTCCAGAAGGCATTTGATAAAATCTCCCAAATCAAGCCTGTTAGCCAAAGCTGGACTCATAGAATTGAAGGCAAATTGTTGACCTGGTTAATAGTTTGACTGAGCAGCAAGACCTGTGCAAGTGCTTTATTTATTCACTATATTAATTCATGGCCTGAGATGGGATAGAAAGCTACATAATTCAATACTGTAAGGTGTACAATTAGAAGCATAAAATTGCAAAGAGATATTGAATAAGTAAATGATGAAAACTAGTAAATAGATTTCAATGTAGACAAATATGAGGATATCTACTGATTTGGAACTCTCCAGTAATACTTTGTCCTTATGACTGTCCATTCATTTCTACTTAGGACCCTGGTCCCAATCAGGTTCAGCTGGAGCCCATCCTGACAGTATACAGTTCCTTCCTGCCTCAGAATTAAGTTCAATGAAATGAAATACTTCTTCCTAACTTCATGAACAACTTCCTACCCTTTTTTTTCAGTATGATGTACTTTTGGCAAAAAAAATTGTGACTGGGTTTAAAAGAATTCTAATTCCGAAGGAAATGTTGACTAATCTTTTCCTGATCAGTCCAGCCCAATTAGAGTCATAGAGATTCATACAGTCATACAGCATGCAAACAGGCCCTTTGGCCCAACTTGTCCATGCCAATCAGGTTTCCTAAACTGAACTAGTCCCATTTGCCTGTGTTTGGCTGATATCACTCTAAACCTTTCCTATCCATGTACCTGTCCAAATTTCTTATAATTGTTGTAATTGTACACACCTCTACCACTTCCTCGGTCAGTTTATTCCATATATGCACCATGCTTTGTGTGAAAAAGTTGCCCCTCAGGTCACTTTTAAATCTTTACCCTTTCACTGTAAGCCTATGTCCTCCAGCTTTGACCTCCCCTACACTGGGGAAACGACCTTGGCTATTCACCTTATCTATGCCCCTCAGGATTTTATAAACCACTGTAAGGTCACCATTCAACCTCCTAGACTTCAGGGAAAAAGGTCCCAGCCTATCCAACCTTTCCTTATAACTCAAAAACTTTCTGTCTTGGTATCATCCTTGTACATCTTTTACATCCTTTCCAGTTTAATGGCATCCTTCCGATACCAGGGTGACCAGAATTGTATGGTACTCCAATTGTGGCTTTACCAATGTTTTATATAACTGTAACATGACATCCCAACTCCTGTACTCAATCAATGATCTAACCAATGAAGATAAGCAAGCTAAATGTTTATACCTGATGTATACCTCCTTTTCTTCTTGACCCAGGTCATCCTGCATTACCTACTCCTGCCAGCCTCACCCTTCACACTAATATGAATATGTGGGCCCTGAACTCTCATTATTTTGTTTTTTAATGCTTTCTACTTGCCTGACAGCCCTTTATCGGCGAACAGCCTTCCGCAGTCAACTTTTGCAAGTTCCTGTCTAATACCATGAAAATTGGCCTTGCTCTAACTTAGAACTTTAACTTGTGGACCAGGCTTATCCTTTTCTGTAAATTATTTTAAAACTAAGACAATCATGGTCACTGGTCCCAAGGAACTCCCCCACTAACACCTAAGTCATTTGACCTGCCTTATTTCCCAAGAGGAAATCAAGTTTTACCCCTTTTCTAATAGGGCCATCTACATATTGATTGAGAAAGCTTTCTTGAACACATCTAACAAATTCTTCCCCATCCAAACCCTCAGTCTAGTCTTTGTTTGGAAAGTTAAAATTCCCTACCATTACAATCCCATTATTCTTACAGCTATCTGCAATATCCCTGCAAATTGCTACTCAATTTCCCGCTGACTACTGGGGAGGCCTATAGTACAATCCCATCAAAGTGATCACCCCCTTCTTATTTCTCAGTTCTGCCCATATCAGTTCGCTGAATAATCCTTCCCTGAAGCTACTATCTATCATATTCTCTGCCTCCTATCTGCTCCTCAGTTCTTTCAACAAATCCATGCAGCATGAGAGGAGCTGCAGCCAGACACACTTCCTCAGACGTAATTGCCAGGGTCACTTGACTGTTCCCTGATCTACATCTGAAGGGAGGAATATACCACTCCACTGACTGCCATCTCTTCCCATTTAAAAAGTAGCAGAATTAGGGACAATTACTTTTCCCTTATCTTGTTGCTGCTCACCCTCCTCAACAAAGCCCACTATTCACCTAAGCCCATTCTTAGATCTAACTAGCAGCAGCTTTACTACAAAGCAGCCCCTTGCATAAATGGCTAGAATAAGACACAGTAATGCCTCCTTCCCCAACTACCCAAAGCACTTAGTTTAAGTCCCAGAATTTTCACTTACTAAAAGGCGTGCAAATTAGATTTAATGTATGTCTGTTCATAGTTAATCTGCTTTTGTGTTAATGTATAACATAATGTTTGTTATTCCGTATCATGAATAGTGTTTGTTTAAATTATTCTCCTATTTATGCTTTCATTGCTCTACTCTGTTCTGTACAATGTATTTGATTATATTTTGTTCTTTGGCTGAAAGTTACCTGAACAAGATACGGAATCGATATTTATTTAATGGGGGTGAATACTGTATGAATGAGGAGGCACGTGCAAAGCTGGGTCTCTCATCTGTTTCTCAGTGGACTGTAGAAAACATGAGTCAAGTTCAGTCAGATGTAGTCTCGCCTCTGCTTCTCTACTGGTGAGTACAGACACAAGGCTGGGGGATATAGGCTATGATATTTAATGTATATCTATTTAGATTTCATTAATATATTGCATAGAGTGGAATCTATTAACTGCAAATCACATAAAAGAAGCTTTATGCACAGGTTATGAAATGGGTTTACCCACGATACTGTCAGGTCCAGATTATGACAGTTGTATACTTTAAAACAGACACACTATCTTTAAAATAGACACACTATGGTAACTAACATCTGTAAGTATTGATTATTCCCAATCAACTTTTTTGATGAAGAGCTTATGCTGAAAACTTTGATTCTCCTGCTCCTCTGATGCTACCTGACCAGCTGTGCTTTTCCAGCACCACACTTTTCGACTCTGATCTCCAGCATCTGCAGTCCTCACTTTCTCCTAGCTTTTAATTATTCTTTTTTGATCATTCTCTTCACTACTATTAAAGTATGAATATGATACTCCTGAGAAGCTAGCAACAGAAATAGCCACCTATGTTTGTTACAAACATGCATGTATTGTTCTGAACATTTTCATTTTTTTTTCAAACTATTTCAGGGGTCCAAGGTACTGTATTAATAAAGGATTTCCCATACGGCAAGCTGGCATTGCCTTGAAAGACTGGGAAGATCGTCAGTTGAGACCAAAGTCTGATGTAGGCCCATTTCCTATGATAATGCCAAATCCTGTCAAGGTAGAATGCATTCCAAACAAGGTTGGCATCATGTTGTGGTTACAAATTGAGCTTTTCTAAAAGTTTTATTTTCAAACTGTAACAAATGTTCTTATTTCCAATGGACATCTGCCTATCCTGGTTAAAGATTGCTCATAACAATGCTTTTTGACTCAAGAATCAAATTATAACTTTTTATTCCTATTACCAAGAGAGGCTGGAATCAAAAGATATGAGGAAAGTGACATATTTGCTAACTCCTTTGACTTTCTTGCTCCAACTTTTTAATCTATTCTTTTGTCTTGAACGTATTAGTGATGAGGTGCTGAGATTTATTTGGTGTAAAAATAGTTTAGTTTTGTGGTATGACTAGGTGAAGAGATGGAATTACACATCTCTCACCCCACTCATTTTCTCAGTTGGTTGCAACAAATATGGTCTAATTTATTTTTCAGCGTACAACAATCACACCTCAATTAAATTGTAGTTCATAGTACGTATATGGAATAAGCTGCCAGAGGAAGTGGTGGAGGCTGGTACAATTGCAACATTTAAGAGGCATTTGGATGGGTATATGAATAGGAAGGGTTTGGAGGGATATGGGCCAGGTGCTGGCAGGCGGGACGAGATTGAGTTGGGATATCTGGTCGGCATAGACAGGTTGGACTGAAGGGTCTGTTTTCATGCTGTACATCTCTGTGACTCTATGAAATAAAGACAAATTTTATGACCCACTACCTTGAAGAAAGAATACTAATGTGACATCAAACAAGCACACAAAAAAGCAATTTGACAACAAGACAGGGGAAGGCACCTTGTATAAACAAAACAAGGGAGATGTGATGGTAGTTTGGCGCACCGATCTTTACACCTCTGAGGTTAAATGCCAGCTTGCGGACTCCTCCCCCTACTGCCCCCTTGACCATGACCCCACCTCCCACCACCAAACCTTCATCTCCCAGACCATCCATAACCTCATCACCTCAGGGGATCTCCCATCCACCGCCTCCAACCTCATAGTCCCACAATCCCGCACCGCCCGTTTCTACCTCCCTGCCCAAAATCCACAAACCTGACTGCCCTGGCCGACCCATTGTCTCAGCCTGCTCCTGCCCCACAGAACTCATCTCTGCATACCTTGACACGGTCCTGTCCCCCTTAGTCCAAGAACTCCCCACCTACGTTCGGGACACCACCCACGCCCTCCACCTCCTCCATGATTTTCGCTTCCCCGGTCCCCAACGCCTTATCTTCACCATGGACATCCAATCCCTGTACACCTCCATCCCCCATCACGAAGGACCCAAAGCCCTCCGCTTCTTCCTTTCCTGCCGTACCAACCAATACCCTTCCACTGTCACCCTCCTTCGACTGACTGAACTGGTCCTCACTCTGAACAACTTCTCTTTCCAATCCTCCCACTTCCTCCAAACCAAAGGAGTAGCCATGGGCACCTGCATGGGCCCCAGCTATGCCTGCCTCTTCGTAGGATATGTGGAACAGTCCATCTTCCGCAGCTACACTGGCACCACCCCCCACCTTTTCCTCCGCTACATCGATGACTGTATCGGCGCTGCCTCGTGCTCCCACGAGGAGGTTGAACAGTTCATCCGCTTTACTAACACCTTCCACCCCGACCTAAAATTTACCTGGACCGTCTCAGACTCCTCCCTCCCCTTCCCAGACCTCTCCATTTCTATCTCGCGCAACCGAATCAACATGGACATTATCTATAAACCGACCGACTCCCACAGCTACCTAGACGACACCTCCTCCCACCTTGCCCCCTGCAAAAACG
The DNA here is from genome assembly GCF_037043375.1 of Chiloscyllium plagiosum. Lineage (NCBI taxonomy): Eukaryota > Metazoa > Chordata > Chondrichthyes > Orectolobiformes > Hemiscylliidae > Chiloscyllium > Chiloscyllium plagiosum. The sequence continues at coordinate 61,146,654 of NW_028270142.1, forward strand.
CCATCCCATATTCCCAATTCCTTCGTCTCCATTGCATCTGCTCCCAGGAGGACCAGTTCCAATACTGAACAACCCAGATGGCCTCTTTTTTCAAAGATCACAATTTCCCCCCAGACGTAGTCGATGATGCTCTCCACCGCATCTCTTCCACTTCCCGCTCCTCCGCCCTTGAGCCCCGCCCCTCCAATCACCACTAGGACAGATCCCCACTGGTCTTCACCTACCACCCTACCAACCTCCATATACATCATATCATCCGCCGTCATTTCCGCCACCTCCAAACGGACCCCACCACCTGGGATATATTTCCCTCCCCTCCCCTATCAGCATTCCAAAAAGACCACTCCCTCCGTGACTCCCTCGTCGGGTCCACAACCCCCATCAACCCAACCTCCGCTCCCAGCACCTTCCCCTGCAACCGCAAGAAATGCAAAACTTGCGCCCACACCTCCCCCCTTACTTCTCTCCAAGGCCCCAAGGGATCCTTCCATATCCGCCACAAATTCACCTGCACCTCCACACACATCATTTACTGCATCCGCTGCACCCGATGTGGCCTCCTCTATATTGGGGAGACAGGCCGCCTACTTGCAGAACGTTTCAGAGAATACCTCTGGGACACCTGTACCAACCAACGCAACCGCCCCGTGGCAGAACACTTTAACTCCCCCTCCCACTCCGCCAAGGACATGCAGGTCCTTGGCCTCCTCCATCGCCAGACCATAGCAACATGACGGCTGGAGGAAAAGCGCCTCATCTTCCGCCTAGGAACCCTCCAACCACAAGGGATGAACTCAGATTTCTCCAGTTTCCTCGTTTCCCCTCCCCCCACCTTGTCTCAGTCCTAACCCTCGAACTCAGCACCACCTTCCTAACCTGCAATCTTCTTCCTGACCTCTCCGCCCCCACCCCCACTCCGGCCTATCACCCTCACCATATCACCCTCACCTTAACTTCCTTCCACCTATCGCATTTCCAACACCCCTCCCCCAAGTCCCTCCTCCCTACCTTTTATCTTAGCCTGCTTGGCACTTTCCTCATTCCTAAAGAAGGGCTTATGCCCGAAACGTCGATTCTCCTGTTCCTTGGATGCTGCCTGACCTGCTGCGCTTTTCCAGCAACATATTTTCAGCTCTAAACAAAATAATGCAAAGTACAAGGGATCCTCAAATTACAAATGTCCAAGTTATGTCCGCTTACACTTATGAACACAATGCCATAATTGTAATTTTAAAGATCCGGCATATGAATATTGCCTGTCCTTACAAATGGCTATTTTACATTGTCTTGCTTTGTGTTCTGACTTGCATCCAAATTGAATTGCCAACAAACTCCAGAACAGAACCTGTTCACAACCCAGAATTAACTTAATACCTCCAGCTCTCAATTTATTTGTACTACTTTACCCTTTTGATGGAATATATGTTTTCTGTGCTCAAAACATGTATTTTCTGAAGGTAGCCCTTTGCTTAGCTACTGTTTTACCTGCTAATCTTTGGTTCCAGCCTATCTGGTCGAGCAACGTTCTTGTTCCATTGAAGTCAGGTGTCCAATAGTTAACTATTCTTAACCTAAATTGTTTATTTGTTCATTTCCCACTATTATCCTAAAACGTATGATACAATAATCACTGTCCTCTGAATGCTCCCCCTTGGTTAGCTTAATTTCTAAGAACCAGGTCTAGCGGTGCCTCCTTTCTTGTTGGACTGGACACGGACTGCTGTAGGAAATTCTGCTGATCACAACCTAAGCTTGTCCCTTGCTACTCTTCACACTACCATTATTTCAGTCTTATACTCTGGGAATTAAAAGTCCCCCATCATAACTACTGTATGATGTTTGCACCTATTGTTAATTTCTTTGCAGATTTATTCCTCTATATCTTTTCCATTAGTAAATGGTCTATAGATTACATCAAGCAATGTCATTCAGCCTTTTTGTTCCTTAACTCTAGCCATATCAATTTTGTTTTTGAACCCTGTAGCACATCCTTTTTCACCAGTTATCCTTAATCAAAATTGCCACCTTTCTTCCTTTTCTTTTTCTTATGAACCCTTGTAGCCAGGAATATTTAATACCTAAACCTGCCCTTCCTTGAGTCAGATCTCCATTATGACCAAAACATAATAATTCCACAAGGCAGTCAGTACCTTTATGTAATAAGAATTCATATATTTGCAGTGTAACCCTGATTTAGACTTCACTACTTTCTCTTACTCTGCTTCCACTATACCACAGCATAGATTGTTAAGTTGGCCTGAAATACTTAAGCATGGTGACTTAGTGGTTAGCATCAGGGACCCAGGTTAAATTCGAGCCATTGTCTGTGTGGAGTTTGCAGATTGACCCCATTTCCTTCAGGTGCTCTGGTTCCCTCTCACAGTTCAAAGATTTGCAGATTAGGTGGATTGGCATGCTAAAATTGTCCATGATGTAAAGGGTAGGTGGATTAGCCATGGGAAATGTAGGATTACAGGGATAGAGTTGGGGGTTTGGGATGCTGTACGGAGGGCTGGTGTGGGCTCAATGGTCTGAATGACCTGCTTCCACACTGTAGGGATTTTGTTTCTGTTTCCTTACTTCTACTGTAGTGTTATCTGCCTCTCCCAGTATTTCATCCATCCTGGTATTATTCTCTAATGTTTTCTCTGGGTTCTCACATCCCTGCTGAATTAGTTTAAATCTACTGCAACAGCATGAGCAAAATGCCTGGCAAAGAACTGAGTTCTGGCTCTGTCCAGTTTGTACAACTGCAATCTGTCTTAGATCAGTTCCCTTGACAGAGGAATCTAAAACCCTTTCTCCCATACCTCTTACCAGCTACACATTCATCTGTCTGATTTTCTGATTTTTAACACTCACTGACATGTGATCCTGGGAATAATTAGGGGTGACTGATTTTGAGGTCCTAATTTCTAATTTCCGACTTACTAATTGCAGGACCAAATTAGACCACATTATAACCAAACTGTTAGGTTGCCCTGAAATACTATCGGTTAGCACAGCATTGAACCTGTGAGGGGCAGCACTCTGCCTTTCTCAGCAGAGAACTGTTTGACAGACAGTGCATATGTAAACTGCCCACTGTACATTTTCCAGTCTTGAATGTCACAGTGCTCCCTTGAAGAGCTGTAAGATATGTGCAATCATCACAGATTCCCTATTCTCACTCACAAAGTGGGTGTAAGTGAAGAATGATGTACACAGCCCATTGTGTTTAGCCTCATTGTTGTCCATTTTATGTTACAATGCCTGGCTACGTGTGAGTGATGAGTATTGCTTGGCAATTACAGCATCTTTTACCCTTTGGGATGCTTGAAGAGGCTGCTCAGCTGTGAATAAAAGGGATGTTTTTCCAATGATTCCATGCCTGTACTACCAATGTGCCCAAAGTATGTTTTCTTCTTCCTCTGTCTCCCACTCCAGGCAGGTAGATGCCCAACTTCTGTAGCTGGGGTAGAGGGAACCTGCTGTGTGGTTTACCGTATTGACTCAAAAGACTTGGGCAGTCTTCTCCTTGTGAGTTGAGGTCCGGGCCTGCTAAGAAACCTTTACCATGGTGAAGGCTCACTTCCTCAACTTGTACTGCCACAGATTTTGGAATTACGGGCAGAAGAAGATGGAGGGGTCTGACACCTCTGTTGTGCACCTCCTGAGAAGATGCAATGTAGGGGGCATCTGTCTGTCACTCCTCCATCCTGTAAGTGCCTGTGCAGTAGCCTGTCTCGTGGGATATTTTTGCTTCAACTAAATTACATTGTATTAGACAGTGTTAATTGGGAGGAGCTGTTATCAGGCAAGTCCACACCTGACACGTAGAAACTATTTAAAGACCTGCTGGGGAAAGTTCAAGACCGGCATTTACCAGTAAGGAGGAAGGATGAGGATGGCAAGGTAAGGGGCCCTTGGATAATGAGGAAGATCATGAATTTAATCAAAAGAAGCATATGTAAGGTTTATGAAGCTAAAACCGACAGGGCCTGTGAGGAAAGCAGGAAAGTACTCAGACAGGGATTTAGGAGATCAAAAAGGGGCCATGAAATGACCTTGGCAAGTAGGGTCAAAGAGAATCCCAAAGCATTCTATTCATACATTAAAAACAAGAGGATAACTAGGGTGAAGGTAGGACCACTCAAGAATAAAGGAAGGAACTTGTGTTTGGAGGCAGAGAATGTGGGTGAGATCCTAAATGAGTCATTTACAACAATATTCATCCTGGAAAAAGATATGGAGGATACTGAGATTTGTGTGGAGCATGCTAAGATGCTAGGGCATTTTGAGATCAAGAAAGAAATGGTGGATCTCTTGAAGAGGATTAAGGTGGATAAATCCCCAGGGCCCAATGATATCTATCCAAGGTTATTGAGAAAGGCAAGAGAGGAGATTGCTGAGGTCTTGACCAAGATCTTTGTATCTTCACTAGCCACTGGAGAGGACCTGAAGGACTAACGAGTAGCTAATGTTGCTCGTCTGTACAAGAAGGAAAATAGGGATAATCCAGGAAACTACAAACCGGTGAATCTCACTTCAGTGGTTGGGAAGTTTTGGAGAGAATTCTTAAGGATTGGATTTATGCGCATTTGGATAAGCATGACCTAATTAGAGCAGTCAGCATGGCTTCATGCAGGGCAGGTCATGTCTTACTAACTTGATTGAATTTTTCAAGGAGGTGACAGAAATGATCAATGTGAGTAGAGCAGTGGATGTTGTTTATGTAAATTTTAGTAAGGCTTTCAACAAAGTCCCTCATGGTAGGCTCATCCAGAAGGTTAAAATGCATGGGATCCACAGTGACTTAGCTGTATGGATTCAGAATTGGCTTGCCCATAGAAGACAGAGGGTAGTGGTAGAAGGTTGTTTTTTCAGGCTGGAGCTCTGTGACTAGTGGTGTTCCACAGGGATCCGTACAGGGACCTCTGCTGTTTGTGATATATATAAATGCTTTGGATGAACATGTAGATGGGTAGTTTAGTAAGTTTGCAGAGGATACAAAGATTGGTGGAGTTGTGGATAGTGTAGAAGGTTGTCAAAGGATACAACAGGATATATAGAACAGTTGCAGATATGGGTGGAGAAATGGCAGATGGAGTTTAATTAGGATAACTGAGAGGTGCTGCAGTTTGGGAGATCAAATGTTAAGGAAAAATATACAGTTAGTGGCAGGATTTTGAACAGCATAGTTGCAGAGACTTGTGGGTGATATGTTCACTAGATTGTACCCCTGAGGCTAATTTGAATAACCTATCCAACCAGGTAAGCTTCTGGTGCTGCTGGAGAGTGCAAGTCAGTGCCTCATTGGTGGAACCTTGGGTGTTTCACTCGCTTCCTCCTTAGAGTCAGAGCTGGAGCTGAGGCTCTCCACTGCAGTCCTCTTCTTGGTGGAAAGTCACTGGGTGCAACTATGGCCGTGTGAGAAGAGAGGGAATTTGTTATGCAAGGTGGATAAAAGGTTGTGCAGAAGAAGTATGTGTTAGCATTAGTGATAATGGGAGAGCAGCACAGCAGAGTGGAATTTAATGGGTTTGTTGGTTGCCTATTGATTCTCCAGGAAAAGCATGCAATGTGTTGACTGCCTAAGGATTGATATGGAAAGCAGAATTTCACATAAAAAATTTGCCCCAGAGCAGAGTAAAATCTGCCATGAAACTCACTTACCAGAGCTTTTTAATTGTGAATGGAAAAATCCAACCTGTTAACAAGCATAAGATGTACAGTCTAACAATAATATTTAATCAAATTATACAATATGATTCCATATGATTATATGAGTCATTGAGTATAGTCAGATTGAGATAGACTGATATAGATTTTTGAACCGAAGGAGAGCTAAAGCATTTTGAGGAACAGGCAAGTAAGTGGAATTGCAGTTTAGATCAGATCAGGCATCACAGAAGTTATACAGCATACTCCTTCTCCTATTTATTGTATTGTATTGTATACCATGCATTTAATCTTTACATTCATGCCTATTGATATGATAATAACGAGTGGTAGATAGCAGACAATGACATTCCTCCCAGGTCATCTCAATGCCTTCTATGCTCGCTTTGAGCAGAATTTCGGCGGAGAGGTAACACCTATTCCAACAAGTCCTGTCAAACCTATCCCAACAGTCCCTGCATCAGAGGTCAGATCAGTTTTCCTTTGTGTGAATCCAAGGAAAGCAGTGGGACCAGATGGAGTACCAGGCCATGTACTCAGGGCAATGCGCAGATCAACTGGCAAAGGTCTTCTCGGACATCTTCAACTTCTGTCTGCAACAGACCACTGTCCCTGCCTGTTTCAAAAGGGCCAACATCATCCCTGTGCCGAAGACGGTTCATGCAGCATGCCTCAATGACTACTTCCCAGTGGCCCTAACTTCGGTGGTCATGAAGTGCTTTGAAAGGCTGGTCATGGCATTAATCAACTCCAGCCTCCCCACTACTCTTGAACCACTCCAATTTGCCTAACAGACCAACAGATCCATGTCAGATGCCATATCACTTTCCTTTCACTCCTCTCTAGAACATCTTGACACCTGGAACAGCTACATAAGAATCCTACTCATTGACTACAGTCAGCCTTCAACACTATTATCCTCTCAAGATTGCATCGCCAAATACCAGACTAATGCCACCTACAAGTTCTCTGATGACACCACCATTGTCGGTCGAATCTCAGATGGCAACGAAGGCAAAATGCAGGCAAAACCAAGGAATTCATTATTGACTTTGGGTGGGATGCTACTCATGCCCCCCTACACATTAACAGCACAGAGGTGGAACGAGTGGAGAGTGTCAAGCTCCTGGGAGCGGTCATCCACAACAAGTTTTTTTGGACTCGTCATGTGGACGCACTGTTTACAAAGGCCCAACAATGCCTCTTCTTCCTCAGGCAGCTGAGGAAATTTGGCATGATGGTGAATACCCTTGCCAACTTTTATAGGTGAGCCATCGAGAGCATTCTAAATGGATTTATCACTACCTGGTATGGCAACTGTACCATTCAAGATTGGAGACGATTTCTGAGAGTGGTGAACTCGGCCCCAACAATCACAAAGATTAACCTCCCATCTGTAGAATCCACCTACCAGGCCCGCTGTCAAGGAAAGGCCGGCAGCATTCACAAAGATCCATCCCACCCTGGCAATGTTTTTCTACAACTTCTACCAGAGGGGAGGAGGTACAGAAATCTGAATACACGCACCAGCCAGTTTCAAAACAGTTTCTACCCTACTGTTGTTAAAATACTGAATGGACTCACAAATTCTTAACATTCGCCTGTATCTGTATTTTTGTTGTTACCACTGTTTACCTATTATTTAATTATCTATGCTACTTAACTCTGTGATCGGCCTGTATTGCTCACGAGACAAAGCTTTTCACTGTGCCTCAGTACATGTGACAATAAATTCAATTCAATTCAATTCAATGAACCGTCATTCCCACAATTTGTATACATTTATGTTTTCATTTTCACTGCTTTTAAAGCTGCCTATTTAATGTCAGTGAAAAGATGAATCTGTAAATCTATCCCATAATTTAAATCATGGATAAATATTCTGTATAGTTGAGGCTTCTATAGTGGGACACCACTGGTTATATTAAAGCCAATGAACTTAACCAGTAGATTTCCATTCCACATGCTAGCAAATGATGTTATGATTTCCATTCATTATAACAGCAAATCAATTCATGGATAATATTACATTAATGGTAGTGATAAAAGAAACTAAAAATGAAAGGAAGAGAAACAAAAGAAAATGAAACACAATGTGCTGGAGGTGAGAGTACTTTTGATAGAGCCTCTCTTGTGTGTATTATAGTAATACTGACTTCAGACTTCTGAATTAGACTTCTGCTAATCTCCGGTTCTATTCATTTGCTGAAACAGCCAAAGAAGAAGTGTAAATCACGGCCACGCCAAAGAGAAGTTCCACAGAATAGATCATCACCAAATAGGCACTGCACTAGGACAATGTCCAAAACTGCTCTCTGCAAGCCAGAGGCTAAGTAAGTTTGTATGCCAATACTTGCTGGGATTGTCTTATCAATAGTTTATTGGTGTATTGGGTTGGGGTAAAAATAGATTTTTGCCTGTTTTGGATTTTTAACTTCATTTAGTTGCTCAAAACAGTATTTGCAAGGTTAACACTCATGGTCACACCAAGTATTCATTGACAAAAAGAGCCAAACAGGCTGACAACAAAGTAGTCCAGGAGGATGTGAAGCCTTGTACCAAGCATATGCACGAGTGGATATTTGACCTAAAAACAGAAAATGTTGGAACATTCAGCTGGTCTGGCAACATCCTTGGAGAGGAAATCAGAGTTAACAATTAAAGTGTGATGTAACCCTTCTTCAGAATGGAAAGGGGCTGGAAATTGTGGTTTTTATGTTGTTGATACAGTGGGAGGAAGTGCGATTGGAACAGCTGATGAGGGTGTCCAGAACAAAAGACAAAGGGAGTGCTAATGGTGATAAGGAGAGAGACATAAAATAGAAGGAAATGATAGGTGTGAAAAGGAGAAAATGGGTCTGTTATACTTAGAGCAAAGTCAACAAGACACAAGATTGGAGTTGGAGGGGCGGGTGTTGAAATCAACATGGAAGATAGAGGTCATGGCTCTGAAAATTGTAAAACTCAGTGTTAAGTCCTGGAAGCTGTAAAGTCCTTAAGCAGAAAATTAGATATTGTTCCTCTAACTAGCTCTGTTGGAAAACTATAGCAGGCCTAGGTCAGATATGTTTGCAGGGAACAAGATGTTTTAATGAAATTTCCAACATCTGTAATATTTGCTTTTATTAGATGTATTTGGCCTGTTGTTCCCGTGTTAGATATATTAAAGAGCAATCATAATTAGTCCCATATCCCTTTTTAAAGTTGTTTATGTTATCAGCTTGTGCCATGCTGTTAGGTACAACTTTCAAGATCTTGAACATTTTCCTAATATCCCCGCTAGGTGTTTTCACACTGTTTTAAATCTCTGACCACAAGGTTATTAACTCACTCTGTATTCTCTATCTACTCTATGAAAACTTCTCATAATTTTGAAAACTTATATTGGATCAATACCTAATCTTCGCCATTCCATGGATAATAGCCCTACTCTTTTCAAAGCTGAATTATCTAACCCCTCCTCTGTACCCTTTTTAAAGCAATTCTATCTTTCCTGAAGTGTAGTGTTCAGAATGGCCCACAATATTAAGCCGGTTCACAGGAACATGATGAAACTAAAGTTAATACTGAGTCAGATAGAGAAATGAAGACAATGCAAGCAGATAACTGCAGATGCTGGAAATCTGAAACCAAAACAGAAAAAGCTGGAGAAACTCAGCAGGTCTAGCAGCATCTGTGGAAAAAAGTTAACATTGCTTAAGAACATCAGAACTGAAGAAGAATCATAATAGAATCCAAATGCTGCTTTTCCTCAGATTGTTGAACAGGTGACCAAGAGAATGGCAAAAAAAAGTTAGGTTTTAAAGAGCATCTTAAATGAGGTGAGGAATGAAACAATGCTGAGAGATTTAGGTAGACAATTTCAGAACTTCAGATCTTGGAAGCTTGCATTATGGCTGCCAATGTTATGGTAATGGAAATGTAATATTTTTGTTTGGAGAATGAAGGTTTTTTATGGATTTCAAGGAAGGGCAAAGTTGTGATTGAATATTTTTGCTATATTTTACTTTTTAAATTATTTAGGAAAACAAAAGTACCAGATGATAGGAAATTTATTTCCAGGGCTAAAAATTAAAGGATTTTTTAATGGCTCAAATTTCTAAACATGGGGCTTCCTCTAATATGTTTTACTTGTATTTTATTGCAACTCTTAAGAAAATAGACACTACCTATATGCAAAAATATTTAAAATATATTGGATAATATATATATATCTCACTCTCAAACATCCTCCAGCCCTTTATAGCTTATAGTTATCTATTTCATTGGCATCATTTGCTAAAACACCTTCTCTGTATAGTATACCTATTACCCTGTTATTGGTACAATATCATAAGCTAGTGTATGTTGCTTTCTACTTAAAATACATGAATGAATGAATCATTATTGCATGATACACTGTTTATATACTGCTGTTTAGAAAAAGAGAGGTGATCTCCTGAAAATAGACTGAACTCTTAAAGAACTTGACAAGGTACAATACAAGGAAGGTGCTTTCCCTTTGTACCGAAATAAGATCTATACCACAGTATCAGAATTAGGGTTCAACCATTTAGGAATGAGAAGAGGAGAAATATCTTTACTCAAATCTTTGAAACCATACATCTTTGGTATTCTTAAGCACAGTATAGAAATTTAGAAAATAGAGGCAGGAATAAGCTATTCATCCCTTCAAGTCTGCTCCACCATTCATTGCAATCATGGTTGATCATCCAACTCAGTGGTTTCTTCTCACTTTCCTCCCAGTTCCTTTGATTCCTCTTGCCCCAAGTGCTGTATCCAACTCTCTTTTGAAATCATACAATGGTTTGATCTTGTTTGCTTTCTGTGGTAGCAAATTCTATCGGCTTATCACTCCCTGAGTGAAGAAATTTCTTCACATCTCAGTTCTAAATGGTCTATCCCATATCTTTACACTTTAACTCTGGCTCTGGTCTCCCCCATCATTGGGAATACCCTTCCTGCATCTACTCTATCTGGTCCTGTTTACATTTTATAGGTTTCTATGAGATCCCCTCATTCTTTTGAACTCAAGTGAAATTAATCCTAACTGATACAAACTCTCCTTATATATCAGTCCTACCATCCCAGATATTAGATGATGGAAATGTGTTGCTGGAAAAGCGCAGCAGGTCAGGCAGCATCTAGGGAACAGGAGAATCGACGTTTCGGGCAGTAGCCCTTCTTCAGGAATGAGGAAAGTTGGTCCAGCAGGCTAAGATAAAAGATAGGGAGGAGGGACTTGGGGGAGGGGCGTCAGAAATGTGATAGGTGGAAAGAGGTCAAGGTGAGGGTGATAGGTCAGACTGGGGTGGGGGCGGAGAGGTCGGGAAGAAGATTGCAGGTTAGGAAGGCGGTGCTGAATTTGATGGATTTGACTGAGACAGGCTGGGGGGAGGGGAAATGAGGAAACTGGTGAAATCCGAGTTCATCCCTTGTGGTTGGAGGGTTCCTAGCCGGAAGATGAGGCGTTCTTCCTCCAACCGTCGTTTCGCTGTGGTCTGACGATGGAGGAGTCCAAAGACCTGCATATCCTTGGTGGAGTGGGAGGGGGAATTGAAATGTTGAGCTACAGGGTGGTTGGGTTGGTTGGTCCGGGTGTCCCAGAGGTGTTCCCTGAAACGCTCCGCAAGTAGGCGGCCCGTCTCCCCAATATAGAGGAGGCCACATCGGGTGCAAAGGATGCAATAGATGATATGTGTGGAGGTACAGGTGAATCTGTGGCGGATATGGAAGTTTCCTTTGGGGCCTTGGAGGGAGGTGAGGGGGGAGGTGTGGGCGCAAGTCTTGCACCTCCTGCGGTTGCAGGGGAAGGTGCCGGGAGTGGAGGTTGGGTTGGTGGGGGGTGTGGATCTGACGAGGGAGTCACGGAGGGAGTGGTCTTTACGGAATGCTGATAGGGGAGGGGAGGGAAATATATCCTTGGTGGTGGGGTCCGTTTGGAGGTGGCGGAAATGGCGGCGGATGATGCGCTGTACATGGAGGTTAGTGGGGTGGTAGGTGAGGACCAGTGGGGTTCTGTCCTGGTGGCGGTTGGAGGGGCGGGGTTCAAGCGCCCTTGAACCCCGCCCCTCCAACCGCCATCCTCCGCCCTTGAAGGCACAATATGAGGCGTTCTTCCTCCAGGTGTCGGGTAGTAACGGTTTGGCGCTGGCGGAGGCCCAGGATCTGCATATCCTTGATGAAGTGGGAGGGGGAGCTGAAGTGTTCAGCCACGGAGTGGTGGGGTTGGTGGGTGCAGGTGTCCCAGAGATGTTCTCTGAAACGATCCGCAAAAAGGCATCCTGTCTCCCCGATGTACAAGAGACCACACTGAGTTTCTGATGGATGTGGAAGGATCCCTTGGGGCCTTGGACGGAGGTAAGGGGTGTGGTGTGGGCGCAGGTTTTTTACTTCCTGCAGTGGCAGGGAAAGGTGCCAGGTGTGAATGTGGATGTGAACGAGGGAGTCGCAGAGGGAATGGTTTCTCTGGACAACTAATAAGGATAGGGAGGGAAATATATCTTTGCTGGTGGGGTCTGTTTGGTGGTGGCAGAAGTGACGAAGGATGATACAATGTATGTAGAGGTTGGTGGGGTGGAAGGTGAGGACCGGGGGGGTTCTGTCCTTGTTGCATTGGTAGGATTGGGGTTCAAGGGCAGTGGTGTGTGAAGTGGAGGAGATGCCCTGGAAGGCATTGTCAACCACGTGGAAAGGGAAGTTACAATCATGGACGAAGGAGGCCATCTGGGACTTCCTGAGTGGAATTGGTCATCCTGGGAACCGATTTTCTGATGGATGTGAAGGATCTTCTTGAATGGTGAAGTAGGCTTAAATACTGGACTCCTTTTCTATTACTTCTTTTTGCATTATGTTGTCCCAATGAATCAAGTTTGTATGCTCATAATCCTAGATGTAACAACTACTGCAGACTTTCCTAAAGTGCAGGTTGGATCCCATGTGGGTTCACAAGCTGAAATTCTGGGGTCTAAACCTCTGAGTAAACAATGGGGACTGTGAAACTGTGACCAAGTTATATCAGCTGCACACCTGTTCTATTCGGTGTACACCTCTTGCTCCCGTTCACTTCTCAAATCCCCATGGTCTCTCAGCTCTCATTGAGGAGAGTGTAGGGTCACAAAACTTTCAAACTGTAAAGTAGGATGACAGAGGGAAGTAGTTTGGGAAGCATTGGTCTTCTGGTTAAGGATTCTGTCAGCATTAAAGGTATCTTTAAAATATCTTTAGGATTTATAACTGATTTATAGACAACTTATTTTCTGTCTTTCTATTAAGTTGTCATTAATTCCCTTCCCACAGAGAACTTCCACCTCCAAGCGACACAATTCAATCACAAGTCTCAAAAGAAAAATTTGATGAAAAATTTATGGAAAATTTGGAAAACCTAGAGTTACGTAAAACGAAGGACCTCCGCAATTTAGAGACATTAGTAAGTATTCAGCTAAAACCTTAAAACCAACAGGAAATAATTGGGAAATCCTTACAAGGTAAGAGCTATTTTACATTCAACTACTCACTTCTCCAGAGGGAAAATAAAACCTATATTCAGCAAATAACAGTGAAGATGTCTTATTCTCAGATTGCAGCTGACAGCTAGTGATTTGGTGTTGCTCTTTTGCAAATAGTAGTTGTCATGTCAAACCATTGATTGTGATGAAAAATTTGTGACTAGGACAAAAGTTTGTTGCACTAGCAATTTGAATGCCAATGATAATACTAAACCTGTGGCTGATTTTTATCTTATTATTGTCTTTAGGGATTAACTGTTTTCTTTTTACTTAAATCATGTTTAAGGTCAACCCGACTTGATTGGTGAGCTGTCCTTTCAATGTGTGGCCAGTGCTCTACCCCACGAAGACTTAAATACACATTAAATTGGGGCACATGCCAGTTTTAAGACTGTCGTGAAGCCTTCAGGTGCAAATGAGTGGCACATACATCTGTTTATTCATAAAGCACCTGGATTTACTGAATCTCGAGAGGCCTAAACAGCAGTCTTTAAAGGGGTTCCAGCAGACTGCTCAGACAACAGAATAGAAAACACAATGCCTCTAAACATTGTCAAAAATTACACAACACCAGGTTATAGTCCAACAGGTTTGTTTTGGAGCACTGCTCCTTCATTAGGTAGCTGTGGAGCAGGATCATGAGACACAATTTATAGCAAAAGGTGTCATGCAACTGATACAATAAATTAAACAAACCTAGATTGCTGTTAAGTCTTTCATCTTTTAGAATGCGTTGTAGGTTTTGGTTCATTAATATGTAAATCCTAGAACTACTTTCAAGTCACATTCTCGAGGTAACTTAAGGTTTTGTTAAAAAAGGTGACATCTCAACTCAAACATTGAGGTTAGAGTCCATCTGTATCCCAATCTTGAGTCAGACTGGTTCTATTTCCAAAGTAGGAATTTATAAAATGTTACATGGATTGACTGAATGAATACTTTTCTTCAGTATTTACTCAGGAACAGGGCATTGTCGTCGATGTGAATACTGAGTCACAAATAAGTAGAATGGATGGCTTTGAGGTATGTAGAGAAGAGGTGTTGGAAATCCTGGAAAAGGTGAAAATAGATAAGTCCCCTGGGCCTGATGGCATTTATCCTAGGATTCTCTGGGAAGCAAGGGAGGAGATTGCAGAGCCATTGGCCTTGATTTTTATGTCCTCTTTGTCTACAGGAGTAGTGCCAGAAGACTGGAGGATAGCAAATGTGGTTCCCTTGTTCAAAAAGGGGAGTAGGGATAACCCTAGTAACTATAGGCCGGTGAGTCTCACTTCTGTTGTGGGCAAAGTCTTAGAGAGAATTGTAAGGGATAGGATTTATGCACATCTGGATAGGAATAATGTGATCAAGGATAGTCAGCATGGTTTTGTGAAGGGCAGGTCGTGCCTCACAAACCTTATTGAATTCTTTGAAAAGGTGACGAAGGAGGTTGATGAGGGGAAAGCGGTAGATGTGGTATATATGGATTTTAGTAAGGCATTTGATAAGGTTCCCCATGGTAGGCTACTGCAGAAAATACGGAGATATGGCATTGAGGGTGAGTTGGAGGTTTGGATTAGGAATTGGCTGGATGGAAGAAGACAGAGGGTAGTAGTTGATGGCAAAGTTTCTTCATGGAGTGCCGTCACTAGTGGTGTTCCGCAAGGATCTGTTTTGGGACCATTGCTGTTTGTCATTTTTATAAATGACCTGGAAGAGGGGTTAGAAGGTTGGGTGAGCAAGTTTGCGGATGATACGAAAGTCGGAGGAGTTGTTGACAGTGAGGAAGGATGTGGCAGGTTACAGCAGGATATAGAGAAGCTGCAGAGCTGGGCAGAAAGGTGGCAAATGGAATTCAATGTAGCTAAATGTGAGGTGATTCACTTTGGGAAGAATAACAAAAAGATGGGGTACTGGGCTAATGGTCGGATACTTGGTAGTGTGGATGAGCAGAGGGATCTTGGTGTCCATGTACACAGATCTCTGAAAGTTGCCACCCAGGTAAATAGTGCGGTGAGGAAGGCATATGGCGTACTGGCTTTTATTGGTAGAGGAATTGAGTTCCGGAGTCCTGAGGTCATGATGCAGTTGTATAAAACTCTGGTGCGGCCGCATCTGGAATATTGTGTGCAGTTTTGGTCGCCATACTATAGGAAGGATGTGGAGGCACTGGAACGGGTGCAGAGGAGGTTTACCAGGATGTTGCCTGGTATGGAAGGAAGATCGTATGAGGATAGACTGAGACACTTGGGACTGTTTTCATTAGAGAAAAGAAGGTTTAGGGGTGACTTGATTGAGGTGTACAAGATGATTAGGGGGTTAGATAGGGTTGACAGTGTGAACCTTTTCCCGCGTATGGAGTCGGGTATTACAAGGGGGCATAGCTTTAAATTAAGGGGGGGGTAGATATAGGACTGAAGTTAGGGGTAGGTTCTTCACTCAGCGAGTCGTAAGTTCATGGAATGCCCTGCCAGCAGCAGTGGTGGACTCTCCCTCTTTATGGGCATTTAAGCGGGCATTGGATAGGTATATGGAGGATAGTGGGTTAGTATAGGTTAGGTGGGCTTGGATCGGCGCAACATCGAGGGCCAAAGGGCCTGTACTGCGCTGTATTCTTCTATGTTCTATGTTCTATGACTGCCTAAAACGACTGCCTGCAGATTATGTCCTTTTTGGACATAATAGAATATATCTGCAATTACAATTATGCATATGCAAATTCACCTCATAGACTTATATTTGTGTGTGCGTGCATGCATGTGAGGGAGGGAGAGAGAGAGAGAAAGTGAGAGAGAAAGTGAGTGTGAGTCCATTTGTTTGTATATGTGCACCTCTCAGGGGATGTATGTGTGTCTGAGAGAGAAGGAGCATATGAGAAAGGGTCTGCATGAGTGTGTGAGCGTGTGTGCATGTATGTGTATGTGTGTGAGTGTGTCTTAGATTGTATAGTATAGGGGGTCAACTGTAGTTTGACATGAACCCCAGGTCCTGGTTGAGGCCATCCTCATGGGTACCAAACTTGGATTTCAGCCTCTGCTCGGCCACTCTGTGTTGTTGTGTATCCCGAAGTCTTCCTTGGAGGATGGTCACCTGAAGATCCAAGGCCGAATGTCCCTGACCACCAGTGTACCATGTACATGTTCCCATGTGTAATGGTCATATTCATGTCGACACTCTGACACATCTTGCAGTGGTTGACCTGGCAGGGTTGTGTGGTCAGAATCAAAACGTGTGGTGCTGGAAAAGCACAACTGGTGAGGCAGCATCTGAGAAGCAGAAGAGTCGACATTGTGGTCGATGTTGTCCTGAAGGCTGGGCAGTTTGCTGCAGACAATGGTCTGTTTAAGGTTTGGCGGTTGTTTAAAGGCGAGAAGTGGAGGTGTACGGAAGGTCTTGGCGAGGTGCTCATCCTCATCGATAATGTGTTGCAGGCTGCAAAGAACATGGCATAGTTTCTCCGCTTCTGGGGACACCACCACCATGTATGCGGCAGGTACTCGTGATTCGACCAACATTGTCTATCTCATACGCTGCAGGTGAAGATTTAAGACCCCTCAAGAGAGGCCTCTTGATTTGAGATCTGTCAAAAGAATCAACGAATATGGTCTGTTCAAAAAGCAAGGGTCATTAGTTTATTGAATTAAGGTACCTTAATGCAATTCTATCCAGCAACACAGAGGTTAAGGCTTCTGTGTTCCGTGGTGAAGTTGCGCAATTACATTTGAAAATGACACATTATTTACATGTTTTTAAAGAAATAGTACAGCCTTAATTACAAGAAAAACCAATCACACATAATAAGGTGACATGATTTACAGCAAGTTAATCCAACGGTATTTCCTGAGAAAGGGTTCTTAATTACAAGAGAAGTCCAATCAACTGTAATATGATTGAAGACAGGCTAATCCAATGGTATTCTTTGGAAAAGATATCTTATTTACGTAAATTGTCATGCCATGTATCAGTTCAAGGTTAGTTCGAATGGTCAATTAATGTGTCAGTATTCATTTTATGAAAACTCTATTGTCCTCTTTGAATTTCAGCTTAATTCTGCAAATGAGCAGTACAGGTTCACAGGCCATTTATTAGTATTCTTTTAAATTGAGAAACCATTTTGTGGTAAATAAAAATCTACATATACTTGTTGCCTAAATTCAAATTTTAGATCCTCACAGGCAAGGATGCCCCAAGGCATGGTACATTGTCGAGACTAAGCAGACGCTACGACACCACACAACAATCGCCAGGCAGACATGTTCCCATCCAGTCAGAGAACACTTCAGCGCTCAGGGACATTCGGTCTCGGATCTTCGGGTGACCATCCTCCAAGACAGACTTCAGGATACGTAACCATGCAGAGTGGCCAAGCAGAGGTTGATAGCTAAATTTGGTACCCATGAGGATGGTCTCAACTGGGACCTTGGGTTCATGTCAATGTACAGACACAATCTGCAGGCAGTCAATTCATGTAACATTTTATAAAGTCCTACTTTGAAAATAGAATCTGTCTGATTCAAGATTGGGATATAGACAGACTCTAACCTCACAAGTTTAATGCATTGTCTGAGCTGAGATGCCACCTTTTTTTTTAATAAAACTTTAAGTTATCTCGAGAATGTGACTTGAAAGAACGCCTAGGATTTATATAGTAATGAATCAAAATCTGCAATTGATTCTAAAAGATGAAAGATTTAACAGCAATCTAGGTTTGTCCGATATATTGTATCAGTTGCATCATGACACTGTGATCTTTTGCTATAAATTCTCTGTCTTATGATCCTGCTCACAGCTACCTGATGAAGGAGCAGTGCTCCGAATGCTAGTATTTCCAAATAAACCTTTTGGACTATAACCTGACATTGTGTGATTTTTAACTTTGTCCACCCCACTCCAACACTGGTACCTCCACATCTAAATATTGTGGACTTGGAGGAGTGCAAATGCTCCCAACTATTTCTAACCACACTCTCACTCACCATTCAATTGATTCACTCACCTTGTGGCATTTAACATACCATAGATCTTCATACAAAATATTAGTGAATCTTGACAAAAAAATTAATTTTCTGGGCTTGAAATCTGACTGGATTGCACTCATTCGCCAGCTGTTGAGGGAAGGCAAAGGAATCAAGGGAGTTTAAGTCATCTGAGTGGATGCTGTGGCACGTAAGACCCAATCGTGCTCCTCACCCTTGTGGAATCTGCTCCATCAACAATAATAAAGCTGAAGCTGCACAGGCAATGGAAGGATTTAATTTAAAGAATAAGTGGCTGTTGGCTGAATTAAGACTTATGTTGATTAAGGTGATGCAAGTTTGAATGTACTGAAGCTTATGAATGGCAGAATTCTGGAGGCATTCAAGGCGAGAATGGAGTTGTGAAGTTTGTGATAGCTAAGGTATAGATGTGCATTTCAGCAGCACAGGAGAGGTGATATACAATCAAGGATGAGTGATGATGTGTCCAGTCATGGAGGTAGTAAAAGAGCATGAAATTTGAAATTTGGCTTAGGATTCGATTGGTCTTAATCTAAGGGAACTGCATGAGATACAGACGGCACTGCATGCAGAGATCTATGGTAAGGAATAGAATTTTAGATTGGTGTTAACCATTACAGTTCCAGCCCTGTTGACGTAATGTTGAAGGAAACAATTCCTGCTTCAGCACTTGGTAAAGCTGGGTGTCAGTGTACAGTGAATGTATACGTACAGATGCCAAATTATAGAATCTTGATGGTGTATGTTTCTTTAGACGCAGGTCAAAAAATACCATGACGTTCCATGTGATACTAAGTTAGATGACCTGCTGCAGGCCCTGCACAATGAAAGCAGAACTGGACACTACTTCACACGTTTTTGTGAAAAAACAGGGAATACAGTAAGTGAGATAAACCTCAGATTATTGGACACTTGGGTAATTTATTCTTCGATTTTAACTCATCCTGGGAACAGAGCTAATATCTTACTTTCATTACTCATTGAAAATCAATGTAAACACCACTTTCAAATTGGCAGATTAGAATCATTGATTGATGCAGCAAAGATGAAGTCCATTTGATCATCATGCCCATGCTAATTCTATGGAAGAGCTGCTCCTTGCACTTTCCTCACAATCCTATATATTTTCACTTCTAGAATCTGTCCAATTCCTTTTTGAATCTGCTTCCATCATCTTTTTAGCAGAGAATTCCAAATTGCAATCACTCACTTCTTTTTATCTATCTTCTTTTCCTATTTTCTACATATTTTCCTTCTTTTTTCCTGGGATGTGGGTGTCATTGGCAATGGTGAGTATTTGTTGTCCATGCTTAATTACCTTTGAATGACTTGTTAGATCATTTACAGAGTGCAGTAAATAGTTAAGTGCATTGCTGTGGGTCTGGAGTTACATCTAGGTCAAGTATGGATGACAGATTTCTTTCCCTAAAAGATATCAGTGAACCAGACTTTTTAATTGACAATTGATAGTAATTTCATGGTTACCATTACAGAGACTAGCTTTTAATTTCAGATTTTATTGAATTCAAATTTCATCATCTGCCATTGTGGAATTTGAGCCCATTTATCCAGAACCTTAGTGTGAGGCTGTGGAGGGCGGGTCCAGTGATATTAACACTGCATGATTGTTCCCGACAATATCTGTGTCCTCTGGCTAATGATGCTCCTGCCACGTTGTGTTCTTCTTTCAGAATCAAATAGCCATTCAGAATTGCTAGAAACAAGTCATTGCCATGTAGAATATTAACTAACATTCCTTCCTATCTTGCAGTTATGGAGGAATAGTGTGAGCCTGTGGTTTGACCTGAAAGAGTATCAGCGACTGTTTTATGCGGAAATCTTTCAACCTTTTAAACTCAAGAGACAAGCTCAGGCAAGCCAAGAAATTCTTGCTGTTTTGATGATCATCATACCTTGGTGGTGTATAGAATATGCCAGAATTGTAAATAGAAGGATAAGGGGACCAACAGTATTATAATAGACAGCATGATTGTAACCCCAAAAAGGGAAGGGTTCTTGATGCATGAAATATTAAAATTTGTAAACTTCCAAAAGTGGACTCAAACCCTGTTCAAGCCAATCACTTCTGAACTTCACTGAATTGAGGGGGGGGATTGTGTCTGACCAATTTATTCCTTATTTAAATATTTTAATGAGACTGTTTGCTTCAGATTTTATTTTGCTTTCTTCTTTAATGTTAGCTGGCTACCCAACTACAAGGGAGACAAGAACATAGAACACAGAATCTGACAGTGTGAAACAGGCCCTTCAGCCCAACGAGTCCACACCGACCCTCCAAAGAGGAACCCACCCAGATCGATTCCCCTACATTTACCCCTGACTAATGCGCCTAATCTACACATTCTTGAACACTATGGACAATTTAGCATATCCAATTCATCTAACTTGCACATCTTTGGACTGTGGGAGGAAACCCACGCAGACATGGGGAGAATGTGCAAACTCCACGCAAAAGTCAGCATGGAAAAGATAAATGCCTTTTTCCATATCTGCTTTATGCTGGGAATGGTTAGTCCTTGCCTTTCAAGCTAGCCTGTTTCATTTCACACAAATAACCTCTCCCTACAATCAGGTACCCTTCCCAAATTTTTATCTGTGCTCCTGAACAGTCCCTTTAAGATTGCCATGAGCTAAGTAAAGGCACATCTTAAAGCGACCAGTGCTGATGTGTGGCCTGGTAGGTACTGCACAACAATTCTCAATTCCACAGTTATGCCCCATGCAGCTGAAAGGGAATGTCACTCCCTAAATCTTCAATCCTCACTGTAGATTCAGTCTGTATGTTGATATTACGACCATCAAAATGCTTGTCTATTATTTATGAATCAAAGTGATTATTCACAACACAAAACAGCCCCCACACATGCAAATACATGGTCCATGATGTTAGCTACTGCAAAGGCCATAAGAAGTGCACTAATGGCACCATGCCAAGATATGCCTGCATATGCATGTAGCCTCCCCTCGTGCAAGGATGCGAGGGCTAGAGAGGCTGGGGCTGACCACGGTACCTTCCCCTTCTTGGCTCTGTCTGCAGAATGGGCTTCTTTAATAACTGCTGTTCTTCAGTGATCACCCTGCCATCACTCCTGGCTACCCAGCTATCTCCAGCCTCCATGCTGCCTTTGGAGGGGCCCTTTCTGGAGCTAGGAGGCCATAGCTGAGAGCTGCACCTGCTACTCACCTGCCAGGGGTTACACATGCTCTTCACTACACCCCTGCCTCCCTAAAATCATTGTTGTTGAAGAAGGAGTGATCCAGAAGTATGTTGAAACATGATTATCATTTTCCAGTTAGAGACTGCACTGTGTATCCTCCAGTTACGTTGTTGCTGTGTGTTTAACAGCCTGATATCCATATGTTAAGTTAGGCAGCAGAAGATTTTCAGGGATTTTAGAGTTATATACTCATAGAGATGTACAGCACGGATACAGACCCTTCGATCTAACCCGTCCATGCCGACCAGATATCCCAACCCAATCTAGTTCCACCTGCCAGCATCGGCCCATATCCCTCCAAATCCTTCCTATTCATATAACCATCCAGATGCCTTTTAAATGTTGCAATTGTACCAACCTCTACCACTTCCTCTGACAGCCCATTCCACACACGCACCACCGTCTGCATGAAAACGTTGCCCCCTAGGTCTCTTCTATGTCTTTCCCCTCTCACTCTAAACCTATGCCGTCTAGTTCTGGACTCCCCAACCCCAGGGAAAAAACCTTGTCTATCTATCCTATCTATGCCCCTCATGGTTTTATAAACCTCTATAAAGTCACCCCTCAGCCTCTGATGCTCTAGGGAAAACAGCCGTAGCCTATTCAACCTCTCCCTTTAGCTCAAATTCTCCAACCCTGGCAACATTCTTGTAAATCTTTTCTGAACCCTTTCAAGTTTCATAACATCTTTCCGATAGGAAGGAAACCAGAATTGCACATAAATTTCCCAAAATGCAGCACCTCACATTTATGTAAATTAAACTCTATCTGCCACTCCTCAGCCCATTAGCTCATCTGCTCAGGATCCTGTTGGAATCCAAGGTAACCTTCTTCACTGTCCACTACATCTCCAATTTTGATGTCATCTGCAAACCTACTAACTATACCTCTTAAGCTCACATCCAAATCATTTATATAAATGACGAAAAGTAGTGGACCCAGCACCGATCCTTGTGGCACTCTACTGGTCACAGGTCTCCAATCTGAAAAACAACCCTCCACCACGAGCCTCTATCTTCTACCTTTGAGCCAGTTCTGTATCCTGTTTTACAAGGGTCTGATTGTAAAATGAAGATTTAGCACAAAACAAGCTTGCATCTTTCCCTGTCTAGAAATCAACTCCCTATGGGGAAGAACCCAACTCTTCATTTTTTCATTAACCTGTTCAGAGTTGTCATGACACACTTCTGAAGCAAGTGGGACTTCAACCTAGGCATTTTGGCACACAGGTAGGGGCTCTACCACTGTACTAAATGTGCGTTAAGAACCCAACTAGTTTCTTTATATCCAAAGTGCTTTTACAGACAACAAAATAGCTTTTCCCACCATCAAACCCCCCATTGTACCTTCCACCTATTATCCACCACCATTAAATCATTCATGTTTTCCAATTAATCAAAGTATGCAAAGACCCAGCTTTTACATATTTTCCTAACTAACCTGTTCAGAGATGTAATTAATGCCTCTAAAGCAGGTGGAATTTGAGCCCAGCGTTCCTGGCTCAGGGGTAGAGATACTACCATTAGATCACAAGATCCTATTTTAAGAAAACAGTTTTTTTCTATTATCCAGAAATTATCTTACTCAATGTTTTTTCAGTCACCAAATCACCCATGATGTTTTTTTCAGTCATCATGTTTTCCAATTAATTAATGTGCAAAGCCCATTAAGGGAAATGTAAGAACCCAGCTCATTTTTTAATATCTGACTTGACGTGCTCTTGCACTTTTACCCCCTCTGTCACCAAATCATTCGCAGCATCTCTTCATCTATTAACCAAGAAACCAGCTATTGGACATTTACTAATCAACCTGTTCAGAGATATTATTACACATCTCTGGAGCAAGACTTCGATGTGGGTTTTGGTATTTCTTTCATCCATTAACCACCACCAGTAAATCACCTGTGTTTCCAATTGAATAATTTATGTGCAAAGCCCGTTAAGGGCAATATAGAATTAGAATTAGCCTTTATGAATTAGAATTAGAAGCACCAAAGGTCGGAAGAGGTAGGGAGCTAAATCAAAATAGAGTTGGAAGGGGAAGATTACAGTTTATTTTTACTTATAACAGAAGTGCTCTTACACACAACTGAATGGCTTTCCCACCAGCAAATCACCGTGACTTTATTTTTCCTTTCTTTAAGTATCAACCGCCACCAGTAAATCACCCATGTAGCCAATTAGATATTTACATGCAACGCTCATTATAAACAATGCAAACCATCAACAGAAGGTAGGGAGACTGAGAAGGGACTAAATCAAAATGGAGTTGGAGAAAGAAATAAAGCATTGAATCCTCTCTCCTGGTGCCCATTTCTCTCGAAAGGCCTGGAGAGCATTGGTGGACACTGTGTGCTTCCTCTCCAATGACTTCTGGCAGAATCCAACCCTTTTTTTATTATTAGCTTACTTTTCTAATCAGCCTGTGCAGAGATCTTATTATACACGAAATCAAGAACAGTGATTGCTAGAAAACTGCAGCAGGTCTGACAGCATCTGTGGACAGAAATCAGAGTTAATGTTTCAGGTTAAGTGACCCTTTTTCAAAATTGATGGTAGCTAGGAAAATGCTGTTTTTATGTAGAAGATGGACGGGTGAGGGTAAGGTGTAAATAATAGGTGGAGATAGAGCCCAAAGAGAGAGAAGAACAGTTGGGCAGACAAAGGAGTGGATAATGGTCAGCCTAGGAGAATGAATGCTGCTAATGGGGCTTGTTAGTGGCTAACAGTGGTTGTGTGTTATAGCAGACCATGTGATAACAAGGCCTGGTGTATAGGGTGATTTGGAAGGTTACATTGTACTTTGCTCAAAAACTGCATGCATTCATGTAGAACTCTGAGCTCAAAAACTGCATGAATTCATGTAAAACTCCATTATCTCACTTTTTAGATTAGAATCAATCTAAACACCATGGCATAGACAGAGAACACAGGGGGCTAACACCTTCAACATATTGTCTAGCTATCACCATTGTTAACAGCTAACCTGAGAATGCAACTTTTTTAAAAAACGTTTCGTAATTTACACATGAAAAAAGTGAAACTATCATGGTATCCAAACAGATGAAAGATTTAACAGACAATCAATTTTTCAATATATAATTTCAGTTACATCACACTGTAAATTTTTGCTATAAATTCTGTGTTAGGATTGAGCCCTCCACTATCGTCTGATGAAGGAGTGACGCTCTGAAAGCTAGTGTGCTTCCAATTAAACCTGTTGGACTATAACCTGGTGTAGTGTGATTTTTAATTGGTGTATAGGGGTTGGGGTAAGGATATGGGAGAAGTTGTTTGAAGTTCTAAAACTGTTGAACTCAATATTGCGTCCAGAAGGCTGTAGTGAAAAATAAGGTGCTGTTTCTTCCAGCTTGCACTGAGCTTCGCTGGAGCATTGCAGCAAGCTTGAGACAGAGATATTGGCCAGGGAACAAGATAGTGTGTTGAAGTGTCAGGCAACTGGAACTCAGGGTCTTTTTTACAGACAGAATGTAGGTGTTCTGTGACATGGTCAGTCAGTTTACTTTTGTTTTTCCAGGGTAGAGCAGACCACGTTGTAACCACTGAATGCAGTTGACTAGATTGAATGAAGTGCAGATAAATCACTTGGGCCCTTGGATACTGAGGACAGAGGAAGTAAATGGGCATGTGTTACACCTCACCTTCTGCAGTTGCAGAGGAAAGTGCTATAGAACTCTGAGGTGGAGTTGGTGGTGGGAGTGAAGGAGGAATTGGCCAGGGTATGGTCCTCTGGAAGACTGACAAGGGAGGGGAGGGGAATTAAGTGTCTTGTGGTGGCATCCCACTGGAGGTGGCTAATGGTCCTCTGGATGTGGATGCTGGTGGGATGGTGGGTGAGGATAAGGGGGACCTTACTGCTGTTGTAGGAGGGAAGAGATGACTGAAGTGCGGGAGATGTGTCGGACCCAGCTGAGGGCACTGTCAATTCTGGTGCTGGTTAGTCATAAAACCATAAATAATAGGAGCAGAAATTAAGTCATTCAGCTGATTGAGTCTGCTTCGCCATTCAATCATGGCTTTCTCCTCGTAACCCTTAATCCCCTTGATACTCAAGAACCTATCTATCTCAGTCTTAAATATACTCAATGACCTGGCCTCCACAGCCTTCTGTGGCAATGAATTCCATAGATTCACCACTCTCTGACTGAAGAAGTTTCTCTTTATCTCTGTTCTAAAAGGTATCCCCTTAACTTTCGGGTCCTGGTCTCTCCTACCAATGGAAATAACTTCCCAATATCTACTCTCTCCAGGCCTTTCAGTATTCTGTATGTTTCAATTAAATCCTCTCCCTCACTCTTCTTAACTCCATCGAGTATAAACCCAGAATCCTCAAACATTCCTCATATGTTAAGCTTTTCATTCCTGTGACTGTTCTCGTGAACCTCCTCTGAACATGCTGCAGGGCCACTATATCCTTCCTGAGATAAGGGGCCCAAAACTGTGCACAATACTCCAAGGGGCATGGCCAGAACCTTACAGAGCCTCAGAAATAAATCCCTGCTTTATATTCAAGTCCTCTCAAAATAAATGCCTTCATTGCATTTGCCTTCCTAACTACTGACTCAACCTGCAAGTTTATCTTGAGATAATTCTGGACTAGAACTCCCAGTCTCTTTGCACTTCTGACTTCTGAATATTCACCCAATTTTGAAAATAGTCCGTACCTCTATTCTTCCTACCAAAGTGCATGACTTCACACTTTCCCTTGTTGTACTCCTTCTGCCACTTCTTTGCCCACTCTCCTAACCTGTCCATAACCTTCTGCAGCCTCCCCACCTCCTCTATACTACCTGCCCCTCTACCTATCTTTTTATCATCTGCAAACTTAGCCAGAATCCCTCAGTTTCTTCATCTAGATCATTAATGTATAAAGTGAAAGGTTGTGGTCCCAACACTGAGCCTCATGGAACACCACTTGTCACCAGCTGCCATCTTGAGAAGGACCCTTTTAACCCCACTCTCTGCTTTCTGCCAGATAGCCAAGCTTCTAGCCATGCTAGTACCTTGCCTCTAACACTATGGGCCCTTATCTTACTCAGTAGCCTCCTGTGCAGCATCTTGTCACAGGTCTTCTTGAAGTCCAGATTGATAACATCCATCGGCTCTCCTTGGTCTAACCTGCTCATCACTTCTTCAAAGAGTTCTAGAAAATTTTTCAAGCATGACCTCCCCTTGATGAAACTATACTGACTACCTTATTTTACCATACACTGCCATGTATTCAGAAATCTCATCCTTCACATTGGATTCCACGATCTTACCCATGAGCAAGGTTATGCTAATCATTCTGTAATTTTCCATCTTTTGCTTTACTCCCTTTTTACACAGGGGTATCACACTAGTGATTTTCCAATCCTCCAGGACTCATTCCGCATTCTAGAAATTCTTGAAAGATCACCACTAATGCCTCAACACAATGCGTCAGCTATCTCCCTTAGAACCCTCACTCCTGCATTTTTGAGATATCACTCATTTCTTCCATTATAAAAACTGACGCAAAGTCATTATTCAGTTCCTCAACCATTTCCTTGTTGCTTACTACTATTTCTCCAGTATCCTTTTCCAGTGGCCCAATGCCCACTTTTGCCTCTCTTTTGCTCTTTATATTTCTAAAGAAACACTTCCAATCTTTCTTGATATTACTGGCTAGCTTACCCTCATATTTAATCTTCTCCCTCCTTATTTTTTTTTTGTTGCCCTCTGTTGGTCTTTGTAAGCTTCCCAATCCTCTGGTTTCTACTGCCCTTCACCACATTATATGTTTTCTCTTTTGCTTTTTTGCTATCCCTGACTTCCCTAGTCAGCCGTGGTTGCCTCATCCTCCCTGTTGAAAATGTGTTGCTGGAAAAGTGCAGCAGGTCAGGCAGCATCCAAGGAGCAGGAGAATTGACGTTTTGGGCATGAGCCCTTCTTCAGGAAGAAGGGCTCATGCCTGAAACGTCGATTCTCCTCCTCCTAGGATGCTGCCTGACTTGCTGCGCTTTTCTAGCAACACATTTTCAGCTCTGATCTCCAGCATCTGCAGTCCTCACTTCATCCTCCCTGTATCATGCTTCTTTTCCCTCAGGATGAATCTCTGCTGTGTCTCCTGAATTACTGCCAGAAACTCCTGCCACTACTGTTCCACTGTCCTTCCTGCTAGGCTCCTCTTCCAGCCAATTCTACCCAGCTCTTCCCTCATGCTGCTGTAGTTGCCTTTATTTAGCTGTAATATTGTTAATTCTGCTTCTATCTTCTCCCTCTCAAATTGCAGAGTAAATTCAATCTTATTATGATTACTACCTCCTCACGGTTCCTTCATCTTGAGCTCCCTTATGAAGTCTGCCGTATTGACAACACTAAATCCAGTATTACTTGTTCCCTAGTTGGCTCCACCACAAGCTGTTCCAAAAAAAATCTCATAGACATTTAACAATTTCCTTTTCTTGCAATCCACTACCAACCTGACTTTCCCTGTCCACCTGCATATTGAAATCTCCCATGATCACTGTAATTTTGCATTTCCTACACCTCTTTTCTATCTCCTGGTGTATCTTGTGCCCCAGCTCCTGACTACTGTTTGGAGGCCCATAAGTAACTCCAACTATGGTTTATTTTAACTTTGCGGTTCCTCAATGCTAGCCATACAGATTGTACACCACCTGACCCTACTTTATTTCTTACTATTGATTTAATTTCATTTCTTACTAATAAGGCAATCCCACCCCCACTGCCCATCTTTTCGATTGGATGTATATCCTTGAATATTCAGCTTCCAACCCTGATCCCTTTGCAGCCACATCTCCGTGATGCCCACCATATCATACCTGCCAATTTCAATCTGCGCCACAAGCTTATTTACCTTATTGCTTATACTGCGTGCATTCAGATATAACACCTTCAGTCCTGTACTAACTATCCATCTTCTCATTGTCATTCATTTGTCCAGTGTTCTTGAAGTTTAATTATTAATATTTTCCATACACTCTGTTCTATTTGTGTCTGTGCTAGAGATTTTAATAACCTCTCCTTAGTTCTGCAGTCCTATCTCATCCTTTATTTTGGGTTTTCTAATTTCCCCTATAACTGAATCCTCCCCCTACTATTTAGGTTAAAGCCCTGTCTACAGCCTTAGCTATGCGATTCACTAGGACTCTGGCCCCAGCACGGTTCAGATGAAGACCATCCCATCAGAACAGGTCCCTTCCTCCCAGTCCTGGTGCCAATGTTCCATGCATTCAAACCCATTTCTCCCACACCAATCTTTGAGCCATGCATTTACCTGCTTAATATTATTGACCCTGTACCAAGTAACTCATGGCTCAGGCAGCAATCCAGAGATTATTTCCTTTTCGGTTCTGCTTTCTAAATTAGGTCCTAGCTGTTCATACCCCCTTAGCAGAACCTCTGCCCTAGGTAGATCTACGTCATTGGTATCTATGTGGACCACGACCACAGAATCGTTAACCCCCTTCTACAAGTTCCTCTGTAGCCCAGATGAGGTATCCCGAACCTAAGCACCAGGCATTCAACACAACCTTTGGGACTCTCGATCCTGGTCACAAAGAACAGTGATTATGCCTCTAACTATATTGTCCCCAATTACAATTTTTCTCTTCTCTTCCCCCACTTGAATGGCTCCCTGCACCATGGTGCTGTGGTCAGTTGGTTCATCCCCCCAGCAGTCCCCATTCCTGTCCACACAGGAAGCAAGACTCTTGAACTCTTAATCCTCAGTTGAGGAAGAATGTGGACATTTTGGAGGTGCCCTTGTTGAAATTGGCGTCATCAGAGCAGATGCAACAGAAACAGAGGAATTGTGAGAATGGAATAGAATCTTTCCAGGAAACAGAATGTGAGGATGTATACTCAAGGTTACTGTAGAAATCGGTTGGCTTGGAATGGATATTTGTGGCCAGCTTATCTTCTGAAATGGAAACAGAAATAACAAGGAAAAGAAAGGAAGAGTCAAAGCTGGACCAAGTGAAAGTGAGAACGGGGTGAAACTTGGGAGTGAAATTGATAAATTTTTCCAATTCCGAGAGAGGAAAGCAGCATCAATGATATCATCGATATACTGGAGAAATAATTGTGGGTGGCGGCCAGAATAGGATTGGAATGAGGAATGTTCCATGTACCCCGCAAAGGCATAACTGGTGCCCATGGCCTGAAGTTACACACCTCAGGAGCAGCTGCACCTCAAACCTGCGCCTTCTGATCCAGCAGTAGGGACTTTACCACTATATCATAAGAGGGCCCTAAAAATTACAAATTGCACTTGAGCCAAGTTGAAATTGAACTTACAAACTTCCGACCTGTAGTCCATTGCTCCACTAGCCCCATCTATAGAGTTCAAATCTTGAGTACAAAGTCCAATGAGCATCATCTGCTTTTAATCAACTCTGGAGCTGTTCTGTTTTACCTTGACATGGACCTCCATTTCCAATGTTGGTGCTTTGTGCCTGCACAGTAAACTCCTGTTCTGTGGTAGGGCACAATTATAGAGATGCACAGTTATGGAATTATACACACTTCTATTATTACCAAATGACATCAGCTTTCTCTTTGCACATGTGTACTGTTTTCACCACTCAGAGATGGCATCTATGTGTTTATCAGTCTTTATGAGTCAGGACTAACTCTGCAATCCAAGAGTAAATATTATCATTTATGATGAAAATGCAAATTGTTTGTACCATTTCAAAAAAACCCCACTAATATCCAGTAGTTGGGTATTGAGTTTCTGTGCTGCAAAAGGTTAATATGAATATGTAAATAAGATAGTCTACTTCATTGTTGGCAAATGGTGTAACACAATTACTGGAAACCTGTTCTCTCCAGCAGCGTTGTGATAGAGGTGAAGTACTGTCCTATACATAGTTAATATTTATTATGAGAATTTAAAAAACAATTATTTGCCAACAATCAAGACTCTTGCAATCTTAATAATTAGAATAACAGCATTTCCATCAGCAAACTGACATTTCCATGATTCGTTCACTTGTTTCAGTTCATTTTTGCAACATACACTATTGAAGAGGCCCCAGCAGACATCCAAATGGATGCAGAGAACAAGAAAGAGATCTATAGCAAACTAGATCCACCATTTGAAGAGCTCTTTGATCAATTAGAGGAACACATTCTTATCTTGCTACTGGTGCCTTGGATCCAAATGATTGAAGCGGAAATGGCAAGTTATAGTAAGGTAGGTCAATACATCCAACTGCTTTCTTGGATGAGTTTTTCCAAATGGTCCATTTCATTTTTTTACTCAGTATTGTATCAGATACATATGCTTTAACACCCCACATTTTATATTTGTTCTTTTTTCTCCATATCATAAACAATTTTGTGAAAGGCAAAATGGGCAGAGATGTGTTCTGTAGTCAACCAGCAGTGACAGTGTGACAGTGTAGGTACTCAGAGCCCTCCTTATGATGAAACGGCTGCTCTCCAACTGCCAATATGACTGAAATGAGCTTTGAATGCATAATGCTCAGAGACTCACTAGTAAGTCTGTACATGTTAATGGCTTATTTAAAGGGTCACAATATATGATCTCTGGAGTCAGATCTGGAGAGAGATGGTTTTTGTTGAGGTTCATCCCAAGCAGCTCCATGATGTAGGACTCTGCTCTATGGTCTGTTCCCTGGGATGCACACTGAGACAAAGATCTGGAGGATCATCAACCAGTAAAAGATGTTTTATGGTCTGCCCAAAACTCCAAGGTATTCCAGTGTAAAGGGTTGACTATGATTGTGTGCTGCAGACTGGCACATTCCAAAGCCCAGGGCTACATGCTATAGGATGCAGCTTGGGGCTGCCAACGCTGATGTCTTTCTGCCAAAGTATAGCAGAAATCAGTTGTCAGACCCCTCAAAATAAATATTTTGTAAATACTTTCTTCCTCTATCGTATAAAACAGCCTTGTTATTTGCACAGTAGATCTGTGTGATGTAAAATTCCAATGTATCATTTCTGTTTCTTTTTCCTTGTTGGAAAGGTTGTGCAGAACAGAATGATAACCTTTTGTATATACTGTACTTATACATTATTTGTAAGAAAAATCATCTATATGTTTGCAAATCAAAAAATGTCCTCTGAGGAAGAAGGGTAGAAAGATTAACAAGCAATCTCCTGATAATACTGCACAAAACAGTATAGCACAAACAGTTGAATATTTGTTCTGACAGTAACAGACAGTCACTGATCAGAAAAATATACAAATTTTTCAAATGATCTTGGTGCACACTTTCCCTCCTGTTCAGTCTCTAGTTTGCATAAATTCTCCACTTAACCTGTGGTATGGCTGTCACATTATAAGAAAAGCTAGAAATCTGAACCAAACACAAAAAGTGCCAGAGAAACTCAGCAGGTCTGGTAGCATGTGTGGAGAGATACGGAATTAACATTTCAAGTTTCATTTCAATGTTCTTCAGAACATTGTATTTAGTGTTGTTCCTTGCTACTCAGTGAATATCTTTTATTTCTAGGTGACGATGGCAACGAAGATTGAGCGTCTGGACTCAGTATACTACAAGAAGCTTCAGGAATTGCAGAGGAAGTTTCTGCCCAATGAAGTAATTACTTATTTGGTTCTTAAAAAACAGGTTAATTTATAAACAACATAGGAACAGGAGAAGGCCACTTGACACAAAGCCAAGACAGCAGTCACTTTCTAGTTTTTAATTAACTAACCCTCAGTGACAAATGTTTTTTTTTGTATATGATGCTGGAATGTTTTCAGTAATGACCACTCTGAATTTAAACCCAACTTGAACCAACATTCCAAATATTTGATTAGCATCCTGTACTATCCAAAGCCAAAGGCTACAATTTATATTATTTCTATATACTACAGGACTTTTGCCATCCTTGGAGATAGGAACCCTCTACATATTACTGATGTGTAATCATTATTAATGCACCTCACTCTCCTCCACCACCCCAAGAATAACTGGTGCTCTGGTCCTGAGTCAGCCTTTCATAGAGTATGAACAATAGTAACTTCAAAGGCCTTAAATGTCAACTTTGTGAGTGAAGGTGTGTGTGCAATGTGCACTCACCTATCTAACAGTCAGGGTTCGGCTTCCACTTGATGGTTGTAACTTATGTTTCCAGAAAAAAAGTTTGAATAATTAAATGTGTCACCATTTGAAATCCTATTTTGATGTAGGTAGGCCCATTCCACATGTAGATGATCTGCTCGATTATTTTCTTGGTAACAGTGAAGGGCAAAAGAGTAACTATGGAGAGAATAAGGGGTATTAAAGATTGTCTATAAGTGGAGCCACAAGAGACAGATGAGATCCTAAATGAATATTTCTTGTCAGTATTTACTGTTGAGAAAGGCATCGATGCTAGGAAATGTAAAATAAACAAATGTGGCTTGAAAAGAGTCCATATTACAGAAGGTGAGGTGCTGGACATCTTAAAATGCACTAAGGTAGATAAATCCCCCGGGATCTAATGAAATGTATCCCAGAACTTTGTTTGAGGTTAGGGATGAAATTGCAGGGACCATAGCGGAGATTTTTGTGTCACTAGCAGCCACAGGTGAAGTGCCCAAAGATTGGAGAGTGGCAAATATTGTATCATTATTTAAGAAAAGCTGCAGAGAAACACCTGGGAACTATAGATTGATGAGCCGAATGTCTGTGGTGGGTAAGTTCTTAGAAGGGATTCTGAGACACAGGATCTACAGGCATTTGAAGAGTCAATGTCTCATTTGGGATAGTCAGCATGGGAAATCATGTCATATGAATTTGATTGGGTTTTCTGAAGGGGTGACATGTGGCCAATGTGGTAGACATCGTCTATATGGTACTGCATGGAATTCAGGGAGAAGTAGCCATTGGATACAAAATTGGCTTGAAGGTAGAAGACAAAGGGTGGTGGTAGGATGTTTTCTTTTGAAACTGGAGGCCTGTGAGCAGTGGTATGCCATAGGGATTGGTGCTGGGTTTACTTTTATTTGTCAATAATGTAAATGATTTGGATGAGAATTTTGGAGGTATGCTTAATAAATGTGCAGATGACATCAGTATAGTGGCAGTACAGTGGATAGTGAAGAAGGTTATCTGAGAATACAGCAGGATCTTGATCAACTGGGCCAGTGGGCTGAGGACTGGCAGATGGAGTTTAATTTAGATAATGCAAGGTGTTGCATTTTGGTAAATCAAAGCAGCATTGGAGTTACACTGTCAGTGGTTTGGCCCTGGGGAATGTTATAGAACAAAGAGATCTAGAAATATGGGTTTATAGCTCCTTGAAAGTGGAGTCACAGGTAAACAGGGTGGTGAAGAATGCTTCCAGCAAACTTGCTTTCATCGGTGTGAGATTGAGTACAAGAGTTGGGTTCTTGTAGCAGCTGTACAAGATATTGGTAAGGACACATTTAGAGTACTGAGGACAAATCTGGTTGCCCTATTACAGAAAGGATATTATTAAACTAGAAAAAGTGCAAAAAAGTGCCATCTCTACTGAAAGGTTTGTGTTATCAGGAAAGGCTGTATAATATGGGACCTTTTTCCCTCTAGCATAGGAGACTGAGGAGTGACGTTATAGAGGTCGATAAAATCATGAGAGGTGTAGATAAAGTAGATTGCCAAGAGCTTTTCTGCATGGGTAGGGAAATCTAAAACCAGAGGGCATAGGTTTAAGGTGAGAGGGGAGAGATACAAAAGGTTCCAGA
Organism: Chiloscyllium plagiosum; assembly: GCF_037043375.1. Taxonomy (NCBI): domain Eukaryota; kingdom Metazoa; phylum Chordata; class Chondrichthyes; order Orectolobiformes; family Hemiscylliidae; genus Chiloscyllium; species Chiloscyllium plagiosum. The sequence goes on from NW_028270142.1 coordinate 61,180,733, forward strand.
GAAGCAAGTTTTCACACAGAGGATGGTGATGTATCGAACAGGCTGCTAGAGGTAGTAGTGGAGGCAAGTACAATTTCATCATTTAAGAAATATTTGGACAGGTACATAAATGGGATCAGTATGGAGGGATATGGACCAAACAAAGGCAAATGGGACTAGTTTAATTGTGAAAACTGGGCAGCATGGACAAGTGAGGTCAAAGGCCCTGTTCCAAACTGTAAACCCCTATGACTGTATGACAGTGATGCAGAATAGGCACATAAACCCTGTTTTCTCTGACAGACTGTATGAAAGCATAATCCTGAGAGATAGCTGTCACTATTCATATTCCAACTGTAACTGATTAGCACATTCTTTCATCTGCAACAGGACTGACATTCAGGCAATTAAGAGGGTCAGGATTTCCTGTATTTGGGCTTGGTTCACTGAGTATCCAGGAGAAGGATAGGACTGCAAATGCTCGATATTTTAGAGTCAAAAAGTGTGGCATTGGAAAAGCACAACAGGTCAGGCAGCATCCAAGGAACAGGAGCATCGATGTTTCGGGCATAAGCCCCTCATCAAGAATGTGATGAAGGAATGATCATGAAGCCCTGATAAAGGGCGTACACCTGCAACATTGACTCTCCTGCTCCTTGGATATTGTCTGACCTACTGTGCTTTTCCAGCACCACACTTTTCATCACTGAGTATCCAGTGTGTTGAAGACAAGCAGTGAGAAGAGTCCATCATAACTGCACAAAACAAGTTACCAGGCTTGGGCTCCGGCTGCAGTAGGAGCAGATGGGGAAGGAAGCTGCACTAGGAGCAGGGTATGGGAAGGCCTGCATTGGGACTGTATGTGGGGTGGCCTTCAGAGCGAGGATGGTGTTGGGAGGCCTCCACAAGGAGCAGGGTGTGGGAAGGCCTGAATTAGGAACAGGGTGTGGAGAGACCTGCGCAAGGAGCAGGGCATGGGAAGGCCTGCGCAAGGAGCAGGGTGTGGAAAGGCCTGCACAAGGAGCAGGGTGTGGGGAGGCCTGCACCAGGAGCAGGGTACGGGAAGGCCTGCACAAGGGCAGGGTGTGGGGAGGCCTGCACTAGGAGCAGGCTGTGGGGAGTCTGCACTGATAGTCAGCCTATTTTTGCTTGGGAGAGATGGGAAGATTAAAGGAAAATTGAGAAATCACAGGGTGTGTGGGGAAGAGAGAGGGAGACTGCTAGGAGAGAACAAACTAAATTCATTTTATCCAGTTGTGCAAGCTACATCATTTTGCATCCGGCAGTGCCATCTTTAGACAGGCAGTTGTTTGTTGTCACTTGAGATTGACTTCAGTTTCCTTTCCGGTCTTGCTGCCACTTAGAGGTAGCATTTCTAAGAAACTCAGCCAGTTAATGAAGCTAAATCTGTCATGTTACCAGTGTTTTCAATCTTCTTTGCAGTTTCCTGTTCAATCAGCTAGCCAAGAAGAAATTTTGGAGGATCCCAGGACCTCATGGAAATTTGTTCCACAGCAATTCAAAGATTATTCATTTCAAACGCTTCTTCACAATCGCTTAGAACTTGACCAATTTCAGATATTCCTTAAAGAAAATTTAGCAGAGTAAGTGTCGAAGAATGTTTATGTAACACAAAACAGTGAATGTTATTGTAAGGGGGGAGGGGTTACAGGGAATGCCGCACGATGTAAACTTTCTCATACAGGCATGGCAAGTCTTTGTTAGCTATCCTGATTGTGGTGAGTGTTTGTATATAGAATCATCGTTTTAGCACATTTGCAAACATTAACATGTCACATTGCCATCAGACTATTTCTTGCATAACCTCTCTACTCAACTGTTGCATGTTCCAATCAGTCATGCACTCTAGAACCACTGAGATACATGCCCAATGATAAACTGTTTCACTTTTCTTTAAAGGCAAATCATAATGGCTTGGTAAAAGAGGAAGAACTGTTTGTCATATTCCATGTTTTAATGTTTATGGCAGTTACCAAGTCTTTTCTGGAGCAGTGTGGTATATTTTAACATGGTTTATGGTTTTGCATTATTTAGAAAACCAAGTATTCTTCTGTTTGTTCAGAACTTTTTGATAACAATGAATCCAATGGAAATTCACAAAAATGTTATTATAGTAAACCTCCTGTTATCCGGCATGTATGGGGCAGGCAGTTGGGAGAGATGGGTGGCAGTGCCGGTTATGTGAATCTGATGGTTCCATGAAAAATATTCTTGTGGACACCCAACACTTCAATATTTTTTGAATAGAAGAAAATCTTAAATCTAAATGTCAAAGGGACAGTGCAATTTACTTGCTGTGTTCTGGAAACTCTGACAATATTTCACCAGAGTCATCACCAGAACTAGCACTTGTATCTTGAGCAGCAGCAGCAGCAGATGTTGAAGGGTGAGGAGTTGGGGATCACAAATTCAACTAGCCATACTGTAATGGAGCCTGCATGCAGGCAGTGCTGATAGTGGTGCCTAGAGAACTGCTACATAGTGCATGAATATACGTGCATTGAAACTTGGCGCACCAAGTTCAAACAGATGTTTTTGAAGAAACTATGCAAAAATGGTAATTTTTTAAAAAGTGTTTACCAGTTGCATGAGAATTCTTGTTGCCTGAGCACCAGATAACAGAGTTTGCTGTATTTCAATATGATTCCAAATCCAAGGCTAATGGTTGTTGTTACTGTGCAGTAAATACTCTAAAACATGATATGCCACCCCCATCTTAACTTGATGCAGTAATAAAATTGCAGTCCTTATTGCTTTGATAATTTTTTTAACAATGCAGTATTGTCAATATATGGAAAACTGCCTTTCTTCTAGCATGGATCTCAACTGCTGGCTGGACATTGAACACTATGTAAATATATCTCGCCATGAAAAAGACAGTAAAAATATCAAATCCAAAGATATCATCAACAAATATATGAATCGAAAGTATTTCTTTGGACTCAGCAGCCCTGCTACAAAACCACAACAGGAAGAGGTAATTGCCTAAATGTTTTAGTGCTTCAGTCTGAGATTCAAGGTATTGGGAAGATAACATTTAAATATTCTAATCAAAGTGGTTTGCAGATGATTGCTTGCCTACCTAGTTTCTTGCCATGTGCAGGTCTTCAGCTTTCACTCTGCAATAATGGATTTCCTGAGAATCGGGTATTTTGACTGCTTCATAAAGGCAATTCAGGAGGTAAATTCGTCCACCCCATGTTCCCACTAACGGTATCTACTTAGAGTCATAGAGATGTACAACACGGAAACAGACCCTTCGGTCTAACTGCTTTTCCAAAATGCAGCATCTCACATTTATCTAAATTAAACTCCATCTGCCACTCCTCAGCCCAATGGCCCATCTGATCAAGTTCCTGTTGTACTCTGAGGTAACCTCAGACTACTCAAAGAGTGTCAGGGGACTCAAGTTGGTGTATAAATAGGTTTTTAATTCAGTTTGTGGGAAAATATATAAGCTCTAGTTTGCAAGAGAATATATGAGAGAGAAGTACATTGTTTAATACATTAATAAAGTAACATGTGAAGTTATAAGAATTGACTCCTCTCTGCACACACCAGCAGCCAGCAATTGCTGGATTCAGACAGCAGCTGGTGGTCACTGTCCACTACATCTCCAATTTTGGTGTCATCTGCAACCTAATCTAGTCCCATTTGTCAGCACCCGGACCATTTCCCTCTAAACCATTCCTATTCATACACCCATCCAGATGTCTTTTAAATGCTGCAATTGTACCAGCCTCCACCACATCCTCTGGCAACTCATTCCATACATGCACCACCCTCTGTGTGAAAATGTTGCCCCTTCGGTCTCTTTTATATCTTTCCCCTCTCACCCTAAACCTATGCCCTCTAGTTCTGGACTTTGTCTATTTATCCTATCCATGCCATGATTTTTAAAACCTCTATATGGTCACCCCTCAGCCTCTGACACTTCAGGGAAAACTGCCCCAGTTTATTCAACCTCTCCCTATAGCTCAAATCCTCCAACCCTGGCAACAGTCTTGTAAATCTTTTCTGAACCCTTTCAAGTTTCACAACATCCTTCCGACAGGAAGGAGACAGAATTGCACACAAGGTTCCAAAAGTGGCCTAACCAATGTCCTGTACAGCTGCAACATGACCTGCTAACTCCTGTACTCAATACTCTGACCAATAAAGGAAAGCATACCAAACACCTTCTTCACTATCCTATCGACCTGCGACTCTACTTTCAAGGAACTATGAACCTGCACTCCAAGGTCTCTTTGTTCAGCAACACTCCCCAGGACTTTACCATTAAGTGTATAAGTTGTGCTCTGATTTGCTTTTCCAAAATGCAGCATCTCACATTTATCTAAATTAAACTCCATCTGCCACTCCTCAGCCCAATGGCCCATCTGATCAAGTTCCTGTTGTACTCTGAGGTAACCTCAGACTACTCAAAGAGTGTCAGGGGACTCAAGTTGGTGTATAAATAGGTTTTTAATTCAGTTTGTGGGAAAATATATAAGCTCTAGTTTGCAAGAGAATATATGAGAGAGAAGTACATTGTTTAGTACATTAATAAAGTAACATGTGAAGTTATAAGAATTGACTCCTCTCTGCACACACCAGCAGCCAGCAATTGCTGGATTCAGACAGCAGCTGGTGGTCACTGTCCACTACATCTCCAATTTTGGTGTCATCTGCAAACTTACTGACTATACCTCCTATATTCACATCCAAATCATTTATATAAATGAAAAGAGTAGTGAACCTAGCACTAATCTTTGTGGCACTCCACTGGCCTCCAGTCTGAAAAGCAACTCTCCACCACCATCCTCTGTCTTCTACTTTTGAGCCAGTTCTGTATCCAAATGGCTAGTTCTCCCTATATTCCATGAGATCTAACCTTGCTAACTATTCTCTATAATCTGGCAATCTCACTGACCTTCAACATGGGTCTTCTCTTCCTATTAACTAGTGGTTCAGAAAGCTTTGGTTCTCCACACCATGCCACCATACAAGATCTCCAAACTCCAAGCACAATCAGGTCCCCAACAAGAGACCTCCAATCCTCCAACACACACACCTTGACATCCAATTCCACTCCCACTACACTCTCAACCTCTAATCTGTTATCTCACCACTCCCCCTAAATCTTCAATCTCTGATAGGTGCCCTGGCAAGATATTTCACACTGCTTCTGTAAAGGCCCGTGAAATCAATAAAATTGTTTTGATACTTGTTTGAGTCCAGTGACCACCAGCTGCTGTCTGAATCCAGCAATTGCTGGCTGCTAGTGTGTGCAGAGAGGAGTCAATTTTTATAACTTCACATGTTACTTTATTAATGTATTAAACAATGTACTTATCTCTCATATGTTCTCTTGCAAACTAGAGCTTATATATTTTCCCACAAACTGAATTAAAAACCTATTTATACACCAACTTGAGTCCCCTGACACTCTTTGAGTAGTCTGAAGTGTCAGCAGTTTTTATATACTGAGCATTCCTAGTCCCTGTCAGCAACTGATACCTCTGTGTCTCTGCACCTCCTGGCTAACATTTCATTTTCAGGAGCATGTCTCTGACTGGTTCCCTTATCTCTCTCTGTGCTGCAGCCTGGCTAACGATGAATTGAAATATTTTCCTAATTGCTACAGACTAGAAATGCAGAGGAGCAACAGGTGCCCAAATATTCAAATGACTAAAAGCTAGTCACCATGTCCAAAAATATTCAGAAAGGCTATTGCAATGGTGAATTTTACCTCAAGTTGGCTTGGATACAAAGGATGGAAGTTACTCTCCGGTTGAAGATAGGTGTGTTGTGTTCTGTTTTGGGCACCACACTGCTGGAAGAGTACAATGGCCTTAGAAAGAGTCCAGCAATGATTCATTGGAATTATACCATAGCTTCTGCTGAATTTTAAGGTGTATTTGATAAATTTGCATTGTATTCCTTTGAGTTTAGAAGGTTGAGGGAGTGACTAAAATACTGACAGTATTTATTATGACTGATACAGAAAAAGTCTATTTCTTGGAGTGAGGAAATTCAGAACATGTGGACAAATAAGACCTTTAAGAAGTGACATCAACAACTGGCTATGGATACTGGGTCAGGTGAAATTTTCAGATCTAAGATTGGCATTTTAAAGAAAAATTATGATATCAAGAGATGAGAAAAAAAGGTGGGAAAATTGAGTTGAAGATTAGTTATGCTCTAAAGGAAAGGTAGGCTCAGATTAAGGGTCTTAATGACCTACTCCTACTTCTCTGTTTGCTTAGCAATCATTCTAGAAACAAATGATGTTAGTCTGGAGATGGGACATTAGATTATATTCTAGTTCTAGAGCAAAAATTATACAAAATGACAGGGAAATTAGAATACAAGAGTGAGTAATATGAAAAGCAGTTGTGATATGGGAGATATTAAAACTATTAAAAAGCATTGCTTTAACTCATTGAATAGTTTTTAAGTGCCAATGGAGTGATGAATATTCAGGAACAAAGCTTAAAGGCCCCTAATAATTGACTATGCCTAATTTAGTTTAAAATTTAAAACAAATCCATTAAACTGTAATATGAGGAGATCAGGATTTTTTGGGGGGAATTATTAATGCCTTCCCCCAAGTCTGAGAGTACTGTTCTTCCAACACATGATGATTGACTTCCTTAGGAAGTCACTTGAAATCCTTAACATTTTGCTTCCTCAGATCTAATTTTTTATATCTCTGTCACTTTAATGATAAAGTAACACAGATCAGAAACTCTAAGTTCTGTTTACCTAATGCTCCTCAGTCTCCTCACAAGATATATATCCAATTAGTAAGTATAGACTGTTGGGTAATTTCATAAATTTTCAATCTTGATGTACTGGGTAACACATACTGGGAATTCAGGGACTTTGTATTCACGCAAGTCAATGGATGTAAAATCATTGAAGCATATGGTAAAGGTGGGAGAGTGTGTGCTCACGTTTTTTTCTAAGTCCTCTCTGCATGCAAACTACATCAAAGGCAGGAATTCATACAATTCAGTATTGCTTGCGAGGGGATTATAGATAAATATAGAGGATTTGTTTTGGTGGAAAATAAATATTAGCAAACTTTGATGTTCTACATGCCATCTGACTTTCCTTGCTATTGCTTTCAATGGAACACCAAATTGGTGGGATACCAATGGTTCAGGCTTACCACCTGCTTTTCCTCACTCCTGGAAGTTAAAGTCAGATCCTAAGGTTTTGACCTCTCCCTGCATAAGTATTCTCATTGTTTTTTTTATGAGAAATGCAATGTTTTATAATTAATAGGAAATCTGAAACTTCAGATAATTAACTGCTTAGAGATAAATACAACGTATTGAGCTTCATGTACCAAGACCACATATTGGGAATTTGAGTCCACGCAATTATTGTTAATAGGTGCAAAGTCACACACCCACGAATTTACAACTAAAGCTTTGTAACAGAAGTACAAGTGCATAATATTGTGGAAGAAAAGTGTTTAGTAGTAAACTTCAGCAAAAATGAAGAAACATAAATATAATTCTTCTATCTAGGTGTTGGCATTGGCTGGTGGACAAGAAAATTTGCTCCACAATCTGTTGTCTTCAGAAGTTGCACTGGAGGTGCAAAGATATGCAAAAGAACGTATGGAAAGACAATGGCTGCCAATGTTCCTATCCACACCAGAGTTTGCTGAAACTAATCAGATTCGGGTAGGTTAGTCCTGCATTTGACAAAACTGTTTTACCAAACTTCAAAGTCAATACTAAGGGTCAGATTTTATGAAGTCAGTGAGATTCTGTGGATGACAGATGAGGCCCAGATGCAGCGATTCAGCCCCCATTTCCAACAGGCCTAAACTTGTCAGTGAGGGAAGGGGTGGCATTGGTGTCACACAGGTGGGAAACCCAACTCAGGGCCATCAAAAGATCCCATTTTGGCTGTTTTGGCTGATCTTTGAAATGATCCTTGATCATAGCGTAGGAGTTACAAATTGATGAATAACATGTAAATATTCTTAAGGGTAGGTAAAGTCTGTCTAAATATCTAAATTTGAAGCTTTTTCTTTAAATCCAACACATCTTAAATGTGATTTTAAAAAGGCTAAAACTGGCAGAAAGAGTTAATTAAAACACTGTCTGCTGGACTGATTTGATTAACAAGCTCTTAGTTTGAACAGAAAATTACCATTTTTTCATGTAGTTTCAATCAGGTTCATTGTATATATTTCCCAAGGCTTGTTATGGTGTTGGAATGAATGCCTACCTGAGTTTTAAAAGGTTTGGCAGCAGCTTTGAAGTTCATAACTAGATTGACAGTTTGAAGTAGACAGGCAGGAGGCTGGAAGAACACAGCAAGCCAGGCAGCATCAGAAGTCGTCGTTTCAGGTGTAACCCTTCTTCAGGACTGGGGTGGGTGTAAGGGGAGTTGCCGATAAAGAGGGTGGCTGTGGCAAGGTGGTGAAATGGGGATTGATGAAGACAGATTTTTTTTAATAACAGATTAACAACTTGTGGTTTTAAAGCTTTGAATGGGTTTCACAAATGATAGTTTGTCAGGAATTCAGTTTGTCAGTAAAGGATACCACCACCTACCATAGTCAGTCAAGGGTTTATCTGATTACAGTACGGAGGTTGGTCAAGGTCATTCAGTCACGTGATCCTTCCAATAACTGGGGATCATTGACTCTGCTGTATTGCTGCATAGGGATTGGGGCCTGGTCAGTCCTGCAGGTCAGGCCCAACCAGTTTGATGATTATACATCAGAGTCACAGAGATAAATAGCACGGAAACAGACACTTGAGTCCAACTCATCCATGTCAATCAGGTATTCTATATTAATCTAGTCCAATTTGCCAGCATTTGGCCATATCCCTCTAAACTCTTCCTATTCACATACACATCCAGATGCCTTTTAGATGTTGTAGTTGTACCAGCCTCCTTCACCTCCTCTGGCAGCTCATTCCATATATGCACCACTGTATGAAAAATTTATCCCTTAGATCCCGTTTAAATCTTTCCACTCTTACCTGAAATCTTTGCCCTCAAGTTTTGGACTCCTTTACCCTGGGCAAAAGACCTTGACTAGTCACCCTTTCCAAGGCCCTCATGATTTTACAAACCTCTATAAAGTCACCCCTCAGCTTCTGCACTCAAGGGAAAACAGCCCCAGCCTATTCAGCCTTTTCCTATCGGTCAAACCCTCCATACCTGGCAACACCTTTGTAAATCCTTTCTGAACCCTTTCAAGTTTCACAACATCCTTCCCTTAGCAGAGAGACCAGAATTGAATGCAGTATTCAAAAAGTGGCGTAACCAATGCCCTGTATAGCCGTAACATGACCTCCCAACTCCTATACTCAATGCACTGACCAATAAAAGCAAGCATACCATATGCCTTGTTCACTACCCTGTCTGCCTGTGATTCTGTTTCAAGGAGCTATGAACCTACACCCCAAGGTCTTTTTGTTCAGCAACACTCCTCAGGATCTTACCATGAAGTGTATAAGTCCTGCCCTGATTTGCCTTTCCAAAATGCAGCACCTCACATTTACCTAAATTAAAATCCATCTGCCACTCCTTGGCCCATTTGCCCATCTCGTTAAGGTCCTGTTGTACTCTGAGATAACCTTCTTCACTGTCCACTAGACCACCAAGTTTGGTGTCATCTGCAAACTCAGTGGACAGAGCACTGATTGTTGCAGTATGTTGTTGGTTACAGGCCTCCAGTCTGAAAAGCAACCCTGCACCACCACCCGCTGTCTCCTACCTCCAAGCCAATTTTGTATCCAAATACCTAGTTCTCCCTGTATTTCATGTAATCTAACCTTGTTAACCAGTCTCCCCTGCAGAACCTTGTCAAACGCCTGACTGATGTCCAAATCTACACGTACGTCAGTTGGACACATCATTCTGGGGCTGTTGTCACAAGTTAGTCTGGCGTTGACACATGGTCAGTCCAGGAGGTTTGGCCAATAATGGTCAGGGGTATTATCAGGAGGAGTCGATAGAATTTTGAGCAATGTGGAAAACTCAAATCTGCATTATGTTGTTATGGGGACACCTCTAAACGTAAGAGTGGAATCTGATGTAGCACAGGAGTCTACCGTGTACTGCAGGAGTTGGGTATTTTACTAGTCACCACCATTCTGGCTTCAAATGGGAAGACAGTGGACCACTACAGTATGCATGATAATGAGGTAAGACATGGACAAAGGGGAAAAATTGGGAATATTTAAATGAAAGAGAACATGGGAAGCCTGAAAGATAATGGGGATGTCACGGACAGAACACAAAGCAGAACATGAGGGATTTTATCCTGACTATCAGATAGAGCTTGTCACATACTCACACGAGTGTGAACTGGATAACATGCCATCTTTGACCAAACCTCAACTGTGCATTAGAGAAGGAAAATGGTTGTCAACACATTCACAGAAGGCAGACAGATTTTTTTTTGATCTGTATGAATGAGTGGGGACATGTTGGTGACGTGAGGCACTGCTTGGGGAAACTGCAATAATCAGGCATCTATAGATGCAGTGATGTCATCTGCCATCAAACTACATTTCACCAGCAGCTCATGCATTAACCAACCATGCCCACATTAGAAACCTTAGCCTCATGCAAGCATGATTGTTCTTTTACTTATAATAATTGAAACCTTGTGAGCTTTGCAAAGGTCATGTGATCACAGGCAAATTTAAAATTGTTGCCTGCTTTTGCCAATTCACAAACACATTCAACAGGTCTTGTTGCTGCACAGTGCCTTGAAGCTGCTATCTCTGTACACTTTTGTAAGAACATTGTCTGTTCTAGTCAATGGTCCATTTCTTGGTGTATTGATGTGGTGGTATTTGGGAGAGCTGTAGGGGAAATGAGGGTGTAGTTCTGCCAAACTTATAACCTCCTAACATTGTTTGGTGAAATAGCTTGTGCTGTAGCTGAATAAGGTGAAATAATGCAAAGGCTGTATAGAGACAATACGTTGTCCTTCTCATGTTTTCTCTGAATCACATCCTTATTTTGATATTCTCCAAATAGGATCATTGCACCCATTCTGAACGGATACAGCAAAGGCTAGAGTTATCGCTGTTGCAGTAAATGTAGGAGGCAACACTACTGATAATGCTGGTGGAGTCCTCCAACCTTTGATTCAGTTTGTGAAATGTCTCTGACAAACCTACCTTCTGTTCATCTGCCTGACTGTATTTGCATAAAGTTATTAGTGGCCAACACCATGGGATCATCTTCGGCCTGGGTTTGAGCAGGTGCCTGGTCTCTGACAATCTTCTGAATACTAATGACATGAGGAGTTTCTTCCTTGAACAGCTGCGGAGATGTGTCAGTGGTGTGTTCACCAGATTGTTTTCCTGATTCTAATATAGATAGAATACTCAATAAGGAAGAAAGTTTCTAAATTGGTGGAGAGTGCAGGAGAAAGCCTTGCTGGTGCATCCTCTGGGATTTAGTAGCCATCTCTTTGGAGATAGAGGAGGAGTTGATGTGTTATTATTATACTGTTTGCATAAGACAAGACAGACTATCAGTGTGCTGTAGAGGTATAAACTTAAATATCTTAAGAGAGAGTTAACAATGGTAGTAATGACAGAGCAGCACAGCTCAGACAAAAGAAGCTTGCTGAGTTAGCTGGAAATAGAGCTTTCATCATCATCACAAGAACAGAGTTGATCCTCTCTAGAATACTGAGGATCTTCTAGAGGGGTGAGGAGCAGAATGTCTTTCTGAACCAATGAGTTATTTCTACTTCTCAAGCAGATACCCTATTTTGCATCTGTGGGTAGTTTTGTGCAAGGTCTCAAGTAACTGAATAAAACATAATTTAATATCCTTTCAGCTCGAAGTTTAAAAATATCTTTTGTATGTTTTGTTCAACATAGAATCATGTGGCACTACAGACCATTCAGTCCACTGTGCTTAAGAGCTTTGGAATGGCTATCTAATTTATTAATTAGACAATACACCATTACCTTTGCAAGTTTTCTCTTTTTAAGCATTAGTATACATCCAATTCCCAGGGCTCTGTGGCACAGTGGTAGCATCCCTACTCTGGACCAAGAGGAAGGGGTTTAAGTCCCACCTGCTCCAACTGTGCAATAACATCTCTAAACAGGTTGGTTAGAAAATATCTAAACACAATGCCATCTTGTACATTCAAAATATATGGCACGACTAAGTGAAATATATTGAAATCTGTAATTTGATCCTGAAATTTTATTGGTTGGCATCTGTTCTCCAGATAAAATTGCAAGAGGTGGTAGAGGACCAGATGTTACACAAGAGCAGGAAGAAGCGAGATGTAATGAAGGTGAGAACCTACACCTCCAATGTTATATGTTGGCAGTTCAAACAAATCATTACTTTATCTGAATTGTCAGTGTCTGAATTTACAAATGGTGATAATCTGAGATATAGCTAATTGAAAATACAATAAGCTGAATAGTTTTGTTTCATTGTACATCCCTTTTACTTTTGGAAAACAAAGATTGATATTGGAAATGAAAAAAACGTGAACATACAAAACTGACAGACATGAAAAGATCAGCTTCTTCAACATCCTGTCTACATGTTTCATATTAATTTAAAGATGAACTCTGTTACTTCTATTAATGTGGGTCAGGATGGAAGAATTTTTAATTTATACAGTTTTTGGTAGAGGGTGCAAATCAAACATTTTTAATTTAGGTGTCGGCAGTGACTGATATCCTAGAAAAATGTGAATGCTTGCTGCCTCTAACCTGCTGACTTTGGTATATCAATCCAATATATTCAACTACATGTGAGCAACCTCATTGTGAGAGGTCGCATTTCAACTTCAATACATTAGTTGCTCAATTTGAGAAATATTGCAGTTTAATTTTGCATCCATGGATTCTCTGGGATTCCTTGAACTCACCAATTAAAACAAGAAAACATGGAAGCTATTGAGAGGGAGTTTGTAAAGTAATGACAAATAAATATACCTATTTCTGGGAAAAATATCAAGAAGAGGGAAAAATACCACTGAGTACTCCGTATTGATGGCTGTTTTCCAAACTGATTATGTGTAAAGAGTGACTATGAAGGAATGATATGATATTGCATCAGGTTGAGATGAGTGTTGCTGGTGAATAGACATCACAATGTGAGGAAGTGCACAAAGAGGGCTGGTAGCACTTGCAAGATGAGTTATAGAGTCATAGAATTAGTCTAAACCTAATACACGGGAGGAGTGAAAGGTGATATGCATATCAGCATCTAGATGAATGTACTGCACCTTTTCTGCCAAGTTGAAAGTATTGAACTACATCTTGCCTTGGACGTAGGGATGTAACACCCTACTGCTGAGCAATATGCTAGCTTCAATCTATCGTCTTGGCGATCTCAGTCGTCTGGACTCGAAACACTAACTTGCTCTCTCTTCATGGATGCTACCTGACCTGCTAGAAGGACAGGGTATCCTCAGTTTAAGCTGAATTTAACAGCAGGACCTGACTTCCTATTTTGACATTGATTTACCAGCCATAGTTAGTTAGATGGAGATTCAGGGTAGAATGGAGGGTAGCAGGGCGCACTGGAATGGGAGGGGGGGGGGTTGGTGTTGAGAGGGCAGCATGGAATGGAGTCCCCATCATATGGCCACAGCTAAATGTAAGACAGGATGGAGGGAGTGATCATGGTCCTGAGGTATTTGATGGGTGGTGCTGAGAAGGATTGGAGTTTGAGGGACATTAATGTGACCCGGTGAAATGTCAGAGAGCTCAGAGACAGAACATCATGGAGAAGCCCAGAGAGATTAGGAGACTCAAAAGACAATTATGCTCCATTGAAGGCATCAAAAAGGCATTAATTCATAAAGTGAAAATTCAATTGTTAGGGAGAATAATGGGGTTGCCTATGGGGCTACAGGGTGGGAAGCATTCCTGTTCACTTTGTCAAGATCACAAGCAGTGCTGGATAAGCACTTACCTCTTCCATGAAGTAGTCCTTGCTTCCCTTTAGCCCTCAAAGGCCTGAAAAACCACTCAGCCATCATCGGCACGGTAACTCATTGGTTAGCCTTACTGCCTCACAGCGTCAGGGTCCTGGGTTCAATTCCAGCCGTGGGCGACTGTCTGTGTGGAGTTTGCACATTCTCCCCATCTCTGCGTGGGTTTCCTCCCACATTTCAAAGATGTGCAGGTCTAAATTGACCATAGTTATTAGGTGCATTAGTCAGAGGGTTGCTTTGGACTTGTTGGGCTGAAGGGCCTGTTTCCACACTGTAGGGAATCTAATCTTAAAAAAACTCTAGGATGAAAATACATTGGAGCCATGCATATCTCACTAAAATTTCCTTAGAAGTGTTAGCCCAGACATTAAAGGCCAAATGGCTTCATTCTATGGTATTCTAATAATCAATGTAAGGAGATTGAGTTTTTTGAAGAAGTAACAAAGAGAATTGATGAGGGCAGAATGGTGGATGTGATCTATATGGGCTTCAGTAAGGCATTTGACAAGGTTCCACGTGGTGGACTAGTTAGCGAGATTAGATCACATGGAATACAGGGAGAACTAGCCTTTGGATACGGAACTAGCTCGAAGGTGGTGGAGGGTTGCTTTTCAAACTGGAAGTCTGTGACCAGTGATATGCCACAAGGATCGTTATTTATATAAATGATTTGGATTTGAAAATAGGAGGTATAGTTCGTAAATTTGCAGATTACACCAAAATTGGAGGTGTAGTGGACAGCGAAGAAGGTTATCTCAGTTTGCAACGGATTTTGATCAGATGGGCCAACGGGCTTAGGAGTGGCAGATGTAATTTAATTTAGCTAAATGTGAGGTGCTGCATTTCGGATTGGCAAGTCAGGCAGGACTTATACACTTAATGGTAAGGTCCTGGGGAGTATTGCTGAACAAAGAGACCTTGGACTATAGGTTCGTAATTCTTTGAAAGTGGAGTCGCAGATCGACAGGATAGTGAAGATGATGTTTGGTAAGCTTTCCTTTACTGGTCAGAGCTTTGAGCATAGGAATTGGGAGGTCATGTTGCAGCTGTACAGGACATTGATTAGGTCACTTTTGGAATATTGTGTGCAATTCTGGTTTCCCTCTTATAGGTAGGACGTTGTGGTAGGGTTTGAGCTATAGGGAGAGGCTGAATAGGCTGGGGCTGTTTTATCTGGAGCATCGAAGGCTGAGGGGTGACCTTATAGAGGTTTATGAAATCATAGGGTAAATAGATAAGGTCTTTTCCCTAGAGTGGGAGAGTCCAGAACTAAAGGGTGAGAGGGGAAAGATTTAAGAGGGCCCTAAGGGCAACTTTTTCACACAAAGGGTGGTGGGTGTATGGAATGAGCTGCCAGAGAAAGTGGCGGAGACTGGTATAATTACCACAATTAAAAGGCGTTCAGATGGATACATGAATAGAAAGGATTTAGAAGGATATGGGCCAAGTGCTGACAAATGGGTCTAGATTAATTTAGGATATCTGATTGGCACGGATGAGTTGGACTGAAGGATCTGTTTCCATGCTGTAGATCTCTATGGCTCTATGACTTGGATAACAAGCTGATTTCTGGCAGCAGATTGGTTGTTTCCCTATTATTCCAAAGTGGGCATGTTTGACACAGACTGCATTACAGTTTGAATTTCCTTACATGTCAACATCCCACCTGATTCAAACCCATTCAATATTGGAGGTGGAGGTAATATTCCCCACTATGTTCCACACAGTGATCTGTCATCTGAAGTTAATTGAAAATGGAATTATACATGGTAGATGCTTGATGACCGGCAGGGACACAACATCATATATATCTCTCTAACACTAATAACAAAAAGTTTAATTTTAATTCTGGAAATTTTCAAAGCTCCAATCATCATATGGAGATAATTCAGTTGCATTGGCTACAATCTCATCTTTTTAAAGCCACAATGTTGCTTCTTTCCAAATGCTATTGAATCGGTTTCCAAGAGTTCATTGAATCTTAATACGGAAACTGCACAGGTTTGAAAATACCGGCAGCAAAATGTTTACAGAATGGCTGTTCTTTTCGAATGATTTGTGAAACTGTGAATTATGTAAGTGATTATGAATATTTATATTTCCAACAGCACATGGATAACAAATGGACTGCCTCATCAAAAGAAATCATAGCATTCCGTAAAGCTTTGTTAAATCCAGTAACGGCACTTCAATTTCGGAAGTTTGTATCAACAAAAGGACAACTGATGGAGAATAATGTACTTTTTTGGCTTGAGGTTCAAAAATACAAGGTAAACAAAATACTAGAAAATGAAGAATGATTTTAAAAGAATTAAGTAACAATTCAAAACTACTTCCAAACGAGTCAGATGTCTAACCCACACAAAATTACTTGAACAAAGAATATTGCTGAAAAAACTAGTGTGCTGAGATAATTGTGTACATGGATTACATTTCACATTGTCTGTGGGTGGTTTTAAGGTGGGTGGAAAGGTATTCCTCATGGCTGGGTGAGGTATTGCCTGCAACTGGCAGGAATCCCCGCATCTTTAGTTTTGGAGTATATGTGTTTGTGTGTGTTATTATGTTGGGCTCCTGGGTCAACTCCCTTTAATCCATGTCAGTGGCCAATTGAGACTGACCACTCAACTTACCTTCCAACCTGCCCCCACACTGAGACCCCTAGCTCTAGACTTATATGGACGTCTCAGCTTGGTGCATCTGCCTGTAGCCAAGCAGTGACTGGCACTCCTGTCTGGTACTGCAGGTACTGCAGAGATCTCCCATATGTGATTTGTTGGCAACTCTCCAAGGTGGGACTTAAAGCAATTTACATTGCCCCACTGTTAAATTGCTATGGGACAGCCATCAGGCTCATGTTGAGGCTCCCCACCTTGACTTTTTTGCCAAAGAATGGGAGCATGGAGACTGCAGCCTTTTGTAAAATCTAGCCCTATTAATTTTTGTTTGCATGTGTGTGCATGTGCATGCTTTTATCATCTGCAGCTGTCTGACATAGAGAGAGTACAGACCCCTTTTCTGTGTTTATTTTTCCTCCAGGACTTATGCCATTCCCATGCAACTGTGGAAACCATTCAGAATAAGATCATGGTCATTATCAACTGTTTTATCAATTCCAATATTCCACCAGCTGTGCAAATTGATATTCCTGAAGAACAGGCAAACAGAATTATTAGTCAAAAGGATCAGCAGGGTCCATATATCTTCAGAGAAGCACAGGTACAAAAAGGAATGTGAAGGAGCCCAGAAAAAAGGCTAAACAGCATTTTGGATCATTCATAAACTGTAATGCAGGGTAGTCCATTTAGTCTTTAGTTGTGTAGCTTTTGTTCACACCTAGCTCACTGATGCCAAAACTTCTACATGTCATAGTATATTGATACTATTTGGTTCCCAATGGGAAACCATTTTATTTGTGCAATGTAGGTAAGTCAAAAGGAAAAAGACATTTTTTACAACATTACAAAGTGCTTACAGTACAAAAATAAGCTTTTGAGCTTTATAAGCTCATGCGAATGCTTTTACCCCACATGAACCCATCCTCAACTTCATCCCACACCATCAACATATTCTCATAGAATCCCCATTGTGTGGAAACAGGCTATTTGGTCCAACAAGTCCACACCGACTGTCTGAAGAGCATACCACACACGGCATGGTGGCACAATGGTTAGCACTGCTGCCTCACAACACCAGAGACCCAGGTTCAATTCCTGCCTCAGGTGACTCTCTGTGTGGAGTTTGCACATTCTCCCCGTGTCTGTGTGGGTTTACTCTGGATGCTCCGGTTTCCTCCCACAATCCAAAAATGTGCAGGTTAGGTGGATTGGCCACGCTAAATTGCCCATAGTGGTAGGAGAAGGGGTAAATGTAGGGGAATGGGTTGCGTTTCGGCAGTGTAGACTTGTTGGGCTGAAGGGCCTGTTTCCACATTGTAAGTAATCTAATCCTTCCTCCTCCCCTATCCATGCATTGCCCATGGCTAATGTACCTAACCTATACATCCCTGGACACTATGGACAATTTAGGATGGCCAATCCACCTAACTTGCTCATCTTTGGATTGTGGGAGGAAACTGGAGAACCTGGTGGAAACCCACACAGACACGGGGAGAATGTGCAAACTCCATGTAGACAGTCGCCCAAGGATGGAATTGAATCCAGGTCCCTGGCACTGTGTGAGGCAGCAATGCTAACCATTGAGCCACCGTGCCTCCTATTTTCATTCTTCCTCATTTGAATATTTATCCAACTACCCCTTACATACATCAACGTCAACTCTTCAATAATTTCATGTAGTAAGGAGATCCTCATTATAACCACTCTCTGTGTTAAGACCATAAGATTTAGATTAGATTACATTACAGCGTGGAAACAGGCCCTTCGGCCCAACAAGTCCACACCGACCCGCCGAAGCGCAACCCACCCATACCCCTACATTTACCCCTTACCTAACACTACGGGCAATTTAGCATGGCCAATTCACCTGACCTGCACATCTTTGGACTGTGGGAGGAAACCGGAGCACCCGGAGGAAACCCACGCAGACACGGGGAGAACGTGCAAACTCCACACAGTCAGTCGCCTGAGACGGGAATTGAACCCGGGTCTCAGGCGCTGTGAGGCAGCAGTGCTAATCACTGTGCCACCGTGCCACCTACCAACGTCAACCCCCGGATCCTTCTTTAGAAGCACAATTGGGCCACTCAGCCTATTGAGTCTGCTCAGCAATTCAATCTTAGCTGATATATTTCTCAATCCTATTATCTTGCCTCCTCCCAGTAGCCCTTGACCCCCTCACTAATCAAGAATCTATCTATCTCTGTCTTAAATACACTCAGTTACTTCGCCTCCACAAACCTATGCAGCACTGAGTACCATAAATTCACCACCCGCTGGCTGAAGAAGTTCACCTAATCTCAGTTCTAAATGGAGGTCCCTTCACTCTGAATTTGTTCCCTTGGATCTTAGTCCCTCTTACTGGTGGAAACATCTTCTCCACATCTGCTCTATCCAGTGCTGTCAGGTTCCTGGTTCAATGACATCCCTCCTCATCCATCTAAACTCCATCAAGTACTGATCCAGAGTCTGCTCCTCATATGACAAAATGTCAACCCCTGGATCCTTCTTGTAAATCTCCTCTGGGCCCCCTCCAATGCCAGCACACTCTTCCTTAGATACAGGGTCCAAGACTGCTCACAATATTCCAAATACATTCTGTCAGAGCCTTACATAACCTCAGCAATACATGTCTGCTCTTGTATTCTATCCATTTTGAAATGAATGCTAACATTGCAGTTGCTTTCCTAACTGTCAACTGAAACTGCATGTTAACCTGAAGAGAATCCTAAACTAGGACTCCCAACTCCCCTTGTGCTTCACACTTCCAAAGCATTGATTTAGAAAATGGTCTATACATCTATTCGTCCTACAAAAGCACATAATCTCACACTATACCACATTGTATTCCAACTGCAATTTTGTTGCCCTCTCTCCTAGCCTGTCCAAGTCTTCTACAGTCTCTCTCTCTCTCCTTCCTCGACGCTATGTATTCTTCTAACCTTCTTTATATCATTTGCAAACTGAGCAACAATGCCCTCAGTTTCTTCATCCAGATCATTAAAGTATACTGTGAATAATTGTGATTCCAACACTGACCCCTGCAGAACTAGTCAGCAGTTCCCATCCTGAAAAAGAACCCTTACCCCATGCTTTGCCTTCTGCCAGTCAGCCAATCCTCTATCCTTGCCAGTACCTTGACCCTAACACTGTGGGTTCTTATCTTATTTCACAGCCTTCTGTGCAGCATCTTGTCAAAGGCCTTCTGGAAAGCCAAATCCATCACTTCCACTGGCTGTCCTTTGTCTAACTTGTTAAATACCTCCTCAAAGAATTCTAACAGATTTGTCAGGCATGACCTCCCCTTGATGAAACCCTAATGACTCAGCATTATTCTCACTTCCAAGTCCTCTGCAGTCACATCCTTAATAATGGACTCTAATATCTTACCAATGACCAAGTTCAGGCTAATTGGCATATAATTTCCCAACTTCTGTCTCCCTCCTTTCTTAAACAGGTGTGCTGTATTAGCATTTTCAGACCTCTGGTACCCTCCCCGATTCCAGTGATTTCTGGAAGATCACCACCAATGCCTCGACAATCTCCTAAGCCATTTCCTTTTGAACTCTGGTCCAGTGATTTATTCATCTTAAGACCTTTCCGGTTCCCCAGCATATTCTCCTTAGCAATGGCCAGTACATTCCCCTCCACCCCTGACTCTTTTGAAGTTCTGGTATATTACTGGTATTTTCCACTGTGAACACTGATGTAAAGTGCGTATTCAGTTCCATCACCATTTCTTTGTTCCTCCTTACTATTTCTACAGTATCATTTTCTAACAGCTCAATGTCCACTCTTGCCTTTCTCCTTCTGTTTAGATAGCTGAGAAACAATCTTGCAATCTACTTTTTATATTACTAGCAACTTACCCTCTTATTTCTTCTCTCTTTCCCCATCTCCCATTGCTCTTTTAGTTTATCCTTTGACTTCCCACTAATCGTTACCACATTATATGCTTTTATTTTCATTTATTCTGTCCCTGACTTCCTGTGTCAGCCATGATTGCCTTTCCTTCTCCACAGCATATTTCTTCTTCCTGCTGTGCTTCCTGAATTACCCTCAGAAACCCCTGCCATTGCTGCTCCACAGTTTTCCCTGCCAGGCTACCCTTCCAGGAGAAAGTGAGGACTGCAGATGCTGGAGATCAGAGCTGAAAAATGTGTTGCTGGAAAAGCGCAGCAGGTCAGGTAGCACAACTCTGGCCACTTCCTCCCTTGTGTCTTTGTAGCTACCTTTACTCAATTGTAATACCATTACATTTGATTCCAGCTTCTCCCTTTAATTCTGCAGTGTGAATTCTATCATATTACGGTCAGTGTCCCCAGGGGTTCCTTCACCTTAAGCTTCCTAATCAAATCTGCCTCATTACACATCACCAAATCCAGAATTGCCTGTTTCGTAGTGGAATGTACACAAGCTCCAAAAAATCTTGCAGACAGTCTTTTTCCATGAATTCCTTTTCTTAAGATCAACTACCAACCTTCTTTTCCCATGCCACCTGTATATTGAAGACCTCATGATTACTGGCTTTTCTTTTCTACATCCTAATTACTGCTAAGAGGCTGTACACAACTTCCATCGTTGTTTTTTACCTTTGCAGATCCTCACATCTACCCATAAAGAAGTTTTTCTCTTGTTTGTCTTATAGCGTTTACTAATATTTATAGAACTCAGTTTGGTCTTTTTGCTTAAATGGTCATGCCCTTTTCATGTATAACCTATGACCCTTTTTAAACACAACACTGTTCAGAATGTTCTTTTCTAGGGAAAGAGCCCAACCTGTTCAATCTGTGTAGATGGTTTTAATCTCTTAGCTCTGGCATCATCCTATTGAATCATTTTTGCACCATTTCCAATACCTTTATATTATTCTTGTAAAATGAAAATCTGAAACATTCGTAATGCTCCAAGTACGATCTAATCAAGGTTTTATGCCAATTTAACATACTTTCTCTGCTTTCTAATTATTTTCCACTAGAAATGTGCTCCAGTACATTGTTTGCTTTTTTGTGTCTTTATCAACATTTGTTGGTTTTTTACTGACTTGTGTGACTGTATCTGGAAATACCTTTGCTCCTCGACATCACTTAGACACTAGCTTTTCAAGGAGTATATTGTTTCCTTATTCTTACTACCAAAATGTACTACTTCACATTTACTTATATTAAAGAGCAGTTGCCAATGACATAAATATTCTGTAATTTATTAATATCACCCTAAAGTTGCTGACGTATTCCTCTGCATTAACTATACCAACCTTTTGATATCTCTTGCAAATTTTGAAATCATATTTCTGATATAGAGTCCAATTTGTGCATTGTGAGTAACTTTGGCTTCAGTACTTTCCACTTTCGCCCCTGACTCCCCATTTTGGGAAGGAGTTTACGCTGCAGATCTTTTGATAAATCCAAGTTTACTACTACCAATGTCTATCTTTTTTAAATCACTTATTCATAAAATTCTAAAAGGCTGACATAATGCTCATTGAGAAGTCTAGCTGCACATATTCTCAATTCATTTGGGCGGCACGGTGGCACAGTGGTTAGCACTGCTGCCTCACAGCGCCGGAGACCCGGGTTCAATTCCCGCCTCAGGCGACTGACTGTGTGGAGTTTGCACATTCTCCCCGTGTCTGCGTGGGTTTCCTCCGGGTGCTCCGGTTTCCTCCCACAATCCAAAGATGTGCAGGTCAGGTGAATTGGCCATGCTAAATTGCCCGTAGTGTTAGGTAAGGGGTAAATGTAGGGGTATGGGTGGGTTGCGCTTCGGCGGGTCGGTGTGGACTTGTTGGGCCAAAGGGCCTGTTTCCACACTGTAATCTAATCTAATCATTGATTTGATCATTTAAACTTTTGAAATCTATAAATGTGTCAGTTTCTTAGAAATAGTTAATCATAATATTAATTACATTTCACTTCACAGATGGCAGTTTTTGATATCCTCTTCAAACTATGGCCTCAATTTTCTGGTTTCCGACGCAGTATTGCTGTTGAAAGCATAGAGAACAAAAGGGGACAAGAAATAATGCAAAGTAAAAATACAGAAAAGAGCTTAATTCAGCTGAAGGTAAATCTAATCTCAAAAAAGAAGAGTTGTTTTTAGATGGATGGGATGTTAACATTTTAAAAATCTGGAACATAATATGGTTTTCAATGGAGTTGGCATAGCGAAGTGGGCAAAACCAGTTTCCGGAAGATAGACTGACAATTTTACTGTTGTAAAGAGCCCGAAAGCCTTATACAGTAATTAACTTCAACTATGTTTAAGAAATCTGGCAGTTAAAGGGACCCCTTTGTGGGAAAGTAAGCATTTTTCGCAGTGCTTCTTGTGAACTAAGAGGGCCTGAGTGCTTCACCGTACTTATCTTCCTCCCTTTGCACTATCAGACTTCCTCTACCGATCTAAAGAAAGCTCTGTGATCAGAACTTCTGGTGTCATAAACTAAGGCCCTTCTTCACCCCAATGAAGATTGCTTACCTCTTTCCACCTATCACATTTCCGACGCCCCTCCCCCAAGTCCCTCCTCCCTATCTTTTATCTTAGCCTGCTGGACCAATTTTCCTCATTCCTGAAGAAGGGCTAATGCCTGAAACGTCGATTCTCCTGTTCCCTAGATGCTGCCTGACCTGCTGCGCTTTTCCAGCAACACATTTCCATCTCTGATCTCCAGCATCTGCAGACCTCACTTTCTCCTCCATGTATTGCACCCCAGATTACTATGTCCAGGAGTTACCAATCACTGCACATCACAGCACTGAATTCACTCCCCAGATAGTGATTACCATCACCTCATCAGGATTCTGACCATGCACACCAACCCCCCGCCCCATCTCCCCTCAGACTCTCCTCCCCCACTTCCCCATCTGCTTTCGCTACCCTAAGTTGCAGTATCCCTACTTGTTCCTGTCCCAGATCCTGATACAAGACCAAGTTTCTGAATCAAACTGACTTCTGGACAGAGGAAAAGAACACATGCCTCTGTAGTTCTAACTTTAAATCATAAAGTGGAAACTTTGATTTCAGTACACTATTTAGACACATGAACATTTAAAACATATGACTTTGATGTGTTCACAAAGGAATTGGGTAACATCACCAGCACATTATGATGTAGCATTGACATATAGCACTGCCTGCAGGTTTTAGCATCCTTACTCATATGTTCAGCTCAAAATTATGTGGTCCAGTTAGGGACGAGGGAAAGGTCAGGAATCTTCTCAAGGAGATCAGGAAAAGCTTAGAAGTGTTTCCTTCGCCACCATCCACATATGCCAGGTACAAAATATAGCAACTGGGACACAGGTTTCCTTCTTATCCCTTAAAGTGGAGAATTTATAGAAGGAGAAAAGAAGCATTAAACAGAATTTTTGTGCTCTCAATTGGACCATCAAAATAAATTTCAGTTTTCGTAAATCAATTAAATCTTGGTGCAAGTATATGCGATTGCAATGTGTGCAACTCAGTGGCAAAATAACTGAAGGATGACATGTTGACATTTAGTTGACAATTCTATCCTTATTATTATTTTTCCCCTAACACTTGATGTTGAGACAATGGATAAATAGTGATCGTAGAAAATAAACTCAGAGTAATACTTTCAAATATGCAGCAGTACAAATGGGCACAGTGTCGGGGTTGTATATATTTTCTTTGAACAGAGTGACGAGCAGCCAAAACTGCTTGCAAAGAAGTGTAAATGCAATTAGCATGCTGAGAAAGAAATGGATAAGGAAAACATAGATTTATTTTGTTTCTCCAGTTACATCCTGTTCCACTGTTATTGATTAACTATTCAACATCCAACCCTGAATAAGTGGAGATTTCCTCTATCTGAATATAGGGAAGACTGAACCACAGCCCTTGTTACCTGATGTAAACTTTATTCTCAAGCCTTCAATTCCGTCTTGTCAGGTACCTGTGTACAGCTAAACCAGAATACTGCCTCTGTGGTTTGCTACATGATAGCAAGAAGAGCTTTCCAACATGGATCAACCCATCACAACTGCCTACTTCCACTCCCATAACATGATCTAACAGTCCCATCTCAGCAATCTGTTGCTAAAATTAGCTGAAGAAATGTGGGGTAGAAAGCCTGGAAATAACTAGTAGGCCCAATTTCCACATGATGTATGAACAGAAGAAATGTGGAATAATGAGAAAGTAACAATATATAAATAATGGCTATGAGGGAATAATTAGGTTCTACAGTGAAAGCTCTCAGTTTATTATATGTAATTTTTCAGTATATTCGTGAGCTGCTAACCTTTATCTATTTATTTTCTCCACTCCTGTCCAGAATAGAGTAACTCACTGAAGATAACTGATTGATTTTATTTTTGCAGAGTGTTCAGGATCAAAAATCTGGTACACTTCAGCCAGCTTCTCTTGATCCTGAGAGCAGGTCCAGTGGAAGTCAATTGTCCTTAAAGGGTGAAAGTGATAAACCAACACAGGATCAACAGGAAATGAAGCCAGGAAGTGCTGAAACCGATCAGGTCAGACAGCACATATTGAGAGGGAAATAATGTGTTAAATAACAGCACTATTTTAAAGTATATACAAAAACAGAGAGATCTAGATGTATATGTGCCTGTCATTAAAGGTAAAGAGAGCCCTTATAAAACAAACAGTATTCTAAGCTATGCTGATAGGGGTATGGCGTACAAGAAAGTGGAAGTTAAGATCAATTTATATAGGTCACTGATTAAACCTCAGCTAAAGCATAGTTGTATACAGTTCTTAGTGGCACATTATAGGAAGGATATCCGTGTATGGAAAGAGTGCAGGAGATGTATAGGAGAAAGGTTTCATGACACACTTCAGTTATAAGGACAGATTGGAGACTGTTTTCCTTGGAGTGGAGAAGGTTAAGAGGAGATTTGATAGAACTTTTCAGTCATAAGAGGATTGGACAGACTAGATAATAAACAAATTGTTCCTGCTCGTAAAGGTATGAGGAACCAGAGGGCACAGTTTTAAAGCATTTTGTAAATAGAACAAATGTGAGGTGAGAACCTTTTCACATAGCAAGTATCTAGGGTCTGGAATACACTGCCTGGAAGTGTGGTGCAGGCAGGTTCAGTTGAGAACATCTGGTTCTGGCACCATTACTGTGGGTGAACTCTAGTCGCTGCAACTCAGTTTAATTATGCTGTCTTTGAGCATGCGTTCAAATTCTTTCTGAACCTGTACCAACCTTAGAGGGTTAAGTCTATAAGGATGTTGCTTAATTGGAACAGCATTTCCTGGATCTACATCATGCATAACTAAATTAGTATTTCCAAGCTTATTCCCACATATGTCATGTGATGGTAATAACTCTTCCAAGTCATTTCAATTTTCCTCTGGAAGGTAACTCAATAATTTATCCTAATTTTTGAGAACTCCCTCATTGTCCAGTTTAGTTTGAAGAATGTCCAATGCAGAATTCTCAGAACTTGGTTCTTTATTCTGTGTTGTAACCAGTAACACATTCTCCCTTTGCTTTTCTTCCCTATCAAAATACCTTTTGAGATTTCTTTCAACCTGGAGTTCTTACCAAATAATTCATCTCACTCAATCTTTTTTCAATTTGATAAGGTCCACTAAACCTTGATTTTAAAGGTTCATCTATCACTGGAAGTAACACTAACACATTATCTCCATTAGCAAAATTGCAAACTCTTTATTTCTGGTCTGTTTCCTGTTTCATCATATGCTATGCTATTTTTAAATGTGATCTAGCTAACTCCCATTTTCTATTTAACCATTCCTTAAAATATGTGGTCTCTGAACTCTGATTCACCAATTTCTCCTTAATTAATTTTAGTGGTCTTCTCATCTCATGCCCCAAAACTAATTCAGATGGACTGAATTTGGTTAATTCATTTGATGTATCCCTAACATTAAAAAGTACAAATGGAATTCCTTTATTGCAATCATCTGGATAATGTTGACTATAAGCCCTCAACATGGTCTAATGGGCACTGTAATTCTGGATGGTACACAATGGATTTGAATTGTTTTATTCCTAAGCTATCCATACCTTTCTTAAAAAATTTTGATGTAAAATTTTACCCCTGATCTGGTTGTATCTCTGTGGATAATCCGTATCTCATAAAAAATTTGAGTAAATTAGATTAGATTAGATTACATTACATTACAATGTGGAAACAGGCCCGTCGGCCCAACAAGTCCACACCGACCCGCCGAAGCGCAACCCACCCATACCCCTATATTTACCCCTTACCTAACACTATGGGCAATTTAGCATGGCCAATTCACTTGACCCTGCACATCTTTGGACTGTGGGAGGAAACCGGAGCACCTGGAGGAAACCCACGCAGACACGGGGAGAACGTGCAAACTCCACACAGTCAGTCGCCTGAGTCGGGAATTGAACCCGGGTCTCTGGCGCTGTGAGGCAACAGTGCTAACCACTGTGCCACCGTGCCGCCCACTAATCTTCAACAATCCTTTTAGCTAAGATATTGCGTAATGGAATCGCCTCTGGAAATCTAATGGACAAATCCATTATTATCAACAAATACTGATTCCCACTTTTTGTTTTAGGTAGGAATCCTATGCAATCAATTAAGACCCTTGTAAAAGGTTCCTCAAATGCAGGAATGAGTATTAAAGGTGCTGGTTTATCACTGCCTGAGGTTTTCTAATGACCTGACAAAATTTAGCTACATCCTTATGCAGTCCAGGCCAGTAAAAATGTTTTTGTATTTTGGCTTGAGTTTTTCTTACCCTTAAATGTCCTCCTACTGGAGTGCACTGCTTGAAATGGCATTTGAACAGTAATTTTCAAAAGGGAATTGGAGAAATAGAATAGCTTGCAGGATTATGAGCAGGTGGACTGATTGGGAAGCACTTTTACAGGGCACAGTGGGCTGACTGACCTCATTCTGTGCTGCATGATTCCATGAGACCAGCCTTGTATCAGAGGAGTTTACTGTCTTATGTGAAGGAGGCAATGTGGATTACTGTTCCAGGAATGCTGGGATGTGGTGATGTTGTGGTAATCTTGTCTAGAAATCCAGAGCCCCCCATGCCTTTTTTCTTTGGAGACATGAGTTTGGATCCCACCAGGGCAGACACTGAAAATTTGAATTCAATGAAATTCTAGAATTGAAAGCTGGCCTAATGACAACATGGTCACTTTGTCAACCGTTGTACAAACCCAATAATGTGCCATCTTCATCTGGTCTAGCCTACACATGAATTATGGATGCCTTTTCCCTAGAGCAGTTGATTTCAAAGCTAGGAGGCAAATTTTCATGGTGACAGGGGAAAGATTTTAACAAGACATGGGGCCATTTTTTTACATAGAGAGTGGTTCATGTGTGGAATGAACTTCCAGAGGAAGTGCTGGACGTGAGTACAGTTACAATGTTTAAACATTTAGATAAGTGCATGAATAAGAAATGTTTGGAGGGATATGGGCCAAGCACAGGTAGGTGGGACTAGTTTAGTTTGAGATTATGGTCAGCATGGACTGGCTGGACCGAAGCGTCTGTTTCCATGCTGTATGATTCTATGACTCTACGGTAATCCATGTGCTACCTGCAACATTTCCTTTATGTAACTCACTGGTAATACAATGTGATGGTCTCTATTTCCTCATCAAGACATCATTTTTAAGATAGTAACATTCTGAAATACACTCAGATTCTTCTTCTATGTATGCTTTTTGATACAGAATTGCTTCAGTTTTCATCTTTCGGTTGTAACTCAGTTAATTTCTGAAATCTCCACTTTGTCCTCCACCCGTTCTTGTTTTTTCTCAACCATTTAATCAAACAAATGATTGTTTTCTCTTGTTTCAACCTTGTTATCACACAGTCAGGAAATATCCCAGGATATACTTCCTGAATTAGCTCAGTTCCTGATTTTCTATTGGCCTTTCAACCACAGTGGGCAGCTGTGATCCAGCTATATCATTACCAAGGGCTAAATGTATTCCTGGAACTGAGTTCCTCCAGTATTTCCACCATCACTTCTCCACTTTTCACCAGACACTCCAACCTCACTTTATATAATTGAGAAGTTCTTGTCTTTCCATGAATTCCACATATTAGCACTTTTTCTGGCAATGGTCTTTCTGAATTACATATCTCCTCATCTCTGGTACAATTGCAACATTTAAAAAGCATTTGGATGGGTATTTAAATAGGAAGGGTTTGGAGGGATATGGGCCGGGTGCTGGCAGGTGGGACGAGGTTGGGTTGGGATGTCTGGTCGTTTTGAACGGGTTGGACCGAAGGGTCTGTTTCCATGCTGTACATCTCTATGACTCTATGACTCTAAATATCGACATGCTCCCATATCTCTTAAAATTGTAATTTCTTTACCTGCTGCTCCTGGCCTATGCAAGTAAACCTTAATTCACTGGTTTATCCTGTTTTCTTACATCCATCTTCCTAGTGCTTTTCTAAACTACCAACACTGCAATATCATGTGGTCTACTTTATTGCAGTGAAACCACCTGAGCCTTTTTACTCCTTTTTATCCTGTAGTAAACTATCTTTATTATCTTCAATAAAGGATACCTACCGTTCCCTTACCACCTGAGGATTTCCTTTTTCCCCAATTTCTATCCCTCACAGATTGAAATTGATGTTAGAAGCCAACTTTGGATTTATGAACCAACTCATAATCATCAGCCATTTCAGCTAGTAATCTTGTTGTTTTAACTCTCAGCTCTTCCACATGCATTCTCACTATTTCAGGAAGTGAATTTTTGAACTCCTCCAAAATAATTGTTTCTCTAAGAGCGTCATGTATTTAATCTATTTTAATGCCCTTATCCACCTATCAAAATTACTTTGTTTGATCCTTTCAAACTCAATGGACGTTTAACCAGGTACCCTTTTTAGGTTCCTGAAACACTGACTGTAGGCTTCTAGCACTAGCCTCAAATGCACTTAAGATGATATTTTCCCCCTCCTCATATTCTCCAGATATTTCCTCTACCTCTACCTACCAATTTTGTTTGGATCAACAAAAGCCATGTAGTCACTGGCCACATTTGTTTAGTCACTTCCTCAAATGAAATAAAAAGATTTCTACATCCTTCTCCTCAAATTTAGGCAATACTTTGGCATATTTAAACAGATACCCACCAGGCCTTTGGCTATGATGCATTTACTCATCATCATGATCCTCCTCACTAAGCCTACCTTCTGCCTTCACCTCCACCCTTTTAAGTCAACTTTCCTCTCCAATTGCCAACTTCTGGAGTTTAAATGTTTCTCTTTCTGTTTTTCTTCTCTTTTTCTCTTTTTTCTGCAAAGTCCATCCTTTCGTTTTTGTTTTGTTCTGCCAGGGCTATTCTTTCCTTTTCTCTTTCCTCTACTTTTAATCATAATTCAAACTGTTTCAGTTCCTTTTCATGTTAAAGTTGTTTCATCTGCAATTGAATTGCAGCTATTTCCAAAGATCCTGATGACATTTCTCGTCAAATTTAAATGCTGAGCCATTGCTGTATTTACCTTTCCTTTTCTCAAAGTCAAAGGCAACCCAACTCCAGCTTGTCTGCCAATTCCAACAGCTTTGCCTTGCTCACTCTTTGTAAGACTCCCAAAGTCACTTCTTCCACCCCAGAAAACTCTTAGTGACTGATAGAGCTATTAGTACACAAAGCACTCCCTGTTTAAACCAACCAAATTCAACAAAACAAAACACAATAACACCTACCACTCACCACCTTTGAGTCCAATAATCCTAAATCCAAATTGGAATTATAGAATTATATCTTGACAAAAGCTCCCAATTTTTTATGGACCCAACCAGACCCCTCAAAATATTTTAAGAAGTAGCGTAGGCCCTAACTGTTTCTTATTTTAAAGGTCAATGTGAAATACGTGTTCCAGATGTCATGCAACAGATCAAACTACTTAACATTAAACAAAATACAATTTATTTAAACACTATAGTTAAAATACAAACAAAAGAAAGAGGAACTTAGAATAATTTAACAATTGGAAAACATAACCAAATAATAGATACAGTACCTGTTACTAATTAACTGTTCCAATATAAACATCCCACAAGGGAGCAAGGTAAATTCAGGTACAGATCTTAGAATTCTCCAGGAGAAAACAACATCAAGAGTGATTTTAGAGAACATAGCAGCTAGGGAATCATTTTACTAAAACTCCACCTCTTTTTGGACTTAAACAGCTTCTGATTGCTAGAGTTAAAAAACTAGAAACCTGGAACTGTGAGAACTGGCCACTCCCCTTCCATTGTTACAGCTATTTTAAAAAAAACCTAAAGGACTCTTCTGACTATGACTTTGGTTGTCTCCCATAGCCACTTCATCACCTCAGCATTTAAAACCTCTCTTCAGAAAAACCCAAGACAAAATAACCTTTTTAAAGTGACAGCATCATCACACCTGCCAAATTGAGCCACAGTCCAACTGCTGGAAGGGAAAACCAGTGGTAAGGTGCCACAGCCAAGGACATTTAGGAAGGGAAAGGCGAGGTTTCAAGGATTTGGTGTAGCTGCGAAATACAGTGTAGTCAGAACAGTATACAGTCGGAAGTACAGAGGACAAGCCGAAATGTACCTGTTCCTCCTGACCCACAAAGGTTGCTGTTCAAGGGCTTTACCTTTCTGTGCTTATAGTTCCATTTCTCTTTTGGGTTTCCCAAATCTTGTAAGCTAGGCCAGTAACAGGTAAATTTAAATCAGGCTCCGGATTGCCCTCTGAGATCTGAAATGAATGTGTTAATGAGGTGCATCCTCACCTCATGATGGAGCTCTTGCACAACAAAATGGTGACAAAATGCAATATGCTGCGAGTTGGAGATTCATACTGAGTTTTTCGACTTTTAATGCTTATCCAATGCCCCCTCCCACCAATGCCTGTCATGGAGGGGATAATACCAAGGCCAACTTTTCAAGTAGATGACCTTTCATTGTGAAGTGAAAGAATTTCAAGATTAACCAACCTTTTTTAAAAAGAATGATCTGGGAGAAACAAATGTAGCGACAATGAAACAAAAGAGCAGTGAGAAAGGCCTGCAATAGAGTGGCCAGTTGAAATGACTGAATAACAAAGGGGAATAAGACTACAAAGCATGAAGGATGGAAATGAGACAAGTATAGTAATAATGATGGGTCCAAAGGGGCTATGTTTAAACATTTAGATCAGGACTATTCTTAGTACTTCCAACCTGTATAAAATGGGAGCAGAGATTGTGACCTGAAATTGTTGAACTTGACATTGAAACTAGAAGAATGTAAGGTATTTGATCAAGAGCTCAGGACATGCTGAAGCTTCGGTTTGGTTTCACTGGAGCAATATAGGAAGCTAAGGACATAAGAGTGAGAACAGAGCAGAGAATTAAAACAGCATTCCACTGGAAGCTTGGGATTGAGCATGCAAGTGTACAGGAATACTCAACTTCTATACTGGCTGAAGCCATTATGAAAGTTGTCTTCTCACCCTTGCCTCTTATCTGAGGCATGGTGACCCTCAGGTTGAACTCTAATGAGAGAGCAGCCAGTCATCCTCCACGTCTGTGATGACTTTCAATTTCACTACAATGAAGTGATCCCCCCATCTGCAGTTAGTCTCCCTGACATAGAGAAAACTGTACTGGAAACAGAAATAAAGTATGTTAAATTGAAAGCAGTAGAAGTTGTTATTTCATTTGGAAGAAGTATTTGGCACCCATGATAGAGGGAAGGGACAAAGGTGAAACTGCAGGATCAATGTATATGTGGTTATGATCCTGTTCTTTGGTGCTTCAGTTAAGACATTAATTTGATAGAGATCAGTTGCTTGAGCATGAATAGGAAAAGACATTCCTTAATATATAGTTGGTCTTGAACCTCAACCAAATGGATGCCTGGTATTCTGTGTGCAGCCATGGCAGCTTTAGTTATTTTATGGTGGTCTATTACACCAACATGATTTGAAGATGCAGGGAGGTTGGACAGGTGCAGCTGAATGAGGTTAGGAATACAACATTTGTCAAATGCATGAGATGGCTATACAGAATTGTAAAAATTACGATGAAGGTCCTGCTGATGCTCAAAGACATCCTTCTAGTCTTCTTCCAAAATGTCAGATTACAGGAGAGAATTCTGACTGAGTGCACCTCCTTCTGCCATGTCCATTGCACAGAGAAGATTCCCTCGTCTCCAGTATGACCAACCTCCTCTGCCATATCTCTTCTAAAAGATCTCAGGGGTTTTCATTAAAGGTGGAATTTTTCCTTATCCATTTTCCATTCTTGTCACTGGATAACAAAACTAAAATGAACCAGCTTTCAGTGAGAGCTGTTCTTCAGACCTTGTGTTTTTGGAAACTCCGTGGGGAGCCCAGTCTAACTGACCATCCTTGAGGTCAACCTTTACTCTTGCAATGTGTAATTCTGCAGAAGTGCATTTGCTTAGTCAGTTTTCTAGCAATAGATGCTCCAGTCAACTTTAAATCTGTTACCCTGTTCTGCAGCATGGTTTCAGAGTGTTGGGGACAAGTTATCGTTGAGAATTGAATGCCTTCGAGTTCTAACTGAGGCAAGTTTGATTACTTTTCCCTTCAGGTTCCTCACCTGAAGATCATCTTGACTGAGAAACTTGGGAGCTTGTTGATCAGGTATAACTGGAGTCTGGGTGCTTTAGTGATGGGAGAGATTGTGGATGGGATAGAGGGTTTGGATACAATCTATTTTGTTCAAAAAACACACAATCTTTAGGCAGTCAATCCATTTGACATTTTATAAATCCCTACTTTGGAAATAGACCTAGTCTGACTCAAGACTGGAATACATACAGTCTCTAACCTCATTCCTTTAATGCACTGTCTGAACTGAGATGTCACCTGTTTTTAGAGAACCTTAAGTTATCTCGCGAGTGTGACTTGAAAGAAGTTTTGGGATTTACATATTAATGAATTGAAACCTGCAACCCATTCTAAAAGATGAAAGACTTAACAGCAATCTAGGTTTGTTCAATATATTGCATCACTTGTGTGACACTAGGATCTTTTGCTATAAATTCAGTGTCTTATGATCCTGTTCCACAGCTACCTGATGAAGGAGCAGTGCTCTGAAAGCTTGTACTTCCAAATAAACCTGTTAAGACTATAGCCTGCTGTTGTGTGATTTTTAACTTAGATCGTGGTGGTCACCCTCTCCCCCACACCATCACTAAAGCACCCAGACTTCAGTTATACCTGATCGACAAGCTGCCAAGCCTCTCAGTCAAGGTGGTCATCAGGTGAGGAACCTGAAGTGAAAACTAATCAAACTTGCCCCAGCATTAGAACTCTAGGGCATTCATTTCCCAACCATAACTTGTCCCCAAAACTCTGAAACCATGGTGCATTGAATACCTTAACAAACATGTTTATTAGACCTATGCAAGGTACCATAGAAGGTGGACAGGCACAAATTGCAGCTTGTAATAGCTTTGGTCTGCCATAGAAATTTGCTTTAAACAAAACACAACATATGATATTTGAAATTACCTGAAAAGTAACACAAACTTTTATTAAATTTTTAAACTAAATTTCTTCATTTTTCTTTAAATTTTCTTGGCAGGATTCAGGGCACAGCCAGAAGGTAAAAAGAAATTACTGAAACAATCTTCTCATTGCATTTCCATTTTGATGATCTTATTAGCCTGGTTTGTTTATTACGGTGACCTACATATTGTTGTGGCACAAGATATGGATTCTTAGCATTTGTACTTTTAATGCTACAAGAGTGGTTTCATGTCCAAATAGCATCAGGTATGCATATTTCTGGTGAGAGCTGGGTCAATTGTTAATTTGGGTGCACTGTTAGTGTTGAAAGTATGTAACAGAACTATGCAGAGTGGTTAGTGTAAGTTATTTTTCTGCTGTAATCATAAACTTAGAATGCTTCTAAATAACTCGATTAATAAATCATTAAACAAAATGTTACTTTTTGACAATGTTTACATAAGACTAACAGTGCTAAAGAGGTAGTTCTCATCAGTTCAGATACTTCTACTTAGATTGCAGTCTGCAGGATTTTAACAGTGCACCTTGTGACGAAGCATAGGATCACTGATAGCAACATTTGGATTTTAATGATTAACTGCACATATACGGACTCCAGAATTAGCTGTTAGTTTTAAAGAGATGATGACAACAAACACTATCAGTATCATTATCAGTATGATTTCAAATTCCAAGTCATCTGTTTGAGCTTCTCCTTCATTGCTGTTATCAGCGTAACACTCCATTCCCCTCACCTTCATATTTATTTGGCATAGCCTTAAATGAATCTACATAGTTTTCCACTTTTTTCTGCTATTCCCATTTTGATTTCTTGGTGATTAGGTATGTTAATAGTCTCTAGTTTTATTCTTCCCACACTTGTAACTATTCTCTTTATTTATTCTAACAAATCTATTCATGATTATAAACACTTCTATTACATTGCCCCCTCAGCCTGTTCTCTTCAAGAGAAAATCCATTGCTTTTTATGGCCAACGTTCCATTGTCTTCCTTACTGTGATCTATTCAGGGGCCAAGCAGCTCGTAGCTATCTTCTACATAGCCCATATTTTTAAAAAATCAATTGCTGGATTATAAATGTGTTTGAAACGCATGTGTGTTTATTTATTATTTAGTCAAAAATGATAGATTTTGTGCTCTGGATCAGAATCCTTATTCCACTTTTTCTCCATCAACAGGTTTCCTGGTCTTTTTCCAAATACCTAGAAGCACTAAACAGAGAGGAATCACTGATTTTGAGAGCACGTGAGGTGGACAGAATGGAGTCAAGCAGAATAGAAGCTCGTAGAATGGAGGCTAACAGACAGAACAGTAGCAGAGTGCAGACTGCAGCAATAAATATTCTACCTCCAGGTAATTAGTTGGCAGACAAGAAACAAAGAGTCAAATCCTTTTCCAAAACAGGAGTCAATATCTAGATCCTACCATGGGGATCAGTGCTTGGACCCCAGCAATTCACAACATACACCAACATCTTAGATGAAGGAACTAAATGTGATATCTCCATGTTTGCAGTGGACACAAAGCTGGTTAGGAAGGTGAACTGTTAGGAGGATGCAGAGATGCCTCAATATGATTTGGACAAGTTGAATGTGTGGGTAAAGGCAAGACAGATGAACTATACTGTGGATAAGTGTGAGGTTATCTATTTTGATTGCAAAAATGGGAAGGCAGATTATTATTTAATTGATGATTGATTTGGAAAGGAGAAACTAGACCATAAGACAGAGGAGCAGAAATTAGGCCATTCAGCCAATCGAGTCTGCTCCACCATTCAATCATGGCTGATATGTTTCCCATCGTCATTCTCCCGCTTTCTTCCCATAAGCCTTAATCCCCTTGATACTCAAGAATCTATCTATCTCAGTCTTAAATATACCCAATGACCTGGCCTCCACAGCCTTCTGTGGCAATGAATTCCATAGATTCACCACTCTCTGGCTGAAGAAGTTTCTCCTTAGCTCCATTCTAAAAGGTCTACCCTTTACTCTAATGCTATGCCCTCGGGTCCTAGTCTCTCCTACCAATGGAAACATCCTTCCAACATCCACTCCGTCCTGGCCATTCAGTATTCTGTATGTTTCAATTAGATTCCTTCCCACCCTTCTAAACTCCACTGAGTATAAACACAGAATCCTCAAAAGTTTCTCATATGTTAAGCTTTTCAATCCCGGGACCATTCTCGTGAACCTCCTCTGAACATGCTCCAGAGCCAGTACATTCTTCTTTAGATACGGGACCCAAAACTGCACACAATACTCCAAGTGTGGTCTGACAAGAGCCTTATAGAACTTCAGAAATACATCCCTGCTTTTATATTCAAGTCCTCTCAAAATAAATGCCTTCATTGCATTTGCCTTCCTAACTACTGACTCAACCTGCAAGTTTCTCGAGAGAATGCTGGACTAGAACTCCCAAGACTCTTTGCACTTCAGACTTCTGAATTTTCTCTCCACTTAGAAAATAGTCAATGCCTCTATTCTTCTTACCAAAGTGCATGATCTCACACTTTCCCTTGTTGTATTTCATCTGCCGCTTCTTTGCCAACTCTCCTAACCTGTTCAAATCCTTCTGCAGCCTCCCCACCTCCTCTATACTACCTGTGCCTCTACCTATCTTTGTATCATCTGCAAACTTAGCCAGAATACCCTCAGTTCCTTCATCTAGATCATTAATGTATAAAGTGAAAGGCTGTGGTCCCAACACTCATGGAACACCACTTGTCACCAGCTGCCATCCTGAGAAAAACCCTTTTATCAAAACTCTCAGCTTTCTGCCAGACCACCAAGCATCTATCTATGCTAGCACCTTGCCTCGAACACCATGGGCCATATCTTACTATGTAGCCTCCAGTGCAGCACCTGGTCAAAGGCCTTCTTGAAGTCCAGATTGATAATATCCATTGGCTCTTCTTGGTCTAATCTGCTCGCTACTTCCTCAAAGAATTTCAGCAGATTTTCAGCATGACCTCCCCTTGATGAACCCATGCTGAAATGTAACAACACATGGATGTTCGTATATATTGGTTGCTGAAAGTAAGCTCGCAGGTGCAGCAGAAGGTGAAGAAGGCAAACAGTATGTTGGACTCCATAATCAGAGATTCAAGTACAGGAGCAAGATATCTTGCTGCAATTATACAAGACTCTGATAAGACCACACTTGGAGTATGCTGTTCAGTTTTGGTCTCTTTATTTGAGGAGGAATGTTCTAGCTCTGAAGGTATGCAGTGAAGGTTTACTAGACTGATTCCTGGAATGGCAGAACTGACGTATAAAGAAAGACTGGATTGGTTAGGGCTATATTCACGGAAGGTTAGAAGAATTTTATAGAAACCTATACAATTTTAATACAGGAAGGATATTCCTGATGACCAACAAGTCCAGAATCAGGGGTCACAGTCTAAGGATAAGGAATAGGCCACTTAGAACAGAGATGAGGAGAAATTCCTTCACCCAGAGAGCAGTGAGCCTGTAAAAGAGGTAGTTAGAAATTTATTACCGGCAGTGGCACAGATGTGTAAACCTGGATTGGAGCAGTTAACCACAGCCATTGATATTCATTTCCATTGTGATATATTCATGTTGCTACTTTTATTTATACTTGCTGACAATACTAGATTTAATTAACAAAAGAAGCGATTTGAGAAGTAAATATATAGGCAAAGCGTCAGGTAGCAAATTAGCAATCTGTACCCCATAAGCTGTTTCAACCAATAGCCAGGCTGTGAGAATATCCCGCATTTTTCCACCTATCTACGACTAACAAGGTCCCTGCCTATGTTGTATGGTGTGGGCAAAACCTCAGCGAGGGTAGGATATGCAATGAGTCTTTAAAAATTTGTTGCAAGAGAAATTGGCAGGATGTAGCCACTGAAATACACACACGAGAGAGCAAAAACATCATGGCCATTCTAATGAGCACAGGTAATTAAAATATTTGACAACCCCTGCAAAGGCTGAATGGACAGAAAAACGCAGCTGCCACACTCAAGGGAAAAGAAATCTGAAGGTAAGACATTTTGCCTCTGAATAACTGAAAAGTAAACAACACTGCAAACAAGCTTGCTTGATGACTGACAAAGATAGATTCTGCTTTGTGAGGTGGTTGTCAACTTTACCATCTGTTAGGATATCTTCCCAGGAAGCAGAGCAGCCACACTCCTAGCAGAAGATGGTGGCCAGTCTTATAGATATTTAAATTATTTCCATTACCTGTGAACAAATGCAGAGAAGGATAGCACATCTTAAAAAGATTATCAAGGCCACGGGTACTATTAATGCTCACCATCACCATACTTGAAAAAAGGCTCTCCCTGTCCACCCTATCTAACCCTCTGATTATCTTATATGTCTCTTAAGTCACCTCTCAACCTTCTTCTCTTTAACGAAAACAGCCTCAAGTCCCTCAGCCTTTCCTCATAAGACCTTCCCTCCATACCAGGCAACATCCTAGTAAATCTCCTCTGCATCCTTTCCAAAGCTTCCACATCCTTCTTATAATGCAGTGACCAGAATTGTATGTCAACTACTTCTAAATCACTATTGGTCCACACCAAGCTCTCACATAACTGTACAACATGATTGTTTACTATGTTAAATAATACTTCAGTACCACATAGAACATTTCAGCGCAATACAGGCCCTTCGGCCTCAGTGTTGCGCCGACCTGTCATACCAATCTGAAGCCCATCTAACCTACACTATTCCATGTACGTCCATATGCTTGTCCAATGACGACTTAAATGTACTTAAAGTTGGCGAATCTACTACCGTTGCAGCAAAGCATTCCATACCCTTACTACTCTCTGAGTAAAGAAACTACCTCTGACATCTGTCCTATATCTATCACCCCTCAATTTAAAGCTATGCCCCCTCGTGCTCGCCGTCACCATACTTGGAAAAAGGCTCTCCCTGTCCACCCTATCTATAGGGTGATTATCTTATATGTCTATTAAGTCACCTCTCAACCTTCTTCTCTCTAACGAAAACAGCCTCAAGTCCCTCAGCCTTTCCTCGTAAGACCTTCCCTCCATACCAGGCAACATCCTAGTAAATCTCCTCTGCACCCTTTCCAAAGCTTCCACATCCTTCTTATAATGCGTGACCAGAACTGTACACAATACTCCCAAGTGCGGCTGCACCAGAATAGTGCTGTAGCATAACCTCATGGTTCCGGAACTCGATTCCTCTATTAATAAAAGCTAAAACACTGTATGCCTTCTTAACAACCCTGTAACCTGGGTGGAAACTTTCAAGGATCTGTGTACCTGGACACCGAGATCTCTCTGCTCATCTACACTACCAAGAATCTTACCATTAGCCCAGTACTTTGCATTGCGGTTACTCCGATCAAAGTGAATCACCTCACACTTGTCCGCATTGAACTCCATTTGCCACCTCTCAGCCCAGCTCAGCAGCTTATCTATGTCTCTCTGTAATCTACAACATCCTTTGTCACTATCCACAACTCCACCGACCTTAGTGTCATCTGCAAATTTACTAACCCACCCTTCTACGCCCTCATTCAGGTCGTTTATAAAAATGACGAACAGCAGTGGACCCAACACCAACCCTTGCGGTACACCACTGGTAACTGGACTCCAGGATGAACATTTCCCATTAACCACCACCCTCTGTCTTCTTTCAACAAGCCAATTACTGATCCAAACTGCTATATCTCCCACAATCCCATTCTTCTGCATTTTGTACAATAGCCTTCTGTGGGGAACCTTATCGAACCCTTTGCTGAAATCCATATACACCACATCAACCGGTTTACTCTAATCTACCTGTTTGGTCACCTTCTCAAAGAACTCAATGAGGTTTGTGAGGCATGACCTACCCTTCACAAAACTGTGCTGACTATCCCTAATCACATTATGCTTTTCCAAATGATTATTAATCCTATCTCTTATAACCTTTTCCAACACTTTACCAACAACTGAAGTAAGGCTCACTGGTCTATAATTACCTGGGTTGTCTCTACTCCTCTTCTTGATAAGAGGAACCAC
Organism: Chiloscyllium plagiosum; assembly: GCF_037043375.1. NCBI lineage: Eukaryota > Metazoa > Chordata > Chondrichthyes > Orectolobiformes > Hemiscylliidae > Chiloscyllium > Chiloscyllium plagiosum. The sequence goes on from NW_028270142.1 coordinate 61,220,809, forward strand.
ATTTGCTATGCTCCAGTCTTCTGGCACTATTCCTGTAGACAATGACGATTTAAAGATCAATGCCAAAGGCTCGGGAATCTCCTCCCTGGCTTCCCAGAAGATCCTAGGATAAATCCCAACCGGCCCAGGGGTCTTATCTATTTTCACACTCTGCAGGATTTCTAATATCTCTTCCTTGTGAACCTCAATCACACCTAGTCTAGTGGCCTGTATCTCAGTATTCTCCTCGACAACATTGTCGTTTTCCAGAGTGAATACTGTCGAAAAATATTTATGAAATGCTTCCCCTATCTCCTCTGACTTCACACATAACTTCCCACTACTATCCTTGATTGGCCCTAATCTTACTCTCGTCATTCTTTTATTCCTTAAATACCTATAGAAAGCCTTGGGGTCTACCCTGATCCTATCCGCCAACAACTTCTCATGTCTCCTCCTGGCTCTTCTGAGGTCTGTCTTTAGGTCCTTCCTGGCTACCTTGTAACCCTCAAGCGCCCAAACTGAGCCTTCACATCTCATCCTCACATGAGCCTTCTTCTTCCTCTTGACTAGAGATTCCACTTCCTTCGTAAACCATGGCTCCCGTGCTCTACAGCTTCCTCCCTGCCTGACAGGTACATACTTATCTAGGACACACAGGAGCTTTTCCTTGAACAAGCTCCACATTTCTAATGTGCCCATTCCCTGCAGTTTCCTTCCCCATCCTATGCTTCCTAAATCTTGCCTAATCGCACTGTAATTGCATTTCCCCCAGCTGTAACTCTTGCCCAGTGGTATACACCTATTCCTTTCTATCACTAAAGTAAACATGTCAGAATTGTGATTGCTATCACCAAAGTGCTCACCTACTTCCAAGTCTAACACCTGGCCGGGCTCATTACCCAGTACCAAATCTAATGTGGCTTCTCCCCTTGTCTACATACTGTGTCAGGAAGCCCTCCTGCACACACTGGACAAAAACTGACCCATCTATAGTACTCGTACTGTAGTGTTCCCAGTCAATATTTGGAAAGTTGAAGTCCCCCATGACATTTATTCAACGTAAGTTGAAAGCTTTGGCACGTACCTTCAAATTCTGTACAAAGATATTTTATAATCTTAATGATTAATGGCACTGTTTGAGGTATGAATCTTCAACATATGCAAATATTTCAGTAAGTACTGGTGCTCATTATGGCAGTTTACTTTCTAGACTTGTAAATTTAACATTAACATTAGAAATAATTTCTCTTTTCACAGAATCTTCAACCAGCCAAAACATATCAGGCAACTTGAACATAAATTAATTGTAATTTATCACAACTTATTGAAGCCCAAAGTGAACTTATCGTACAGTGGGTATCGCAAACTGAATTTTAAAATATGTATTTATAATCATTTGCTGAGATAAAATAAAAGCTATGACAATTTGCCTTAATTTTTAGTAAGGACACTGGGAATCTATACAGTTAACGTAAAGGTAACAAATCAAAGTTATGTCCTTGAAGAAAACTGAATAGATGATAACTTTGTAATACAATGTGTCCCAATATCATTGGAAGTATGCTTTGAACCACAGTACAAAAGAATTTCAGGGTATATTGTTGAGAGTTAACAGCCAGATAGTCGAATGTCTTCCCTGCCAATTATGTACATGAAGTCAGTGACACCTTGGCAGCAGTAAAATTTAAACTGGTCTAAACATGCTGTTTTATTTATAAATTTGTGGCGGTATCTTTCTACCCATCTCCCTGTGCAGTAATAATGTGGAGTGGATTGCCTGCCAGTTATGGGGCTTGTCTATTTTAAACAATTGATTTGGGGCAATTTATTCAACATCAATACTACCTAGAGGTTGAATAGAAAATTACCACCAGTTATCCTTAGATTCTTCAAGATCTAATCCATATGACAGTTAAACAAGTATTGGCTATAAAAATTTGGAGTTTTAGCAATCAGATTTTAAGTGTTAGCGTAAGCTTTTAGATCATAATATTCAAAAATGGTATCAAATACAAAGTCAGATACGATTTCCTGATGTAAGTTCCTTGCAAACAGTGTCCTCAAGACCCTAGGAAACTCTGAGGAACAGAGGGATAATGGATGCCTTTCCTCAGATCCCTGAGATAGCAGGGCAGGTTAATAGAGTAGTCAAGAAAGCATACAGGACAGTTGCCTTTTCACTTGAGGCATAGTTTATAAGAGTAAGGAGATTATACTGGAGCTGTACAGGTCTTTGCTTAGACCACAGCTAGAGTATTGTGAGTATTCTTGTCACCCCAATATAGGAAGGATGTGATTGCACTGGAGGAGGGTACAATTGAGATTCACTACGATATTGCATGGGATGAAGCAATTTGACGATGAAAAGAGGCTAGATAAGCTTGGGTTGTTTTCTTGAGAACAGAGTGTGCGATTATGCAGGGTTTAGGCCAGCATGGATAGAAAGAAGCTGTTCCTCTAATTTGAAAGGTCACAACAATAGGACACAGTTTTAAGGTGAAAGGCAGAAGGGTATTTAAGGAAAACATTTTTCACGCAGAAGGTGGTGGGGATCTGAAATGCACTGCATGGGAGGGTAGTTAGAATGGGAAACCTCACAATCTTTAAAAAATACTTGGATTACACTTGAAATGTCATAACACTCAAGACAATGGACCAAGTGCTGGGAAGTGGCACTCGTGTAGCATTTTGGTGGATCTTCTTATTGGTGCAGACTCAATGGGCCAAACAGCCTCTTCTGTAATGTTTGATTCTATAAAAGCTCCAAGTTGGGAGTGCAAATTTGTAACATAAACCCACAGAACTAGTCACTTCCTATTAGTTTATTCAGACTTTGTAGAGAAACTAGTATCCAGTCAGCAAGTAAATGTATTCAATCATTTAATCTTTAATTCATCTCCAGATGTGCATATTCAGAGCAATTAGCACTTGGAGACAGGTCAGGTTACATGAAGCTGCAGTGTAGCCAATGAGTGACACTTACTTCATAAGTTGCTAACAGATACACAAGGACTACACTAAATAGGATTAAAATTCTCACATAGGCTTTAAGGGTCTCCAGGCTGGCATATGTTGATAGATGTTTGACAACGATTTAGTGTTACTTACATCCTCAGTTCAACTGCCATCTTGGCTGGTTCCTGGAAAGAGCACCCATCTGTTTCAGGAAGGAGCTCTCATGGAATATAGAGATCCAAATCTGGAAAAGTACAATTTTGAGGTGTAATTGAGTTGTCCATTTCTCTCCATGTTGTAAAAACCAAAAGACATATGAACTGACATTTTCCTAGCTACCATCATTTCTGAGGAAAGCATACTGGACCTGAAATGTTAATTTCTCTTCACAGATATTGAACTTTTCCAGAAAATTCTGGGTTTTTTCTCTCCATATTGTGTCTAATATTGGGACCTGTATTATGCCTTTCCTATCTTGATACAACAACAGAGATCTTATTTAACTTTGCAGGCAGGCAGCTAGCAGAGCACCAGTTCTTGCTGAGTGACCTGAGTTGATTTAAACTGCATTCATGGTATGATGAGAGATTACTGGCTACCAGTTTGGAGATAATGGTGAGGTTCACACAGGCTAGTAGTGGCCCCACTTTCCTGTGGACATGAAAGCAGTCCAGTTGGCTGGCCCCCTAAGAATTCAAGTTTAAAACTAAATGACTCTTTAAGGGCTGATGGTTGTGCTCGTCAGTGCATGGGGCAAATAGGCTTAGCCAGCAAGACATGGAGCATCAAATGAAGGATCATGAACCTGAAATGCTGTAGAAACATGAAGTCCCAGAGAGTGCTGAAAATGGCCAGAGGAATGTAACTGGGCAGGAGGCCAATTTCAGAATCCTGACCATGGGATAAACCATGCAAGTAAGTCCTCCAAACCTTAAAAGAGGGGTCAACAGTATGTCTTGTGAAACAAACCTGTGTGAATTTGCATCTCATTGAAAGGCTGGCTTGTCAGAGTTCCTACCTAACTCAGTTCTCCTGAACTGAGAAATACATGCATTCTGTTTTCTGACTGCATATGAATAGCATATTGCCTAGATGAATAAATTTTAAAAAAACTCTTGATATACCAGCATTTCTCCAGGCCTCTTAGAACGACATTCCATGTGAGTCTGGAGACACACTCTGTTTTGGATTGACTTCCAGTTCTTGGTGTTATGGATGAGGACATGAAGGAAGGAGTCAGCTGCAAGCCTTAAGGGGCTTATGTGGCAATTGCAACAGTCTCCAATACTGGAATCACCAGTTTCATGATACAGGTTGTTCTGCTATAGCATGCGTTTCATGAATGTGAATTTGCTGTCACGCGATTGACGAATGGGGGCATTGTTTCTGAAGTGTGTACTTTCAAAATGTGTGTTGGCTGTAACGTGATTACATCGCCAACACTTTAAGTGCTGTTTCTAAAATGTGATTTTTCTATAGTGCTGGGTTGCACAAGAATGCATTCACCACGTTATAGAAGAACTACCTGTATCTTCTCAATGCAGAGTAGTGACTGGTAGGTCTATGATAGCAAGGCAACAGGAGGACAAATATTAGGTCCAGGAATCCGCAGAGGTTTAACAGGAGATTTAGAGGGAAACTGTCAAAACATATGTTGACTAGATAGATCAATGCCCTGTATTTGCAGACCACCTGATTCTGATCAAATGGAAAACCTGTCCTTCTCCTAACCATTCTGCAGCCAAAGAGGATCTAGAATAGAAGGATATAGGAGCAGTAACAGCAGACATGGGCAGTATACTAACTTGCAGAGGGGAAAGATCCAGGAAACCTGGCTCCACGGTGATGATGAGCATTGGTTTGAAACAGAATATAGAGATGGTGCTTCACCTGACCAAGAGGGAATTCGGGAGGGCCCTTTGAATGTGGTGTATTCTATATAGCAGCTGTTAAAGGAGAACAGGCACTGCAAAGACTAGAGGACAATCCATGCCTTGAAGGTCACTATGACCCTGAACTACTTTACCAGAGGCTTGTTTCAGGGTTTGGCTAAGGACCTTTGAGGTCTCTTCCAGTCAGCAGCTCACAAGAGTATATGAGATGTCACAGATGTCTTATTCAGAATTTTCCAATAATTTGTGAGGATCCATTTGGATGCAGACAGCCAGGCAGTTAGGGCAGCGAAATTTGTTGGTAGAACAGGATTCCCTCAGGGTCAAGGGCTAGAGATCAAACACAACAACAATTAGGAACCTCAACACTATCCAGGACAATGCAGTCTGCTTGAGTGGCACCTCATCCATCAACTTCAACATTCATTCCTTAAACCAGTGATGCGCAATGGCAGCAGTGTATCCCATCTACGAGATGCACCGTATTAACTCACCAAGGCTCCTTCAATAACCTACAACCCCTACCACATAGAAGTACAAGGTCAATGCCATCATAGGAACACAAACACTTGCAAGTTCCTCTCCAAATCACATATCATCCTAACTTGGAATAATATCATTCCTTCACTGTTGCTGGGTCAAATTCCTGGATGTCTGTCCTGACACACATGGCCTGTAAAAGTGCAAGAAGGGCAGCTGACCACTACCTTCTCAAGGGCAATTAGGAGTGGGTAATGCTGACCTAGCAAACAACAATCACATTCTGAGAATGACTAATAAAATGGTGCTTTAGAGCACCCAAAGGTTAGCCAATTGGCTGCCAACATAAAAGGTTTACATTCCATTAATGTGAGGTTGATTGGTGACCAAAATGGACAAAATCTCCAGGTTAATGTGTAATACTTAGTGAGCATTCAGAAGTGGTTGAAGTGTTTAATGCCACACATTTCCTATAGAACTGATTGCTGGGAGTCAAAGGCTATTCCCAGAAGGTTTGAATGGTAGTACCAATTACGAATCTGCGGAGTGCTGCTGAGGTGCCTTATGATGTGCATGTACCTCTGCGTGGGTGATCAACTGGCCTTCTCAAAATTAGATTCAGATCTTTGGACCATTAAGGTGGTGCAATGCAATATACCCCATTGAAGAATGTTTGCCATCATTGTAGTAGTCTGTGCCCTTCATGAGGAAGCAGACAGTGATGGAAGTAGACCAGGAAGTTGCAGATGAATAGGAAGTATCCAGGGAATGGGGAGACAAGGCAGACATGCCATATTGATAACAGATTCCAAGCTGAGTAAATTATTCATGTGCCCATCCAGATACCTTTTAAATGTTGTCATTGTACCAGCCTCCACCATCACCACCTCTGGCAGCTCATTCCATACATGCACCACCCTCTGCATGAAAAAGTTGTCCTTTAGATCAAGCTGGCATGGTGGCTCAGTGGTTAGCACTGCTGCCTCACAATGCCAGGGACTTGGGTTTGATTCCAGCCTCAGGCGACCGTCTGTGCCTGTGTGGGTATCCTCTGGGTGCTCCGGTTTCTTTCCACCATCCAAGGGTGTATAGGTTATGTGGAATGGCTATGATAAATTGTCCATAGTGTCCATGGATGTGCAGGCTAGGTGGATTAGCTATGGGGAATGTATTATAGGGATAGGGTGGGTCTGGGTGGGATGCTCTTCGGAGGGTCGGTGTGGCCTTGATGGCCTGTTTCCACATTGTGGGGATTCTATTCCATGATCCTTTTATATCTTTCCCCCCTCATCTTAAATCTGTGGTCTCTAGGTTTGGTTTCCCAGACCCCTGAGGAATAGAGTTTGGCTATCTATGCCTATCCATGCCCCTCATGATTTTATAAACTTCTATAAAGTCACGTCTCAGCCTCCAACACTCCATGGAAAATAGTCCCAAACTGTTCAGCTTCTCCCTATAGTTCAAACCCTCCAACCCCTGCAACATCCTTTAAATCCTTTCTGGACCCTGTCCTGTTTTGCCTATATTTTATTCTGTGAATATTTTCCCTGCCTCATGAGACCACAGCTGGGGGAATGCTTATTCCTGTCTCTGCTCCGCATAGCCTTTTCAGTTGTCCCAACGGCATTGATAGTCTCACCATCTTCTACAATATAGTGAGCATAGAATCATACAGATGTATTGCACAGAAACAGTCCAACCTGTCCATGCCAACCAGATATCTTAAATAAATCTAGTCCCATTTGTCTGCATTTGGCCCATTTCCCTATAAACTGTTTCTATTCATATACCCACCCAGATGCCTTTTAAATGATGTAATTGTACCAGCCTCCACCACTTCCTCTGGCAGCTTGTTTCATACTCACACCACCCTCTGTGTGAAAACGTTACCCTTCAGGTCCTTTTTACATCTTTCCCCTCTCACCTTAGTCCTATGCCTTCTAATTGTGGATTCTCCTACCCTAGGAAAAAGACCTTGGCTATTCACCCAATCCATTCACCTCATGATTTTATAAACCCCCAAAATGTCACCCCTCAGTCTTTATTTTGTAACAAACATCACTGAACAAAGAACAGGTGTTGGGCCTTTGCAAGTTTATAATAACTGAAGCAGCTGCACTTAATGTACCATCCTTATGCTTGCATCAAAAGGGCTGTTGGCAGGGTACCTTAAATATTTCTATTACCTCAAAACAATCTGCACTGAATACTAGTAATAAACCTTCATTCGTGGCTTCTCCTGGCTGTGAAAGCTTCTTATTCCCAACCACTGGAACTTTCAAGTTTGGCAGGGATGTGTCAAATGAAAATTGTTGGATTACCTGCCCTTTATACACCCTGTTCAATTTTATTTTCAATCATAGTTAATAAAATGCATAACACGATTACCTAGAAGCTCTGCTGTTACTGGAGAGCCTACTCAAGGGTGTATGGATTGGAAATATGGTTATCTCAGATGGTCTCACCTGTATTTCCTTTGAGGTCAGTTTGACAGCAAGTCATAGAGTCATAGAGATATACAGCATGGAAACAGACCCTTCGGTCCAACCTGTCCATGCCGACTAGATATCCCAACCCAGTCTAGTCCCACCTCCCAGGACCTGGCCCATATCCCTCCAAACCCTTCTCATTCATATACCCATCCAAATGCCTCTTAAATGTTGCAATTGTACCAGCCTCCACTACTTCCTCTGGCAGCTCATTCCATACACTTCCACCCTCTGAGTGAAAAAGTTGCCCTGTAGGTCTCTTTTATATCTTTCCCCTCTCACCCTACACCAATGTCCTCTAGTTCTGGACTCCCGACCCCAGGGAAAAGACTTTGCCTATTTACCCTATCCATGCCCCTCTTAATTTTGTAAACCTCTATAACCTCTCAGCCTCTGACACTCCAGGGAAAACAGCCCCAGCCTGTTCAGTCTCACCCTATAGCTCCAATCCTCCAACCCTAGCAACATCTTTGTAAATCTTTTCTGAACCCTTTCAAGTTTCACAACATCTTTCCGATAGGAAGGAGACCAGAATTGCATGCAATATTCCAATAGTGGCCTAACCAACGTCCTGTACAGCCGCAACATGACCTCCCAACTCCTGTACTCAATACTCTGACCAATAAAGGAAAGCATACCAAACACCTTCTTCACTATCCTATCTACCTGCGACTCTACTTTCAAGCAGCTATGAACCTACACTCCAAGGTCTCTTTGTTCAGCAACACTCCCTAGGACCTTACCATTAAGTGTTTAAGTCCTGCTAAGATTTGCTTTCCCAAAATGCAGCACCTTGCATTTATCTGAATTAAACTTCATCTGCCACTTCTCAGCCCATTGACCCATCTGGTCAAGATCCTGTTATAATCTGAGGTAACCCTCTTCGCTGTTCACTACACCTCCAATTTTGGTGTCATCTGCAAACTTACTAACTGTACCTCTTATGCTCGCATCCAAATAATTTATGTAAATGACAAAAAGTAGAGGTCCCAGCACCGATCCTTGTGGCACTCCACTGGTCACAGGCCTCCAGTCTGAAAAACAACCCTCCACCACCACCACCCTCTGTCTTCTACCTTTGAGCCAGTTCTGTATCCAAATAGATAGTTCTCCCTGTATTCCATGAGATCTAACCTTGCTAATCAGTCTCCCATGGGGAACCTTGTCGAACACCTTACTGAAGTCCATATGGATCACATCTACCGCTCTGCCCTCATCAATCCTCCTTGTTACTTCCTCAAAAAACTCAATCAAGTTTGTGGGACATGATTTCCCACGCACAGGCATGCTGACTATCCCTAATCAGTCCGATAAAAGCAAATTACTGCAGATGCTGGAATCTGAAACCAAAAGAGAAAATGCTGGAAAATCTCAGCAGGTCTGGCAGCATCTGTAAGGAGAGAAAACAGCTGACGTTTTGAGTCTAACTGACCCTGTGACACTCGAAACGTGAGCTCTTTTCTCTTCTTACTGATGCTGCCAGACCTGCTGAGATTTTCAGCATTTTCTCTTTTGGTTTCAGATTCCTAATCAGTCCTTGCCTTTCCAAATACATGTACATCCTGTCCCTCAGGATCCCCTCCAAAAACTTGTCCACCACCGACGTCAGGCTCACTGGTCTATAGTTCCCTGGCTTGTCTTTACCACCTTTCTTAAACAGTGGCACCACATTAGCCAACCTCCAGTCTTCCGGCACCTCACCTGTGACTATCCATGATATTTAACTTTTTTTGTCTCATTATCCACATTGGGATTGAAAGAGAACCAATAGCTAGAGAATGATACAGTGGTGCCTTATTGGGGTGGCACGGTGGCTCAGTGGTTAGCACTGCTGCCTCACAGTGCCAGTGACCCAGGTTTGATCCCAGCCTCAAGCGAATGTCTGTGTAGAGTTTGCACATTCTCCCAGTGTCTGCGTGGGTTTCCTCCGGGTACTCCGGTTTCCTCCCACAGTCCAAATGATGTACAGGTTAGGTGGATTGGCTATGCTAAATTGGCCATAGTGTTAGGTGCGTTAGTCAGAGGGTAATAGGTCTGGGTGGATTACTCTTCAGAGGGCCGGTGTGGACTTGTTGGGCCAAAGGGCTTGTTTCCACACTGTAGGGAATCTAATCTAATCTTGCAGAAATGATGCAAAAGTTGCCACCTCATAATTTTACTTTCACAGAAAGATTAAGGGATAATCTTCGATTCAATGTATTTGCTGAAGGTATTACTGCTTTTGCCTCTGGGACCTAGATTTCAATCCATCCCAGACAGCTGAATTAAAGTCTTTTCAGTCTCCTATTAAAGTTTGAGTTATTTAATTTTGTAGTGATATTGTCCACAATACAAAACTTCTGGTTATATAGTAAGTATGTACTAAATTGTAAATTTCATATGGAAGGTTCACATGGGAATTGGAAAAATGTAACTTTGATAATGTTTGTGATGCTTTCATGATGTCAGAATTGAATCTCATTGAGGAGACAAAGGATACTTTGTATCTAACCATAATATTTCACCTGGTGATGCTTCTTGTTTTGAGTTATTTGAACATATGTGCCCTCCCCTAACATAGTAAAAACTTAATTGATAAATGATTGACGTCAACACTGAGTCTAACCTGTGCTTCAAATATTATAACTGTAACAAATGTTGCAAAGTATCAATCTGACAATACATATATTATAAAACAATACATTATTCTAATTAAATTGTTGTCTCTTCTTTTGTTGCTTGTTTTTGCGAAATTATTCCATCCTTAATATTATAAAGTGCCAAATGTTTCCAATCTTCTCTAACATATTGAAATTTAATGTTTAAATTTGGACAAAAATACTCAGACTCAAATGGATGCAATTTGGCAAAGGTTCATAGTGATTGTAGAGGCATACTTGGGTTGAGAGGTCAGAGTTTTCAGGATAGAAGTAGTGAAAGGTTGAGATGAAGGAAACTGAGACTCAGTTGAAAGCTTTGAGGTAAAGACTGACATCTCTGGGGTTAAGAAGCATTTTTCTCTTCCTAAAAATTCTCAGAACTGATTGCTTTCAGCAGAACATCACAGGTGGCACTCTATTTATTGTTCCTACAATAGTCTAGTCATCATTATATAAGCTATGTTAATGATGTTAACAAAAAAAAGTTTGAACAACATATAAAGATAAAAATTAGGAACAGTAGACCTCTGGCCCCTTTAACCTCTGCCATTCAATAAGATAATGGCTAATATAATTACTCCAAATTTCTGTCTATTCCTGATAACATTTCTCCCCCTTGTTTATCAAGAATCTGCCTTTAAAAATATCCAGACTCTGCTTACACTGTCTTTTGAGGGTATTCCAAAGACTCAAGATCTTTTTGAGGAAAATGTTCTCCTCATCTCTGTAAAGACAGCTGTGTATTTTTCTGCTTGGAGGATTCTGTTCTCTGACAAGATGTCAGTTGGCTGATCTTCCAGAAATGCAGACTCCCAGAAATGCAGCTTGAAATACACTTGCAGAAAACTAATCAAATGAACCCTCCAACAGTGTATCTCTCTGCAGCAAATGGTTACTGGAAGCATTGTCCATTCAAGCAAAGTTTGCCTATCCATTAAATCAAAAAGCATTTTGGGAGATATGCTGTTTGTTATTTATAGGTTTATGAAAGAAGGCAAAGTACATCTATCAGATATTTGAAGCTGTTAATGTAACTATACTGTACATATGAATAACATGTACCTAGAATTTAGCATGACAGTTATCTTGGTGAAAAGATTTTTTAAAAAGGTATTCATTGATTCATTTTTTAAATTTGTAGAATTGTAGTTTCCCAATTAAGTATTTTGTGCTTCAAATTTAATAAATCTTTAAGTACTTTGGTTAAAATTTATTTAATTCGTTTTACAAATAATTAAAATTGTTACCAATAAAAATGGCTGAAGGCATAGGTTCAATGAGAGATTGTGAGTGGGAAATTCAGAGAAAGGGAAATAAAATTGTAATTGGAAAAAATATATCTAAAAATGTCGTTAAATCAGTCAGTTGTTCCTTTGTTTTAATACTCTTATGTAAATAATTCTTCAATGTGGTAGCATTTGAATGGAGGGAGTGGAGGAATGGAGTCCTAATGCAGATTCCTTTAACACAGACGTTACTAAGGATTGTTAAAAAGCGATTTTCAAATTGAACATTATACACTTATTACTTTTCACTCTTTTGGTGATTAAACTGGAAATAATAACTGCTAGAAATAACAGTAGTCCACCAACAGGAGGAGCAAACCCCAGAATGCCAATAGAAACAACACCACTATCAACTTCAGAGACACATTCTCAGGTGGTTGTGAAGGAGCAGTGCTCTGAAAGCTAGTGCTTCCAATTAAACCTGTTGGACTATAACCTGGTGTTGTGTGATTTTTTTTACTTTGTACACCCCATTCCAACACCAGCATCTCCAAATCAATGGTAAACAAAGTAGAATTCTCTTCATTATTGTTTTATTTATAGATCCATTCCCTAAAATAGTCAAATTGAAGTTGCTGTGAGTAGACTGTCTGTCATGATTTAAAATTGTATATTTTCTCTAAACTGTCCTCAAGAAACCAACATGCCATTGCTCTTACCATATTTCATTAAAACAGCTTACTTATCTGTTTGTGGGACTATCCTGTGGATAAAATCGCTGTTGCTTTTCCATATATTTCATAAGAGACTGCACTTCATTGGTGATATAGGACTGTGGCGTCTCCTCAATACACGTTCCCCTTCAAGGATTTCACATGGAAATTTATCACTGGAAATATGTAAGAAGTCATTCCTAAAGATGCGCAGAGTTCCTGGAAAATTTCAGGGCTGGATGCTGTCCCAGATTTAGACAGAGATTAATTGCGCTAGGGTTGAATTCAAGTATTAGCACTTGTTTGGGAAGGGCACTACATGGGAGCACCGTGTAAATGATAGACACATTGTGACATCTAAAGCCTTACTGACTGATTTGATACATGACATAAAAACCTGAACTTGTTATCACCTCTGTTGCTGAAACGTCTCTGAAAGTCGAACAGAATATTTTTTACCGAGATGGTACGTTGTTGGATTGGACAAGGAATGTTGCTGCATCCTTAAGTGAAGGGCGAATGGACAGAGGATTTGGTGACCTGGTGGCAGCTGTGAGAGGAGCAAGCCTGAATGTTGCCGAATGCTACATTGAAGCCAGATTGCTCCGTGCTTCTCGACAGTCACAGGAAGCTGTCCTGCAGTAGATGCGTAGAGCTGTACAGCATGGAAACTGACCCTTTGGTCCAACTCATCCATGCTGACCAGATAGCTTAAATTAATCTAGTCCTATTTGGCCCATTTTCCTCTCAACTCTTCCTATTCATATACCCATACAGGTACCTTTTAAATATTGTAATTGTACCAACCTCCACCATTTCCTCGAGCAGTTCATTCCATACTTACACCACCTTGTGTGCGATAAAGTTGCTCCTTAGGTCCCTTTTATATTTTTCCCCTCTCATCATAAACCTTTGCCCTCTAGTTTCGGACTCACCCACCTCAGGGAAAACACCTTGGCTATTCACCCTATCCATGCCCCTCATGATTCTATAAGGTTACCCCTCAGCTTCCGATACTCCAGGGAAAATACCCCAGAATATTCAGCCTCTCTCTATAGCTCAAATCCTACAAACCTGGCAACATCCTTGTAAATCTTTTCTGAACCTTTTCAAGTTTCACAGCATCCTTCCTACAGCAGGGAGACCAAAATTGAATGCAGTATTCCAAAAGTGGGTGGAACTAAGAAATAAGGAGGGGATGGTGACGTTATTGGGGTTGTACTATAAGCCCCAAAATAGTCAATGGGAAATAGCGGAATAAATATGCAGAGAGATTCAGGAGACTTGCAGGAGCAATATGGTTGTCATAGGGGATTTTAATTTCCTAACATAGACTGAGACTGCCAAAGCATTAAGGGCATAAATGGGGTGGAATTTTTTAAATGCGTTCAGGAAAGTTTCCTCAATCAGTATATAGAGGGTCCTACTCGAGAAGGGGCAGAACTTGATCTACTCTTGGGAAATAGGGCAGGACAGGTGATGGAGATGACAGTGGGGGAGCACTTTGGGACCAGTGACCATATTCAATTAATTTTAAAATAGCTATGGAGAGAGACAAAACTGGTCCACAGGTTCAAATTCTAAGGCAACTTTTGATGGAACTAGACAGGAGCTTGCAGTGGTTGATTGGAGTAGTTTGTTTGCAGGCAAACAGATCTCTGGCAAGTGGGAGGCCTTTGAAAGTGAGATAACAAGAGTTCAAGATCTATATGTTCCTGTGAGGGTGAAGGACAAGGTTAACAGGAATAGAAACCCTGGATGACAAGAGATCTTGAGACTTTGACCAGAAAAAAGGTGTAGCTCAGGTACAGGCGGTTGGGATCAAAGGAATCCTGGGAGGTTTACAGGGAATACAGGAGTTTACTGAAGAAGGAAGTCAGGGGAAAAAGGGGACATGAGATAGCCTTTGCTGAGAAGATTAGGGTGAATCCAAAGAGATATTTTAAATATTTTAAAGGAAAAAGAATAAGTAAAGAGACAATATGGCCCTCAAGGACGAAAGTGGACATGTATGTGTAGAACTGCAAGAGATGGGTGAGGTTCTCAATGAATATTTCTCCTCTGTGTTTACCATGGAGGAAGACATGAAGACTTGGGAATTTGGGGAAATTAGTGGTGATGAAGGGCTTTTGCCCGAAATGTCGATTTTCCTGTTCCTTGGATGCTGCCTGACCTGCTGTGCTTTTCCAGCACCACTCTAATCCAGCCAGAGACCTTTTCCCAGCACAGAAATGGCTGTCACTAGGGGTCATAATTTTAAGGTGATTAGAGGAAGGTTCTTTACACAGAGAGTGGTGGGTGAGTGGAATGCACTGCCAGCGGTGGTAGTAGAGTCAATGACATTAGGGAAATTTAAGCAACTGCTGGACAACTACATGGACGGCAGTAAATTGAGGGGTGGGCAGGTTAGGTTTATCTTAGATTAAGATAAATGCTCCGCACAACATTGCGGGCTGAAGGGCCTATACTGTGCTGTATTGTTCTATGTTCTATAACTCTCTAAGTGGTCTAACCAATATCCTGTACATCTGCAAATAGCCTCCCAACTCGTATACTCAATGCACTGACCAATAAAAGCAAGCATACCAAACATATTCATCACTATCCTGTCCACCTGCGACACCACTTTCAAGGAACTATGAACCTGCACTCCTAAAGTCTCTTTGTTCAGCAACACTCCCCAGGATCTTACCATTAAATGTATAAGTCCTGCCCTAATTTGCCTTTCCAAAATGCAGCACCTCACATTTATCTAAATTAAACTTCATTTGCCACTCCTCAACCCACTGGCCCATTTGCTCAAGGTCCCATTGTAGACTGAGGTAATCTTCTTTGCTTTCCACCCCAATTTTGATGTCATCTGCAAACTTACTAACCATACCTCCTGTATTCACATCCCAATCATTTATGTAAATGATGAAAAGCAGTGGACCCAGCACCGATCCTTGTGACACACTGCTGGTCACAGCCCTCCAGTTTGAAAAGCAATCCTCCACCACTGGCTCCTTCGAGCCAGTTCTGTATCCAAATGGCTAATACTTGCTGTATTCCACGTGATCTAAACTTACTAACCAATCTACCATAAGGAACCTTGTCAAATGCTTTTGCTGAAGTTCATATAGATCAGTAATGAAGTAAACACAGAGAATGATGGAGAAACCCAGCAGTTCTGGCAGCATATGAAGACAGAAACAGTTAGTTTTTCAAGACTGGTTTGACCAGGGAGGTGGATGCAGGATGTCCATAGTCACACCAACAGCAGCTTGCTAACCCTGTCAGACACCAGGACAACAGGGAGAATTGGGAATTGACAGTGGACAGAAGACAGGGCATAGAGTCATCTTCAATATTTCCAATAATGTCAGCTGTTAGAATGAGACATGTAATGCTGAGAATCATCTCCTTTGTAAGGCTTAGGAGACACAAATGTCCATTTTCACCTGCTCTGTTTTGGTCCCCTATATAATATGTTGCTTTGCCCTGTAAGAGACAGGGCACAATCTCAGTACGGTGCTGTTCTTGAATGATGTGCTTGCCATAGCTGAATAGCTAGAGCTACGTGAACATAGCAGAACTGGATGATGACATAATTGGAATGGTGTAAATGTGTGTGTGTGAAGAAATTTGGATAAGAGGCATGTGTTCTGAGTGCCAGAAACTGTTGCTGGCTGAAGAATGGGGGTTTGGTGCCTTGAGCAGTCTGGTCCATTGGTGGTTCAGTTGGTTGGAAGGCACTTTTACTGATATTACCACCAACACGAGGTCATTACAATTCCTGAGGTCTTGCTGCCCAGTCCTCAGGTCCAGATTATAGTCAATGATCTCCCTGGTCTCTGTGTCCACTTCCTTTATGCTTCTCGACCCTAGCAGAAAGTCTCTTTTTGCCAACCTTCACCATTAAGATCTCAAGTGCCTGTGCAATCAGGAGTGCACTCTTTTCCATGGTCCTCCACTCATAAAGCTCCCACAAACAATTGCATCAGTATATACAATAACTCCTTTATGCTGTATGCAGTTTCCCTTTATGAGCGACAGGCTGTCTTTAAGAGGAACAGTCTAGCTGCTGGTGCTGTGCTACATGTGATCTACACCCTGCTTAGCTTCCTGATGAGCACTCTGTATGCCCTGCTTAAACCGTAATTCTTTTAATTGCTGATGCAGGGCCAGGTTTGTGCATTTCCTGCCTCAATGACAATGAGATAGCCTAGTTTATGATCTGTGAACCTTGCACTCAATTACGGGCTGAAAGATCTTTTCTCTGCATGTCTACTAATCACGTAAATCATTGCAAAAGGACACAGTCTTTGATATCTAATAATACTGCTTCATTATCAAATTTTCTAAGTTGATGCTTTGATCAAACAAATAGATCACATTTGGATTTTCCATTTTTGGACTCACTAGTTGCACCATCTGTTCAATTGGTTGAAAGTCGTGACTTGACAAGTGTTAGAAAGGAAAATAACAATCATGATTTTTTATTAAATGCACTAAAAATTCAGAAAGCTTGTCACAACTTTCACTATAAATATATCTAAGTTCATGGAATATTTCTGACATTCGCACAATTTTTAACACCCATGTTTACACCAGCAAGCTTTCGAAAACACAGGAAGACTTTAAACATTTTTGAAAGCTTTCTGATGTCAAGAAATTTTGCAAATTTTTTTTGAGTGAACACAAAACACTTTAGGTTAACCACAGCAACTTCAGCATTCATAAGCTGCAACATGGTAACCAAAATTGTTCACAATTCTTCTCAGAAGACAGGAAAGTTTTCATTTTAATTTCTATGAGGCTATGACTGTGTTTGTATAATTTGCTCTATCTTATCTGCATAAACAGAGATGAATCATCACTTTGCAGTGGTATCTAAAGACAGACATTGATTCCTTTCTATAAATACTCTGGCCAAGCCACATTTTTATTTATCTTTATTTTCCATAGAATGTGGCCATTACAAGCGAGGCCATTATTAGTTTCTTAACCCTAATTGTCCTTGAACTGAACATTTCAGAGCGCAGCTAAGAGTCAACTATATTATTGTTGCTTCTGGGTCCAGATGAAGTTAGAACGGCATATTTTCTTCTTCAAAGGACATTAGTGAAAAACGATCAAAGATAGTTACCTAAATCAAAATTACTGAGACTAGCTTTACATTACAAATTTATTACAGTTGCTGTGTGGGATTCAAATGCTTGGCCCTATAATCCTGGAGGAGAAAGTGAGGTCTGCAGATGCTGGAGATCAGAGCTGGAAATGTGTTGCTGGAAAAGAGCAGCAGGTCAGGCAGCATCCAGGGAACAGGAGAATCGACGTTTCTGGCATAAGCCCTTCTTCAGGAATTTTTAGAACCCTATAATCCTGGGTTCTGTGCACTGCTAATCAAGTGACACTGCTACCATGCCACCATCTCCCTTATAGGTAGAGTCATAGAGATGCACAGCATGGAAGCAGACCTTTCAGTCCAACTTGTCCATGCTGACCAAATATCCTAAATTAAACTAGTTCCATTTGCCAGTATTTGGCCCATATTACTCTAACCCCTTCCTATTCATATACCCGTCCAGATGCCCTTTAAATACTGTAATTGTCCCAGCCTCCACCACTCCCTCTGGCAGCTTATTCCACCGTACCACCCACTGCATGAAAACATTGCCCCTGATGTCCCTTTTAAATCTTCCCCCTTTCACCCTTTAGTTCTGGACTTCCCAACCCAGGAGATTTATCTATTTATCCTATCCATGCCCCTCATGGCTTTATAAACCTCCATAAGGTCACCCCTTAGCCTCCAATGCTCCAGGGAAAATAGCCTCAACCTATTCAGCCTCTCCCTATAGTCAAACTCTCCAACTCTGGCAACATCCTTGTAAATCTTTTCTGCAGACTTTCAAGTTCACAACATCCTTCATATAGCAGGGAGACCAGAACTGCACAGAGTATTGCAAAAGTAGCCTAACCAATGTCCACAACAGCTGCAACATGACCTCCCAATGCCTACACTCAATGCACTGACCAATGCAAGCATACTAAAAGCCTTATTTACTATCCTACCCACTTACGACTCCACCTTCAAGGAACTGTGAACCTGCACTCCAAGGTCTCTTTGTTCAGCAATACTCCGTAGGACCTTACCATTAAGTGTATAAGTCCTGCTAAGCTTTGCTTTTCCAAAATGCAGCACCTCAAATTTATCTAAATTAAACTCCATCAGCCACTCCTCAGCCTATTGGCCCATCTGATCAAGATCCCGTTGTACCCTGAGGTAACCCTCTTCGCTGTCCATTACACCTTTAGTGCCATCTGCAAACTTACTAATGCTACCTCCTATGTTCACATCCAAATCATTTGTATAAATGACGAAAAGCAGTGGACCTAGCACCAATCTTTGTGGCACATGTTGGTCACAGGCCTCCAGTCTCAAAAACAACCCTCCACCTCTATCTTCTGTCTTCTACATTCAAGCTAGTTCTCCCTGTATTCCATGTGATCTAACCTTGCTAACCAGTCTCCCATGGAGAACCTTGTTAAAAGCTTTGTTGAAGTCCATATTACGTTCACTGCTGTGCCCTCATCAATCCTTTTCGTGACTTCTTCAAAAAACTCTATCAAGTTTGGGAGACATGATTTTCCACAGACAAAGCCATGTTGACTATGCCTAATTAATCCTTGCCTTTCCAAATATATATAAATCCTGTCCCTCTGGATTCCCTCCAACAACTTGACCACCACTGATGTGTGGCTCACCGGTCTATAGTTCCCTGCCTTTTCCTTACCACCTTTCCTAAATAGGGGCACCTGGTTAGCCAACCTCAAGGATCTGTCACCTCAATGGTGGCTATTGATAAAAAACATCGTAGCAAGGGACCCAGCAATCATTTCCCTAGCTTCCCACAGAGTTCTTGAGTACTCCTGATCAGGTCCTGGGGATTTATCCACCGTTATGCGTTTTAAGACTTCCAGCACCTCCCCCTCTGTAATGTGGACATTTTTCAAGATGTTGCTATTTATTTCCCCACATGCTCTATCTTCCATATCCTACTCCACAGTAAACACTGATCCAAACTATAAGTTTAGGGGGTACCTCACCCTTCTACACACAGATGGCCTTGCTGTCCTTTGAGGGGCCCAATTCACTTGATAGCTATCCTTTTGTCCTTAAAGTATTTGTAGAATCTCTTTAGATTCTCCTTAACTCTATTTGCCAAAGCTATCTCATGTCTCCTTTCTGCCCTCCTGATTTCCTTCTTATGTGTGTATGCGTGCGCGTGTTACTCTTTAGATGCCAAATAGTTGAACAGTTCTTGGTGGACCTATCTTAATCAACATCTTTGTTCAACTTTATTTTGGATTTCATTATAAGGCAAAGACTGTCACAATCATTCCTCAATGTATTATGTTACTCCCAGCAACTAAAATTGAAGATGCTTTTTACAGACTTATTGTGTAGTTGCTCATACAATTTATCCAATATTGTACAAGGCACCGAAGATACATGTTAAACTAGGATAGATTGGTAGAAATTGTTGACCGAAATGTAAAGTTGCGTGTTTATGTCTGTCACTCCTTTCCTGCCCCAGGTATTTTTGAGAGCTGACCCAGTTGTTGGGGAATGCTGGTGGCATTAGTGAGCCTCACTAATATGAGCTAACTGAGGTCCTTTAAAAAATTACAATGGAACTTTACTAGCAGTTGAGTGGGGCTGAACATATGAACTGGAGGTGATGGAGATTGAAGATTTAAATTAAACTTTCTGGGGCCTTAACACCCAAAATAAAAATCCTCTGATGCTCAGGCTGTTCTCTCCTTCTACTTGTGACTCTGAAAACACACAGTACCTTGATTTACTTAAAGCGCAGATTGCCTCCAGTCATCTAACTTGCCAGCTGCCAGCAACTAATTCACCATCTCTTTATGCTGGTTTGGTGGTCCGTGGGAAGCAGTTAGTTTCAGGTGAGTTCCAGATTTAAAACTTCCCCTTCAAAATTTAAGTGATTCATCCCAAACACTTAGAACTGGGTTTTCACTTCTATATTGAGCAGTGGGAATTCTCCTCATTGCTGAAAACCAACCAAAATTCCAATCCAACTGCCTGCATCAAAGTTTGCAATTTACATATTGTGGGCCCCAGGTGCAAGCTCCACTGCAAACACTGATGAAGACTCATATTTAAGTAGGATGGAGCAATATGTTTTTAGACTCAAGCTAACACTGAGGTATAGCTATGTTATTAGAGGGAATGATGACCAATAGCAAGTCTTCTCGTTTCATTGATAAATTTTGGGAATTTAATACTGCTGTCTCAAGAATTAATGTGACATCCCCTGATGGGTTCATGAGGTCTTGGATTAAACCATCTGCAGGATACACTGCAGTAACTCACCAGAAATCCTTTGACTGCATTTCATAATACTGTGACCTCTACCACCTAGAAAGACACGGCAGCAGATGCATAGGAGCTCCACGACTTGCATATTCCCCATCAAACCGTATACAATCCGTTTCTTTACTGTCGCTGAATCAAAATCCTGGAACTCCTACCCTAACAGCACTGTGTGTATCTCTAAACCTCAAGGACTGCAACGGTTCAAGAAGATAGCTCATCACCACCTTCTCCATGGTACTTCAGAATAGGGAATAAATTAGTCAATGACATCTACATTGCAGACAAAAAAACAAACAACTGCTAGGCTATAGGTACTTTATTGTGTAACTGAATGCCTAGAATATGAAGGACGCTAATAAGTTACTCTATTGTGTACCCTATGACAAAAATCTTGATTTGATGACTGGAAAAGGTGCTGTGTGAACACTGAGTATGGCAAAACGATTTTGTATCCACGACTTAGTGTCTGCATGATTGCCTTGCATTAAGCTAGAAACATGTGGCTGGCTAATGTGTGTTCACAGTGTGAATACAGTTTGGTTTTTAGGCACGCTCACTTCTCTGCCTGATCAAACCTGGATCACAGAAGTGCAGTAAATGATGATAGGGGACGGATGTTCGCAGGTAAAGGGACGGCTGGAAAATGGGAAGCATTCAAAAATGAGATAATGAGAGTCCAGAGTCAGTATGTTTCTGTTAGGGTGGTGGGTGTCGGGAATGCTGATGACTCTAGAAATTCTGGTTTTTGTAAAGAGAAAGAAGGACCCATTTGTCAGGTATAGACCGCAGGTATCGAGTGAATCCCTACGAGAGTATAAAGGCAATAGGAGTATACTTAACAGTGAAATCAAGAGGGCAAAAGGGGGCCATCAGACAGCTTTAGCAAATAGAGTAATACAAATATATTAAGGACAAAAGAGTAACAAGGAAGAGAATAGGGCCCCTTAAAGATCAGCAAGGCTGCCTATGTGTGTGGAACCACAGATGAGGAGATACTGAAAGAGTATTTTGCATCAGTGTTCACTGTGGAGAAGGATATAGAAGAGAGAGAACGTGGGGAAATAAATAGTGACATCTTGAAGTATGTCCATATTATCCTGTGCAGAGGAGGAGGTGCTGGACATTTTAAAATGCATAAAGGTGGCTAAGTCCCTGGGACCTGAACAGATGAACCCTAAAACTCTGTGGGAAGCTTGTGAAGTGATTACTGGGCCCGTTGCTGAGATATTTGTATTATCGATAGCCACAGGTGAGGTGCTGGAAGACTGGAGGCTGGCCAATGTGGTGCCACTATTTAAGAAAGGTCGTAAGAAAAAGGCAGGAAACTGTAGACCAGTCAGCCTGATATCAGTGGTGGACAAGTTGATGGAGGGAATCCTGAGGGACAGGATTTTCTGGAAAGGCAAGGATTAATTAAAGACAGTCAACATGGCTTTGTGCATGGGAAATCACGTCTCATCATCTTGATAACTGTTTTTTGAAGAAGTAACAAAGAAGATTAATGAAGGCAGAATGGTGTTTGTGATCTTATATGGACTTCATTAAGGTGTTTGACAATGTTCCGCATGGTAGATTGGTTAGCGAGGTGAGATCACATGGAATACAGGGAGAACAAGCCATTTGGTTACAGAACTGGCTTGAAGATAGAAGACAGAGGGTGGTGGTGGAGGATTGTTTTTCAGACCTGGGGACTTGTGACCAGTGGAGTGCCACAAGGATTGGTGCTGTGTCCACTGCTTTTTATCATTTATATAAATGATATGGATGTGAACATGAGAGGTATCATTAGGAAGCTTGCAGATGACACCAAAATTGGAGGTGTAGTGGACAGCGAAGAAGGTTACCTCGGATTACAACAAGATCTTGATCAGATGGGCCAGTGGGCTGAGGGGAGGCAGATGGAGTTTAATTTAGATAAGTGTGAGGTGCTGCATTTTGAAAAGGCAAATCTTAACAGGACTTATACACTTAATGGTAAGGTCCTGAGGAGAGTTGCTGAACAAAGAAACCTTGGAGTGCAGGTTCATAGCTCCTTGAAAGTGAGTTGCAGATAGATAGGATAGTGAAGAAGGTGTTTGGTATGCTTTCCTTTATTGGTCAGAGTATTGAGTACAGGAGTTGGGAGGTTATGTTGAGGCTGTACAGGACATTGGTTAGGCCACTTTTGGAATATTGTGTGCAATTCTGGTCTCTAGATGTTGTGAAACTTGAGAAGGTTCAGAAAAGATATACAAGGATGTCACCAAGGTTGGAGGAATTGAGTTATAGGCTGAGGTTGAACAGGCTGGGGCTGTTTTCCCTGGAGCATTGGAGGCTGAGAAGTGACCTTATAGAGGTTTATAAAATCATGAGGGGCATGGATAGGATAAATAGACAAAGTATGTTCCCTGGAATGGGGGAGTCCAGAACTAGAGGGCATAGGTTTAGGGTGAGAGGGGAAAGATATAAAAGAGACATATGGGGCAACCTTTTCACACAAAGGGTGGTGCGTGTATGGAATGGGCTGCCAGAGGAAGTGGTGGAGGCTGGTACAATTGCAACATTTAAAAGGCATTTGGATGGGTATATGAATAGGAAGGGTTTGGAGTGATATGGGCCGGGTGCTGGCAGGTGGAACTATTTTGGGTTGGGATATCTGGTCGGCATGGACAAGTTGGACCGAAGGGTCTGTTTCCATGCTGTACATCTCTATGACTCTAAGATGGGCCAATGGGCTGAGGAGTGGCAGATGGAGTTTAATTTAGATAAATTTGAGATGCTGCATTTTCAAAAGGCCAATCAGGGCAGGACTTATGCACTTAGGGTAAGGTCCTGGGGAGGGTGCTGAACAAAGAGACCTTGGATTGCAGGTTGACAGTTCCTTGAAAGTGGAGTCGCAGGTAGACAGGATAGTGAAGAAGGCATTTGGTATGTTTGCCTTTATTGGTCAGTGCATTGAGTATAGGAACTGAATAGTATTAACTTCAGCCCTACAAAAGTAGTATCTATGTAATTGTTGACCCCATAAATTTAACCTTAAAAAAATAGTCTAAAGTATTCGACTTCTGCACAAGTGTATATGGTATTTATTTCCTGCGTATCTTTCTTATCATTGATGAGATTGATTAAGGATCAGGCTGTCTGTTATGATTATAGAGATTAAACAACTGCAGTTCTTTAAATACCTCTGAAACAGTTATCAGGGTTTCCTGAGTTTTGAATAACTTTTCAGAACTATAAGCTGCTGTTGTATATCTGTTGATAACTCAAGGTTACTTCATTTGAATTATTTAATAAGGTGTTTTCTTTAGCACAAAAAATGAGTGAATTAACAGTAATACTGTACACTATGTTGAGAAACTGGTTGCATTTAGATCAGAGGTTCTTTAACAAAACTTTCCATCGCCCCATACAACCAGTTGTGGAGTGGATTTGGTAGGTTGGAAACTTGAGGTTGCAAACATAACGGTGAGACAGGATGTCAACTTCTTGCCACTCTTCACCACCTCTGTTACTGGAATTGGATGCATTAAGTGGATTTATTATTTTTAAACCATACAACCATATGCTTTTCCTCACCCATGCTTTGGAAATACTGAGCTTTTCAGCACTGTTATACCACTGGTGTCGCAAGGTGATGGGGAAGAGTTTTTAAAATAGACAGGGATGCCATGCTTAGTGCAACTGATCACTCCACAGTGTCTTCTGTCACTTACTGGATTTTCTAATGAATATGTGAGCAAATGCTGATTTTTAAATGTAAGGATACTTAGAACATAGAATCATAGAGCTGTACAGCATGGAAACAGACCCTTTGGTCCAACTTATCCATGCTGACCAGATATTCTAAATTAATCTAATCCCATTTGCCAGCATTTGGCCCATATCCCTCTAAACCTTTCCTATTCTTATACCTATCCCGATGCCTTTTAAATGTTAGAATTATATCAGCATCCATCACTTCCTCTGGCAGCTCAATCCGTACACGCACCACGCTCTGCATGTTAAAGTTGCCTCTCGGTCCCTTTTCCCTCTCACCTTAAACTTATGCCCTCTAGTTTTGGATTCCCATGCCCCAGGGAAAAGACCTTGTCTGTTTACCCTATCCATGTCCCTCATGATTTTATAAACCTCTATAAGATGCCCCTCAGCCTCCAATACTTCGTGGAAAGTAGCCCTAGCCTATTCAGCTTTTCCCTACAGTTCAAATCCTACAACCCTGGCAACATACTTGTAATCTTTTTTTGAATGCTTTCAAGTTTCACAACATCCTTCCCATAGCAGGAAGACCAGAACTGCATGCAGTATTCCAAAAATGGCCTAACCAATGACCTGTACAACCGCAGCATGACCCCCCCCCCCCAGTTCCTACACTCAGTGCACTGACCAATGTAATTCGTCGTTTGTTCATCTTCTGAAAAATAATTTTGCTTAATAATTTCATTTTCTAACAGATCTGAGATAATGATGCTTCCTTTACTAATATTTGTTACATTCATTCATGGGATATGGGTGTCACTAGCTGAGCCAGCGTTTATTGTCTGTTCCTAGTTGCCTTTAAGAAATTGGTGGTGAGCTGCCTTCTTCAACCACTGCAGTTCATGTGCTGTAGGTAGACCCACAATGCTATTAGGAAGGGAATTCCAAGATTTTGACCCAATGAAGAAACAGCAATATATTTCCACAGTAGGTTGCTGGGTGAATTGGAGGGGAACTTTCAATTGGTGTATCTGCTGCGTGTATCTGTATTTCCCATGTATCTGCTGCCCTCGACCTTCTAGATGGTAGTAGTTGAGCCATCAGCAGCAGCAGAATCCTACTCTGACATAATCTACAACCACATGGCCTAGCATACTCCCCACTTTATTATTACCATCAAGCCAAGGGATCATGCCTAGTTCAATGAAGACTGCAGGGGGGCATGCCAGGAGCAGCATCAAGCATACCTAAAAATGAGGTGTCAGTCTGGTGAAGCCACAAAGATGGAGTTGAAACATGATGGGAGATAGATCTTTTGAAGGTGGTGGATAACTTTAGGAGTTACAAAACATTTAGCAGAAAGATTTCTATCTGGATCTCTTCAGTGAACATTTATCATGGCTGGTGCAGCTGTCCTCTGGCAAGCTGGAACTCACCCATGAGAGTAAGCTTAGGAGGCAACAAAGTTACAAGGGTAGAACAGAATAAGAACTCTTAAGGTGCAGTGTTAGTGTCTCTGAACCAGGAGGCCTGGATTTAGATTTGACAGCTAGCATCAAGTGAATCTGGAAAGGCGTATAAGGGCAGTAAAAGTATACTTAAAGAGGAAATCAGGAGGGCACAAAGAGGACTTTAGATAGCTTTGGCAAATAAAGCTAACGAAAATCCAAAGACATTCTATAAGTACATTAAGGGCAAAAAAGTATCTAGGGAAAGAATAGGGCCCCTTAAAGATCAACATGACTGTCTGTGTGTGCAACCAGAGGAGATGGTGAGATACTAAATGAATATTTCGCGTCAGTATTTACTGTGGAGAAGGACATGGAATCTTGAAACCTTGGGGAAATAAATACTGATGTCTTGAAAAAAAATTTGTATTACATAAGAGGAGTTGTTATCTATATGGACTTCAGCAAAGTTTGACACGGTTCTGCATGGTAGACTTGTTGATAAGGTTAGATCACATTGGAGGCAGGGAAGCTGCCAATTGGATTCAAAATTATCTCGAAAGTAGGACACAGAGGGTGTTTTTCAGACAAGAGGCTTTTGACCAACAGTGTGCGACGAGGATCGATGCTGGGTCCATTACGTTTTGTCATTTATATAAATGATTGGATGTGAATATAGGAGGAATGGCTAGCAAGTTACAGATGACACCAAAATAGGTGGTATAGTGGAAATAAAATTATCTCAGATTACAATAGGACCTTGACCAACAGCAAATGGAGTTTAATTTAGATAAATGTGAGGTGTTGTATTTTCGTAAGGTAAACCAGGTTAGGACTTTCACAATTAACAGTAGAACCCTGGGGAGTATTGTGGAACCAAAAGACCCAGGGGTGCAGGTGCATAATTCCTTTGGAAGATTGAAGATTTGGGGGTTTAAGATCATCAATTGCTGAAACGTATTGGACAAAAATGCCACTGATATAAGGACCAAAGGTTTAGGATAACTGGCAATACAAGCAATTGCAACATTTTCATGCAGCAAGTAGTTAGGATCTGGGTTGGATTGCCTGAGAATGTGATGGAGGTTGCTTCATTTGAGGCTTTCATTGGATTACTTAAAAAGGAAGAACGTGCAGGGGAGAAGGCACCAGCTGATTGCTCCACCAGAGGGCCAGCTCAAACACAAATGCAGCAACCGTTACACGAAATTTTTAAGGGGACATTTTTGCTGAGGAACTTACAGCATGACGCTTGAATAAACCAGAAGGAGTTCAAGAAGCTGTACGTTGTTGGATTTTTTTTTGTGAATCTCCTGTTTATTTTTTTTCTTTTTTGTTCTAAAGTTGGAGGACTCCCGTGTAGAGAGCCCACGTTATTGGATTTTATGAGCACACAGCAATAATGAAGCTTAACCTGGGCCTCGACGCAACGTGAGGGCGGAGCCGAAACCGTTCCCAGGGCAATGACGTTATCTGAGGGAGGGGCCAATGGAAAGCGCTGGAGGCGGAGCATTGACGTTCGCTGAGGGGCGGGGCAACGTGGCACAGTCTGCTGGCATGTGACCGGAAGTAGCCCAACCGGAACAGGCATTTTGGCGGCTGCGCATTGACTCGTGGCCTGAATCCTCTGGGGTAGCTTGTACTGGGAGTAGAAGCAGTGAGTGTCTCAGCTTTGTTAAGGCCTGGAACCTGAAACTGCTCCTTGGCCAGAGGGCGGTTGGCAGCGCTCAGCGACTGTGTAGCCCACGAGCCGCCTTAGGCCTGAGCTGCGGCCTGTGCGGGAGGCGCGGCCGGTCACCTTGGAGCGGCTTCCCAGGGTCAGAGGAGGGTAACGGGGAAGAGCAAACTCTGAGCTGAGCTCACCCACACCCACACCTGGCGGTGGGATAAGGGAAAATGACTCACGTTTTAATATCGTGGGGGGAAAAACGGTCGGCTCTGTGTGTGTGGGGGGGAGAGAGGGTCGAGGATATTTATGGGGGGAGGAGTGGTCAAGGGCGGAGGATGAGAAAAGGGGAAGTTGGGCGTTAGAGGGGTGTGGGTAGGAAGGGGGGTGCTAGGGAAGGGATTTGGATTGCATTTAGGAATCCTGAGGAGAAGTGGGCTCGTGAGCAATAGAGGACTCTAGGGAGAGATGGTGTAGGAAGATGGGGCTTGTTGTGGTGTACCCTTGGGAAGTGGGTTTATGAGGTAGGGAGTTCATGGGGGGAGCATTGGGAGGGAAGGGGTATCTGTGAAATAGGTGCAAGTGGTTGGGCTTTGTTGGGGGCAGGTGGTGGCCTTGTTAAAAGCTGAGGAGCTTTGGGGATAAGGATAAGGTGTTATGGAGTTGGGTGTGGGATGGAGAGTTAGAATGAGGATGGAGGATGCTTGAGAATGGGTTCCAGATTGAGAGCTGTGTACATAGTACCAGGGATATTGCAAACAATGGGAACTTTGTGGTGAACTGGCTGCACAAAGGATGTTTTGTTTTCAGATGTGCACAAATGTTGCTACACAGGAATTCTATAGAAATTGTGTAGTGCACGTACTGAGCTGTTGACAGTAAAGAGAAATTAAAAGTACTGATCCTGAATTGACCTAAGAATATGGAGAAGGATCCAATTGCTATGGACTGTATTGGACCAATGATATGGAAAGACAAGTGGTTGTGGATGATGCAGGAACTAGGAGTAAATAGTAGTACTTTGTCTGTAACATTTTACATGAGAGCAAAAAAAACTGCAAATGCTAGGTTTCAAGGTAGGCAAGCAGGAGGCTGGAAGAACACAAGCTAGACAGCATCAGGAGGTGGAGAAGTCAGTGTTTCTGGTAGAAGGGTTATACCTGAAACGTTGACTTCTCCACCTCATGATGCCTGGCTTGCTATTTTCTGCGAGCTTCTGCTTGTCTACCTCATGTAAAATGAGCAAATTTTAAGGTGGTAAACAGGCACCAGGGGTTGATCAGTTGGCTCGTTGGATAAAGTGTTACCACGGCAAATGCACCAAAGGAACATGTTCGACCAAGGTATATTGCTGAATCTAACAAAGCTTTGGTATCAATAATTCTCTGATCCTTAGTTTTGTCAGGCTGTTCTGGAAGGCAAAGGGGTATGGGGAGGGGGTGAGAGTTGATCCCTGGGATATGGTGGGTAAGGGTTTTTTGAATGTTTTGAATTTGGTAACTGCAAATAATGTATTAATTGATTTAGTAAATTCATAAACTATTTTATCCAATCTTAAATGAAAGAATTGTTTTATACACGTTCATAATGGCTGCCTGTTTTTCCACACCAGATAAACCATGTCTTCTGCTGTGATTGCCAAGCCTGTGATGCGAGGCCTATTGGCCAAACGTCTGCGATTTCACTTGGCTGTGGCTTTTACTTTAGCTTTTGCAGCAGCTGGTACCTTCAAGGTAATCTTACTACTATGAATAATAATTTGCAGAAATCCTTTTTTCCATCTTCCCCCATCCTGGACACTGTATTACTATGGAGATTGCTCCTTATATTTTTTTAAAAAGGGGTGACTGCCCACAAAGTTGTATTGTACCATTATCTTAAAGGTAAATCTTATTTGGCTGACTTGATTAAATTCTTTTGACATCAAGAAGCATGGGATTAGGGATGGTGCAGTTGATTTTATGGCCTTCAGAAGATGTTTGTCAACGTACAGCAAAGTAGCTTACTAAAATTAAAACTGAAAATGTGTTGCTGGAAAAGCGCAGTGTTTCCTGGGGATTGGTATTAAGGACAGTGAATAATAATTTATAGATTCGAGGCATGATTAGTAAGTTTGCAGGTGATGCTAAAATAGGTGGTATTGTGGACAGTGAGGAAGGTTATCATAAATTGCAGCAGGATCATCTTCAGCTGGGGAAATGGGCTGAGTAGTGGCAAATGGACTTTAATATAAGTGAGTGTGTTGTGTTTTGGAAAGTCAAATCAACATAGGAATTTCTTGGTGAATGGTAGGGCTGTGAGGAGTGTAATGGAACAGAGGAACCTTGGAGTTCAGGTGCACGCTTGTCTGAAAGGTAGACAGGGCAGTGAAGCCTTCATCAGTCAGAGCATTGAGTATAGACATGAAGTTATGTTGCAATTGTACAGGACGTTGGTGAGGCTGCACTTGGATTATTCAGTTTTGGTCACCTTGTTATGGGAAGAATGTTATTAAACTGGAAAGAATGCAAAAAAAAACTTACAAGCATGTTGCCAGGACCGAGTGATAGGGAGAGGTTGGACAAGCTAGGACTTTTTTCTTTAGAGTTTTGGAGACTGAGGGGGGAATCTTATAGGTGTGCACACGATCGTGACAAGCATGGATAAGGTGAATGCACTCAGTCTGTCTCTTCCCCCCCCCACTCTGTCTCTTCCCCCCCCCTCTCTGTCTCTTCCCCCCCCCTCTGTCTCTTCCCCCCCCCCCTCTGTCTCTTCCCCCCCCCCTCTGTCTCTTCCCCCCCCCTCTGTCTCTTCCCCCCCCCTCTGTCTCTTCCCCCCCCCTCTGTCTCTTCCCCCCCCCTCTGTCTCTTCCCCCCCCCCTCTGTCTCTTCCCCCCCCCTCTGTCTCTTCCCCCCCCCTCTGTCTCTTCTCCCCCCCCTCTGTCTCTTCCCCCCCCCTCTGTCTCTTCCCCCCCCTCTGTCTCTTCCCCCCCCTCTGTCTCTTCCCCCCCCTCTGTCTCTTCCCCCCCCCTCTGTCTCTTCCCCCCCCTCTGTCTCTTCCCCCCCCCTCTGTCTCTTCCCCCCCCCTCTGTCTCTTCCCCCCCCTCTGTCTCTTCCCCCCCCCTCTGTCTCTTCCCCCCCCCTCTGTCTCTTCCCCCCCCCCTGTCTCTTCCCCCCCCCTCTGTCTCTTCCCCCCCCCTCTGTCTCTTCCCCCCCCCTCTGTCTCTTCCCCCCCCCTCTGTCTCTTCCCCCCCCCTCTGTCTCTTCCCCCCCCCTCTGTCTCTTCCCCCCCCCTCTGTCTCTTCCCCCCCCTCTGTCTCTTCCCCCCCCCTCTGTCTCTTCCCCCCCCCTCTGTCTCTTCCCCCCCCCTCTGTCTCTTCCCCCCCCTCTGTCTCTTCCCCCCCCTCTGTCTCTTCCCCCCCCTCTGTCTCTTCCCCCCCCTCTGTCTCTTCCCCCCCCCTCTGTCTCTTCCCCCCCCCTCTGTCTCTTCCCCCCCCTCTGTCTCTTCCCCCCCCCTCTGTCTCTTCCCCCCCCCTCTGTCTCTTCCCCCCCCTCTGTCTCTTCCCCCCCCCTCTGTCTCTTCCCCCCCCCTCTGTCTCTTCCCCCCCCTCTGTCTCTTCCCCCCCCCTCTGTCTCTTCCCCCCCCCTCTGTCTCTTCCCCCCCCCTCTGTCTCTTCCCCCCCCCTCTGTCTCTTCCCCCCCCCTCTGTCTCTTCCCCCCCCCTCTGTCTCTTCCCCCCCCCTCTGTCTCTTCCCCCCCCCTCTGTCTCTTCCCCCCCCTCTGTCTCTTCCCCCCCCCTCTGTCTCTTCCCCCCCCCTCTGTCTCTTCCCCCCCCCTCTGTCTCTTCCCCCCCCCTCTGTCTCTTCCCCCCCCCTCTGTCTCTTCCCCCCCCCTCTGTCTCTTCCCCCCCCCTCTGTCTCTTCCCCCCCCCTCTGTCTCTTCCCCCCCCTCTGTCTCTTCCCCCCCCTCTGTCTCTTCCCCCCCCCTCTGTCTCTTCCCCCCCCTCTGTCTCTTCCCCCCCCTCTGTCTCTTCCCCCCCCCTCTGTCTCTTCCCCCCCCTCTGTCTCTTCCCCCCCCCTCTGTCTCTTCCCCCCCCCTCTGTCTCTTCCCCCCCCCTCTGTCTCTTCCCCCCCCCTCTGTCTCTTCCCCCCCCCTCTGTCTCTTCCCCCCCCCTCTGTCTCTTCCCCCCCCTCTGTCTCTTCCCCCCCCTCTGTCTCTTCCCCCCCCCTCTGTCTCTTCCCCCCCCCTCTGTCTCTTCCCCCCCCCTCTGTCTCTTCCCCCCCCCTCTGTCTCTTCCCCCCCCCTCTGTCTCTTCCCCCCCCCTCTGTCTCTTCCCCCCCCCTCTGTCTCTTCCCCCCCCCTCTGTCTCTTCCCCCCCCCTCTGTCTCTTCCCCCCCCCTCTGTCTCTTCCCCCCCCCTCTGTCTCTTCCCCCCCCCTCTGTCTCTTCCCCCCCCCTCTGTCTCTTCCCCCCCCCTCTGTCTCTTCCCCCCCCCTCTGTCTCTTCCCCCCCCCTCTGTCTCTTCCCCCCCCCTCTGTCTCTTCCCCCCCCCTCTGTCTCTTCCCCCCCCCTCTGTCTCTTCCCCCCCCCTCTGTCTCTTCCCCCCCCCTCTGTCTCTTCCCCCCCCCTCTGTCTCTTCCCCCCCCCTCTGTCTCTTCCCCCCCCCTCTGTCTCTTCCCCCCCCCTCTGTCTCTTCCCCCCCCCTCTGTCTCTTCCCCCCCCCTCTGTCTCTTCCCCCCCCTCTGTCTCTTCCCCCCCCCTCTGTCTCTTCCCCCCCCTCTGTCTCTTCCCCCCCCCTCTGTCTCTTCCCCCCCCCTCTGTCTCTTCCCCCCCCCTCTGTCTCTTCTCCCCCCCCTCTGTCTCTTCCCCCCCCCTCTGTCTCTTCCCCCCCCCTCTGTCTCTTCCCCCCCCCTCTGTCTCTTCCCCCCCCCTCTGTCTCTTCCCCCCCCCTCTGTCTCTTCCCCCCCCTCTGTCTCTTCCCCCCCCCTCTGTCTCTTCCCCCCCCCTCTGTCTCTTCCCCCCCCCCTGTCTCTTCTCCCCCCCCCCTGTCTCTTCTCCCCCCCCCCTGTCTCTTCTCCCCCCCCCCCTGTCTCTTCTCCCCCCCCCCTGTCTCTTCTCCCCCCCCCCCTGTCTCTTCTCCCCCCCCCCCCGTCTCTTCTCCCCCCCCCCTGTCTCTTCTCCCCCCCCCCCTGTCTCTTCTCCCCCCCCCCCCGTCTCTTCTCCCCCCCCCCCCCGTCTCTTCCCCCCCCCCCTCCCCGTCTCTTCCCCCCCCCCCCCTCCCCGTCTCTTCCCCCCCCCCTCCCCGTCTCTTCCCCCCCCCCCTCCCCGTCTCTTCCCCCCCCCCCTCCCCGTCTCTTCCCCCCCCCCCTCCCCGTCTCTTCCCCCCCCCCCTCCCCGTCTCTTCCCCCCCCCCCTCCCCGTCTCTTTCCCCCCCCCCCTGTCTCTTCCCCCCCCCTCTCTCTGTCTCTTCCCCCCCCTTCTTAATTTTAGATCATGTGATTTCATGTAAGTTGGTGTTTCTTAAATCTGTTGAAAGAGTACATGATGTGATTTATTTTTTTCAATCTGATTGACCCAAACCTGAATTAAATTCTGCATTTGCTTCAATAAGCTGGAACTTTTGATTGTGAAACATTGCGTTTAAACCGTTGTTTCATGCTTAACTTCATAAATATGCTGAAAATGTAAACTTGTCCTATTTGTTAATTGATTGCAGTTTGTAGTAGGTGAATCCAGGAAGAAAGCATATGCTGACTTCTATAAGAAGTATGATTCAATGAAGGCTTTTGAGGCCATGAGGGATGCTGGTATATTTGAAAGTGTGAAACCAAAGAAGTAGAGTCTTTCAAAGGTAATCATTTACATTGCATTTAAATAAAAGTATCGACTTGTATCTGAACAGTTCTTTACAACACTGAAAATTGTTTCAATTGCAACTGGCTCTTGGAACTTTTTTTGAGATCTGTGAATAGTGAGAAGCCTTAGTATTTCAGGAAGGAGCTGGTGGTCGTGATGCATGTTTTTTTTTCAGTACATAAACTGTCCTGATTACATGCTGAACCTTATTAAATTATCGGAAGAATAGAATACAAAAGTAGGCAAGTTAACTTGTTATGTGGGGCATTAGTGTCTGCAGTTCACTGCACAGTATTGGTCACCTTATTGAAGGATGTAATTCCATCTGAAGCAGTTCTGAGAAGGCTTACCAGACTGATGCATGAAATGAGAGGGTTTAGATTAGATTACTTAGTGTGGAAACAGACCCTTCGGCCCAACAAGTCCACACCGCCCCGCCGAAGCGCAATCCACCCATACCCCTACATTTACCCCTTAACTAACACTACGGGCAATTTAGTATGGCCAATTCACCTGACTTGCACATCTTTGGACTGTGGGAGGAAACCGGAGCACCCGGAGGAAACCCACGCAGACACTGGGAGAACGTGCAAACTCCACACAGTCAGTCACCTGAGGCGGGAATTGAACCCGGGTCTCTGGTGCTGTGAGGCAGCAGTGCTAACCACTGTGCCTTGTTTTACAAGGAAGAGGTTTAACCTCTTCGTTATCCTGCACTACAGAGCAACTCTGGTGAATTGGAGTAAATGGGGTGAGGATTCTTGCCTACAATGCAAAGTTCAATAAGGTAAATGAAAATGAACAGGTTGCTTCTCACTGGAATTCAGTATGAGAGGAAACTATTCTCCTGTGCTTAGTCTATTCCTTCAGCCAACTGTTTCAAGTGGGTGGATTGACTGCAGGTTATTTGTATACAAATGTGTGGCAAGTAAACTTGTTCATAAGTGTAGTTCTGTGAAAGGCTCACATCATAAATGCCTGTTCAGTGAGGCTTACAGCTTGCTAAGGCACAGCAAAGTTTGTTTTTCAAGGCTTGCTACTTCAAATATTGGACAAATACTGTGGCTTCATAGACTGACAATAGGATTGTATTTTGCATATATTCCAGGGATATCAAAGTTCCTATAATCAATCAATTTCTCCTTTTGAAGAAAACAGCTGTTTTTAATGTTATATATAAAATTAGTAATGTTCGACTTTAGTTCATATCTGCTACTTTTTGACAAATCTTCAAAAAGAAATGAGTACCAATGATATCAAAATGATCTTGATGCAACATTTTTAGGTAAAAGACTTAGTGTTTGATAATGATTTTCTTTCCTATTTAAAACAGGAACCTTGGAATGAATGACAAGATTGCTCCTCTGTCTTACACTGGGGAACTGGAAATATATGCTTTGTGCATTCTATACCTGATTTATAAATAAAATATTGAATTTTCTGATCTGGAACACTTGCATTTTCATTGCCATTATCCACACAACTTTGAAACTTTAAACCTGATCTTTCTCTAAAATAGACCAGGGAGTAGTGGAAGACTGAATTTCCCATTGGATGATTTACTGATATTGAGCTGGAAGAAGGTGTGATAAAGTAATTGATTAGGAAATGCTATGAAGGAATGTGGCTTATTTTTGAAGCAAAAAGCTATCCATATTGCCTTTGAGAGCTTTGTAGGATTTTAAAATTGAAATATAGAAAGTGCATTTGTGTGCATGTTTACTGGTACCATGACAGTAGTATTGTTGCAAGTCAAATGAAATCATGAGAAACCTTAACCCTTGTCTGCTTGGTGTGTTCCTATTGATGATTATGAAACTCCACAAAGATTATGGATCTCTTCTCTGAAGGGGGAGATGGAAAGCAGATGCTTTCAATTTTACAGCAGAGAAAGTAAACACACAAGGCATTCAACCTAGCAAAATAGAAAATGTTTTTATTCTTTTGTCAGCATTGTTTCTAGCCAATGACTTATTGCTGTGGAGTTTCTACTTGATTTCCCTATTTCTAACATCTACAGACAATTTTGCATAGCTATTTCACCTAACTTGCACATCTTTGAACTATGGAAGGAAACTGGATCACTTAGCAGAAACCCACACAGACAGGGGGAGAATGTGTGAAGTTTGCAGTCACTGGACTCTGGAATTACACCTGAGTCCCTGTTGCTATGAAGCAACAGAAGGATTTAAAATTCAAAACACACCTGTGCTAAATAATTAGGATGGAGTGGGGTTGTTTCTGGCTGAGTTTTCTAAATTCTCCAGCCAGAAACAACCCCACTCCATCCTACCAAACCTTCAGTGCTTGGACACTACACTGACTTAATTAGCATTTACCCAATTTGATAAAATCTCTCCCTCTTAGTATTGCCTATCGTAATTGTAACCTGGAAACTGATTAGTTTAACTGCAAGTTATAATGATGACAAGTGTTATCACAATGTACTTAAACAATCTAAACGCCCAGGATAGTACCAATTCATTTTTGAAGACAGAAAAGGCAGGTTAGGAGAGATTTACAGGAAGTGTGTTGGATCTAGTTATCTGTGGCTTATGAGTCTAAGGCTGGATATATGAGAATATATAAAGCAAAAATATGCACTCGTTAAGGTACAGATAGGAATTAAAAATAAAAGGTAGATATCTAAGCAGTAATTAAAAACCAAGCAAATGTTATCGTCCATTAAGGTAGGCCTAGTAACTACAGAATATTGTTACTACTTCAGCCTTTATCTGGCAGATATTCACCAAATAAACCAGTTTCCTAAACTATAAAAAAACATTAATCAGGTATTTCTCCAATACTTAATTTGGTAGTCAATGCATTGACTCTATTCATGTAGATGAATGTTGTTTCAATGCCTTCGTACATAGGCTAACATAGATTGATAATAGGATATGGGTTGGCGATTCCGATAGGTGTAAATGTAAGGCAAGGAGAGTGATGGAAATGGATTGATAATGAATTCTGAACATCAGCCCAGCAATAAAGAGGATACTAAAGTTGAAGCTGAAGGAGTATGAATTTGGGCCTAATAAGTTAACTTTAGCCACTGGTAGGATGGCTTTGGTTTTGCTATTTGTTAGAAAAACTTGTTCACACAGGCAGTCAGCACAATGTTTAGATTAGATTACTTACAGTATGGAAACAGGCCCTTCAGCCCAACAAGTCCACACTGCCCCGCCGAAGCGCAACCCACCCATATCCCTACATTTACCCCTTACCTAACACTAAGGGCAATTTAGCATAGCCAATTCACCTTACCTGCACATCTTTTGGACTGTGGGAGGAAACCGGAGCACCTGGAGGAAACCCACGCAGACACGGGGAGAACGTGCAAACTCCACACAGTCAGTCGCCTGAGGCGGGAATTGAACCCGGGTCTCTGGCGCTGTGAGGCAGCAGTGCTAACCACTGTGCCACCGTGCCGTCACTCTCTCTCTACCCAAGCTGTAGCTTGGGGTGATTTGCAGCTAAAGGAAAAGAATAATTTGCTGATTGCAAATAATTAAGTCTTGCTTCAGGATTGGTATAATATTAAAAGGTGCGCCAAAGAGGAAGTGAAGCAGCAGAAAATGGCTATTCATGCTGAAAGTGGCGGCGTAAGGGCAATACACCACAGTATTAACTTAGTCTTGGAATAAGGATGTTAGATCACCAAGGAGGATCAAAGGATAGCTATCCCACTGGAAATTGTCCTCAGCTTCAGAAGTATTCAGAGGGAATGCTGCCTGAATCTGAGGCAGGATATAATACGTAGGCAAGCAGGAAATCTGCTTTTTACAAAGTGTGCATTGTCCGTAGAATCCCTACAGTGTGAGAGCAGGTCATTTGGCCCATTGAGTCAAAACTGACCTTCTGAAGAGTATCTCATTCAGACCCACAACCCTACCCTATCACCTCACATTTACCATGGCTAATCCACTTCGCCTGCTCTTCCCTGGTCACTGTGGGAAATTTAGCATGGCCAATCCACCTAACCTACACATCTTTGAACTGTGGGAGGAAACCCCGCAAACATTGGGAGAACATGCAAACTCTACCTAGACAGTCCCCAGAATCTGGAATCGAACCCAGGTGCCCCTCACTGTGAAGCAGCAGTGCTAACCACTGAGTCAGTGCGTTGTCTCAAGCTTCATATCTTTCCTGACCCCTCTCAGGAAGGCAGCATAAGCAAACAGTTTGGATATGTGACAAAGCTACTGACTGAGACCATACACTTCTCGTTTCAAGACAGAATGCGGGCATCGATCTCACTACCTCTTACATGCAAAGCCAGCGCTCTACCATTTGAGCTAATTTCCCTAAATTATTAGATGCTTTAGAAGCAGGCCACTCGACCCACTGAATCCACACTGACCTACTATGTAGACCTACACCCCTACCCTATCCTTGTAACCCTGCATTTCCCATGGCTAACCCACCGAGCCTGCAAACAAGCAAAAATACCAAGAATCTGTTTACTATAATTAAAGTTGAGAAAAAACTATTATTGCCCATAAAACAAAGCTGTGAGCAATTTACCATGACCAATCCACTTAACCTGTACAATTCTGGACGATGGAAGGAAACGAGAGCACCCAGAGGAATCCCACACACACAAGGCAAGAATGTACAAACTCCACACAACAGTCACCTGACGCTGAATTTGAACCCAAGTCCCTGGCATTGTGAGATGGCAGTGCTAACCAAGGAACCACTGTACAGTCCCAAAAAGTGTTTTCAAACCGGCAGTTGAACCTATAATCTCTCGAGTCCTGTCAGATGCGTTGTCCATTGTGCCATTGGCCCAGCTAGTGTCCCCGATGTTACCTTGTTCCAGCAGGAACATTGGTGATAGTTAGCTCAAAGCTACACTGACTAGTTTTTCCATTAGCAGCAAATTAGGAGAGCCCAAAATAAAGTTGATTTAAGGAAATATTAGGAGCCTAACACTAACAAATTACAATGAAAAAAGTTTATGGCTCAAATGACAATAGGTATTTTTTTCCTAAAATTTGTTTATTTTTGACTAGGTCACCCTCCATCTCTGTCCTTAATAATAGTTTGCAACAATCCTACTGTGCTTTTCCTTTAAATATATTTATCAAACTAAATTTGCAACCCTGCAGCTCTCTTCCATGATTCACACAGAGGTCACTAATGTCCACAAGGTGACTCCAGAAACTACTACTCAATGCAACAGATTGATGGTAAAGTGAAACATGTAATGTGCCTCAAAGTAACTTTGGAAGAACTAAGAGATTGCACGTGGTGCTACATTTGTGCAGGTAGTGACGTGGGTCCTTGCAGTTGCACAAGAATTATCTGTTACAAGCAATATTTACAATTAATATAAACAATTGTGTTGTAGTTTAAGTAAAAACTACAAAAATGTGGAACCTTGGTTTTTTTTCCCCCATGTGGAGGGACATTCTGTAAAGTTGGGCATTGTGGTTTACAGTGCCTCCACAGGAACTGTAACATAATCTTAAACTGTATGAAGATAATTTCGCCTCTTCTCTCCTCTTGCCATCGATTAATCAGTTCAAAGTTGTGAATTATAGTATACTAGTAGGATTTAAAAATAATGAATTTTTAACAATGCTTTGTCAGGTTCATTCTGAATAGGCAGATAGAAAAGTTTAGTACAAAACTAAAAATCAAGCAAAAATACCAAGAAATGATTTTCTCAACTTTATTTATAGAAAACAAACTATTATTGCCCATAAAACAAAGCTAAATGTATACTCCAGCATAATGAAATGAGTTAGTACATCAGTAAGTGGTTTTGACAACAAACTTGCAATGGTAACCTCTGTACTATAAAAAGTGGAATTAAAGTTACTTATTAGCATTTTACTCAAACTTATTCTAGATTTAGGATTTCCATCAGGACTAACTCTAGATTGAAGTTGATAGGAAGTTATTCTAAAATTTGATGTGAGGTTTTCTATTTTCCAGGATCATTGCCAGTGATCAGATCATTTACTTGATATAAGGAGGATAGGGAGTACCTTTTAATTCCAAATTAGGTTGATTTGTTCCAAATCAGTCATAGATAACTGGAAATTTCCATTTTGAGTTTAAGGCCATCTATATTGCAGAAATGCATAATAGGCAATCTTTGTCAAGATAAAATTAAAGATATGAAGATCCATTTACTGAAAAAGGCTTGAAATGGACAGAGGCATGATTGTCATTCAGTTTTTTTTGGCCTATGTTCAGTATTCCCCTTTATACAAATGCAAGAGTAACACTGAAATATACTTCCATGTTATAATGAAATTTATAAATGAAACCTATCCCACTGAGAGGCACATTATTCTTCAAAGAGTTGTTTTATCTTTTCACTGCTCTATTCAGTAATTTTAACACCAATAGTTATGTTATATAAAATTCATAAATTAAAACTTGTGCCATTCTTAAGATTGTTGTTATATTGTTTTTTGATACACTGAAACAAAACTAAGCTTTCACATTGGTCAATATGCCCTTCATATATTATATGGCAAGGACCAAGTACTTACATTAATCACATTCTGCCTTTATTTCATCATTATAAACAAACCTTTTTTCTGGAAGTTTCTATAATCTATGTATTTATTATAAGTACAGTTCAGCAGCTAGCAAAATAAAGTGGGTTCTGCATTACAGGGTGTGTATACTTAAATGTTATGACTTTTTGAGAAAGATAGGATTTATCCTAGAGATACCATTTTCTCTTTCTCAGCCTTCGTGCTAAAAATACCATTCCATTTTCCCAGAAATTCTCCACTTTCTCACCCAAATTTCCATTTATGATGTGCAAACCAGGCAGCTATTGAAATAAGAGGGTATTGCAATATAGTTCAATCGTATTCTCACCTCAGCAGCAGTAACCAAGAGTGAGAAACATTGTTGATTTCTACCTCTAGCTTATCAATACAGAAGGACAGTGGTTTTTCTACTACATACTGAAGTTGAGATGGCTAACTAAACACGGTGCAAGAAACAAAGGGTGCCATTTTCTGGTCCCAATATCATGTCATGTAGCACATTTATCTAATAGACCAAAGCAGCCCAGAGGTCCATATTTATATAACTTCATACTGCTTAATTTGCAGTATCCCTATATGGCAGTAAACAGATAAGATCACAACTTGTGCATTAATTGGATATGCTACTGTTGAAATCAGTGGTTTGTGGTAATAACTGGTTTAGATAAACTGTTGCTGATTTAAACACTAGGTGCAAAGAGCTTTAACAGTGTAATTTAGATCTTAAAGCAACATATTTAACATTATCTTAAGGAAATGCTTTAATTCTGTAGCTGCATTGACTTAGTTGGTTCTATCTCCACCATAGATGCTGCTGAAAAATCTACTTCTGTTTTGCATTGGAGCTTCAGCCCATAGAAATGAATTTAGTCTGCACTATGATACTTTGCTTAGAGGTGTCTTAAAAATATGTATGGAGTGACTTTAAATGCCGCTTGTACAAGGTAGAGTTTAGACGGGAAGCAATGCTGTACCTTGG
This sequence comes from Chiloscyllium plagiosum, assembly GCF_037043375.1. Taxonomy (NCBI): domain Eukaryota; kingdom Metazoa; phylum Chordata; class Chondrichthyes; order Orectolobiformes; family Hemiscylliidae; genus Chiloscyllium; species Chiloscyllium plagiosum. Next base: position 61,261,696 of record NW_028270142.1, read on the forward strand.
ACATCTGACTTTAAGGAGGTGGTGTTGACATCTCTGCCGATATAAGGTAGGTGCCTATCTTTTGGGGAGCCTGTAGAGTTGTTTACAATAACTGTACATCTTATAATTAACTACCAGTATTAAGATACAGCGTTCATGGGGAGTTATTCTATATGCGTTAAATTTGGATACAAGTAACATGGCTAGATAAAAACAAAAAAACCTGGTTATAGTTTTAAAAAGAGTGAAACAGCTATTTGAGTTTAAACTGAAAATATTAGCATTTTCCCCTGATCTATTACTGGTGAGTTCTTCAGTAGCGGTTCACTTCCTATAATAAATTGAAGCTTCAGCCGCTGCAGCAGCAGCCTTTGGGTTATATTTCTTTAGATGTCAATATTTTCCTAGATTTATTGCAAAGCTATAATAATAAAATTTGATTTAAAATTTATAATTGTCAAAAACAAAATTACAAAATAATCACATCTTGGTTTTCATTCTTTGTTCACATAGTGAGAATATGGATACCGGATTAATTCCTTTGGTAGTAAAATGAATAATGTAAAAGGTGAACTTGAGGGAACTATTCATTTTACATTCAAGAAAACCTGGCATGAATTTTTCCAAATCCTCCGAAGTCTCTAATTCCAGTTATAATTAAAAGCAAATAGCAATCATGGAAAAGTATCAATTATACCCGAAAGATTAATCTGCACCTTCTAACACAGTGATGCATTTCCTATTTACAAAAACAGCCAAACACCCAGAATGACCAGGCATAATGACTTTCACTAGCAGTTTTCATTTTATTGACAGATAGGAAGAATGGAGTGTTGAATTGGTGGAATAATGCACAAAAAAAAAAGCTGCTCATTACGTGAACTCTTTTCCCACAACCTCTTAAACCATCATTTTTATTTTAAAAAAACAACAGTGGAACTCTTACACTTGCCAGAATTTTTTGCTACACAAGATCTTGTGTAAGATATCATCTCACCTCTCTGCACAATCTTATTTTTACTCGTCTTCATCCTATGACTTGGATATTATGCCCAGATAAAATTCCATCACCAGCTTTTAGCTATTCAGGCAGTTAAAAAGTTCCATTGTGACTCTCTGCAGCTAAGGAACAAAATTTAATTTACATGATCATTCAAACTCATTTAGTTCAGATGTCTTTGAATGGAACATCAATCAAACTGTGGAAGACAAAAAAAACTTGCATCATCTTTCCAACAGTGTTCACTGATGTTAAAATATAATATATACTCAACCATTTAGAAATCCTAAAGGAAACTCAGCATTTAAGCACGCATTAATCCCTTTTCTTTTCTACCATGCTTTTCTCTTCCACTTCTTCATCTTTGTGCTCTTTAGAACTTTCTTTATCTCCATTAACATCTTTGTGATGATCATCATTGTTTTCCTCCTTTTCATCATCAGTAGCTTCTGCATCTCCCTGTTCGATGGCTTCATTCTGAAGCAGTTCTCCTTCTTCTGGTTCATATTCCCCATCGGCTGTCCAGATTCCATAACACATTATGCTGATAACACCCAAAGGTAGACCAAAAAGAAAGCAACCCAGTAGAGGAGAAGTCTTAAAAACAGACTAAAACAAAGCATAAGAGAATACAAAGAGATCAATTTCTTTAACCATCATATATGAAAAACAATAGCAAAGCCATTTTAATGAATAGTACCCAACGTTCTAAAATAATCACTGAAATCAAACATTGTTTTCTTGGTCGTGTAAACCTGTTATGTATTAGTTTTACACCATCAAGAATTGTCATGGAGTCATAGAACTGTACAGCACGGAAACTGACCCTTCTGTCCAACTCATGCATGCCGACCAGATATCCTAAATTAATCTAGTCCCATCTGCCAGCATTTGGCCCATATCCCTCTAAAGCCTTTGTATTCACTTTTCCATCCAGATGCCTTATAAATGGTGTAATTGTACCATCCTCCATCACTTCCTCTGGCAGCTCATTCCATACAGGTACCACCTTCTGCATGTAAAAGTTGCCCCTCAGGTCCCTTTTATATCTTTCCTCTCTCACCTTAAACTTATGCACTCTAGTTTTGGACTCTCCTACCTTGGGGAAAAAAAGACCTTAACTATTCACCCTATCCATGCTCCTCATGATTTTATATACCTCTAAGATCCCCCTCAGCCTCTGACAGTGCAAGGAGTAAAGCCGTACCTTTTTCAACCTCTCCCTGTAGCTCAAAACCTCTAACCCCTGCAACATCCTTGTAAATGTCTTCTTTCAAGTTTAACAACATCCTTCTTACAGCAGGGAAACCAGAATTGAAAAAAGTATTCCAAAAGTGGCCTAACCAATGTCCTGTACAGCTTTAACATGACATTCCAACCCCTATACTCAGTGCACAGACTAATAAAAGCAAGTGTACCAAACATCATCTTTACTACTCATTTTACCTGTGACTCCACCTTCAAGGAACTATGAATCTGCACCCCATGATCTCTTTGTTTGGCAACACTCCCCACGACCTTACCATTAAGTGTACAAGTTCTGCCCTGATTGGCCTTTCCAAAATGCAGCACCTCAAATTTATCTAAGTTAAATTCCATTTGCCACTCTTCACTCCTTCAGCCCATCTGATCAAGGTCGTTTTACTCTGAGATAACATTCTTCACTGTCCACTACATCACCAATTTTGGTATCATCTGCAAACATATTAATTATTTCTCTTATATTCACATCCAAATCATTTATATAAATGACAAAAAGCAATGGACCCAGCACTGATTCTTGAGGCACACTAATGGTCACAGGCCTCCTGTTTGAAAACAACCCTCCTCCATCACCAGTCTCTCTGTCTCCTACTTTCTAAGCCAATTTTGTATCCAAATGGCTAGCTGTCTCTGGAGTCTATGTGATCTAATTTTGTTAACCAGTCTACCATGCAGAACTGTGTCGAAGGCCTTGCTGAAATCTATAGACAACGCCCATCACTCTGCCTTTATAGATCTTCTTTGTCACTTCTTAAAAAACTCAAGTTAGTGAGACACAACCTCCCCCCAGAAAGCCATGTTGATGATCCCTAATCAGTCCTTTCTTCCAAATAAATCCTGTCCCTCAGAGTCCCCTCCAACAACGTACCCACCACTGATGTCAGGCTCACTGGTCCGTAGTTCCCTGGCTTTTCCTTACCACCTGTCTTAAATGGCAGCACATTATTCACCCTCCAATCTTCTGACACTTCACCTGTGGGTTTTGCTGATACAAATATCTGAGCAAGGGATCAGCAATCACTTCCCTCACTTCTCACAAACATCTGGGACAGACGTAATCAGGCCCCGGGATTTACCCACCTTTATGCATTTTAAGGTTTCCAGCACTTCCTCCTCTGTAATATGGACACTTTTCAATATATCACTATATATTTCTCCAAGTACACCAGTTTCCATATCCTTCTTCACAGTAAATACTAATAAGAAATACTCATTTAATATCTCACATCTTCTGCATTGACAGCCTTCTTAATCTTTATTGTCTCCCTAGTTATTCTTTTGTCTTTCATGTATTTGTAGAATCTCTTTGGATTCTCCTTAACCCTATTTGCTAAAGCTATCTCATGTCCTCTTAATTTCCCTTGCGTATACTTTTAATGTCCTTATACTCTTAAAGAGATTCACACAATTCCAGCTGTCTATACCTGCCATTAGCCTCCTTTTTCTTGACCAGAACCTCAATTTCTCTAGTAATCCAACCTACACTAACCAGCCTTACCCTTCACATTAACAGGAACATACTGCCTCCAGAATCTCGTTACCTCATTTTTGAAAGCCTCTCACTTTCTGATTGCCCCGATCAACTTTCAAAAGTTGACTAAGTTTTTGCCCAGTACCATCATATTGGCCTTACCTCAATTTCAAACTTTAAGTTTTAGACCCAATCTATCCTTTTCAATAACTATTTTAAAACTAATATAATTACAATCCTTAGTCCCAAAGTGCTCCCCCACTGACAACTCAGTCACTAGCCCTGCCTTATTTCCCAAAATAAGGTCAGGCTTTGCACCTTCTCTAGTAGATACATCCAGATACTGAAGAAAACTTTTTCAAATACACTTAAAATTCCTCTCCATCCAAGCCCTTAACATAATGGTAGTCCCAGTCTACATTTGGAAAATTAAAATCCCCTACTATTACAACCCAACCATTCTTAGAAATATCTAAGATCTTATTCCAAATTTTCTTCTCAATGTCCTACTGATTATTGTCTTATTTCTCAGTAATTTCACTGGATGTACTCCCAGTAATACCCTTCCTAGGTACAGCCTTAATGTTGTCTCTAATGTTGTACCAAAAATGCCACTCTCCCTCCTCTCTTTCCTTCCTAGAGCTGCCAGTCATGCTCTCCTCTGTGCTACATTTTCTGTAATAGCTATCATATCCCATGTTCTGGATTAGTGGTGCTGGAAGAGCACAGCAGTTCAGGCAGTATTCGAGGAGCAGTAAAATCGATGTTTCGGGCAAAAGCCCTTCATCAGGAATAAAGGCAGAGAGTCTGAAGGGTGGAGATATCCCATGTCCCCAGCCATACTCTGAGTTCATCTGCCTTACCTGTCAGGCACCTTGCATCAAAACAAATGTAGATTAATTCATCAGTCTATTGTCCTTGATAGAATCACATGATATCTTTGTTTAACCTAACAGACGTATATTCATTTTGTTTTAGAATTCTTTCTGCCTTTCTTAACTCAGAGTCGGACCTTTGTTTTAGCTTATTGTCAGAGCAAAGACTGAGTTTCAAATGATTTTGAGAGGTTGCTCACTAGCATTGACCGAATAAAATCTTGGTATCATACAGAATTTACAAATAGAGATTTCTGTTAGTTACTTTTAGGTACTGGAGATTTCCTACACAATTCTCTCTCTATTTCAAGCAGCAATAGTTTTCAACAATTAAAACATTTTACTTCAAATTAAAAAGCAAAGGGGGATACACGCGGCAAGTACTTCACACAGAGGGTGGTGGGCGTTTGGAACGCGTTGCCAGCAGAGGTGGTAGAGGCAGGCACGGTAGATTCATTTAAGTTGCGTCTGGATAAATGCAGGAGTAGGTGGGGGAGTACAGGGATACAGATGCTTAGGAATTGACCAACAGGTTTAGACATTACATTTTGATTGGCTCAGGCTTGGAGGGCTGAAGGGTCTGTTCCTGGGCTGTAAATTTTCTTTGTTCTTTACACAATCAAACAAAACTTATTGTAGACATTAAAAAAAACAAAATTCTCCAAATGTGTTGACAAACTCAAGGCTAAATTATGGCTAACCATAGTTTTTTTATTATTCACTCCTGAGATGTGGATGTTACTGACTAATGGCAGGCAGTAAATGCTGGGCAGTTACCTTTAAGAAGGTGGTGATAGTGAACCGCCTTCTTGAACCCCTGCAGTCCATATGCTATAGACAGAACCACAATACTGCTAGGGAAGAATTCCAGTATTTTGGCCCAGTGACAAGAACCATAATGTATCTACAAGTCAGGATGGGGAGTAGCTTGCAGGGGAACTTGCAGATGGTGGCGTTCTCATGTATCTGCTACCCTTGTCCTTCCAGATGAAAGTGATCCTGAGTTTGGAAGGTGCTATCTAAGGTGAATTCCTGCAGTGCATCTTGCAGACAGTATACACTGCTGCTCATACGCATCGGTGGTGGAGTGTTTTGCCAATCAAGTGGGGTGCTTTGGATGGTTCTCAAGTGTTGTTGGAGCAGTACTCATCCAGGCAAGTGAGGAGCATTAAATCACACTCCTGACTTATGCATTGTAGCTGATAGACGGGCTTTGGAGAATAAGGTGAATTATTTGCTGGCTTCTAACCTGCTCTTGTATCCCTATATTTATTTGGCAAGTTTGGTCAATGGTAACCCCCAGCATGTGGGGGATTATGTAATGGTAACACCACTTCAATGTCAAGGGACTGTAGTTAGATTGTGTCTTATTGGAGATGACTACTGCCTGGCATTTGTGTGGCACAAATGTTACTTGCTACTTTTCAGCCTGAGCCTGGATATTGTTCAGGTTTGGTTTCATTTGAACATGGACTGCTTCAGTATGAGATATCTTAAACAGGTGGACATTCCCCATAATACTTCAGTTTACAGTGTTCTCTCAATGGTGGAAGATAGGGTGAGTATTGGTATAGCTGAACAGAAGTGACAAAGGCAGAGAATTAGATTTCCATCAGCAGATGGACTTGTGCAGGTTGCAGTGTTGCAAAGCTGTAAATAGGCAACCTTTGTAACATATAGAAGAGTACACAGAGCTAGTAACTCAACTCAAGGTTGAACAAACACCCTGGAAGCAGAGATCCCAAATAGTTTGGTTTCAACCTTGGACAGTAGCTGGGGAGGTGATGGAATTTGTGACGAGCAAATGAGGCTACGCCTATGTGTAATTGTGAGGGAGTCACGGCTCATCCATTATTGAATTTCTAACAAACAGACTGACAGCACAGAGAAAATGCTGGTCAAAATGAAGTGGGGGACAAGTGGCTTGTGTGTATCGTCAGGGGAAATGTAGAAAGCTGAGCTCCTATTTGTGAATGAAGCTTTCAGGCAGCAGCATATGGAGGTGGATGAGTTAGGATCAGGGACTCAACCTGTGCAGAACTCTGGAAGCAAAACTGTGCGAGTGGAAAGCAGTAAGAGAAGGAATTTCTGGAAATGCCATGACTCCAAATGGATCAACAAGAGTAGCACAAAGAGTAATTTTGTGAACCTAAAGGAGGGCGTCTCTTCAGCCTGCTCCAATATTCAACTAGAACATGGCTGATCTTCTACATCAGCACTATTTTCCTGCAATGTTCCCATATCCCTTGATATCTTTAACATCTAGAAATCCATCAATCTCTGTCTTAAACATACTCTCTCTGCCTGAGCTACCATAGTCACCTGGGGTAAAGATTTAGAAATATTCACCACCCTGAGTGGAAAAAAATCCTTTTCACCTCAGTCCAAAATGCCCTGCCAATATTCTGAGACAGTGTCCCTGGTCCTAGACCCCTCACTTCCAGGGGAAAGATTGATTGAGAAGAATAAGAAGGGCTATCAATCATTTTCATACAGAATGTTATTTGTGATTTTGGTTTTGGGGGGGGGGGGTGGAATTCACATGCAGGTTTGCAGAGAAGATCAGTGTGCATTTGACAGGTGACATAAATTCTGTAGAAGTTGGAGAGGTAAAGCCTATTTAAGATGGGTTAGTAGTTCACCAGCTGAAAGGGATTGTATCAATATCTTGAGGGAGTAGTTCAGACAGGGTTTTAAAAAAAGGAAGATCAATGTCTGAAAGGAAGGAACTGTTTTCAATGTCAGTTAGCACTGGTATTGGACAAGGTACTTGGCTGTTCAGAAGTTTAGTGGCAATACGCACAGGTCAAAAGTGTCATAGACAAGATGAGGTAGAAAAGAGGATGTTTAGAAAATCGTAGCTTCAAGGGTTAGGGAAAGTGGTCTGGAGAATGTTTGGACTGATGGCAAGAGCTGATCAAAGGACTTCAATGTTGCAGACAATACCATTCAGAAGTTTTTTACAAATGTTCTTGGGAACAATTGTGGAGGATACAGGGGAGGGTTGGTCTTTAAGCAGGTTATTGAGAATGGAGTAAAAACTGGTGATTTTGGCAGAGGAGATCAAGGCCCACTAGTGTGAATTGTGGTCCAGAGATGGACAGTAAATCAGTTGTGTTCCAAGTGTCTTATTTTTGTAGAGAAGGGTTAGCATATTTTAAAACATACTTGCTTTTGAATTTTACACTCCAAAGTTCATAGAGGTATGGGTTTATTTTAAACTGAAGAAAATGTTTTGCAAATCAGCAAAACTGTGATTCTTTTAAGAATACAATCCTTATATTATTGTGCAAAGGTTGGAATCATGACTTTGCTTCCTTTACTTATTGGTCTCCAAAGGCAAATCAACATGTGCTGGTTGGATGAAGATAAATACTGTTTAAGAAAGAGAAAGAAAGTCCTTTCAGGCTTAGACTTTAGGGGAGGCCTTTTGGGCTCAGCAGGCACATTTTAATGGCTGAATAAGCTGAACTGGAAGGTCAAAGTCTACTAAGTGTCTCATGGCAATGTCCATCGCTGATGACAAGATGACTTCCACTCATGCCTTATTTCCAGGACTGGCTCCTCTTTTGGAGCAGTCGTTGATAATAGGATATTCCTTCCTTAAGGAATAGGTTTTGGTATGCAAAACAATACAGTGTGTATTTACATTTAAGAACAATGCTATGTACTTCTGATTAATTTTAATAAGATTGTTTGGCACAACAAATATAAAAAAATTCTTTTTAAACAATTACTAATTCACCACCTAAAGCATTGAAAATAACTGTGCAGACAAATGACTAGCATTTTACCAATGTCATTTTAAGTGCAGCTTGGTGCAAATTTTAATAATCCTGAATGTATAGCGGTTTGCTATTTCCCACCAGTTAACTTAAGATTATATTTTGATTCCTTTCAGTGATTTCCTACACAGATGTAATCTTCAGTTATGAACTATTCACAAATTGAACAATATGGCTTGAATAAAACAAACAGTGGCGTTTGAAACAATTTTGCACAACTGAGGAGAAAGAAAATTAAATTTAAACCTCATCCTAAATTGCTTAACCATCCAAATTAGGATAACTGTAAGAAAGACAGCTGCCTCTCAAAAATTGGATATTGTCAGTTCAGAATGCTAATTTAAGCAACTGTATTTGTGTATGTGTGGGCAAGTTGCAAATTTACATGCAAAGTATGCTGTTGTAAGTGATATCTGGAAGAAACGTATAGATGAAAAGTGATGAATTTTGTTCTTGATCTATTGTGTAGATGCATCAGATCTTGTAGATTTAGATTAGATTAGATTACAGTGTGGAAACAGGCCCTTCGGCCCAACAAGTCCACACCGACCCGCCGAAGCGAAACCTACCCATACCCCTACATTTACCCCTTACCTAACACTATAGGCAATTTAGCATGGCCAATTCACCTGACCCTGCACATCTTTGGATGGTGAGAGGAAACCAGAGCACCCGGAGGAAACCCACGCAGACACGGGGAGAACGTGCAAACTCCACACAGTCAGTCGCCTGAGGCGGGAATTGAACCCGGGACTCCGACGCTGTGAGGCAGCAGTGCTAACCACTGTGCCACCATGCTGCCCACAAGTTCACTTGACTAGTTTAAGCAACAGTAGTTTTTATTGCCATCCCAATCAACAACTATTTTGAATAGAGATGCCCAAAGGTTTGTCATATTTATACATCACCATTCATAAATCCCACTTCCTAAGAGTCATCAGAAGGATTGTTTTTTTGGAGGTAATTTCTTTAAATTGCAAAAGTCATCACAGATCCTTTGCAAACATAAGAAAAAAGGGCAAAGTTGAGCATATGGCTTCTCAAGGCAGCTTTGCTATTCAATATGTACATAGCTAAATTGCTTGTGTTTTGAATTTCACATCCTTTCTACCACTGACTAAACCTTTGATTTTCTTTCCAAATGGGAATTTATCTACGTCAGCCTTAAAAATATTTAGCGACTCCATTGCCACTACTTTTCAGTAATAAGTTCCAAGATTGAATAGTCTTCAGAAACAAGTTCTCTTCTCTGTACTAAAAGTGAAACCCTAACTTTAGAACAATGGTTTTAGTTCTGGAATGACCCACAAGAGGAAATATCCTTTCCACATTCACCTTGTCTATTCAGGATCTTGTAAACCTCATTCAAGTCAACCCTTACTCCTCTTGTAATAGAGTCAGAGGTCTACAGCATGGAAACAGGACCTTTGGCTCAACTTGCCCTCGCCGCTCAGTGTTCACAATTAAACTAGTACCATTTTGCCTGCATTTGGTCAATATCCATCCATACCCATCCCATCCATATACCCGTCTAAATTTATTTTTAAATGATGAAATTGTATTTTCTGCCCAGAGGTAGTGGTGGAAGCCTGATCCAGACACTTACGACGGTCGATGTGAAAATATTTGCCCCTCTGTACCCTTTTGTATCTCTCCCCTCTCACCTTAAACCAATGTGCTCTAGTTTTAGATTCCCTCCAGGGGAAAGGCTCTTGGCTACCTACCTTATCTATGCCTTTCATTATTTTATAGACCTTTACAAAGTCACCCTAGTCTCCTATGCTCCAGAGAAAGAAGTCCCAACCTATCCAACCTTACCTTCTAACTCAAATTTTTCAGCCCAAGTAGCATCCTAGTAAATCTTTTCTGCACTCTTTTCCAGTTTAATGATATCCTTTCTATAGTAGGTGACCAGAACTGTTTGCAGCCGTCTAAATGTAGCCTCACCAACATCTTGTACAGCTCTCCAGTAGACACAAAACCAATCTACCCTCCTAAGCATCCTGTTATTTCCGGGTATGAATCTGGTAAATCTCTTGGTATGAATTTAGTACATTTCAGTGCAGGCTGTTCCTGTGCTGTTCTGTTCTTTATTCCATCTGCAGTGCTTCCATGGCATCCTCCATAATTAGTACGATGACAGTGAAACAAATGCTGGTGGACAACCTTAATGGAGTGGACACTGTCTGTATGGCCAAAAAGAATTCTCTGCTTCTATGTAATGTTTTTCCATCTCTCAAATGACAAACATTCATGAGGCCTCAGTGCATCAGGTCAAACATGAACAAAGAAACGTCCTGCTAGTTACCAGGTACCACCCACCTCTCAGATGATGAATGAGCTACCAAAGAAGCTGGTGGAGGTGGTTACAATTACAACATTTAAAAGGCATCTGGATGGGTACATGAACAGGAAGAGTTTTCAGGGATATGGGTCAAATATTGGTTAACGGGACTAGAACAATTTAGGATATCTGGTTGGTGTGGATGAGTTGAACTGAAGGGTTTGTTTATGTGCTGTATAACTCCATCACTCTTGCATAACTACTAACGTGCTGTAATACCATTTTTGTAAAGCTTTGTGTTTTTCTTAAAAAATACACAAATGTTGAAAATTGTTAACTTTAGATTTTTTTTTGGTAAAGGTCACAAAACCATCAAAACATATGAAATAATTTATTTTTCAGACAGAAATTCTAAAAATGCAAAAACAACAAAGTTCCATAACCAAGCATTGCATTTTTTTCACAAATTATCTTTTCTCCAGAAGTTCTACTTCAGAAATAAAGTGCAAGGGGAATGAAATTTGCAAATACTCACTAATATGGTGGATTTCCCATCATATAACAATCTTCTAACACGATAATAGAAACTGTCTCCACCTTGGGCCTGAAAATCAAGTGCAAGAATATCTAGAATAACTGTCAAACATTAAAACACAAACGCAAGGCAAACAGTATTCCAGAAATAAAACAAAAATGGACTAAATTTAAGACAATGAACTGGGCTTGAATGCTACAGAGAAAGTTTGCAACAAACTTCCAAATTTCACAGTATAATTCAATTCAAGTGACTGCATTTGGTAATCTGAAAACATCCATTAGGACAAATACACCATCCTCTTAGCATCATACCCAGACCCATCAAGGAGAACTACTTCTGAAATTGAAATATTTCCTATATCCTTCACAGAAAAAATTCAAATTTAAACTCTCTCAAAAAGGTTTTCTTCTATTCAGTACAGGAAACTCCCAAAAACAAGCCCACACCAGCTATGTACCAAATCTTAACTTTATGTGTAATGTAGCTTATGACTGTGGCAGTTATGAAATGGTGAATATGGGGAAAAGATACTGGGAGAAATTTGTAGAGGTTAAAAATACTATTTAAAGATACGTGTATTAGAACTATTTATTATTCTTAAAACTTACTTGTGCAGACCCTTCCATTATGTCATTAATAAACTTAATCAAATCCTCGATGCTCTCAATTGCGGTTTCTGGTATAAAGTACTGTTGGTTTGAAGTATTCAATACAACAATGGAAGGAACGATGACCTCACTGAAAGAAAATGTGGAAGGAAATATTTAAAATAAGTAGTAACAACTTACACAAAATAATTTAACATTTCAGTTTACATTTCCATTGAAGGTTTTGATAACTGTTAAATTGAACTGTTAATGAATACACATAAATTAGCTTGTAGTGTACTTACAGTCCCATCTAGTATTGGCATCTAGAAATACACTTGCAGATGGTGTACATACCTGCTGCATGTCAGTGGTGAAGGAATTGAATATTTAAGTTAGTGAATGGGGTGCCAAACAAATAGACTGCTTTCTTTTGGAGGGTGTTGAACTTCAAGTTCATTTGCATTGCATCAATCCAAGCAGCGAGAAGTACGGTATCACACTCCTGACTTACGTCTTGTAGGTGCTGGGTAGATTTTGAGGAGTTAGTCACCAAGATTCCCAGCGTCTTAGGTGCTCTTGCCAAGAAATATTGGGCTCTTCCAAGAGATCAATAAGTGCACGTAGCAAGTTACCAAATGAGCAGCTAGAGAGCTGGGTTTGATCTTGCAACTGTACTGACTTGGTTGCATTGCAGCTGTTATTGAAGGAGGCTTGGTTAGCGATTTCCAAATCCACAACTTCAACCACCTATACTATGGAAGCAATACCACTTACAAGTCTCACTCCAAGCCACATATCATTTTGACTGGGAACTACATTATTGTCACTACCACTGGGTCAAAATCTTGGAACTCCCTTCCCAATAACACTGTGGAAACACGTACACTGCATGGACTGTAGTGGTTCAAGAAGGTAGTTCACCATCAGCTTCTCAGGGACAATTGCAAATGGGCAATAAATGCTGACCTTGCACATGACATACTTATCCCATGAATGAATCTAAGAGGTCTTTAAAGAGATATTTTTATTTTAGCTTCACGTTCTACAGTAATCAGCTTGTTTCTTTGTAAATATGATCCTATTCAAAATGCAGTGCAGCAAACCTTTTATTAACTGGCACCTATGGGACCAGGAGTGTACCGGTTCATCAAATAATTGATTGATCAAGAGGCCCACATAGTCAACATAAAAACACACACTAAGTAACGAATGTAATGCAGGGGGTATACACATCACTGTTATACTTTAGTGATTTTAGAGAAGATTGTAGCTCAGGTTGATTATAAAATATGTAAGTTAGCTCACTGAGCTGGCAGATTTGTTTTCAGAGGTTTTGTCACCATACTAGGTAACATCATCAGTAAGAGTCTCCACAGACTGTCAGTGATGTTACCTAGTATGGTGATGAAGCATCTGAAAACAAATCTTCCAGCTCAGCAAGTTAATTTACATACTTACTGTTGTACTTTATTTACTGCATAAATCACTTAAATAATAACGCAACTTTTTCTTAAATAAAACTTAGCAGCAGAGAGCCTTCTCATTTACACTCTGAACTGACCACTTAGACATTGCGATAATACAGTAAATTTCCAGGATTTCAGATATCTAATTTTTGCCGGTTTATCGAGAGTGCCAGTTCATAAAGTGCAAGTTAAAACAAAGTTTGCTGCAGTTTTGAAATCTACACAAGTAACATCCACACCAAGTTTTAGTGTAGATATCTGATCAACTTAGTGAATTTTCCAAAGGTTAGAGTAGTAGTAATGGATAACAAAGAAATGGCAGAGGAACTGAATAATTTTGAGCTGAAAAGTCTGAAGGTGGATAAATCACTCAGAGCAGTTGGACTAAACCCCAGAGGTCTGAAGAATCTGAAGGGAAATGGGAGTGTCATCATTGGTGTGAAGACTTCAGGGGGTTTGCAGAAGTGTCACGGGAAGAAAATCCATTCATGTATTTGCTTCTGATTGCTGCCCAAGAATTTCACTGAAAAGGTGAATGGGTGCAAGAGGCAGGATAAGGTTTGACTATTATGCCATTCATAATAAAGTAAACTGTTGGCATACACCATCTAAAACCACTTCCATGAGACATCAGAAGGCTGCCAAGAGTCATTAAACTAGAAAGTGTCTTCATAAGGCTAACAAAATATAAAATATAAGCTTTACTGGCAGTGGGATCATTTTCACCTGAGGGACACTTGAAATTTGCTGCAAGGTCCTATTTATTAGACAGCCCCTGAAAAATTAGCAATAGATGGTTCCTTATCCCAGTGTCATCAAAATTTTAGAGGTACATAAAAGCTTTTCTGTGTTACTGTCTTTTTCTCTGCTAATCTACATGCAATGTCCCACACAGAAATGAAGATAAAGTCTTTCAAAAGATTAAAATATGTGGCAGACTTCATAAAGCTAACATTACACCTTCTCAGTACTCCAGTGTCAGACTCCTTTCCCCCCCCCCCCCCCCCTCCCCCAAATAAATACCTGCAATACCTAAACTCACTATTGAGAAATATTTGGTACCTTTGTTCCTCTTTTACTGTCACTCACTGTTCCAATAATCTCAGACTTTGTTTTTGAACTCTATTTTTGATTTCTTGTCCTATTTCTATTTAAATCTCCATTTCTGTCTGTATATTCAGAGAATCTCTTTCTCTCTCTCTCTCTCTGTGCAATTTTCTTTTCCTCAATATTTGCAATTAAAAACAATAGTGGGTTCCAATGGAAACTAAACCACGGCATGAAGAATGGTCCAGTTGTATTGTATTCTTCATAAACGTATTATCAAAAATCAACAAATTAAGAGCGTGAAAAGGCAAAACAAGTCATAGAATACAGAAGATTAAAATTAATTACTATTTTGCATTGACCCCACCTCCATTCTAAGTTATTTCAACAAAGTTTCCGACAAGACAATCACCAATCATTTCAACATAAAGAAACATGTACTGTTGAAGACATTAGAATTAACATTCAAAACAGATAACACATTAAGAAAGGTCCTGGCACATCTTAAAATTTCATAATGATTAATTAGTTAAAAATGAGTAAATACGTACTCCATTATGACACTGTTGATATAGTCAGCTCCATCTATATGCCCAAACTGGAAATTCCTGTCAACAAATTGACACAGAACACTTCAAGTAAACATATTTTAAGAATCTTTAGCATACCCTATAAAATAGGGCTCATTTCCACAGATTAAAGCTGTGTTGATGATGAACACAAGTTTTCACCTTAAGTGCAATGCTCAGTCAGTGCTGTACTGTCATAAGTTGTTGCACATAAGTGAGACTTTAAGCCAAGTGCTCATGTTGAAAATCCCATGGTACTTTTCAAACAGGAGCAGGAACGCTCACTCAGCAATCAATCAATATCACAAACACAAATCATCTGTCCTTTATTTCATTGTTATTTGTGCAGTCTCATCTATGTAATCTATGACATGTGAGTTTCTGTGAATTACAATGGATTGTTGTTGGCCTTGGAGCATGTAGAGATGTCATGGCACTTGGAAACGTGCTTTATAAAGACAAGGTTTTCTTTCAACTAACAATAGGGTTTTAAAAAAAAAAATCATCTGTTCGGAAATGTTATTATATACCACTGCAGCAAATGGGACTTGAACTTGGCTCTCCTGACCCAGAGATAGGGACACTATCACTGTGCCAAGTCAGCCTTAAGGAATGAGAGAATGATAGAAATTTCAACATCTGATTCACTGCATTCGCATCAGCTCTTTTTCAAAAAAATATATTTGCCTCAATCCGCTGTATGTTCACCATATCCTTTACATATTTTCATCGAATCATTTCTTAGTGATATTTAATAGCTTTCAATAAGGAAGTGGATAAATTTTCAGACATGTAACTTCTTAAAACCTCTTAAGTAATGATCTGAAACCTATGCCCCCTATTCTTTGGATCATCATAGAGTCATGCAGTACGGAAACAGACCCCTTTGATTCAACCAGTCCAATTTGAACATAATTCCAAGCTAAACTAGTTCCTATTATAACTCCAGATGCTCACCAACCGAATTCCCATCCAGGAGCATTGAATATATCAATTTCCATCACACATTTAGTCTGTATTCTAAATTCAAACACTCATTGTATTTAAGTTTTAGCTTGTTATTTGTTCTATTGTCAATTACCCTAAATCGGTTTCTACTGGTTATTTCCTTTTCCACCAATAGGAATAGTTAGTCTCCATCATTTATGTCCAAATATTTCATGATTTTGAATACTATCAACTTTCCTCATGGATCATGGTTTCCCATTTGGGAAATGAACCACCTTTCTCAACAACAAGTGACTGGGAAGACGGTTACTTTAAGCCCTTAAATGATTAATAATTGACTATGCAAAAGGTCCTTAAATGCTAGCGAATTGAGAAAGTCACCTATTGACCATCATTTAAGATTTAATTGCTGAGGCAGAGTTAACTTGCCCCACTAATTCCCCTTCTCTCACCTCTCCAGGAAGCAGAAAATCATGGCCATGATCCTATGCGACTTTTAAAACTGTTCCTCAACCTTCCTTACTCCATTCAACAATTTTAGCACGGATGCCTCTTTTCTAGCATTCACTAGAGAACTGTGTTCCTTATACTGCC
Source organism: Chiloscyllium plagiosum (assembly GCF_037043375.1). NCBI lineage: Eukaryota > Metazoa > Chordata > Chondrichthyes > Orectolobiformes > Hemiscylliidae > Chiloscyllium > Chiloscyllium plagiosum. The sequence goes on from NW_028270142.1 coordinate 61,278,105, forward strand.
TTTCATCATTCCTACCAAAATGTTCCACTTTTCTGCATTAAAGTCCACCAGTCAATGTATTCTTGAATCTTTTCACTACTCTCCTAGAGTTCACAATTCCTCCAAGTTGTGTTAACTTCATGGTTTGAAATTGTTTCTTGTATAACCAAACCTAGGTAATGAATTTAAATCATGAGAAACAGCAGTCCTACTACTGACCTCTGGAGATCCCTCACACAATAAAAAACAACTTTTACCACAGAGTTAAACAGCATGGAAACAGACCTTTTGGTCTGGTCAGTCCATGCTGACCATAATCCCAAACTAAACAAGTTGCACCTGCCTGCACTTGGCCCATAATCCTCCAAACATTTCTTACTCATGCACTTATTTACATGTTTTTCAAACGCTGTAATGATATCTACATCCACTACTTTCTTTGGAAGTTCATAACATGCACAAACCACTGTCTTTAAAAAAAGACCTGCTTCTCATGTCTTAAATCTTTCTCTCCTCAGATTAAAAATATGCCCCCTTGTCTTGAAATTCCCCACTCTTGGGGAAAAGACCTGAGCTGTACTCCTCTTTATTTTATAAACCTCTATCAGGTCACCGCTCGACCTTCCATACTCCAGTGAAAAAAGTGCCAGCCTATAATAACTCATACCCTCCATTCCCAGCAACACCCTGGTAAATCCCTCATGAACCCTCTCCAGCTTAATACCACTACCCTCCATTTCCTGTCACTCAGCCAATTTCTCATTCATGCCGCTGCTTTCCTTTTTATTCCATGGGGTTCAATTTTGTTAGCCAGCCTACTACATGGTGTTTTATCCAAAACCTTTTGGAATGTTACCCCCAAAAACCATCTCTATTACATCATCAAAAATTTAATAATATTAGCTAAATACGAATTGCCTCTTTTAAAAACCATGCTGGCTTTCGTTAAAAAAACCTGGACTTGTTCAAGCATCTTATAACTTTATCCAAGAATGTTACTTTCAAAACTTTTCCAGTACCAAGATTAAACTGACAAACCTGAAATTGCTGGATAGATCTTCACACCATTCTTCAAATAAAGGTGTAACATTTCTTAATTCACAAGTCCTCTACTGTTACTCCCTTAACCAAGAATGGATGGGAAATTATGGCCAGTACCTCCATGAATTCCAACCTTCCTTCAGCATTATCTGATGCACCGAACATCCCATTATCCTGGTTTCTTATCAACTCCAAGTGCAACCCTACTTTCTAATACCTTTGTTTCCCAGTTCTTAGAGGAGAAAGTGAGGTCTGCAGATGCTGGAGATCAAAGTTGAAACTTTATTGCTGGAACAGCACAGCAGGTCAGGCAGCATCCAGGGAACAGGAGATTCGACGTTTCGGGCACAGGCCCTTCTTCAGGAATGAGCAGAGAGTGTTCAGCAGGAGAAGATAAAAGGTAGGCCTATCACCCTCACCTTGACCTCTTTCCACCTATCACATTTCCAACGCCCCTCCTCCAAGTCCCTCCTCCCTACCTTTTATCTTCTCCTGCTGAACATTCTCTGCTCATTCCTGAAGAAGGGCCTGTGCCCGAAACGTCGAATCTCCTGTTCCCTGGATGCTGCCTGACCTGCTGTGCTGTTTCAGCAACAAAGTTTCAACTTCCCAGTTCTTAACCCATCCAACATCGTGCTTATCTCCTATTTTGGCAGCATCTTCTTTCTTTGTAAAGACAGGTACAAAGTATTAATTTAGTACCTCAGCCATGTTCCTTGCCTCCGTCAGCAGATCCCTTTTTGGTGCTTCATCAGCCCCACCCACCTCCTCTCGCTTCGCTATTACTATTCATATTCTGGAAATCCCTTCATATTTAAAGAGAAGATAGATAGGAGTTAGATGAAGTTGTTTTGGGAATTTGGCAGTTCTCTCTTATAGAGAAATAATTTATTTGTGACTGTATATTAGGGCAGGACTGTCATGTTAGTAGTACAGACAGGTATGCTGGCAGTTTACTATTAGTGATAAAACATTCACAACCCTTTTACAAAATCATTATGGTATGTTTATTTGGAATTATTTATGGGCCATATCAAATTAAATACATATATTAAAATACAAACACTACATTTGACAAATAGGTAGGTTTCGGTTTGATATGTAGCTTTCCACTTGCATATTTCTCCACTCCAAGTTGCTTCAGAAGGTTATGAAATGATTATGAAGCACTGCAATAATACCTTAACTAGAATTTACTTTGTTAAAATGTGATGTTCCTTTTGCTACAGCCTATTCTGGTCTGATTACAGTATTGATTAGATGGAGTTGAAATTGAGTTCAATATCAGAACTTCAATACTGAAATAAATATGTACATGGAAAAGGTGCAGAAGTAGGCCATTTAGCCCCTTGAGTGAGGGCTGATCATCTTGCACAGTATCCTGTTCCCATTTTCCCCCTACACAGTTTGATCATTTTTGCTCCAAGAACTATATTTAACTCCTTCTTGAAAACATGTAATGTTTTGGCCTCGACCAATTTTTGTGGCAGAGAATTCCACTGGCTCACCATTCTTTGTGCGGAGAAATTTATCATCTTAATCCTAAATGACCTACACTGTATCCTTAAATTATAACCACCTCGTTTTGGACTCCTTGATCATCAGGAACAGCCTTCCTCTGTACCACAAGTATTCCAAAGAGAATGAATTATGATTTCAAAGGTTTCCCTTCAGACAGGTAGTATTTATAGAATCATAGAATTACACAGTGCATTTGGCCAGTCACGAAAACCTTTTCAAAGAGTTAGCCAATTAACCTCACTCTTTCCCCATAGCTTTTTTTCCCTTTTGAAAGGTATTTCAGATTATTTTTTTGAATGTTAGTATTAAATCTGCTTCAGCTGTTGTTTCAGGCAACATGCTCCAGACCATCGTAATTCATACACAAAGAACTTCTCACCTCCCCTTTCGGTCTTTTGTCAATTGTCTTACATCAACATCCTCAGTTTATTGACTTTTCTGGCAGTGCAAGTATGTTCCACCTACGTTATCATATTAAAGCTCAAGTTTGAGTATCACCAATAAATATCCCTCAAATATCTATGCTTGAATCATAGTTTCTCTAGTCTATCGCAATGGAGTCCCTCAGCCTATTTGCACTGCACTCTTTCCAAAGCCTAGCATCTTTCCTAAAATGTGGTCCTCAGAAGTGAGCACAATTCAGTTGGGGCTGAGTCAGCGTTCAATAAAAGTTGAACATAAATTCCCTACTTCTGTGTTTTATACTTATAATTTTAGGACCTAGATGCATGTGCTTTAATCTTTTTAACCACGCTGTCACCTTCAAAGATTGTGTAAGTGAACCCAGGACTCAGTTTCTGAAACATGTTTAAGATTCTACTAAATTGTTTAAAATGCTTCTCCTAAATTTTTTTCTTTCTAAAATGTATCAAATCAATTTTCTATGCACAAAATTTCACCTGCAATGGGTCTTGCCCATTTCATCAGGCTTTGTCTTCCTGAAGTCTGCTACTATCCTCTTCAATGTGTTTACTACACCCTCAAAATATTTATCAACAAACCTGTGAAACTGTTCCCTGTATCCAGTAGCAACTTCATGAGTAATAGCCTTTAAGCTGAAAAAAAGTAAAAGAAAAATTAAATATTTTACAACATACATATGCACTGCAGTTTATCTTGCATTTTATATATAATACTGGTGCATGGAATAAGAACACTATTAATTCAGCAAAATGCTGATATTCTTCCAGCGCATTCCTTTAATCAACTAACTAGTTTGTGTAAAATTTCAGGTGGAGGTGGGTACTGCAGATGCTGGAAATTAGAGATTAGATTAGATTAGAGTAGTGCTGGAAAAGCACAGCAGGTCAGGCAGCATCCAAGGAGCAGGAAAATCAACGTTTCAGGCCAAAGCCCTTCATCAAGAATGAGGCTGGGAGTCTCGGGGGTGGAGAGATAAATGGGAGGGGGGTGGGGCTGGGGAGAAGGTAGCTGAGAGTGCAATAGGTGGATGGAGGTGGGGGGGGGGGGGGGTAAAGGTGATAGATTGGAGAGGAGGGTGGAGCAGAGAGGTGGGAAGGAAGCTTAACAGGTGGCACAGGTCATGAGGACAGTGCTGAGCTGGAAGTTTGGAATGGAGGTAAGGTGGGGGGAGGGCAAATGAGGAAACTGGTGAAGTCCACATTGATGCCATGTGGTTGAAGGGTTCCTTGGTGAAGATGAGACGTTCTTCCTCCGGGCGTGGGTGGAAAGGGAGTGGCGATGGAAGAGATGCAGGATCTGTATGTCCTCGGAAGAGTGGGAGGGGGGAGTTGAAATGTTGGGCCACGGGGTCGGCGAATGATGTAATGTATACGGAGGTTGGTGGGGTGTAAGGTGAGGACCAGGAGGGTTCTGTCCTTGTTGCGGTTGGAGTGGTTGGGTTTGAGGGTGGAGGTGTGGGACGTGGATGAGATTCATTGGAGGGTGTCTTCAACCACGTGGAAGGAGAAATTGCGTACTTTAACGAAGGAGGCCATCTGGAGTATTCTGTGGTGAAACTGGTCCTGCAGATGCAGCAGCGGGGGGAGGAATTGGGAATAAGGGATAGCATTTTTGCAGGAGGCAGGGTGGGAGGAGGGAGGTGTAATCCAGGTAGCTGTGGGAGTCAGTGGGTGAGTAGAAAATGTCAGTATTGAGTCAGTCACCGTTGATGAAGATGGAGAGGTCCAAGAAGGGGAGAGAGGTGTCAGAGATGGTCCAGATTAATTTAAGGTCGGTGTGTAATGTGTTGGTGAAGGTGATGAACTATTCAACCTCCTTGTGGGAGCACGAGGTGGTGCCTATGCAGTCATCAATGTAGTGGAGCTGATGTAACTCTGGAAGATAAACTGTTCTTTGTAGGTGACAAAGAGACAGGCATAGCTGGGGCCCATGGGGGTGCCACGGCTACCCCTTTCATTTGGAGGAAGTGAGAGGATTAAAAGAGAAATTGTTGAGGGTGAGGACCACTTCAGCCAAATGAATAAGAGTGTCAGTGGAAGGGTACTGGTGGGACGTCAGTAGAAGAAGAAGCAGAGGCTTAGAGGCCCTGGTCATGGCGGATGGAGGTGTAGAGGGATTGGATGTCCATGGTGAAGATGAGGCATTGGGGGCCAGGGAAATGGAAGTCTTCAAGGAGGTGTAAGTTTTCAAGGAGGTGGAGGGCGTGGGTGGTGTCCCAAATATGTATGGGGAGTTCCTGGACCAGGGGTATAGGACAGTATTGAGGTAGGTAGAGATGAATTCTGTGGGGCAGGAACAGGCTGAGACGGTCGGGGTAGTCAGGTGTGTTACGTTTCACCTGAGTTATCGAAGTCTTTCCCTGAACTACACTGATGCATAGCAGAAGACCATTGCTTCTCATGTGCAATACTTCAAAAACAAATGAAGGACAAGAAATGGAAGAACAAATGGAAAACAAAGAAAAGTGGGTGAATATGGTACACGAGATGGTCAAGGTACATAAGGAGGAGAGAATACACAAGGATTAAGAGATAAAAGATGAAAAATGAGAATACAAGGAAGAGAGAATAGAGGAAGAGAGAGTTTAGTGGTGGGCTTGTTAGCCATGAGACTCCTATGGAGATAAAAACAGATATACTAGGAGCAAGATTTGCCATTTCACTCTGACCAGTTAGGTTGTTCAATACGATTATGGCTGATCTTCTACCTCAATGCTAGATTCCTGCTTTCTCTTCATACCCATTGATGGACTTTAAAAATCTAAAAACGTATCTATATTTTTCTTAAATGCATTCAGTAACATGGTCTGTAGAGCCTTCTGTGGTAGAGAATTTCACAGGTTCACTACTGTTTGAGTGAAGCTCTGGTATCCACATTATAAGGGGGACATGATTGTACGGGAGAGGGCACAGGAGATTTACCAGGATGCTGCCCGGACTGAAGAGAGAATGGCTAGCTTGGGGTTGTCTTCATGGGAACAATGGAGACTGAGTGAAGACATGCTAGAGATAAATCCTCTGCATTGGGGAGACAGGCCGCCTACTTGTGAAACGTTTCAGAGAACACCTCTGGGACACCTGCACCAACCAACCCAACCACCCCGTGGCAGAACACTTTAATTACCCCCCCCCCCCCCCCCACCAAGGACATGCAGGTCCTTGGCCAACTCCATCGCCAGACCATGGCGACACAACGCCTGGAGGAAGAGCGCCTCATCTTCTGCCTGGGAACCCTCCAACCACAAGGGATGAACTCAGATTTCTCCAGTTTCCTCATTTCCCCTCCCCCCACCTTGTCTCAGTCAAATCCCTCGAACTCAGCACCGCCTTCCTAACCTGACCTCTCCGCCCCCACCCCACTCCAGCCTATCACCCTCACCTTGACCTCCCTCCACCTATTGCATTTCCAAAACCCCTCCCCCAAGTCCCTCCTCCCTACCTTTTATCTTAGCCTGCTGGACACACTTTCCTCATTCCCTGAAGAAGGGCTTATGCCCGAAATGTCGATTCTCCTGTTCCTTGGATGCTGCCTGACCTGCTGCGCTTTTCCAGCAACACATTTTCAGCTCTACCACGGCTTTAGATGATTACAGGCTTGCTAGAAAGGAGCTCAGAAATGGACTGAGAAGAGTCAGCAGTGGGGGTGGGGGCACGAGAAAGTCTTGTTGGGAAGGATTAGGGAGAACCCAAAGCATTTTACTCATACATGATGAATAAGAAAATGATCAGGGAGAAGGTCGGGCCGATCAGGGATAGCGTAGGGAACGTGTGCGTGGAGTCTGAGCAGATAGGGGAAGTCCTAAACGAGTTTTTTGGTTCGGTTTTCACTAAAGAAAGGGACCTTGTTGCGAATGAGAACTTTGAGGAGCTGGGAAATAGGCTTGAACAGATCAAGATCAAGATGGAAGTAATTGATTTGCTCGAAATTTTGGCAAACATTTAAGATTGATAAGTCCCCAGGGTCAGACTAGATTTATCCTAGGCTGCTCCGGGAAGTGAGAATGATTAGATTCCCTACAGTGTGGAAACAGGTCCTTCAGCCCAACAAATCCACACCGACTCTCCGAAGAGTAACCAACCCAGACCCATTTCCCTCTGACGAATACAACTAACACTATGGGCAATTTAGAATGGCTAATTCACCTGACCTGCACATCTTTGGACTGTGGAAGGAAACTGGAGCACCCAGAGGAAACCTGGGCAGACACTGGGAGAACGTTCAAACTCCACACAGACAGTTGCCCAAGGCTGGAATCGAACCTGGGACCCTGGTGCTGTGAGGCAGCAGTGCTACCACTGAGTCACCGTGCTGCCCCATGGAGGGTGCTAAGCCGCTGGCGAAGATCTTTGCTTCCTCATTCTCCATGGGAGTCATAGAGGAGGATTGTAGGGAGGTGAATGTTGTTCCTCTTTTCAAGAAGGGTAATAAATAGGGAAATCCCAGGCAATTACAGACCAGTCAGTCTTACGTCTGTAATCAGCAAGGTTTTGGAAAGAATTCGGAGGGATAGGATTTATGACTATTTGGAAAAGCATACTGTGATTAAAGGCAGTCAGCATGGCTTTGAGAGGGGCAGGTCATGCCTCACAAATCTTATTGAGTTCTTTGAGGAGGTGATGAGAGAGATCGATGAAGGTCGAGCAGTGGATGTGGTGTACATGACCTTCAGCAAGGAATTTGATAAGGTTTCCCATGGTAAACTCATTAATAAAGTCAGGAGGTATGGGATACAGGGAGATTTGGCTGTCAGGATTCAGAATTGTTTGGCTGACGAAGGCAGAGAGTTGTTGTAGATGGGAAGTATTCTGCCTGGAAGTTAATGGTGAATGGTGTCCCGCAGGGCTTTGTTCTTAGGCCTCTGCTCTTTACAGTTTTTATAAATGACTTAGATGAGGAGGTTGAGGGGTGGGTTAGTAAATTTGCCAATGACACAAAGGTTGGAGGTACCATTGATAGTATTGAGGGCTATTGCGGGCTGCAGCGCGATATAGACAGGATGCAGAGCTGGCCTGAGAAATGGCAGATAGAATTCAACCTGGATCAATGCGAAGTGATGCATTTTGGAAGGTCAAACTTGAATGCTGAATATAGGATTATAGACAGGATTCTTGGCAGTGTGGAGGAACAGTGAGATCTTGGTGTTCAAGTGCATAGATCCCTCAAAGTTGCCACCCAAGTGGATAAGGTTATTAAGAAAGCATATGGTATTTTGGCTTTCATTAATAGGGGGATCAAGTCTCCTTCCTATCAGAAGAATGTTGTGAAACTTGAAAGGGTTCAGAAAAGATTTAGAAGAATGCTGCCAGAATTGCAGGATTTGAGCCAAAGGGAGAGGTTGAATAGGCTGGGGCTGTTTTCCCTGGAGTGTTGGAGGCTGACAGATGACCTTCTAGAGGTTTATAAAATCATGAGGGGCATGAATAGAGTTAACAGACAAAGTCTTTTCACCAGGGGTGGGGGGAGTCCAAAACTAGAGGGCATAGGTTGAGGGTGAAAGGGGAAAAATTTAAAAGGGATCTAAGGGCACCTTTATCACGCAGACGGTGGGATGTGTATGGAATGAGCTGCCAGAGGAAGTGGTGGAGGCTGTTAAAATTGCAACATTTAAAAGGCATCTGGATGGGTCTATGATTAGGAAGGGTTTAGAGGGATATGGGCCAAATGCTGAAAAATGGGACTTGACTAGGTTAGCATATCTGGTTGGCATGGACAGGTTTAACCAAAGAGTCTGTTTCCAAGCTGGATATCTCTATGATTCTAATCTATTTGCATGTGGTACTTTTCACACATGTTGGGATCACTTCACCTTGCAACTAACAAAGAAGTGAACGCAAATTTATGAAGGCAATAAAAATCCAGATAGCCAAGTTCAGTACCCATGGGGATGGCCTCAACTGGGTCCTCGAGTTCATGTCACTCCACAAGTGACCCCACTGCACCACAGACACTCCTACAGACACATACACACGCACCCTCTCTCAGACTTATACTCCTTTACACTCATACACATACACTCACTCTCTCACAAACACTTATACCCACTTCTGCACGTGTGCGTGTGCGTACACACACACACACACACACACAGTTTGTGGGGTGAATTCATACTTACAGAATTACATTTTATTTTGCTCAAAAGCTGCATGAATCCATGTAAGATTCTGTAAATCTCTTATTTAGAAATAGAATCAATCTGACCATTGTGGCATAGACAGCTTCACACACAGTACCTCACTCCTTCAATGCATTATCTGGGCCGATATGGCACCTATTGTTAAAGTTCACTTGAGAATGTAACTTTTAAAAAGATCTGGGATTTACATATGAAAGAACTGAAACCAACATATTCATTCTAACAGATGAGAGACTTAACAAACAGTCCAGGTCTTTTTCAATATATAATTTCAGTTACATCCCACTGTAAACTTCTGCTATAAATTCTGTGTGTTAGGATTTTATACTCCACAACCACCTGATGAAAGAACAGCGCTCCGAAAGCTAGTGCTTCAAAATAAACCAGTTGGACTATAACCTGGTGTTGTGTAATTTTTAACTTTCAATAAAAATCCAATAATTGAAGTTTCCGAAGTTCAAGAATTTTTCTTCAACGTCTTAAAATTTCTTGTTTTCTACCTTAGCTTACTTGTTCTGTTTGGAATATAGGTGTGGTAAAAACATTCAAATTTCAATACACTGGATTTTTTTAAAAAACAGAAATGGTATAATCTCTTTAATGTGCAAACATAATTTATATATCCAGTATTTTATGTACAACACCAATACTGCAACAGAAAAGCAATAATCAAGTGAAAAAAATTTATTGGAAATTGAATTGATGACAGTGATAATATTGCATGTAAATATCCTATCTTTATGCAGTTAACTATTCTACATTCATCCTGAGGAGTGTGAGACATGGCTAAATCAATATAGGAGTTGATTGAGGACCAACATAAGGATCTAGAGTATAATGTTGAAAATCTATTGATAGATACATTGACTGAAGTGAAAGCAAAACCACTGTGTATGACAATTTAGTGTGCTATTCTGTATTCTATTTACACCAGTTAATCTGATTTTATCATATGTAAGAATTCCCCATCCCTACATGATTTATTTTAACTTCCACAGGACAATGGCAACAAAACCATTCAGTGACAATTATACCATAAGTATCTTTGGAGTGTGTGGGGTATGACTGAAAAGTTGAAAACATTGCTTCACACTATTTATAATACTCATGAAAAGTACAGTCGAGATCAAATAGTGTAATATACTTTTGCACTACAGTAACTGGATCATTTGCATTAGTACCCAAAACACAAGGCTCAACTCTATCCTCATTTGCATTACCCTGTTTATCACAGCACAGTTTGCAAGATGACAAAAAAAAGCTTGTAGTGGAAAGGAAACTACCAGCCCAATATTAAATACTTACTTTGTCCTAGCAGGGTGATACAGAGGTAATTATAGAAATGTAATTTTTTTTGGAGTACATAGCAATACTCAACTGAATTTATATAGTTGAGGATACATGAAGACTATAATCATGATCAAACATATTTTCAAGGTTTTGTTGCATGTTCACGCCACCTAACCCAGCAAAAGCAGACTTTGACACATACTCTCACCCAGCCCTCACCTGGGTGAGGGGGAGGGGGAGGGGGGAGAGGAGGGGAGGGGGAGGGGGGAGGAAGTAGCATTGAGTACAATAGGTGAATGGGGGTAGGGATGGAGGTGATGGGTGGGGGAAGGTAGTAAAAAGAGTACAATGGGCAGATGGGGGGTGGGGATGAAGGTGATAGGTCAGAGAGGAGGGTGGAGTGGATAGGTGGAAAGGAAGATAGGCAGGTAGGACAAGTCATGGGGACAGTGCTGAGGAAGGCTGGAACTGGGGGGAGGGGGGCGGAGAATGAGGAAACTGGTGAAATCCAGATTAATGCCCTGGGGTTGAAGTGTTCCGAGGTGGAAGATGAGCAATTCATCAACTTCACCAACACATTCCACCCTGACCTTAAATTTACCTGGACCATCTCTGAAACCTCCCTCCCTTTCCTGGATCTCTCATCGGGAGCAATGGATCAATAAATAATATTGGTGGATCTGCAGGTAAAACTTTGATGGATGTGGAAGGCTCCTTTGGAGCCTTGGTTAGAGGTGAGGGAGGAGATGCGGGCGCAGGTTTTGCAATTCTTGTGGTGGCAGGACAAGAGGATGGGTTGTTGGGGGGCGTGGATATGACCAGATAGTCATGGAGGGAATGGTCTTTGCGGAAGGTGGAAAGGGGTGGGGAGGGAAATATATCCCTGGTGGTGGGGTCTGTTTGGAGGTAACGGACGTGTCGTCAGATGATTTGGGAAGGTAAGCACTAGGGCGGGGGGGTGGTGTTCTGTGCTTGTTACGGTTGGAGAGGTGCGGTCTGAGGGCAGAGGTGTGGGATGTGGACGAGATGCGTTGGATGGCATCTTTAACCCCCTGGGAAGGGAAATTGCGGTCTCTAAAGAAGGAGGACATCTGGTGTGTTCTGTAGTGGAACTGGTCTCCTGGGAGCAGATACAGCAGAATTGGGAATACGGGATGGCATTTTTGCAGGATGTAGGGTGGGAAGAGGTGTAATCCAGGTAGCTATGGGAGTTGGTGGGTTTGTAAAAAAATGTCAGTGTCAAGTTGGTCGTCATTAATAGAGAGATCCAGGAAAGGGAGGGAGGTGTCAGAGATGATCCAGGTAAATTTAAGGTCAGGGTGGAATGTGTTGGTGAAGTTGATGAATTGCTCAACCTCCTCGCGGGAGCACGAGGTGGCGCCAATGCAGTCATCAATGTAGCGGAGGAAGAGGTGGGGAGTGGTGCCAGTGTAATTACGGAAGATGGACTGTTCTACATAGCCAACAAAGAGACAGACATAGCTGTCCATATGGGTGCCCATGGCTACCCCTTTGGTCTGGAGGAAGTGAGAGGATTCGAAGAAGAAATTGTTGAGGGTCAGCCAAATGAATGAGAGTGTCGTTGGGAGGGTACTGTTGGGGACATCGGGAGAGGAAGAAACGGAGGGCTTGGAGACCCTGGTAACGGCGGATGGAGGTGTGGAGGGATTGGATATCCATGGTGAAGATGAGGCGTTGGGGGCTGGGGAAACGGAAGTCTTGAGGGAGGTGGAGGGCTACATCCATACCTCCTCCCTCACCTCCATCCAAGGCCCCAAAGGAGCCTTCCACACGCATCAAAGTTTTACCTGCACATCCATTAATATCATTTATTGTATCCATTGCTCCCGATGCGGTCTCCTCTACATTGGGGAGACTGGACGCCTCCTAGCAGAGCACTTTAGGGAACATCTCTGGGACACCCGCACCAATCAACCCCACCGCCCTGTGGCCCAACATTTTAACCCCCCCAACTCAGCCGAGGACATGGAGGTCCTGGGCCGCCTCCACCTCTGCTCTCTCACCACCTGACCCTTGGAGGAAGAATGCCTCATCTTCCGCCTCGGAACACTTGAAGCCCAGGGCATCAATGTGGACTTGACCAGTTTCCTCATTTCCTCTTCTCCTCTCTCCCCCAACACCCTCCCCACCCCCCACCCCCACCCACACTCACTCCAGTTCCAGCCTTCCAGCTCAGCATTGTCCTCATGACATTGTCCTACCTGCCTATCTTCCTATCCACCTATCCACTCCACCCTCCTCTTTGACCTATCACCTTCATCCCCACCCCCATTTACCCATTGTACTCTTTGCTACTTTCCCCCCCCTCCTCCCTGACCTATCACCTCCATCCCCAACCCCATTCACCTATTGCACTCTATGCTACTTTCTCCCCAACCCCACCCCACCCTTCTCTCATTTCTCTCTCCACCCTGTAGGCACTCTGCCTCTATTCCTGATGAAGGGCTTTTGCCCGAAACGTCAATTGTCCTGCTCCTCGGATGTTGCCTGAACTGCTGTGCTTTTCCAGCATCACTCTAATCTAGAATCTGGTTTCGAGCATCTGCAGTCCTTGTTTTTACCTAGGTGATGAAGGGCTTTTGCCCGAAACATCAATTTTCCTGCTCCTCAGATGCTGTCTGACCTGCTGTGCTTTTCCAGTGCCACTCTGATCTAAACCAGTGTTAGGTGCGTTAGTCTGGGGTAATATAGGGTAGGGGAATGGGTCTGGATGGGTTTCTCTTCGGAGGGGCGGTGTGGACCTGTTGGGCAGGAGGGCCTGTTCCACACTGTAGAGAATCTAATCTAACCTAAAAAGAACTTAATTTTAAAAGGTTAATATGGACGTTTCACCAAGATTGAAATATCCAGTAGATTAAACTGACAATCCCTGGAGTTTCTCACACAATTCTGAAGGGCAGTCAACTCTAAGCGGCATCATCTTACCGAGTGTGCACTTCTGATGAGTTCTTGCTGTCAATAACTGCAACTACCACCAGTTTTCCTGGAGAAACAAAGGTTTAGCAGTGAAGTGATTCCATTAAACATAGAACAATTTACAAGGAATAGTTTTGCTACCAAATTACCTCAATACATGAACACTATTTCTATTTTAGTTGAACAAATACAGCATCAAAATCAGAAGTATTTTAAAAATTAGGTTAGCACACAAACAGTAGTTTTTCAATCTGATTTCCTGTCAGCTATTAACAGCATCTCACTTCTACATTTGTTAAATGTGTAACATACCTTTTTTTAAGTTTCTCTACACCTACCTCTTTTCCCTCGCATTACTGACTTTCCAAAATTTCCCATTTGCAAAGCCCCATTTAATTACAAGTTTAAGCTAATGCAACAAGTCAATTTAAAACAATTAAACACAAACTTAAAAAAATACCAAGGCACCTATGAGTAGACTAGCATTTGTCAACCAAATAATGATCTATGGTATTTTTGATTCTGATCATAAGTGCAATGCCCAATGTCTTTGAATTGATTAATTATGGAAGATTTTCATAATTACTGCAAAATGTTTTCTTATTTCTCATACAAGAGAACAAATCAGAAAACAGATGAAACAGCTGAAAAAGGCAAAATTCTGTGGGTCACTTGAGTTCAACAAATTTTGAAAGGTGGCGCAACACTAAATTCTGACCTCACCATTAATCAGGTAGGAAGTCAAGGGGAAAAATGCACAGCACCAAGAATGAAAGTTGTGGTGCATGGGACAGGCATTGTGATTAAAATGCATGGCTGAGAGGCACTCATGAAAATCACTCAGCTAAATTGGAAGCATTTTTCTTTACAATCAAATTACTGTATAGATTTCACAAATAAAATTTCATCCATTTTGATTTCATGGATCTTTAACTTTAGTTCCCTTCCTTTCTCCTGGGGGTGAGATACCATGGAATTACTCAATTTAAAAAAGTTGTCAATGTAACTATTCCTTACGGAGGAACTTAAAGCTTAAATGAAGGATTACTCTATACTGTAAATCCACATTTTTAAATGAGCCTTCTGCTATCCATTAGATTTCCTCAATGATCATGCTATTTCCATTACTAGCCTCTTAGATAAATGGTCCATTGCTCTTCTTGTTCATTAACATGGACAAAGTGTTATTTTTCTGTGTGTTTCAGCTCACCTTTCACTTAGTAAATTCTGCAATAATTTAGATAAAGCTATGAACTTCGAGTATGAGGATAGAGGGCATAAACCTAGCACCAAATATTAAATCTTGCAAGTTTAATAACTTTAAATCAAAGAACCATGGATTTTAAGGTTAAAAAAAGAAATGAGATGCAAGAATGAAATAGTACCAGTCTCCGCTAGTTCATATAAAGTGAAACCGTCAATTTGAACGTATCCTAAAAATCTCTCTTTGGTCACCCATGAGGACAGATCACCATCTTCATATTCTGAAGGGAGAGAAAGTTTAAAAACAGTCAATTTTGTCAGTGAATTAAATGTGAATTCAACACATCAACAAAGAACAATTTTCAACACAAAGTGGCAATCTAGTTGTTCATTCTGTTGATGATATTCAGCCTTTGTACATAACTGAGGTACTAGGTTAATCCCACACATTTGTTGACTTGTGGGGAGACAGGCAACATGCAAAGAGAATGGTCAGTTAGCCCCTCAATTTGCTCATTCCAGAGCCTATATACATTGTGCATCCTCACAACCTCCAAATAACCTCAATAATATCCCAAGAAAACTTCTGGAATGTTTGAAAATCTATTCAAATTTTTACTTTAAAGAATATTGTTTTGGGAGAAATGTACTCAAGTTCCTGTTAGTTCTGTTCATAAGTGGAATGCCCAATGCACTATAAAGCAGCGGTGCCCTGAGATTGTCTTCGGTAAACTCTGCTTTGCCAGCAATAACAGAACTCAATTTAGCCTCAGTTCCCTAGACTAAGAAAGAAAAACGATCAGTGTTCCGAGGTTAACTGAATGGTGGGCCATGCTAGAAATACAAATGCTTGATTGAAAGGATCTAGCTTAGACTGTCCATCATCAAATACACCATCTTGATCCAACTTTAGAAATGCCTATTTAGGTGAAGTTAATTGGATGCACAAAAAGGAACCGAGCTGATTTTCTAGCTACCAACTGAACAGCAAACTGGGCAAACTCCATTATCATTTCATTTTCTTCCACTTGCTGCAGTTAACATGGGAAATCCCGCATACTCAGGACAACTAGAAATCCTCAACTAATATTTTACATAAATGCTAGATAAGTGTAGAACTTGTGTCTAGAAGCCAAACACAACATCGGAAGCCTTATGAAGCTTGCAAAAGGAATATAATTAATTATATTGTAAGAATTAAAGATTTCTCAATTTTCCTTCATTGTCTACTCAAATGAACAATAAAAAGACTCTTCATAAAGCAAAGAGAAAGGGCACACAGTCAACAGCGAAACAAATTAAAAACTGGTCAATAGGTCAATAGCAGAACACCAGCCTCAGAGCTCGCCATTTATAACAGGAGTCGTGCCATTATTTAATAACATCATTTACCTGTGGTAAATTTGCAATAGTGTTCAGTCTTTACAGTGAAATTGTGATGAACATTTTTCAGTTTCAACAGACATAATACTGCCACTGAAGCTCTGAACAAAAAAGGAGGAATCATTGCTTCAGATGTACAAAGCCCAGGTTAGCCCATAACTGCAGTAAGGGTACCGTTCTCTGCACCATACCTTAGAAACGGATATGTTAGCTTTGCAAGCAGTTTAGTGCAGATAGTTGTGCAGAGGCATGGTTCAAGTGGATTGGAGACATACGATGATGTGGTGAGGCCGATAAGTATCTGATGCCAAGGTTTGTGAACATAGGATGTGTGCAGCCACTGCCAACAGAGCTGTTGGTGCCAAGTGCCAAAGACAAAGACAAAGATCTGGAGGTGAAGCAGCATTCACGAGTCAACAGGTACCCAGTTTGATTTTCACAGCAGGATCTTTCAGCACCTAGTTTCCTCAATGGAAGTGGTAGGCTAGGAAGCTGCACATCACTGAGGTAAACTCTGCAGTTAATGAGCCTGATGACAAGCAATAACCTTGTTAATCTCATCGTTCCCTGGCAAGAATCTCATCTTAATGCCTGGAACTCTGATGAAAAATGCAACTCATTGCTTCCAACATCACAACAGATCTCACTGGACTTCTCCAATGATTCTCCCAGATTTCTTGCCACAGCCAACATTGTTCAGGCCTCTAAATTTCTGCCTAATCTGTTCTGAATGGTGCAAACAAACTCAAAGGGGTGAGTGCCTTATTCTGGTTCCTAAGCATTAAATGCAAATTCTACTCAACTACGAAAGACTTGAGATATACACAAAACCCGTCAACACGTCGTTAAATGATAGAAAGATAAGTAGTACTTATAGCTTATTCAAAGACTGCGTCATCAATTTTAGTCTATGCAAATTTAAATTTGCAAAGCTCATGACACATTTGAACACATACTCTAGCCAACAGAGACCATTACGCTGTCTCTATTGACAGAGGGAGTTACTTGCTGGAACAATCAACATCTCACTAACACAATTTTACCACTAAACCCAGTACTTATTGCACATACAGAATTGCTAACAAGGAAGTTGGAATTTTACTAAACTTGCAAGGACAAAGTAAAATGAACAGATGTGTTACCAACTGTTAAGTTAGACACAAGTTTCAATCAGCCAATTATCAAGTCGGGAAGTAGGTATAAAAATACATTCAAAGCTCATTTTGCTAAAGTCTTCTGAGTCAAATCAGGTAGGTTATTTAACTTTTTTAAAAAAATTATAATATTACACTGAAAACTTAAACTAAATATTGCAAAGTTTCAGCTTATTTAGAGAGAAAGAACTGAGCCAGGGATGTTGTAGAACCTGAAGTATGTTGAATACCACGTAAGCCTGTAAGGGTGATATCCATACCTACCTTGTGGCTGGGAGACCAGGAAAATGTTGGAAGAACAAGGACAAATGTTGCTGTCAGTATGTAGATGGTGAGTAAGGATAGTATTAATCGGTGCCGTGTTGTTTTTTGCAGTCGAATTTCACATTGGAAGAATAGTGACTTAGCCACGGCACCAGTATGCAACTTTGAACTAAACCTTGTCAAAAAAACAAAAGTCTCCAAAAGATGAATAGACTAATGCAAGTTGATAATAAAAAAGGTAGAAAAGATTAGTAAGGGAGGGTGTAACTTAGGTTCAACGAGACCTTTTGGCAGACTACAGGAGGGGAAATCTAGTTGGATAACTGTGAATTGGATATTTTATCAGGTGAGTTTAAAAGAGGGTTTTGAAAGAAAAAGGAGTTTAAACAATGAATTCCAAAATATTACACCGATTTTAGAAATAAGGGAGAGTGGGGTATGAGGCCAGATTAAAAGAATGAAGTTGTAGTATTCAAGGAGCATGCAAAACCACAAGAAATAGGAGGATGCGAAATTTAAATTTTAAATGTTGGACAACTAGAAGCCAGTGACATAGGGGTAGTGGGTAAAATGGAACTGGTGTAGGGGCAGGGGCAAGTACAAACAAATACCTGAATGAACCATTATTAAAAGTGTAGAGATGGGAGGCTTGCAATTTACGTGCTTTCCTTGCTGAGTCTAGAAAAGACAAGAGGCATTGCTCAGTGTTTCTGCAGCAGATGGGCAAAAGACAAGTGATGCCATGAGAATTGGTGACTTTGATGAGAGGGAATATAGTGTCAGAAACTGAGCTTGGACACTGAAAACAGGCTGACTCCTCAAGATAGTCATTGGGAAGAGAAGTGAACCAATACCAAGGGCGTGGAGTTTGTAGTGATAGCTGAAGGTGGTCTTCTCTATACTTAAATGATGATCTCATCCAAAACTGTCGATGAACAAATAGTTGAAGACCACAGAACTACTGAAGTTAGGGATAATGGCAGGTAATACTAAGTGAAAGTGAGGACTGCAGATGCTGTAGAGACAGAGTCGAAAAGGGTGGCGCTGGACAAAAGCACCCCGGGTCAGGCAGCATCCGAGGAGCAGAAGAGTCGTTGCGTTGGGCATAAGCCCTTCACCAGGAATGGAGGGGCTGAAAAGATAAATTGGGAGTGTGTGGGAGAGGCTGAGGGAAGATAGGTGGAATGGTGATGCAGGTAGGAGCTGATTGTGATAGTACAGTGGGGAGGGTGGAGCGGATAGGTGGGAAGGACAATGGACAGGTAGGTCAGGTCAAGAGGGCAGTGCTGAGTTGGAGGGTTGGATCTGGGATGAGGTGGGGAATGGGGAAATTTGTAAACTGGTGAAGTCAATGTTGATGCTGTGTGGTTGTAGGGTCCCGAGGTGGAAGATAAAGTGTTCTTCATCCAGTTGGTGGGTGGCTTTAATTTGGCGGTGGAGGAGGCCCAGGATTTGTATGCCCTTGGAGAAGTGAGAGGCTGAGTTGAAGTGGTTGGCCACAGGGCAGTCAGATGTTTTGCTGTGTGCAGACCAGAGGTGTTCCTTAAATTGCTCCACGAGTTAGCGCTCAGTCTCCCCGATGTAGAGGAGATCACATCAAGAGCAACCAATACATGAAGTGGGAGGATATTCAGGAAAATCTCTGCCAGATTTGAAATTATCCTTTAGGGCCTTGGACAGAGGTAAGGGTGGGGGCGTTGGCGCAGGTTTTGCGCATCTTGCAGTTGTTGGGGAAGGTGCCGGGTCAGTGGGAAGTGCAGATCTAACAAGGGAGTTGCAGAGGGAACGGTCTCTGCGGAACGCAGATACGGGTGGGGATGGAAATATGTTTTTGGTAGCAGAGTCTGACTGTAGGTGGCAAAAATGGTGGAGGATAATGTGCTTTATCTGGACATTCATGGGGTGGAATGTGAGGATCACTGGGTTCTATCCTTGTTGCGGATGGGGTTGGGGTTCGAGGGCAGAAGCATGGCATGTGGAGATGGTGTGACGGAGGACATTGTTGATCACATGGGAGGGGAAACTGTAGTCCTTGAAATAGGAGAACATTTGGGAAGCCCTGGAGTGGAACTGCTCATCCTGGGAGCAGATATGGCACAGGCAGAGGAATTGGAAGTAAGAGATCACATTTTTATAGGAGGGGGATGGGAGAAAGTGTAGCCAAGGTAGCTGTGGGATTCGGTGGGTTTGATATAGATGTGTGATTGGTGGTGTCACACAGGTATTGGTATCGTGGTCCACTGTACTCGTTAATGATCTATTTAATGGACTAGAGAAGCACACATCCACTTTTTTTCAATCATGAAAAGCAAAGTGGCAGGGTAAGCAGTGTAGCTGTAAGCATAAAAAGTACGGAGGTATTTACTGATTAAATAACAGGACAAAATTGACAGAAATAGATTTCAATGTAAGCAAAAGGTGATTCATCTGGGCATAAGAAGAATAGAACAGGTTATTTTGAGTGGCAAAAGTTTTAAACTCCCTGAGGTACGAAGAGACTTCGGTGGCCCTTGTACAGAGGTAACTAAATTGTCACGTACATTTGCAAAAAAATCATAAAATAGAAAATACTAGCCTTTATATTAAAAGGTCTGAAATACAAAAATGCATCAGTCATTCTCAAAATATGGTAAAGCCTTGATTAAACCACCGCAGTCCTGTGAGCAGCTCTGAAATAATACTTTCTGCTACTGCACGTATTTACCAGAATAATACCTGGAACCCAAGTATCAAATTACAAAGAGTTAAAACAAATTAGCATTGTACTTCCTAGAATTCACTAGATTTAAAGAGTATTTGACTCAAGTTTTCATGGTATTAAAAGGGAAACACATCGGGTAAATTGGGGAAAAAAAAATTCTGCTCATTGAAAATCTAGGACAAGGTGGTATAATTAAAAATAAAAATCAGACCTTTCAGGGTGAAAGCTTTATTAGAAGGCAAAAAAGTTTGGGAATTTTTCTCACAAATGGCAACTGATGCTAGATCAATTGTCAACTTAACAACTCGGATTGATAAATTTAGTTAGCGAAAGGTGTTCAAAGATAATGGGGTGAAGGCAGGTACATTGAGTTCAAGTACAGTGTTCTGAGCATACCTAAGGAAGAATATATTAGATCTGGAGGAGGGCAACATAGATTATCTGAAATTATACCTATAATTCAATGGTTGCATTTCCTCAAATTTAGAAAAGTAATGTGATTTGGTAGATTTTCAAGACATTATGGTTAACCATAATAGAGATAAACTTTCAAGATTAAATAATATAGGGCTCATGGAGCATACATTTTTGAAAAAAAAAAGCCAGGACTTTCAGAAAAATGAAATAAATACCTTTTATCCTTCATCTTTATTTCTCTCCCTTACTTGTTAGTGATTGTAACAAGGTCAGCCAGGTGGACGTCATAGAATACAAGTTCCCTGACTGGGGCTGTTAACCTGGTCTAATAGCCAGCCCTGGCTGACAGATATAAACAGGATTGATAGAGGTTTTGATCACTCAGAGCTGGCTCTAAGGAAAGCTGACCAGCGTCCAGTATTGTACATGTGTAAATAAAGGGTGACTTGGTGATGGGATACAGGCCTCTGTGGCATTATTTTAGTGCTAATGAGAGTGGAAAAGCATTTGTTAGCTGAAGCACAGGCACTACAACTGAGTTTGTCATTAGAAAATGTGACAAGTGGAGCACATAAGTTACATGGTATGCTGATGGAAGTGAACAGTTTTGCTAGGCTGACTGAACGTAGTTGGATGCCACTTGAGTGAAGGCAATTGCAAAGCCTCACTCAGAACATATTCTGAACAGAGGGACTCTAGGTCAGCCTACAGGAAAAGCCCAAAACAAAGCCAAGCCTTCGGCCAAATGGTTAAAATTTTCTTCAGGATCCGGGCCGGCAAGCCATTGTAGTTGCTGCTGGTATTTGGATTTGAGACAGGAAGAGAGTCCCACTAGAGCTAAATTGATTAAGAGAACTCATATCCAGGAGAGTTCACATCCTGGAAAGCCCACCTACATCTTGCTTGCAACAGTTAAATTGCTTGGCAACATTCAAGTCAAATCAAAATCAATGTCTGGTTAAACAGTCACGCAGTTCTAATAGAGGTTGATACCAGTGTGGCTATATCAATGATTGCAGAACCAGTCTTTAACAAAATTCACTCTGGACTCCAAACATTAAATTTGCTTAAGACCTATGAAAGACTCAGAACCTTTACAGATTAAGGGTACAACTTTGGCTCTGGTCTCATATGAGAAAGAGCTAGTTTGGTTAACACTGATTGCAGTAAACGTTCAGGTCCAAGTCTGAGGAGGAGAAATTGGTTAAGAAAGATTCACCTTGATTGAATCAACATTTTTTGATTAGAAAATGGCTGCCTGAGTGATGTCCCAATTAAACACCTGGAAGATTTGCAGGTTGGTCTAGATTATCAAAGGAGCCAAGGCCACCTTGAATGTTGACCAGGAAGCAATTCCACAATTCTGCAAGGCCTCCAATGCCATTTGCCTTACTTGCAAAAGCAGAGACAGAAGTCAGGAGTCTGGAAAGTGAAGAAATCATCAAACCAGTACAGGTTGCGGAATGGACAGCAAGCGTCACATTGATTGTGAAGCCCGATAGGTCGGTTCACCTTTGTGGGGATTTTAAACATATAGTAAACTGCTTGTCGCAGCTGAATAAATAACAACCCCTCATAGAGGACTTGTACGTAAAGCTGAGGGATATTTTTTTGGGGGGGGGGCGGCAGGGGTGAGATGCTTGTGCTTCACAAAGCTGGACATGAGCCATGCATACCTGCAGCTGCAGTTAGATTAGGATTCCCAGACATATGCTACAAACGATATCCATAACGGTTTGCACCAATATACAAGACTGCCATTTGAGGTATCAGCAGCTTGTGCCACTTTTCAGTGGATAATGAAGAACATTTTACAAGGTCTACCTCGGGTTGCCATTTATTTAGATCATGTGCTAATAAAACAGAGTACCAATAAAGAGCGCTTTGAGGACTTGGACATAGTCCTTAGACATTTCTCCAAAATGGGTATGCGCCTTAGAAGAGAAAAGGCATTATAAGTGACCTGCTCGGGCTATAGAATTGACAAAACCGGGTTAGACCAGTTGGGAGATAAAGTGAGGGCGATTAAAGGTGCCCCAGTTCCCACAATTGTCCCAGAGCCAGAATAGCTGATGGTGAAGGGGGAAAACAAAAGGGCCATTACAACCAGAATTGAAACCTTTCTGGATACAAGATCAGATCACCGTAGATGATGGCATTCTAATATGGGGAGCAAGAGTAATTGCCATGAGCAAAGGTCACTGCTAGAAATTGGCTGAGCTCCACAAGGGTTATTCCAGGGGTGTTCAAGTTGAATATGCTAGCAAGAGGTTATGTCTGGTAGCCAGGATTGCATGCAGACACAGCTGCTTTGATGGAGCATTGTTGAATGGTCTGGTAGAAAGAGCAGTCTAAACTTAGAAGGGAGGTTTAAACAAACAGCCTCCAGCTTCACTTGATACCAGATTCTTATTTGATTATCAGACCATCCCTCATGCAATTACGGGGATAGCTCCAGCAAAGTTGCTAATGGGGAGAAGACTCCGCGCCAGGTTAAATCTGATCTTGGACGGGGTGTGGGTGAAATGATATCAGGACTGCCAACGCCTTACAAGATTCCTTTAAGCAAGAGAAACAGTTTACTTCACGGAATTTGATGCCAAAACCTTGGAAATGGCCCTGGATTTAGAGGGAGAGGAATGTAGTGATTGTAACGAGGTCAGCCAGGTGGACCTCATAGAATGAGTTCACTGATTGGGGCTGACAGATATAAACAGAAGTGACAGAAGTACTGTTCACTCGGAGCTGGCTCTGAGGAAGCCGGACCAGTATCATGCACTGTGCACGTGTAAATAAGGGGTGACTTGGTATCGGGATACCAGTCTCTGTGGAGTTATTTCAGTACCTACTTGATGGAACAGGGAATTTAGTTCTTTTAATTCACCTCTATCATAGGCCATCTGTTATTTATTTCCCAATCTTCAAATTTCATCAGGTAAGGAAATATTCTGCTGGCTGCCTTTTTCACTCAGGACCTAACACACTGTTGCCCTTGCTGTGCTCTCATCAGGTTGCACTTTGAGTAGCTTTGTTTTTTTTTGTAATTTTTTTTTGTTTTCTGAAGGTGGAATTGCAAGTTTAATTATTGGCAGACACCATTTGGCTCAACATTTTAACATTTCCACAAAGACACTGAACTGAAAAAAAGGACAAGGTTTGACAAATGCTAACTTTTTGGTTAATGTAATGGCAATCTGGAGATGAACCAATTTGAAACCACTATTTGTTGATGAGTTAGACCTAACTGAATCTAGATCAAAGTGTCTTTTGGTAAAGAACCTTCAAGGGAAGAATTTGATTTATCTCTCCCTATTTTCACTGACAGTTTCTCTCTTACCATACAGGTATCTCCATCAATTGATGTCATGGCTCAATCTCACAATGCAGATCACCTGTCAATTAAAGTACTTGAAGATGATGCAGAAAGTTCCATGTTTGTGGTCCAGGCAACTTGCAATAATGTCATACTGTTACAATATTGGTCGGAGAAAGCATTTTTTGATAATACTCAGATAAAACAAACCCAGGCTCTGCTTTCAGACACAAATGGCAGCATCCAGTTTGTTTTGAAAGTCTTACATCGCTCACCTTCATTGCAGAACTGTGACTACTGGACACCCTTTGTAATTGGACTTGTGTTGGATGCACTATCAAGAGGTTATCAACTGCCTTCCAGAACAACATGGAATGGAGACATTAAGCAACTACTTAAAGACAAGGCTATTTTATTAATGAAATAACAATGCTTGGAGTTTGCTCAAAGATCATGCATTAATCTCAGTTTCCTTGAATTATAATCAAAGCATACAATTATCAGACTCAAATTCCTCGTTGGTGAGGCCACTTTTGGAGTACTGTGTAAATTTCTGATTGCCCTGCTATTTAGGAAGGATATTATTAAATTGGAGAGGGTTTAGAAAAGATTTCTCAGGATGTTGTTGAGACTGGAGGGTTTGAGTTATAAGGAGAGGCTGGATAGACTGGGAGTTTTTTCACTGAAGCATAGGAGGTTGAAGGGCAACCTTAAAGAGGTATTCAGTTCCCTCAGTCATTACAAGGTTTCAAAGAAATGAAACCAGACAGATCACCTGGCAGCGACCTACACACTGGAAAAGGCAATGGCAGAAAGTCTTGTCGACTCTGCAGGGTCCTCCTTACCAACATTTGGGGGCTAGTGCCAAACTTGGGAGAGCTGCCTCGCAGAATAGACAAGTACTCGTGGAACCATAGCTTACAGACAATGTCCCAGACATCACCATTACCATCCCTGGATATGTCCTGTCCCACCGGGAGGACAGACCCAGCAGAGGTGATGGCAATGTTGGGAGAGAGTTGCCCTGGGAGTCCTCAACATTGACACAAAGGCTCATGCCTTCAGGCTAAAAATGGGCAAGGAAACCTCCTGATGATTACCACATACTGCCCCCCCCCCCTCCCCCTCCACTCGGCTGTTCAATCGATACAAATCGAATAACATTTGGAGGGAGCACTGAGGATGCTAAGGACATAAAATATACCCTGGTTGGGGGATTTCAAGATCCACCACCAAGAGTGACTCGGCAGCAATAATACTGATCAACCTGGTCAGGTCCTAAAGGACATAGGTGCTAGATTAGATCTGCAGCAGGTGATGAGGGAATCAACAAGAGGGAAAAACACACTTGACTTCATCCTTACCACTCTATCAGCTGCAAATGCTTCTGTCCATGACAATATCGGAGAGAGTGACTACCACACAGTCCTTGTGGAGACGATGTCCCGCCTTCACATTGAGAAAAACCTCCATTGTGTCGTATGGCACTATCACCATGCTAAATGGCACAGACTTCAAACAGATCCAGGAACTCAAGACTGGGCATCCATGAGATGCTGTGGGTCATCAACAGCAGCAGAATTGCACACCAACACAATGCGCAACCTCATCACTCAACCATTACCATCAAGCAAGGGGATCAACCCTGGTTCAATGGAGACTGCAGGAGGGCATGCCAGGAGGAGCAGCACAAGGCATATCTAAAAATGAGATGCCAACCTGGTGAAGCCACCAAACAGGACTACATGCATGTCAAACAGCTAAGCGATCCTACAAATTAGTGGATTAGTCCTGCAGTCCTGCCACATCAATTCGTGAATGGTGGTGACAATTAAACAACTGGAGGAGGCGTCTCCATATATACCCCCATTCTCAATGATGGAAGAACCCAGAACATCAGTGCAAAAGATAAGGCTGAAGCATTCACAATAATATTCAGCCAGAAGTGCCGAGTGGATGATCCATCTCGGCCTCCTCCAGGTGGTCCCCAGTATCAGATACCAGTCTTCATCCAAATTGATTCACTCCATGTGATGCCAAGAAATGGTTGGAGGCACTGGGTACTACAAAGGCTATGGGCCCTGACAACATTCCAGCAAGAGTACTGAAGACTTATCCTCCAGGGCATTTGCCACTCCCCTAGCCACACTGTTCTAGTACAGTTACAACACTGGCATGTACCCAACAATGTGGAAAATTGCCCAGGTATATCCTATACATAAAAAGCAAGACAAATCCAACCCAGCCAATTACTGCCCATCAGTTTACTCTCAATCATTGGTAAAATGATGGAAGATGTCATCAACAATGCTATCAAGCTGCACCTACTCAGTAATAATCCGCTTAGTTTGGGCTCTGGCAGGGCCATTCAGCAACTGACCTCATTATAGCCTTGGTTCAAACACGGACAAAAGAATGAAATTCCAGAGGTGAGATAAGAATGTTAGCCCTTGACATTAAGGCCACATTCAACCAAGTGTGGCATCAAGGAGCCCCAGCAAAACTGGAATCAATGGGTATCGGCTGCAAACTCTCTGGTGGCTGGAGTCATACCTGGCAGATAGGAAGGTGATTGTGGTTTAGGTCAATCATCTCAGCTCCAGGACATCTCTGCAGGAGTTCCTCAGGATAGTATCCTATGCTCAACCATTTTCAGCTGCTTCATCAATGACTTTCCTTTCATCATAATAACAGAAGTGGGGATGTTCGCTGATTATTGCGCAGCATACAGCACCATTCAGAACTCCTCAGATACTAAAGCTGTCCATATTCAAATGCAACAAGATCTGGACAATACCCAGGCTTGGGCTGACAAGTGGCAAGTATCATTCACCTCTCGCCAGGCAATGACTATCTCCAATAAAAGACAATCCAATCATCATCTTGATGGTCAATTATGTTACCAACACTGAATCCCCCACTATCAACATTCTGGGATTGCATTGACCAGAAACTCAACTGGACTTGCCACATAAACACAGTGGCTACAAGAGCAGATCAGAGGCTTGAAATACAAGTAACTCACCTCCTGACTCCCCAGAACCTATTAACCACCCAGAAGGCTTCAGTCAGGAGTGCAATCGTATACTCCACACTTGCCTGGCACAACATTCACAAGCATCCAATCCCTCACCAAAGATCTCAGAGAACACTTTCCAAACCCACGACTACTTTCATTTGAAAGGATAAGGGCAGCATGGTGACACCTACACCTGCAAGTTCCCCTCCAAGCCACTCACTATCCTGACTTGGAAACATATAAATCAATATCCTGGAATTACCTCTCTAATGGCATTTGTGGGCCAACCCACAGCAGGTGGACTGCAGCAGTTCAAGGAGGCAGCTCACCACCACCTTCTCAAGGGCAACGAGGGAAGGGCAACAAATGCTGGCCAGTCAGAGATGCCTACATCCAACAAATGAATTAAAAAGGTATAAAGTAATTAATCATTAGTCACTTAATAAGTCAGAATTTACCTGAATGTTATAGATAAATTCCCTTTAGTTAACTTATTCCATGTCGCTACCTTTTTCTGTGGAAATAGTTCAAGTTAACAAATTCTAATGCTGAAACTATATTACTGGCCCAGCAAGTACAGCCAAGTAGCTATGGCTTACTCCTTTTTGTGAAATCACGATTAATATTGCAAATTTACAGGCTATTGAACGTGACTTCTGTTATATAGATTTTATTCATCGAATGTGGAAGTGATTTATATGTAACTTTTTATTCTATACAATATAGAACAGAGGTTGTACAGGGAGTAATGCAGGGATAATACAATATACAATTGTTGACCTGCAGTAATTGTTTAATTGATGCAATCTAATAAATTTTACACCCATGTAAACATTTTTCCAATTTCATGGCCCAGATCTTCTGGTCTTCATAGTCAGAAATTGGAAGCACTCTCGAAGTTGCACATATGGACCTCCTAGAAGTCCCAATGGGCAGTCTCTCAGCATAATAACCTACCCCCTTCTTTTAATACTGAAGCTATCATGAAAACAAACTTTATGCTCCACCCTCAGTGTTACCAAAGTTTTTGGTTCCACTCACCAGTGTTCTCTGACAAAGGAACACCTTGCTAACAGTCACACTCAACCTCCATCATTTTTTCCCACTCTGAGCTCCAATTTCCAGATTTCTTCCATGAATCACAATTTCAAGAATCACTGCATGAAAAGCCCCTCCCAAATCCATTATCCTCCAACTGGTCTGCAGATAGAATGGAACTGTAGCTAGTGAAAAGCTCCATGCAGATTAATTTGATTCAAAATCAATACAGTAAAACCTCCTTCTGAATCCCGATACAGGCCAACAATGAATGACTTGTTATAATAATTAATGCAAATACTAGTGATTCACATGGCTTACACAGTTGAGGGAAATTTAAAAACAAAAAAATATTCGACAAGCTGCCAGGCTGTTGGATACACACTTCGCAAAGGAATCACCAACTTGGGAACCCATCTGTTAAGGCCATTTCAGAGAGTCATTAAGAGATGACATGTTGGCATGAGGCTAGAAACTCATCTGTCTTGACTTAGTAAGAATGGCAAGTTTTATTACATTAAAATGGGACATTAGCGAACCATTAAGTTCTCATATCAGTCTCCTTTCTTGCTCACTTTTTATACCTGGAAATAAAAAAAAGGTATAATTTAAAAATGGAACTAAAATTCTCAAAACATCATGGTAGCATTTGAACTTTCTTTTGCTGGATTATTACTCCAGGTTGGTTTACGAATTCAGTAACAACTGTACCTGTACTATATCCTGTTCGAAGTAATAATGTGCACTTCCTTTATATCCACCTGAACAGGCAAAGGGTGGGGCAAGACAACACCTTGACAACACAATTCTGCCCTGAAATGAAAGAAAAAACAGCTGGAAATCTGAAACAAAAGCAGAATGTATCTGCCAGGCCTGCTGAGTTTGTTCAGCAATTCCCTTAGGTGGGCGGCACGGTGGCACAGTGGTTAGCACTGCTGCCTCACAGCGCCAGAGACCCGGGTTCAATTCCCGCCTCAGGCGACTGACTGTGTGGAGTTTGCACGTTCTCCCAGTGTCTGCGTGGGTTTCCTCCGGGTGCTCCGGTTTCCTCCCACAGTCCAATGATGTGCAGGGTCAGGTGAATTGGCCATACTAAATTGCCTGTAGTATTAGGTAAGGGGTAAATGTAGGGGTATGGGTGGGTTTCGCTTCGGCGGGTCGGTGTGGACTTGTTGGGCCGAAGGGCCTGTTTCCACACTGTAATCTAATCTAAAGGTTAAATCACCACCAGTCATCTCTCTCTCTCTCTATAATGAGACAGCAGTCCTATGGTCTGGTAAGGCTATGGCAACTCGACTTGACCTTGAAGAATGGAAGTCAAGAGCGTGGTGCTGGAAAAGCACAGCAGGTCAGGCAGCATCCGAGGAACAGGAAAGCCCTTCAGTCCGAAACGTCGATTCTCCTGCTCCTCAGATGCTGCCTGACTGGTTATGCTTTTCCAGCACCACATTCTCGACTCTAATCGTCAGCATCTGCAGTCCTCAGTTTCGCCTTGACGAATGGAAGGAGAGTACATACACAATAGAAAGAAAGTCAGAAGCAACGCTACTAGTTATGTGAAAGAGCAAATAACTGATTATGTTCTAAAAAAGCAGAAGGCATTGTACCATATGAAACAAACATGTACAGATTTACTCTTCTCTCTCAATGTTAATGAACATATAATCAATATGATTCTTTGAATAAGACAGATCAGTATCTTAACTCTGAATAAGCCATGCCATAGTAATTAATTCACCTTATGAGCAATGAAAGTTATGTATAGAAATCTTGACCCAGGCACAAGGAAGCAACATTTAGTATAAACAAATTAGTTGATGCAGGTTACTGATATAACTGATGACACCAGAAGAAATGCCTGGTCGACAAGCATATCGCAACTTGAAAAGCATTTACAAGAACCAACAGCCCAAAGAGAGGAAATGTTTTATGTTTGACAAAAAACCAAAAGTATTCCAAACATAGCAACACAGCACATCTAAGTACATGAAAATGTAAAGAAATGCAAATCTGCACTTATGTTGCTATATAGCTAGAAAGCCATTAAAGTAAAGGCAGTATTTTTTTCACAAAAGGACCATGAATAAAAGTTTGAAGTGACAAAGAACCCTACGTGACTTATTAGCTGATAATCTCAATTCACCTTTTTAAGATTTTAGTGGGACCCATGGATGAGAAAAACACACAATTAGGCTGAAGATTGCCAATCCTGAGCAATCATTTATAGCATTTCTACCACCATCACCAATCTAATTCAGGACTCTCTGCTGTGGAGTTGGATTTCTGCCCACACTTCATGTGCCCCATTTATCCTGGTTGAATTCGGCTCTGAAGAATTTTCAATCGGAAAATAAGCATTCATAAATAGAAAAATAAGGCAAACTTCTTGATTCAAAACTATTTTTACATTTTCAAAACTAGTTAAACTAATGAGACCTACACATGTGCATAGAATTATGCCCCAGAACTCCTCTATGGTGAATGCCATGGTGAAGTGCTGGGTCTCACTTGGTGGCTGGCCCTAGTGCCTTAAATGCAAATTGCATAAAACAAGATTTCAGTTGTCTCCAGGCAGTTGCAGGTCATTATGAAGCACCCATCCATATTTAGATCAGCACAATTTGCCAACAGAAAAGGTAATGACAAAAATGGCAGAGGAAACAGGATACAGCAAGCCATGCACTGGGGCAAGAACATAAATCATGGGCCCTGATGATGTTCCTGGCTCACATATCAATCTCAGCCCACCCTAGCACAGTGGGTCCACAAGGCCCCAGTTATTGGGCCCTGATGTACCACCCTGGGTAGGATGGTGTGAAAGAAGAGACACAAAGCTTAGCGAGTGATTTTAAAAAGAAGTCTTCACTCATGGGACATGGGCATGGCTGCTGGATTGACACAAACTAAATACATTTCATAACTGGGGTAAAAGTCTCTTCTCTATATTTTGAAAGTCATAATCCAGTATTGCTGCCAATTTTAGATTTTAGACTCACAATGGGGGAAAAGGGAACTGAAAGAAAGTGAAGGGCTTCAGAATAGCAACAGAAAGTGTTCAAGAAGTGGCAATGATAGGCTGACTGGCATCAAAGAGATACCCACCCTTTTGCCACCACCTTAGAAACTAGGTTCTGGACAGTAAGAAAGGTCCATGGTTGATCTTCCTGTCCCACCACCATCTAAAGTCCTTAAAAGGATCAATTAGCAACAACTCAAGAGCCCCAACACACCAGGGCTGCAAGCCCAGAAACCCAGCCTCTTCCAGGGGTTTGAAGGATGAAGTTCAAGAAGTGCCAGTTTGAATGACCAGCAGCTCCAGCAAGGTGGGATGTTCTGCTCCTGGTTCGTAATTTAAGCACACCAATCCACTTCCTGATTCATGCAAATCTGATCAGATTTTTGACCAAGGTAGGCTCTGGATTTCTATCCAGGAAACTTTTAGATTTTGCTTAGCATGGGAAAATTTCATCCTCAGTAATGTTTTGGTTTTTAATATGAGGTGTAGAATAGTTAATATGATAAATAAGAATGGAAGGATACGTTTAGAATAAAAACCTTTATGAATACACATCACTCCAACTTAAATGCAAATGTAAGCAATTTAACAAATTTTAAAAGTATCAGTGACTCTTTTAGGAATAAAGACCTTCAGTTCACCGCAGATTTTTTTTTAAAACCCCTCTTGTATAAACTGCAATACATACTGAAAAAGGCTGCTAAAGCTTGTTATGGCATGCATTTCCTGACTGCATAATTAATGATTTTCGCTTTCATTTTGTAATGAAATGAAACACAGTTGATGTAATGGGACTTTCCCCAAAATGGATTACCCTCATGTATATAAAAGCAGGTGGAACAGAACCTGTCATATGTCTCAAAGAACTCCTACTGCACTGACTGAAGAAATGCTGCTTATAATGTTAATTTTTCAGTTGTAAGTAACTCTTTTCATGTTTGATGTTTTTCACTTCTAATTGAATTCCTGTTGATTTTTTTTAAAAAGAAACAATCAAGATTGTTTTAAATCCAAAATAAATCAGCAATTTATTCGCATTGTTTTCACTCTATCAGACTTAAAATATTAGCTGTCGTTTTATGTTTGAACTAGATATACAATATTTCTTTGCATTGTGTAAACTCATCTAATTATGAATTTAGAACAGAAAAGCTATTTTCTTTCGGACAATGTTAATGATAACTAGGACAAGCATTCTTGAGTAGCAAACATTACAAATTTTCAGAAGGCATGCTAGGATAAACCCACATTTGGCAACCAGGAATAATTTTCCAACCGAACAGATTTAATCAAATCCTTTCCTGTAAACAATGAATCATTTCAAATAAAAGGCTGGAAAAACTCAGGTATGGTAGCACTAGTGGAGATACAAATAGAATTAATATCGAATATACGACTCTTTTACAGAACTTTTTTTCTACAAAGTTTCATCTATTTTAAAAGTCAGCCCAAAATATGTTTCTGAATAATACAGGCATGCAGCTAGGACTTCTATGTACCTACTGACTTTCTAATCACATTTAATAAAAAAGTTAGACTATAACAACAACCCAATAATTATTAACTTTACTAAAACTAAATTTTTATATAGCTACAGATTTTTGAAAATAGAATCTCTCAACAAATTTGAAAGTTAGCGGTTTTCAATGATTAAATTCTGCTGCATCTGTGATTTAAGATTAATTGATCTATTTTGTATCCGCAGGGGGTGTCATTGTCTGCACCCATTCACAGTATCTGTTGAGCACAATGCCATTAAGCAAAGAATTACTTTACAAGCAACCTGTCAAAAGAAAACTATAATCAACACTTTAAAGATGATTTCATACAATCTGCCCCTTGACATTAAACAGGATGTAACAATAGTTAGCAACAACATCAAACTTTCCATCGACTTTCTAACTGCAAATACCTCGTTACATGTCATTGAAGAATACAAAACATCAATTATCAAACAACTGCTATCCAGCTTGTCAAAACAAGGGTACAAACTTTATAAACACAAAGATCTTTTCAAGAAGCAACAGGACTACATGCTGGTACACCCCATGTGCTTGAAACAATGTTTATCATTAAAAAAGAGACACACTGCAGAACTACAAAAAGATATTCAGCTACTGAAATTGTAACTGAAAATACTGATTCCTGAAGGATGTGAACTAAAAACTCTGTACTTAAGCAAAATTCTGTCTTGAAGTTGAAACAATGGAGCAAACTCTACTTTGAAATTCAAATAATGCCAAAACGAATACCTACGACTTAAGTTGATAATGCCTAATATACCCACATTAAAATTGTTTAGTCAAATGGATTGTTCAGTTGATCTGTAGCTCCTTTTCCCCTGCCCTTTATGTATATCGGCTTTCATGTGAAAATTGAGTGAATTTTCCACAGATCAAGCTGCCTTCGAATCCTTCCACTTCCTTCGGACCAAAGGGATAGCTATGGGACCTGCACGGGCCCCAGCTTTTGCCTGCCTCTTCGTAGGATACGTGGAACCGTTGATCTTCCGCAGTTACACTGGCACCATCACCCACCTTTTCCTCTGCTACACTGATGACTGTATTGGCACCACCTTGTGCTCCCACGAGGTGGTGAACAGTTCATCAACTTCATTAATACCTTCCACCTTGACCTCAAGTTCACCTGGATCATCTTGGACACCTCCCTCCCCTTCCGAGACCTCTCCCTCTACGTCTCCAGCAACCAACTCCCACAGCACTTAGAGCATGCACAGATCAACTGACAGAGGTCTTCATGGACATCTTCAACCTCTCCCTGCAGCAGGCCACTATCCCTGCCTGTTTCAAGATGGCCAACATCACCCTTGTGCCAAAGAAAGCTCATGCAGTATGTCTCAGTGACTACCGCCCAGTGGCCCTAACTTTGGTGGTCATGAAGTGCTTTGAAAGGCTGGGAATGGCATTAATCAACTCCAGCCTCCCCATTACCTTGACTCACTCCAATTTGCTTATCGGACCAACAGATTCACGTCAGATGCTATATCACTTGTCCTTCATTCCTCTCTAGAACATCTTGACACAAAGAACAGCTACGTAAGAATCCTACTCATTGACTACAGTTCAGCCTTCAACACTATTATCCCCTCGAGACCGATTACTAAACTTAGTGATCTCGGACTAAGCCCCATTCTCTACAACTGGATGCTCAGTTTCCTGACCCACAGGCCACAATCCGTGAAGACTGGGAACAATATTTCATCCTCACTAACACTCAACACTGGAGCCCCCCAGGGGTACATACTGAGCCCCCTCCTGTACTCACTGTATACCCATGACTGCGTCGCCAAATATCAGACTAATGCCATTTACAAGTTCGCTGATGACATCACCATAGTAAGTCAAATCTCAGATGGCGATGAAACAGATTACAGACGGGAGGTGGAAAACCTGCAAAAATGGTGCACTGAGAACAAGCTAGCTCTCAATGCCGGCTAAACCAAGGAACTCATTACTGATTTTCGGCGGGATGTTATTCATGCCCCCCTACACATTAACAGCACAGAGGTGGAACAAGTGGAGAGTGACAAGCTCCTGGGACCAGTCATCCACAACAAGCTTTCTTGGACTCTTCATGTAGACACACTGTTTACAAAAGTGCGACAATGTCCCTTCTTCTTTGGCAGGTGAGGAAATTTGGCACGACGGCCATTACCCTTGCCAACATTAATTGTTGCGCCATTGAGAGCATTCTGTCTGGATGCATTACTACCTGGTATGGCAACTGTACCATTCAAGGTCAGAGATGGTTACAGAGAGTGATGAACTCGGCCTAGACAATTACAAAGGCCAACCTTCCATCTATAGAATCCATCTACCAAGGAAAGGCCACCAGCATTCTTAAAGATCCATCCCACCCTGACAATGTTTTTCTACAAATTCTACCATCAGGGAGGAGGTACAGAAGCCTGAACACACGCACCAGCCAGTTTCAAAACAGTTTCTACCCTACTGTTGTTAGAATATTGAATGGCCTCACAAATTCTTAACATTTACCTGTACTTGTGTTTTTGTTTTTGCCGCTGTTTACCTATTATTTACTATCTATGTTATTTAACTATATGATCTGCCCATATTGCTCACAAGACAAAGCTTTTCACTGTGCCTCGGTATATATAACAAAAAATTCAATTCAATTCAGCTACCTGGACTACACCTCCTCCCACACCCCCTCCTGTAAAATCGCAATCCCTTACTCTCAATTCCTTCACCTCTGCCATATCTGCTCCCAGGAAAAGGAATTCCACTCCAGGACATCCCGGATGGCCTCCTATTTCAAGGAGCACAATTTTCCCTCCCATGTAGTCAACAATGCCTTCCAGTGTATCTCCTCCACTTCCTGCATGTCCTCCCTTGAACCCCCATCCCTCCAACTGCAACAAGAACAGAATCCCCACCTCCCGGTTCTCACCTCCAACCCCAATCATTTCTGGATACAGAACATTATCTTCCGACATTTCCGCCATCTACAATCAAACTCACCACCAGAGATATACTTCGTTCCCACCCCTATCTATGTTCCACAGAGACCATTCCCTGCATGACTCCTTTGTTAGGTTCGCCCCCCCCCCCCCCCCCATTCCGACCCACACACCCCCTCCATCACAAACTCTCACCCCCCCAACCCTGCCTCCACTCCCAGCACTTTCCCTTGCCACCACAAGAGATGCAAAACTTGCGCCCACACCTTTCCCCCCTATCTCTGTCCAAAGCTCCATTTTCACATTCAGCAGAGATTTTCCTCCAAATCCAAACACCTCATCTATCGAGTCCTTTGTCTCGGTGTGGTCTCCTCTGGGGAGACAGGATACCAACTCACGGAACATTTCAGGGAACATCTCTGGGACACATGCACCAAACAACCCCACTGCCCAGTGGCCGATCACTTCAACTCCCCCTCCCATTCTGCCAAGGACATGCAAGTCCTGGGCCACCTCCACCACCAAATCTAAGTCACCCAACGACCGGAGGACAAATGCCTCATCTTCCGCCTTGTGACCCTTTAACTACATGGTATCAACACTAACTTTGCCAGTTTCCTTATCTCCCCTTGCTCCACCTCATCCCAGATCCAACCCTCCAACTCAGCACCGCCCTCTTGAACTGAGGTCCCTGTCCATCTTCATCCCACTTATCCACTCCACCCTCCCCTATCACTAATCACCCCCCAACTGCATCTACCTATTGCTTTCGCAGCTTCTCTCCCCCTAATCCTCACCCTCCTATTTATCTCTCAGCTCCCCCACCCCCACCACCCTGATGAGCTTATGCCCGACATATCGATTCTCTTGCTCCTTGGATGCTGCCTGACCAGCTGTGCTTTTCCAGCACCACACTTTTCGACTCTGACTCTCCAGCATCTGCGGTCCTCATGTTTTCCCAATTTACTACTGTACTCCTATTTACACATAACAATGTACAATTTAAAATGTACTGTTGTTTTCTCATTTTCAATAAATGAATAAACCATTAAATTCGTATAACTCTAGCCTGTCCTCGAAGCAGTCTTTTGCGAAAAGAGTTCAGGTGGAATTTTATTTGGATTTGCCATTCCCGATGATGGAATGATAAGAACATATGCATCACTTTCCATCTCTTACTTTTCCCATACAAATGCAATTTAAATTTGAAGTGCCAACAGTCTGCAGAGGAAACCAGAGATTCTGATGTGGAAGCAGCTTGCAGTGGTGAAACAGTTATTGAAAATGCTGCAGGTTTTTTTGGGTTAAGGGAGCTTCCTGGTCAATCAGGGAATTTTTGCATCATAGCTACAACTTTGCTGCCCAATTCCATTCCAATAACACAAAAGCCTATGGAGAGCATAGAGGTGGCAGGGTGACTTCAAATTTAAATTACAGTGCTAAGTATCTCACACTACCTACATTGGGTTCACTTTATTCATATGAGCATCACTGTTATTTGTCGAGACTAACTTGGTTGGAGAACAAAATGTACCAGCGGTCCTCACAGTTAAAATGTATTAATGGCTGCAGGGGAGTCAAGCATTTGCTTCATTAATGAGGAAACCATGTTGTGTTATTTCATTCATTCCTTTATTGAAAGCTCATGTTAATGTCCAGTCTGTACTCAAACGTATGTGGGATATGGCTGAACTGACAGGCTCAGTTGGTCCTCCCTTCAATAAATGCAAAGGATATTGTCCAAGATCACTCAGCAGGGATAATGAAATATTGTAGGTGAACTCACCCTGTGCCACAGTATAGATCACTCTTCCACTGCTTTACATACCATATCCCCAACCTTTCAATTCCCAACCCTAACCCTTGTTGGTCGTGAATCTTCCTGTAAGCTGCTACTCTCCTGCTCAGCTTTAACCAAAAAAACTGCTGACTTCAGACAACAGCACAAAGCCACTAATATAGCCACCTTTAAACAAATGTGAAAGATTCTCATGTACCACTGAAGATCGACCCAATTTTAAAAAGTTTTACGCTAATAAGTAGTCATTTAATAGTCACAAGACTATTAAAATATATTGTGTACCTGCCACAGAACGGCTAAGGCCTGACTTGTTGCATATGTGCTGTGGACATAGGCTGTGAAGTTCTGATTTTTGTGGTGCCAGTTGAGTTCCAGAACCTATCTAATTCAGTTGCCCCACACCCCACAACAGGATCTCCCTCTAGCTTAATTTTAAATATCCTGATTTACAGAAATCCTCTGATAGATAAATTCACAAATTGCTGCCTTGTTCACACTTGAATACATTTTACAAAAGAATTTGGTTTGTCAATGATGTGATTAATTCAGGGACTTTGGGTACCAGTTAGTTTCAAACACAGGCCTTTCCCACAAAGACGTACCAAAAAGATACTAAAGAATGAAATGCATTTCATAAATCTCAAATGCAATGAATTAGTATGTAATCCAATGACTCTTATGCAAATACAACTGTAATTTAATAAGCAGCAAGACTTCACAAACAGCAAAATAAATCAACTTTTGAATGTACTCGCTTAAGATAAATGTAGATTTCAACACAAATAAATCAACAATTTCTCCCAAACTTTGCCAAAACAGTTTTACTATTCAGCTGGAGGAATGCAGCAGTCTGATTAAATGTTTGACAGTCCTGTGTCTCATCTCTACACTCCCCTCCTAACTCCTCACCTGCCTCCATCCTTCCGCTTCCCACACAAAAATACACCTCCAGACATATGCTCCTCTGACTGGCCTCTTGTACATTCCATGTTCTCCCCAAGTCCATTATCCTGAGCAAACCACCAGCTGCCTAGCACACAAACAGAAAATAGGTACATGCACTACTCAAAAATGCCAAATTTAGGTTCAGAACACACACCCTAGAGTTTATGTTAAACATGCTAAGCTTAAAGATCTAGTCAAAACAAAACAATAGTGCTGAATTTGTTGAATTCTTCGAGCAGCAGAGTACATGCAGAGTGAAAGCCCACAATTATGCCTTCCACTGCAGTAAAACACAGACAAAAAATATTTCTGGAACAATTAATTTGACAGTAGCTTAATGTTAATAGAATCGATTTAACAGGACAGGATGTGGGTTCACACCCATGACTTTCTGCATTGCACATTTACTAATCTGCACATCTGTTACTTCATAACAAATGGGCAGAGACCTGATGATTTCCGAGAATGGTCGAGTCATCTTGACATTTTCGAGAACAGATAGTGGAACCCTTGCTAATGTCAATGAAGGGTTTAGTGCCTATTTTCAAAGTTCTTGGAAAACTGAGGTGCCCCAAAAAAGGGAACTATTAGGTCTGCATTGATTAGGATTTGTTAATATGGATACAACTTAAACAGTGATCATCAATAGTCAGGGATGTACGTTAATAAAAAAATGTTTGCTTAATTATGATGATTGTGGGTCTGGGAGGAAGAGTTCTTATTCTAGGATCACAACATTTTTAGTAGCTTCAATTCTACTTTTCTCATACTCCTCTCTCACAAAAGGAGTTATCTGGCCAGCAAACCTTTTGGATATGGTGCCCAAAAGGAACCCAAGGTGCAACTTTTGCACGCAGAGGGTGATGAGTACATGGAACAAGCTGCCACAGGTGGTCATAGAGACAAATACAATTACAACATTAAAAAGCCACCTGGATAATAATATGAAGGAATTAAAGGGATATGGGTCAAATGCTAGGAAATGGGACTAGGTCAGTTTAGGATATCTAGTCATTGCAGATGACCTATATCATTGAATCAAATAATCCATAGTGTGGAAACAGGCCATTTGGCCCAACAAGCCAACACCGATCCTCTGAAGCATAACCAACCCAAACCCATTCTACTACCTCATTACTCCACATATACCCCTGACTAATACATCTAACCTATACATCCCTGAGCATGGCCAATTCATATAATTTGCAAATCTTTGGACTGTGGGTGGAATCTGGAGCACCCAAGGAAACCCACGCAGACATGGAGAGAATGTGCAAACTCCGCACAGACAGTCACCCGAGGCTGGAATCAAACCCGGGTCCCTGGCGCTGAGGCAGCATTGCTAACCACTGAGCCACCGATCGAAAAGTCTGTTTCCACTCTGTACAACTTTATGACACTATAACTACCTGTGGGAGGTGCTGTGTATGCCTGTGAAAGTATGCAATATTTAAATAAAGCCTGATGCACAACTTCAAATCTCACAAAAAAAGGCAACTCTGATACACTCCTGCATCATGTGGCAGTTTGGATTATATGGTCATTTTAAAAGTCTTTCATGTGCCTGTTCACTCCCCATCTCTGTACCTTTCTCCAGCTCAAAGTTCAATGCAACCACCCCACCTACTCCCACCATTAAGCTGGGAAAAATGTCTAGGTACTTTACAGAGATCTAGTTAAGAAAACTGGTGCTAAACAAAATAGAAGCCAGTCTGAGGTGTGACAAAAAGCTTAGTTAAAAAGGTACATATTAATCATGATCTTAATATGGGGAGAGTCATAACTTTAGGTAGGTTATATTTCAAGTAGCAGTAATTGCCTGAGGACAGCGAGACAGAGACTAGAAACATGCAAAGATGTCTATTAGTAAACTGGGGGATAACTTCCAGAGTCCATTAAAATTTTAAGGACCTTGGCCCGAGCTTACCAAACTAGATTGTCATGCTAACCATAGAAAAGGAGAGTACACATGTAGCACAATTACACAAAAAATTGACATGTTTAAAAAATCAGTTTTTTTCAAAAGCCGTCAGATTCCGCAGGACAATATTTCAAGCAAGTAACTCAATTAACCATACTGCATATTGTTACAACAATGCATTTGAGCTCGGCACGACTTTGAGCTTTTCTCCATCACCTTTGCATATGCGACCAATTTTTTTGTGAGGGGGGAGGTTTGAATTACATACACTGTGGATTTGAAACTTGTAGGTGATTGAGAGGCTTTGAGAATCAGATCATAAGTCACTGTTAAAAGAATTTCCAACTTCTGACGTTCCCTTATAAGCATCTGTCTTGTTCACTTATCTTTCTGGTCAATGGTGATCTTCAGGATATTGATATTAGCAGTGTTCGGTGAAAACGCACATTCCTTATTTAACACAGTAGTTCTTTCATAAAATCCACTAAATGAGAAAACTCAGTGAATCATGAGATCCCACAAGAATCATTATTAAAGCCAGAATTTGGATTTCTGAACAGGAAAATGTCTCAAGGAAATGGATATACAACGTGAAATACTGTATTGTACATGTGCAGCACTGTATTCTGAGCTGAAATAACTTGCAAAACGAACCACTGAACATGAAAAATATTGCATAAATTTAAATTTTCAGTAACATAAAAAATGAGAGACAGGAAGAGCTTCTTTGAACATACAAAAAGGAAGAGGGGCCAAATTAAAAAGCTCCACTACAGAATAAAGCTGGGAAAATAATCATGGGGAACCAGAAAATGGTTTTGGAGTTAGCACATAAAATGCACATATTTTCCATTAGTCTTCACAGTAACAGCATTAATAGCATTTCAAACATATCAAATAATTAAAGAGGGACAAGAAATAAACACAGTAATTATCCCTAGAGACAAAAAATACTAGGAAAACTAATACGTCTAAAGACTCTTAGGTTTCCTGGACTTGATGTTGCATCCTAGAATATTAAAGGAAGGAGATACAGAGATAGTGGCTGCACTGGTAGAATCCTTGGATTCTGGCAAAGTCCTACAGGATAGGAAAACTGTCAATGTAACAATTATTCAAAAAGGGAGATAAAAACAAGTTAACTATTGGCCAATTAGCTTAACATCTGTCATTGGGAAAATGCTTCTATAAATGATGTAATAACAGAGCATTTCGAAGTACACAATATAATCAAACAGAGTCAACGTGGCTTCATGAATGGATAATCATGCCTGTTAAATTTCCTAGAGTTATTTGAGGAGGTTACAAGCAAACGATAGATAAAAGGTGAAGCAGCAGATGTATTATATTTGGATTGCTAAAACATGTTCAATAAGGCACCACATATAAGGATACTGAATAAGATAAGAGCCCATGGCGCTGGGCACACTGTATTAGTGAAAGAGAACTGGTTAACAAATAAAAGGGGGCATTTCCAAGATGGCAAACTATAACTAGTCGAGAAGGATTAGTGCTGGGGTCACAATTATGTACAATATATTAAAACACTTAGATGACTGAAGTAAATGTAGTATCATCAAATGCTCAGATGACTCAAAAATAGGTAGGAAGCCAAAAAGTGGGAATGATATACAAAGTCTACAGAGGGATATAGACAGATTAAATAAATAGACAAAAACCTGGCAAATGGAATACACTGTGGAAAAATGTGTTATGCACCTTGGCAAAGAGCTGATCATTTAAATTTGGATTTGGGAGTCCCTGTGTATGAATTACAAAAAAAAGCTAGCATCGACGTTCTGCTAATAATAGGGAAGGCAATTTGTTGGCCTTTTCTTTCAAAGGAAATGGAGTACAACAAAATGGAAGTTTTGTTAGAACCATACTTAACACTTGTCAGAAAAAAAAGTTTTAGTACCCTTATCTAAAGAAAAGCGTACTGGCATTGGAAACAGTGTATAGAAGGTGCACAAGACTGATCTTGGGTACGGAGGGATCTTCTTATGTGAAGTTGAGTAGATTAGGCTTGTACTCATTGGGGTTTAGAAGAAGGAGGGGAGATCTTATTGAAACATATAACATCTTAAGGTGCTTGACAAGGTAGGTACAAAAAAAGTTGTATCCCTTTTGGGAGAGTCTAGGATCAGAGGGCATAATGTCAGAAGAAGGGTTCACCTCATTCAGAAAGAGATGAGGAAGAATTTCTTCTCAGAGGATAGTGGATCAGTGGAATTCTTTTATCATGCTATCAAAGCTGGGTGATCAAGTGTATTGAAAACTGAGATAATAGATCTTTAATTAATAAGAGGACCAAGCATTATGGAAATAATGAAGGAAAGTAGAGTTGAGGATGATCAAATTAGTCATGAATGGCAGAACAGACTTGACAGGCTGAATGATCTTTCACTGCTCCTATATCTCACTGTCTTCTGGTTAGAGAAGGTTACTAGATTGATACCTGAATCAGCACGTTGTCTTATATTATTAGAAACAATCAGATAGACTGGACTTGTTTTCACTTAGTTTAGAAGAAATTTAATTGAAGTTTACTAAGATTATGATCATGATGGTTCCCAATTGGATTTAGAAAGGGCATGTACTCTTAATGATGAGTCCAGAACCATACTATAAATTCATATGTTCATCAGAATACTGAGAAGCCCTGCTCCTTGGTCATAAACTCTACCCTTGATGGTTGTTCTAAGTTGAATCTTTTGAGACAGATTGCAATCTTGGTGTCATATTTCACCCTGAACTAAGATCCCAAGTACATACTAACTCAATCATCCAACACAATAATTCTATTTACTTCTATAATACTGCCCAACACCCTGCCTCACCCACGATCATCATGCATGCCTTTGTTAACACTAAACTTGCATGTTTCTCTGTCTCCTGCTCACTACCTCTCCACTTATGCAAAATGCATTTCATTATTTTAACTTTGATTTAAAATTAATTCAGCAAATAATATATCAGCTCATCTCAAAAACCGATAAATGCCACAGACTTAGTCTCAAGTTGTCTAATATCCCAGATATTCAGCAGAGGTTCACATATAATCTTGTGACCAATTTATTCCTCAGTCAGCCTTTGAGAAGATTTATACAACACATGAAGGCATGAGAAAAACACAATATCCACAGCAAAGTGCAGCCTTAGTACACCCACAACGTGCTATCATCGAATAGCTGCTAGGCAACAAAGCTCCATTCCAGCATGAAAAAGGTGTGTAATTCATTCACAGGAGGTTCAATTGCATTGAATCCCATTAGTCCAGTATCTATAGTCGACAACGTTTGGCATTTCCTCAGTGTTCTCTTTTAATATCAAAAAAGCACTGAAAATTACAGATGTTTTTTCCCATTTATTCTAAAATTGCACGATTTCAAAATAATACTGACCATGGCGATTCGCAGAAATTTTCCAACAAAATTCAAAAGGTTGATTTATTATAAATTTTAAAAAATCCACTGTACAGTTTATCATGTGGATGCATATGATCTCAGAGTTTTAATAAAATTCTGGACGTATTAGTATTTCATAACTCAGGAGGTAGTGCCTACTCTTTTACTGAACATTTCATTATCTCAAGAATATATGAAGCATCACCATAGAGGAGTTAAACCCAAAGACCAACACTGTAACTGACTGTATATTTTAATTGCATATGTTCAAAAGTGTTGACCAAAAATAAGATCTGATTAATTTCCAGTAGTGACACATTATTATGGATTATTATGATAAAGGTGTATTATATTTCAGGAATTTGGAATCTTAAAATAAAGATAGATGGATTTTAGTTTCAGTATTGTGGAGAGAATTGTTTTGCTTTTTTAAGAGGTCAGAAATTCATTTGGAACAATGAACTAACTAAAATATTTTCAAGAAAACATGCTGAGCAGGATAACTAGGATGCCAACTGATGAAGAAAGACAAAGAAAGCAGGCAAGGGTCCATGAGCAATTTGAGCTCATTTCAAAAGATATACATTGAAGAGACTACTTTTAACCAAGCAGGAGGTTTCTTGTTTTATGAAAACAAAGCTGTGAGATTTTGTGTAGAAGTTTTTCAAGCTGTAAGGGGAAGAAAATGATCAGAGTAAGGTAAGAGTGACACTTCACTAGAATGGAGTATCCATAAAAGGATATTTGCTGGGAAACCGTTGCAACTTTGTTTTGCTGTTAATATTAGGGTCTTTCTACACTGTATTTTATGGTACATATATAGTTTAGTTTTATATGCAATACACATGCGGTTATCAGTACTTAATGTACTAATGGAGCCTTGTATGAATGTGTTCAGGAACTAATCACCCCAAAAGTCAAGCATGAAAATTTAAGCTTATGATTTATGAAGTTGGGCTTCACTCAGAAATCTGACTTGTCCAGTGCTGTGGTCAGCTGAGATCATAAATTATGGTTCTTGGTGGGATAATATTCATTGCATTTAACACAGATCTGTGAATCTTTGAATAAACAGTTAAGTGAAGGAATGTAAAATAGGAATGGTGTTAAGAGTCAGAATCACAGAAACAGACCCTTTGGTCCAAGTTGTCCATGCCAACCAGGTTTCCTCAACTGAA
Organism: Chiloscyllium plagiosum; assembly: GCF_037043375.1. NCBI lineage: Eukaryota > Metazoa > Chordata > Chondrichthyes > Orectolobiformes > Hemiscylliidae > Chiloscyllium > Chiloscyllium plagiosum. The sequence continues at coordinate 61,322,630 of NW_028270142.1, forward strand.
TTAGTTCCATCCTGTATTTGGCCTGCAAATCTCTCTAAATCTTTCCTGTCAGTGTACCTGTCCAAAAGCCTTTTAAATGCTCTAATTATTTTCACCTCTACCACTTCTCTCTGGCAGCTCGTTCCATATATGCACTATCCTCGGTTTGAAAATGTTGCCCCTCAGGTTCCTTTTAAATCTTGCCTCTCTCACTTTAAACTTATGCGTTGAGTTTTGGATTCCCCTACCCTGGGGAAGAAACCTTGGCTATTCACCTTATCTTTACTCATGATTTTATAAACCCCTATAAGGTCACCCCTCAGCCTCCTAAACTCCACAAAAGAAATCCCAGTTTATCCAGCTTCTCCTTATAAATCAAACCCTCCAGTCTCAGTAAAATCCTGATAAACTTTTTCTGCAACACTTCCAATTTAATAACATCCTTCCTATAACAGTGTGAACAGAATTGTACCCAAAACTCCAAATGGGGCTTACCAATGTCTTGGACAGCTGTAATATGATGTCCCAATTCCTGTACTCAATGTTCTGACCAATGAAGGCAAGTGTGCCAAATGGTTTCTTCATCATCCTGTCTACCTCTGATGCCACTTTCAAAGAACTATGTACATCCACGCCTTAGATCTCTCTGTTTGACAACTCTCTCCAGGGCCCTACCATTAATTGCCGAAGTCCTACCCTGGTTTGTCTTACCAAAATGCAACACCTTGCATTTATCAAAATTAAACTCAATCTGTCAACCCTTGGCCCAATGGCCTATCTGATCAAGATGCTGTTGTACTCTTAGATAACCTTCTTCACTGTCCACTATATCATCAGTTTTGGTGTCATCTGCAAACTTACTAACCGTGCCTCCTATATTCTCATCCAACTAAATGTTTGTATAAATAACAAACAGCAGTGGACCCAGCACAGATTCTTGTAACATACCATGGTCACAGGCTTCCAGGATAACAACCACCCTATACCACAACCCTCTGTCTCCTATGTCAAATCAATTTTGCAACCAACTGGCTCGCTCTCCCTGGATCCCAGGTGACCTAACCTTACTAACCAGTCTACCATGCAGAATCTAGCTAAAGTCCATATAGACAGCAACTACTGCTCTGCCTTCAATCTATCTTCTCGGTCACTTCTTCCAAAATCTCAACCAAGTTTGAGAGATTCAATTTCCCGTGCACAAAGCCAATACGGATTATCCAATATGACACCTTATCTTTCTAAACGCACGCAGATCCTGTCTTTCAACAACTTATTCACCACTGACGTTATGCTCATCGGTCAGTTGTTCCCTGGCTTTTCCTTGCAGCCTTTCTTAAACAATGGCACAATGTTAGCCACCCTCCAGTCTTCCGGTATCTCACCAGTGGCTATTGATGGTACAAGTATCATTGCTAGGAGTGCCATAATTTCTTTCCGAGCTTCCCACACGTCCTGGGTTACACTTGATCAGGTCACAGGGATTTATCTATCTTTATGCGTTTTAAGATCTCAAGCACTTCCTCTTCTGTAATGCAGATTCTTCAAGATATCATCATTTATTTCCCGAAGTTCCCGACCTTACATGTCTTTTTCCACAGTAAATATTGATGTGGATCTCACTAATCTCCTGTGGTTCCACACATCGATGGCCTCTTTGATTTTTAATGGGCCCTATTTTCTCCATATGTTGCCATCAGGACAATTCTGAAGAACACCAATGTAAAGGGAAAAAATATACTCAGAGTTGAAAGCTGATTGAGAATCAAACCACTGGAGATTGAATGTTTTATTTCCGAGAGAGATATATTCCCTTATTCGTCTAATTAAGGAGGTAAGCAAATAATGAGCCAATGGTGCAAGTCAGTTGCTGACTGATGATACAATGTCTTCCATTGGAGTTAAAGAAGGAGAAAATATGAATTGGAGGCATATACAAAGGTTATATAATTGAACCAGTTTGCACAGTTGGATTAAAGTGCGATTTAGGAAATGGAAAGGTGTAGTTTGATGGGCACAACAGATCAGTATAGAAAGAAAAATTCTATCTTGGGAGAAGGGCCTTGTTGGTTCAAAAACATTGGCCTCACAGAGGGTGATGGGGCAACCAGCTGAAGCAAAGAAATTCAGATGCTAATCACAGAATCCCTAAAGTGTGGAAAGAGGCCGTTCAGCCCATCAAGTCTGAACAGAACCTTCGAATAGCATCCCACCAGATCCAGCCCTCACCATCTCATCTCCACATTTTACCATGACTAATTCATCTAGCATGAGCTGAAAATGTGTTGCTGGAAAAGTGCAGCAGGTCAGGCAGCATCCAAGGAACAGGAGAATCGACGTTTCGGGCATAAGCCCTTCTTCAGGAATGAGGAAAGTGTGTCCAGCAGGCTAAGATAAAAGGTTGGGAGGAGGGACTTGGGGGAGGGGCGTTGGAAATGCAATAGGTGGAAGGAGGTCAAGGTGAGGGTGATAGGCCAGAGTAGGGTGGGGGCGGAGAGGTCAGGAAGATGATTGCAGGTTAGGAAGGCGGTGCTGAGTTCGAGGGATTTGACTGAAACAAGGTGAGGGGAGGGGAAATAAGGAAACTGGAGAAATCTGAGTTCATCCCTTGTGGTTGGAGGGTTCCTAGGCGGAAGATGAGGCGCTCTTCCTCCAACCGTCGTGTTGCTATGGTCTGGCGATGGAGGAGTCCAAGGATCTGCATGTCCTTGGTGGAGTGGGAGGGGGAGTTGAAGTGTTGAGCCACGGGGTGGTTGGGTTGGTTGGTCTGCGTGTCCCAGAGGTGTTCTCTGAAACGTTTCACAAGTAGGCGGCCTGTCTCCCCAATATAGAGGAGGCCACATCGGGTGCAGCGGATGCAATAAATGAGGTGCAGGTGAATTTGTGGCAGATATGGAAGTATCCCTTGGGGTCTTGGAGGGAGGTGAGGGGGGAGGTGTGGGCGCAAGTTTTGCATTTCTTGCGGTTGCAGGGGAAGGTGCCGGGAGTGGAGGTTGGGTTGGTGGGGGGTGTGGACCTGACGCGGGAGTCATGGAGGGAGTGGTCTTTTCGGAACGCTGATAGGGGAGGGGAGGGAAATATATCCCTGGTGGTGGGGTCCATTTGGAGGTGGTGGAAATGACGGCGGATGGTACGCTGTATATGGAGGTTGGTGGGGTATGTGAGGACCAGTGGGGTTCTGTCCTTGTGGCAGGTGGAGGGGTGTAGCTCAAGGGCAGAGGAGCGGGAAGTGGAGGAGATGTGGTGGAGGGCATCGTCAACCACGTCTGGGGGGAAAATTGCGGTCTTTGAAGAAGGAGGCCATCTGGGTTGTACGGTATTGGAACTGGTCCTCCTGGGAGCAGCTGTGGCGGAGACGAAGGAATTGGGAATATGGGATGGCATTTTTACAGGGGGCAGGGTGGGAGGAGGTGTAGTCTAGGTAGCTGTGGGAGTCAGTCGGTTTATAGTAAATGTCCATGTTGATTCGGTCGCCCAAGATAGAAATGGAAAGGTCTACGAAGTGGAGGGAGGAGTCTGAGATGGTCCAGGTGAATTTGAGGTCAGGGTGGAAGGTGTTGGTAAAGTGGATGAACTGTTCAACCTCCTTGTGGGAGCACGAGGCAGCGCCGATACAGTCATCGATGTAGCGGAGGAAAAGGTGGGGGGTGGTGCCAGTGTAGCTGCGGAAGATGGACTGCTCCACATATCCTACGAAGAGGCAGGCATAACTGGAGCTCATGCAGGTGCCCATGGCTACTCCTTTGGTTTGGAGGAAGTGGGAGGATTGGAAAGAGAAGTTGTTCAGGGTGAGGACCAGTTCAGTCAGTCGAAGGAGGGTGTCAGTGGAAGGGTACTGGTTGGTACGGCGGGAAAGGAAGAAGCGGAGGGCTTTGAGTCCTTCGTGATGGGGGGATGGAGGTGTACAAGGACTGGATGTCCATGGTGAAGATAAGGCATTGGGGGCCGGGGAAGCGAAAATCATGGAGGAGATGGAGGGCATGGGTGGTGTCCCGAACGTAGGTGGGGAGTTCTTGGACTAAGGGGGACAGGACCGTGTCGAGGTATGCAGAGATGAGTTCGGTGGGGCAGAAGCAGGCTGAGACAAGGGTCGGCCGGGGCAGTCAGGTTTGTGGATTCATCTAGCATGCATTATAGAACACTATAGAACAATTTAGCATGGCTAATCAACTTAACTTGCGTACCTTTGAAAACTGGGAGGAAATTAGAGCACCTGGCAGAAATACAGACACTGGGAAAATGTCCAAATTCACAGTCACCTAAGACTTGAATCAAACCTGGGTCTCTGATGCTATGTGGGAGCAGTGCTAAAGTTTGTGCCACAATGCAGGAACATTCTAGATTGCTTCCTAGATTTAGGTTAACACAATTAAACGAAAGGAAGAGTCTACAAAAAGGAGATGGTTTGAAAATTTTGTTACCTGACAATTTTCAAAAGCTGAAACACAAATGATAAAGGTGAAGATGAGTTGACATGCTTAACCTATCTTTGTTCATTATAAATGCAACAGAAGCATTCTGAATTGGCAGAGCTATATCAAACAGCCTACTCAAAAACTGAATCGGAACCAAAACCAGAGCTATTATTTAAAAACCAAATGTGTTAGTGAGAGAACGGAGACCAACTCAAATATTACCCAAAGCAGAACTGGCCGTAGAATTAGAACTAGCTTTAGTGTCACATACTCAAGTCAGTACAGTGAAAAGTTTATAAATCATCACTTACAGCACCACCTTAGGTACAAAGGTACCTAGGTACAGCTTCTTCAATTACAAGATTAGTTTCAGGTAACAATGTTACCACCACATGGCACCACCTTAGGTACAGGATGCCTAGGTACAATCCTTAGTTACAGAATAGAGAAAAGAAGAAAAAATAGTTACATTACAGCTATACACAGTGTAACCATTATACCAGTATACAGTAGTCCATTAGGTGGTAGTCTCATCTGAATACAGTCAGTTCTTTCATAACTTTAAGCATTCTTTCTAAACCTATGGCGCTGTAATTGCATTACAGTCAACACACTTTAAAAGCTTTCTCTGTAGAAACAGTATCCCCAATTTATCAACCGTGTTATAGCAAATTCCTGTTGATGAAACACATATTATAACAGAATGACCAGTACTGTAATGATATTTTAGAGTGGCTCAGGAAATTCCACTGGCAGCTCAGTTAGACATGAGGAAAATGCACGCTCAAATACTAACACATTTTAATGGCCAGAATTGCATAAAGTTGTAGTGAAATTTTGCGAGTATGTCCCACAACACACCCAGAAACCCTAACCACACTACCATACAAAGACATTTCCGAGATGATTACCAGACTACTCCACAAACCTACAACACACTGAAACAGCTACTGATGAACCTGAAGGACTCTATACCAACAACCAGCAAAACTAATGCCATTTACAAAATACCATGCAAGGAGTGTAACAAACACTACCTCGGACAGACAGGCAGAAAACTAGCCACCAGAATACATGAACACCAACTCGCCACCAAAAGACATGACCCACTATCACTAATATCCTTACATACAGACGAAGGACACCACTTCGACTGAGACAGCACTTCCATCCTACCACAGGCTAACCAGAGACATGCACAGGAATTCCTAGAGGCCTGACATTCAAACCAGAACTCCACCAATAAACACTTTGATTTGGACCCCATTTACTAACCTCTGAGAAAAGGAACCAGAAATGATATCACCCACCTTAACAGACCAAGACACAAACAGAAATCAGGACAGAACACCGGAGGCTCACTGATGATGTTACCTAGCATGGTGACGAAACGTCTGAAAACAAACCTTCCAGCTCAGCGAACAAACTTACAATCTGATTATGTGTTATGTTAGAATTGTATTGTTTATACTGACCATTTGGCTGTGTTCAGTCAAACCTGGGAAGAACATGCACACAACTTTAACAAATAACTTAATTGGTCACAAAGTTCCAAACTGGTCATAAGTTTAGCCAAAAAGTGAATTTACCAAAGTGACGTATTTGCACTAAACTATTGGATGAGGTCAATTATTCACCAGAATCAAAAATAAGGGCAATCCTGGATTTTCAGATCAGATGCCACGAATGATTTGAGTTCAGTTCAGAAGAATCAGGCTTTTTGATTCAGAAACCAGTTTCACGCAAGCAGAATATTAATAAGGTATAGACGTCATGCATCTTTGTATGGATTCTAAGGGAAACATGCTAAGTCCTAGTTCATTAATTTTAGCTTTAGCATCATCGCCCCATCATTTCTCCCCACAATAACAGATATACAAACATGCTTTCTGGACTCACCATCATATGTGTAGTAGGTTCCATCTTTGAACACCAACACAGCAGGAAGTTCTTGGACAGAGACATCCTGGTAGAAAAGCATCACCACAAACATTTACAAACTGTCCAAAATCATCCTCAGTGGTATTATACTGATAGATGAAGAGTATCTAATCAACCTGGTTGTTATTTGAAGCAAGTAGGTCTGGATCAAATGTGAACATGTTCCCTCTTGAAATAACATTTAAACTTTTGAGATTTATCTTGTTGTAATTTGTGGACTTTGTTAAGTATGAATTCATTGCTGCATTTTCCTAACTAGTTCATTTTTTGCTGAATTACAAGGTCGGCTTGAGGAGCCAAATGGTGAAGGTTTGTGCTTTTATGGCTCACGAAAGCTTCTGCACATTTTGGTGTTAATTTTCTGTATGGTTACACATTTTCTCCACAATCTCCTACATCATCAACAGCCAAAGGGCAATTATTCACGTCTCTTCCTACAATCATCTTATCAGTGGTGACATTAGTCTTGGCTAATTGGGCAGAGATAGTGTGTAACTGCAGGAAAACCATTCAGGATAGATGTAATTTCAACCATGAGTAGCCCTGGATTCCAAACATAGATATTTCAATCAGTTAGTTCAGACATGTTATGATACACCTCTGAAGCAGATGGGACTTGAACCTGGGCTTTTTTGCCACCAAGGTAGGGACACTACAATTGAGCCATGACAGCCCTTAATGTTTTAAATCCACCATCAACTTCTCTGCTCTACCAACTGAGATACAGTATATGGAAAGCTGGCCCCAAATATATGTTTAAATGTAAACCAATTATTGCATCCCCAAAAAACCCTTTCATCTTGGCTTTATAGGCATTAGAACTCCAATATTACACTAAGAATATTCAAATTAATGAAAAATCTAAATACTTTCCACTTGCCAGGTATAAAGAATATCCAGGGATCTTCAAGGACAAGTGAAAACAGTATTGGAGTTTTTTTTATTCATTCACAAGATGAAGACATTGCTGACTAGGCAGCATTTAGTGCCCATCCCTAATTGCCCAGAGGGCAATTAAGAGTCAGCCAGATTGCTGTGGGTCTGGGGTCACATGGGCCAGGCCAGGTAAGGATGACAGTTTCCTTCCCTAAGGGACATTAGTGAGCCAGATGGGTATTTTCGACAATCAACAATGGATTCATGGTCATTATTAGACCCTTAATTTCAATTTCTTTTATTATTGAATTCAAATTCCAAAACCCGGGTTCGAACATTATCTGGGTCTCTGGATTAACAGTCCTGCAATAACACTACCAAGACATCACCTCTGCAGTTTAACCAACTAAAAACACCCAAGTGCACTAGCAATGTTACTGTTGCTTGTCCAACTGCTGATGTGAGAAACTCAAGTTGGGTAAGAGTGATCTCAGTTCTCAGTGACAAAATTGCATCTCAATTCCCAATAAACTGTAGTTCAATTAGCCAATTACCATGAAAACCTTAGTGGGCGGCACGGTGGCACAGTGGTTAGCACTGTTGCCTCACAGCGCCAGAGACCCGGGTTCAATCCCCGCCTCAGGCGATTGACTGTGTGGAGTTTGCACGTTCTCCCGTGTCTGCGTGGGTTTCCTCCGGGTGCTCCGGTTTCCTCCCACAGTCCAAAGATGTGCAGGTCAGGTGAATTGGCCATGCTAAATTGCCCGTAGTGTTAGGTATAGGGGTAAATGTAAGGGTATGGGTGGGTTGCGCTTCGGCGGGTCGGTGTGGACTTGTTGGGCCGAAGGGCCTGTTTCCACACTGTAATGTAATCTAATCTAATCTAAATCTAATCTAAAGTACTGGATCGCCTCACTAGTTTAGGTATACAATTAGGGGCCTACTGCAGGGATCACTTCAAACTGAATCTTGGTAAAGCCCTTGTTGTACAATACTAGTGACTCTGCCTTTGAACCAGGAGGCTTGGGTTCAAGTCCCACCTGCTCCAGAGTTCTCTCGAGCAGACGGATTGCAAAATATCCCTAAATTCAATCTTGTGTACCCAGACAACTTGAACGAAACATACAACCCTCTCAAAGAATAAGCTCCAAAAAAGTAGAGAGAGTGGTGTTGGAAAAGTACAGCAAGTCGGGCAGCATCAGAGGAGCAGGAGAATCGATGTTTCAGGCATAAGCTCTAAGTTTATGTCCTAAGGGACCAAGATCTGGTTGTTCATAATATTGATGAAGGACTTATGCCTGAAGCATCAGTACTTCTGCTCCTCGAATGCTGCCTGATGTGCTGTACTTTTCCAGCACCACACTCTTGACTCTGGTCTCCAGCATCTGCAGTCCTCACATTCTCCAACAAAAAGTAGCCAATATGGATTTTTTAAAAAATAAATACAGACATGGGCTTTGTGCTCAAATCTTTGCTACTATGTTATGCAGCTTTAAAGTAATTAGTAAAGCACATGGAATCTTGGGCTTTAAGTACAAAGGCCACAAAGTTTTGCTAAACTGAAATGAAACACCACTTTAACTACAGCTTGAGTACTGTGTATGCAGACCATAACTGAAGAAAGGCATCAAGGCTTTAGAGAGAGATTTATTAATGCTCTAGCGATAAACAAGCATTAAAAGGAATAGAATACATTGCTCTTCTTCAAGCAAAAAGGCCAAGAATATATTTCATACAGATGTGTTAACGTTTTGAGGATTTCCATAAATATGAAGTTTTTCCAGCGCTGAAGGGCTGGTAATGACAGGGACTTGTGCTACTTGTTAAATGAACCAGAGACATGAGCAGTGATGTAGGGATGGGCCATTCAGCCCCTCAAGTCTGCCCTACAATTCTAGAACATGACTGATACATTTTCATGTCATATTCAGATGCTATCCTCGAATCCCTTGTTGACCTTAGTAACTAGAAATCTATCACTTTTAAGGACACACTTAATAGCCGAGTTTCCACAATCCTCTTGTGCTGAGAATTCCAAACATTCATCACCTATAAAACGAGGGAGTTCCTCTTCATCTCAGTCCGAAATAACTTGCCTTTTATTGAGGCTATGTCCTCTAATTCAAGAGATCACAGCCAAGAGAAACATCCAATTTCCATCTACTCTGTCTACCCCTTTAAGAATTTTGTAGGTCTTTTTTGAGATCACCTCCCATTTTTCTAACCTCCTGAGAATACAGGCCCAGTTTCCTAATTCTCGTCTCGTAGACGAATCTCATCACCTCAGATATCAGACTGGTGAACTTCTGCTGCATTCTCATCAAGAAGTATGGTGTTGGAAAAGCACAGGTCAGGCAGCAGTGGACAGAAGAGTCGACATTTTGGGCATAAGACCTTCATCAGCCCCTCATCAACATTATGAACAACCAGACCTTGGTCCCTTTGGACATAAACAAATTTCTAATCTGTCACCACTGAGAAGCACTGCATCTTCATTCCATCAAAGTGATAACCTCACAACTATCTACATTACATTCCACCTGCCATGTTCTTGCCCACACATTCAGCCTAGCTAAATTCTCATGGAGCCTCTTTGCATTTGCCTCAGAACTCATTCTCACCAAATTTTGTATTGTTTTCAGATGTGGAAATATTACAATTGGCATCCACATCCAAATCATTGTTATAATTTATGACCAGTTGGGCCCAAGCACTAATGCTTATAATACACCACTGGTCACAGGCAACTGCATCCCAATCTGAAAATTATCTATTTATTGCTACATTCTTCTTTCTACCCATTAACCAATCCTCAATCTATCCTTGTATATTACTCCCCAATCTGATAGGGCAATACTTCACAACAATGACAGCCTTGAGTTTTGCACCTAAGGCTTCAAGTATGACTTCAACCCAGAACCTTATGATTCAGAGGTGTGGGTGTGCAGTAAGGGAAAGAGTTAATAATGAACCCATTTGTGTGTGGAAGACTGAACAGAAGGTCCTACTGGTATTTGCAGCAGGGAAAAAAAAAAGACGTATCATTACAATTAAGACACACACACACACACGAGAATTTTTTAAAAATTACCTCTGGTAAAGCATCCTCTGAAGCAGAAAAGAAGTAGGTATACACAATCAGTTCTGATGCCACTTCAAAGAATTTTTCCTGGTGGGGGGTAAAATTATAAGAATGCCAAGCATTAAAACACAATTTTTGACAAGGTTTCACCTATCACGTAGCTCAAAATTTATATCACGCTAAAAATTAACAAAGAGATTTCCTAGACACACTTAAAACTTGTAACTATTAGTTTTTAAATCAGCTATACTTCTGGTTTGGGACATAAATTCTTTCAAATCTGTAAAAATATAGAAAACATAGAAATACAGATTTCATTCAGTTTATTCCCTTAAAATTTTTTTCTTACCATTCAATCAAAAAAAAAAACGTAGTTTAGAAGCATCGTAAACTGGAGAAGGACAATGTAGAACTTCAAAAGAGCACTGACAAGTTACGGAAACGTTAGATAGGTGGCAGATGAAGTTCAATGCGGAGAATCGAGAGGGAATACATTTTCGTGAGAATAACATGGAGAAACAACATAATGTAAAGGGTACTACTACAACGGGTATGCAGGACTAGAGACATCTGGGTGTATACATGCAATAATAATTAAAAGGTGGCAGGACAGGTAGAGAGGGAAGTTAACAAAGTAGACCATATCATATGTTTTGTTACAATACTAAAGCAGCAAGGTTTCACTAAATCTGTATAAGGCACTCATTAGACCAACTGGGGTCCTGTACACAGTTCTGGGTGGCATACTTTCAGAAGGATGTGAACAAATTGGTGAGAGAGCAGAAAAAGGTTTTTGTAAAATGGTTGCAGGAATGAAAAAATCAGTTACGAACATAGATTGGAAAAGTTCAGAGAGTTTTCCTCAGGACAGGCGGTTGAGGGGAGACTTAATAGAAGTTTTCAAGAATCATGCAGGGTCTAGACAGAGCAGACAGAAAAACTGTTCTTGTTCATAAATAGAGCAAAACAATGGCAGATTGAAAGTGACTTGCAAAAGCAGTGAATGCATTGTGAAAAAATTCTTTTATAGATGAGGAATGTTTCAGATCTGGACTGCATTGTCTGGAAGTGTAATGGAAACTGATTCAATCGATGCATTATAAGCCTGAATTGCATGATTATTTTGACAGAAGTAACATGCAAGGTTACAGGGAAAGGGTGGGATAATGCCACCAAGTTATGATGACCCACTTAGTTGTGACGCTCATTTGGAGAGTTGGTGCAGGCACGATGGGCTAAATGGCTGCCTTCTGCACCATAACAATTTTATGATTTGAATTTTCAGAAATTGGGTTGTTCTCTTATGTTTGACTCCTTTGGAGTCTGACTATCTAAGTTCTGAAAAATACGTTTACAACATAGATAGACATTAGGCCAGATCAGAGCTGCTTGTTTACTGCAATCAAAAAATAAATCAGACAAAAAAAAAGGTGTTATTGCTACTTATTCTGCTTTAGATATCTAAGCACCTGCCCTCATAAGAGGCAATGGGACAATCAATTGTTCCCATGATAAGGATGCCACAACAAACCTCTGTACAGAAATTTTTTGTACTTCTCTCCTTACTGACTTAGTAATCACTCTAACTTAATGACCTTATGACATTAACTCCCCAGTTATAGGAATGTCTTTACTTACTTATTCTACTAAAAGGTTTGAATTTTTTTTATTATTAGTCTCCTTCTACCTTTGCTGTTCTACTAAAAATTATTTCTGCACATCAGTCTCACTGTGTAATTACAATTTCCTATTCCTGGCAAATTCCAAAATGTGATCCAATCAAAATCAACATAATACATGATACAGAAATGTGTCATCGATTCTTGACTCTTATTACCCATCCCTAGTTGCCCTTGACAAGGTGGTGGTGAGCTGCCTCTTGAACTGCTGCAGTCCATTTGCTGTAAATAGACCCAGAACGTAATTTGAGAGGGACTACCAGGATTTTGACCCAGTGACACTGAAGGAACAGCAATATACTTCCAAGTCAGGATGATGAATGGCTTTTTTATTCAATCATGGGATGCGGATATTACTGGTTGGCCAGAATTTTATTGCCAGTCTCCAGTTGACCTTGGGAAAGTGATGGTGTGTTGTCTTCTTGAACTGCTGCAGTATGTGGGTTGATCCGAAATGCCCTTAGGGAAAGAATTGCTGGATTTTGATCTAGCAACAGTGTAGAAACAGCACTATATTTTCAAATCAGGATGGGAGCGGCTTGGAGGGGAACTAGCAAGTGGTAGTGTTTCATGTATCTGCTGCCCTTGTCCTTCGAGATGGAAGCAGACATGGGCTTGGGAGGTGTTAACTCAGGATCTTTGGTGAATTTCTGCACCGTCTCTTGTCGATAGTACACATGGCTGCTAAGTAGTTTTGGAGGGAATGGGTGCTTTGTTCTGGATAGTGTGAAGTTTTTGGAGAGTTGATGGAGCTGCATCCATCCAGGAAGTGGTGAGTATTCCATCGCATTCTTGACTTCAGCCTTGCAGATGTGAATTCCTAGCCTCTGACCTGCTCTGGTCGATAGGGCAAGTCCAGTTGAATTTCTGGTCAATGGTCACCCCCAGGGTGTTCATGGTTGGGGATTCAGTGATAGCAACACGATTGAATATCAAGATGATTGGATTGTCACCTCTTGGAGATGGTCATTGCCTAGCATTTGTATGGGACAAATGTTACTTGCCACTTGTCAACCCAAGCCTAGATGTTGCCCAAATCGTGTTGCATTTGCACATGGTCTGCTTCAGTTTCGGAGGAGTTCACAAATGATTCAGAACACTGTGCAATCATCTGCAAATATCTCCACTTCTGAATTATGATTTAGTGAAGGTCACTGATAAAGCAGATGGTTTGGCCGAGCACATTATTCTGAGGAACTCCTGCAGAGTTGTCCTGGAGCTGAGATGACTAACCTCCAACCAACCATAGAGCCATAGAGATGGACAGCAAGGAAATAGCCGAGTTGGACCGAAGGGTCTATGCCGGCCAGATACCCCAACCCAATCTAGTCCCATCTGCCAGCACCTGGCCCATATCAGTCCAAACCCTTCCTATTCATATACCCATCCAGATGCCTTTTAAATGTCGCAATTGTACTAGCCTCCATCACTTGCTCTGGCAGCTCATTCCATACACGTAGCACCCTCTGTGTGAAAATGCTACTGCTAGGGAATCTTTTATATATCTTTCTCCTCTCATCCTAAACCTATGCCCTCTAGTTCTGGACTCCCCCACACAGGAAAAGACTTTGTCTATTTATCCTATCCATGCCCCTCATGATTTTATAAATCTCGATTAGATCACCCCTCTGCCTCAGACACTCCAGGGAAAACAGCCCCAGCCTATTCAACCTCTCCTACAGCTCAAATCCTCCAACCCTGGCAACATCCTTGTAAATCTTTACTGAACGCTTTCAAGTTTCACAACATCTTTCCGATAGGAAGGAGAATAGAACTGCACGCAATATTCCAAAAGTGGCCTAACCAACATCCTGTACAGCCACAATATGACCTCCCAACTCCTGCATTCAATACTCTGACCAATAAAGGAAAACATACCAAACGCCTTCTTCACTATCCTATTGACCTGCGACTCTACTTCCAAGGAGCTATGAACCTGCACGCCAAGGTCCCTTTGTTCAGCAACAATCCATACGACCATACCATTAAGTGTACAAGTCCTACTAAGATTTTCTTTCCCAAAATGCAGCATCTCATACTTATCTAAATTAAACTCCATCTGCCACTCCTCAGCCCATTGGCCCATCTGATCAAGGTCCCATTGTCATCTGAGGTAATCTTCGTCGCCAACATCCAGCCTTCTGTCACCTCACCTGTGACTATTGATGATACAAATATCTCAGCAAGAGGCCCTGTAATCACTTCCCAGCTTTTCAGAGATCCAGGGTACACCCCATCATCGACAGTCACAGGCGAGGTGCTGGAAGACTGGAGGTCGGCTAACATGACGCAAATATTATTTGCCAGTTTTCAGCCCAAGCCTAAATATTGTTCAAGTCTTACTACATTTGGACATGGACTGTTTCAGTATCTTAGCAGTTACAAATGGTGCTGAACATTGTGTAATCATCAACGGACATCTTCATTCTGACTTTATGAGGGGAAGATCATTGATGAAGCAGCTGAATAGACTCCACTCATGGAAACTCCTGCAGAGATGACCTGGAACTCATTCAAATACTACGTTGATGTCAAAGGCAGTCACTCTCACTTCACCTCTAGAATTCAATTCTTTTATCACAACCCAAACTAGGTGATAGTGAGCAGTTATTGCTGAATTAAGTGCTGCTTGATAACATTACTGACAATTCCTTCCATTACTTTGCTGATGACTGACAGTAAGACTAATGTGACAATAATTGGAGGTGTTGCCCTTTGTATACAGCACACACTTGCCCAATTTTCCAAACTGTTGGGCAGATATTCACGTGTACGAGAACACTTTGGCTGAGGTGCTGTAAGTTCTGCAGCACTTGCCTTCAATACTATTGCTATGTTGTCAGAACCCACAGTCTTTGCAGTGTCCAGTGCCTTCAAACATTTCTTGATATGGACACTACCAATGTTAAAAAAGCCGTGTGCACTCCCTGTATGCTGTCCAACTAACTTCTAAACCGTGACAAAACTGGATCTCGCACTGATCCTTGGGGTGCAGTACTGCAAAACCTTTCTAATCCAAGCAGTAACCATTTAGCTAAATTTTGGTTCTTGTCAGCCAACAATTTTTCTAACTTTTGTACTTAAATGTTAAATATTTTGATTAAAGCTTTTTGTGAAACAATTTGTCAAATGCCTAAAATCTACGTGCTGCATCCAACGCATTGGCTTTACTTGTTCAGTTTTATAATTTTTCAAAAATAACTCAATGTGTCAAACTTTATTAAACAATTTTCGAGCTGTTCCACAGTAATTCATACAATATAAAACTGATATGGGAGATGTTTTACATATTTTACGAAAGTATCAATGATTGACCTTAGATTTGCATGCATAGGTGTTTTATCATTCACAAGCAGACACCACTTTGACTACTCTGGAGTCAAATGGTACAATTTGCACATAGGTACTTGAGAAATTATTGTCGAATTGTCTTATGTTCTCCTTAATTCTTTCAGTAAGAGATGGTAATGCTAAAAGTATCTGACCTACTTCCTACCCTCTCACCCAATATGCCGATACACTTTTTTTGTTTCTCCCAATTGCTTAATATAAATTCACAGGAAGATTAGAAGTCTGGTTTCCCTTTATGTTTGAGACATCATCCAACTTCAAAACTTATGGCAGTTGATTAAAAACTAAAGTGAGACAGTTCTGTGTTTAAAATACAGATGTTCCAGACCTTCAGTGGAGATTCACTGCCAACATAGACAAAGATGACTGGATGTCTCTTCTGCCAATGATCGAATAGCTGCTGAGAGGAAAGTGATCTGACCAATGGCCTATTTAAAAAAAACAAATTTAAAATCAATTAAACATCCATTTCACAAGCCAAAGACCAAACATAATTCACAAGCCATTAAAGATCAAATCCACATTTATTTCCGTTTCTACATATCAACTGCAATTCTTTATGTAGAGGTAGCTTGACTGCTTGACATGATGATCTTTGGCCCAGAAGCAGGAGCAAGGAAAATTTATAATTTCTTTAAAAGGTCTATGGAATCTGTAATTGTTTTTAAGAACACCTGAAAAGAAGTTAAGAGTCTTCATCAGTTGTAAAGGAGCCAATTATAACTTACATAGAGAATAAGAAACACTGTTCCATGTAGCTAAATCTAAATGGAGAAATTAAATGTAGAGAACAATTGGGAAACGAAGTGAAGAGGCGCACCCAGACAACAAAGAAGCACTTTATAAACAAATAATTTAAAAACAAATTGATATATTATTAAACCTGGCTGTTCAATACTTTTGCACGGGTCTTTTCAAAACTCATGCATGCCTGAAAACCAACAAAAAAAACAAGCTGGTCTTTCTTTTGCACAAATTCCAGTGTCCGCTTCTGCTACATGGAAGTCTTCACGGAAGAACACTGGTAGTAAGATAGTAACGAAACTAGTAAAAGCGCGCATATAAACAAAACTACTCTGCCAAGGGTGACAAAAAACAGATAATGGCACAGATTCACTATATTGCCAATGGTAACATTTAAAAGCAGCTATGCCTTTACACTGCAGATCAGGAAAGGGATTTGGTCTGTTGAATCTACTTTACAGTCTAAATGGCGCAGGTTCAAGATACAAAAACTGGTATAAATCGAGCTTCAAGAGCAGTTCAGACACAAAACAGTTACAGGCTGACCATGGGTTGCATCCCCGTTGTTCTAACTTTTTGCCTTCCTGAAGTAATGTTGCTGATTGGCCTAGCTGCAGCACTGAAGTCTGTATTTCACTATTACAGCTTACCAACCTGAAAATTACCCATCTATCCCAAATCCTTCGATACAGAGAAACCAAACTGATTCAGGAGATGCATTTTTCAGTTGTGCAATGAAAGATGTGGATCCAGCTTCCAACTTTATTTTTGGATAAGTTAATTATTCATACTTATAAACGATCTCAACATCACTGACGGATTGTTAGGCAAACTAATACTTAATTTAAATTTAGTTATATTCATACAGAGTATATTCATTGGTGAACCTACTATTAGAGAATAATTAATACAGATCATAGTAATGTAACATCATGTGACTCTGCTTAGCTTCATTCGACGAAGAAATACACAATCATATTGCAAACAGGATGAAGGCAAAACCTAATGTTCAGACTTACAGTTGCAAGGATGGAAGGGATCGATTTAGTTTCAGATCCAATCATCCAAGGTTGAATAAGACACTGGGCTCATTGGCCCTCGCCAAAGAATCATCACCATAACTGAGTATTGTTTTGGTGTAATAGAAGCACTATATAGCAAGTGACTAAATACAACCTGTATATTAAAATAAACTTTATAAATAACGTGTTTAAGTTTGTAATTGTACAATCTCCTGGACATTAAAAAAATTATAAAGTAGCTTCTGCGTTAGTTTTATGGTAACAACTGTTTCCAAACATTCAAACATAGTAGAAACACAAGTGTAACTAAGTGTCTGATTTAACAGGAACCTTGCCAAATTGGGTGATATTCAGACATGAATGTATGGGGTCTTAAATGCATATGCCTCCCTTTCTGTTTAGAAACAGGCAAATACCTTAGTACAAAAAATAGTGACATAACAAAAGAATTAATGAACAGGAGGGACCCATAGGCGTCTGACAACTTAAAGGAGCCTGTATAGAGATCATTAGAATGACATCAGTCAATATCATCACCCCTAAGAGCCAATTATAGATTGATCATGCATTCCTTAAACCAATTAGCAACGAGTCTTGCATTGTCTAGGCCAATCACAATATATTGATGCATCTGATCAAAGTATGGATTACAGCTTTTAATGATCAAGGTGCATGTGAGAAAGTCTGCAGTATCTGAATTCCAATTGTGAATGGAAGGCCCTCAAGAAATTAGAGAAAGACAGAAAAAAAAACAAGCGTGGTTCCTTCAAAGTGCAGTTGCAGGTAGATAGGATAGTGAAGAAGGTGTTTGTTTTATATGCTTTCCTTTATTGGTCAGAGCATTGAGTATAGGAGTTGGGAGGTCATGTTGTGGACGTTCAGGACGTTGGTTAGGCTACTTTTGGAATATTGTATGCAATTATGATCTCTCTCTTATTGGAAGGTTGTTGTGAAACTTGAAATGGCTCAGAAAAGATTTACAAGGACATTGCCAGGGTTGGAGGATTTGAGCTACAGGGAGAGGCTGAATAGGCTGGAACTGTTTTCCCTAGAGCATCAGAGATTGAGAGGTTAGAGGAACAGATAGGGTAAATAGACAAAGCCTTTTCCCTGTGGTGGAAGGATCCAGAACTAGAAGGAATAGGCTTAGTGAGAGGAAAAGTTTAAAAGGGACCTAAGAAGCAACATTTTCATCCAGAGGGTGGTGCATGCATGGAATGAGCAGCCAGAGGAAGAGGTGGAGGCTCATACAATTACAAAATTTAAAAAGCATTTGGATGGATATAGGAATAGGAGGGTTTAGAGGGATATGGGCCAAGTGCTGGTAAATGGAACTAGGTTAGGTTACGAAATCTGATCAGCATAGACAAATTGGACTGAAGGAACAGTTTCTGTGCTGTACATCTGTATGACTATGACTCTGAATTCAGGAGATGTATCTTCCAGCAATGGTAAATGTTGCTCCAGCTTATAGCTTTACAAAAGATCAATAAATCTGGTAACTATTATATTATTTCATGTACACACAACTTTGACAAGTTCCCTTTCACCTGAAACATTAATCATTTTTCTCTCTCTAACATGTGCTGAACATTTCTAGCAATCTCTACTTTCATTTTAAGGTTAAATTAGATTGAATTATCATCAAATTCTGAGCTCATGGTTGAGCCTAATCAGTTTAAACTTTAAAGTCAGAATGATGAAACATTAATCAATTCTGAGCACACATGCATACAGACAAATGTTATCCAGCAGATGGCAGGCTTACATACTTGTAAGGTGTATGAAATTATAAATAAGTATGATCAAGTAAACAACTGCATGGAAACAAAATTGTCAAATAAAAGCATTGGAAATTCAACATAAAACTTTTGAGTAATATTAAGTATAAGTGGTGACAAATTGAATATAAACGCAGAAAATGTGCATTCAATTGTAAAATCACTTTGCATCAACATAAAAAGTTGCATATTTAGCCAATGCCACTTAATATTTCTTTATGCTGATTCTTGAAACCATGAACTATTCATAATTATGACCTGCTCACAGCTTTCCAGCGCTATTACTAAATACTCTGCCCCTTCCTGTTATGAGGTTGAGGGCGTACGTTTGCGAGAGAGTGAATGCTGTTCTGAACTGAGAGATTACAAGCACCTGTGATATGATTAGATGATATTTTCAATTTTCCAGTACACTGAGACTATGTAACATTTGGCTGTGAAATGAATACCTGAGTTTTGGCTGCTGTTTTCACTGACTTGGCCAGCATTATCCTTGAGAAGGCAGCAAATTTGTTTACTCAATTACCAAATTGGAACTTGCCTCACTATAGTTCAACTTACCAAAAATTAAACTCCATCAGGCTTCTTCAATGAACTGAAAAAAATCAATTTATTATGAACAAACTCCATTTTTAAAGCAAGTGGTAAACTCTGATAAAAACCCAAAGTATGATGCAGAATTAAATCTATCCCACAAATTCCACACACAGATATACCTTTAGCACAAGGATGACAAGTCTGTTGAGGTGGTTTTTAAAAAATACAAAAAAAGAGAAAAAGCATCCATGTGCCAAGGGTCTGGAAACAAAGGATAAAGTGCAACGTCTCTTACATCGACTAGATTTCCTGTTGTTGAAGCTGATTTGTTGACAACCGCTGACTGAAATCAGAACTGGACGTTTACCAACAAGCAACTTGGATTGGAGCTGTTGTGAACTGGTCACAGTCTGTTCATTTAGGCTTTACCACGAAGACAAAAAAAAAAATTGGTATTTAGAAAATCTACTAGTTTCTCAGAAACTTCAAATAAAAACAGGATTGTAGGAGAAACTTTCAACTTCAGTGGTGTGGTCTGTTCTACAGATACAGTAGTCAAAGTCCAGCGAGACGTATCAGACACCTATTAATCCTCTCAGCCAGGCTTGGTATTTCAGTAATTAATAACAAACAAGATCTCTTTGAAAACTTTGCTTAGCTGTTTTTTCAAAGTTACTTGATTTCTAGCATAAAGCAGGTGGCTTGTAGCACATATTAAACGATCGACTTCAGGTTCCAAGAAGTCACATGGGAAAAACCCTTCTCAATTTAAAGAATAGCCAAATAATCCATAAGCTTCTAGTTTTTGCCCTAGATAGTTTTGTAAGCCTCAATCATATTTTGATATGCTAGGAATACAGATCATTCAGGTTTTACCAGGTAGACAGAAATACTGATATTTAGAAAATCCATCTGATCTGTTCACTGTGGAATTGTTTAACACAGTCTACTGCATGCTGCTTCCACAATTTGGCATGGAAATAGTTCTGTCCAAGTCGCATCTTCATATGGTGACAGCTCATGTGGGACTGCTCCTGACATGCCCTCCTACGCTTTTCATTGAAACAGGTTGATCCCTTGGCTTGATGGTAATAGTTACAAATTGTGGCTGAGTACAGTTCTCCTGATGATCCATAGTGTCTTAAGGATGCCCATTTGAGCTGTCAGATCTATTCTAAATCTGTCCCACTTAGCACAGTGGTAGTGTCACAGAACATAGTGGAGGATATCCTCAATGTGGAAGTAGGACGTCATCTCCATAAGGACTGTGCAATAGCAAATCCTACAAATATTGTCATGGATAGGTTTATCTGCGACAGGTGGACTGGTTAGAACAGGATAAAGTAGATTTTTATTGCCTTGTCAGTTCCCTCAACAGACGATAGCAACAGAACCAGTCTAGCAGCTATATCCTTTTGAACTTGACTCAGTTATCAATAGTGGTACCATGCAGCCATTCTTGGTAATTGATGTCTTTTCTGTTCCTTTGTCGCCTTCATTGCTTCTTCCAATTGATGTTCAACACTGAAGAATCCTAATTTACCACCTGTGAGGAATAGTAGGTGTAATCTGCAGCTCATGTTATACCTGGTGCCATGAGAATTCATTGTGCCCACAGACAATGTTGATGATTCCCAGAGCAACTGACTCCCAATCATATATCGCTTCTTCTGATGGGTATGTCCAGCAAGTAGGACAGCACACCCTCAGGTAATGTGATGTCTGAGATGATTAGATTTCCTACAGTGTGGAGGCAGGCCATTTGGCCCAACCAGTTCACACCAACCCTTTGAAGAGTAACCCACCCAGATCCATTACCCTCTGACTAATGCATCTGACACTATGGGCAATTTAACATGGCCAATCCACCTGACCTGCACATGTTTGGACTGTGGGAGGAAACCGGAGCACCCAGAGGAAACCCACAGAGACATAGGGAGAACGTACAGACTCCACACAGACAGTCGCCAGAGGCTGGAATTGAACCCGGGTCCCTGGCGATGTGACACTGCAGTGCTAACCACTGAACCACCGTGTCGCCTGAGATATTAAGGTATAATTCCTGTAAGGTACAATTCCTAGAGAATAATTATGTTGCTTGGCTAGTTTATGGGACAGTTATCCCAATTTTGGTATAAGATGCGAGTAAAGAGGACTTTAAAGGTTTGTTCTTTCTATGCCTTCCTGCTCTTTACCCATTTCTGTTATTGTCATTGTCTTCTATTATTATTCCTCTTTCTTCAAAGTGGTAGCAAATGGCGGTGGAAAAAGGCATTAGCATTTTCTGAGTGCTGCAGGGAAAATATAACCCGAGGGGCTCGGTTATTTCTTTCAACATATATAATTCTCCCATGACGTTCCAACCTCCCTTTCCCATCTCTTGTTTTGAAAAATATACACACCCTACAATTTGTCCACATGCTAGAATCTCCTTAATAACATTAAACCTGGCCTCAATCCCAAGGGCTGTTGCCACGGCTATCCCAGAATTTTCTATATACTTCCCTCAAGAGGTTCGATCTGCTTCCAAAATTGTATATACCTTATTTAAAAAACTAAAATTATCATCTCAATCCATCCTTTGTGATCGAAGATGTCCTTGATTAGAATGTTTACATTTCCTACTCAACAGATGATGTAGGTGATCTAATTCAAATTCCAGCTTTTGTTTTATTGAGGAAGAAAGACATTCTTTCAGCCATTATGCATTCTGAAGCTTATAGGAAACGAACAGAAGCTGTAACAAATAATCTAATCAATATTAAATTAAGTAACATCACACTGCAGACTAATGTACAAGCTTCTTATAACTTAAAATTTCAAAGGGAAATAAAAATTTCACTTACCCTGATACTCTGCCAGCAAACTCAATTATATCCTCTTTGGTACGAGGTCCTCTATAATTGTAAGCAAGGTCTCCTTTTAACCTAAGAGGGGAGAAAAAGAACTTGAACAAGCAAATACTACAATTCATTAAGTAATGTTTTCCCTTATAAGTGAGAGAAGAATGGTAGATTAACTTCAACAGAAAATACATAGATAGAAGCTAAATAAATACAAAAGTGCAAGACTTACCAACAACATACAATTAATTAAGAATAGAAACAACCATCATTGATTTACATTGTTAATTAGACACTTGAATTATAAATGTAATTGTTCATTACTAGTTCAATAATGCATTCAACAGTGCCATATTCACAACCCTTAAATTTAATAATTATTTTTAAATTCAACTTGATAGTTTTGAATGTGAAAGGTAATCCAGTTAACTGTTGACAAAACATATCACAAAACTCTACTGTTTCCTCTTTGATGTTAACAATGACCATGGATGGAATGAATTGGGTCCTTCCTGTTCTCTACTATGTTACAAACAGTCATCCAAATGCTGTGAATGGGAAGTGGTACACAAGATTCTCTCACCCTCTGCTCCCCTAACACCTTGCTCCTTTTATGGTCTGTGGACTCCAACTAAATTCAGCTTCATATTCAATAAGAATTTTTAGAAATCTAAAATCATGAAAAAGTTTCTGATAAAGGCAATTCTTTTCCTTTAATTTAAAATCTTGCATGCTTGCCATGAATCTTATTTGATTATGAAACAGTCTATTCTTGTAACTGAATCAATAATTGTTACATACTGTCACCGCAATAGTTTTGCATGCGTTCCCCTAAAATGCATTCACCTTTCGGTGTGAAAAGATAAACTATCCCAACCCATTCTTATTGGACCACCTGCTGCTTTTGACATAGTTAACTACACCATTCTCTATCTCTCCACCGCTGAGCTGGGTTGGACTGCTCTCACCTGGCTCCATTCTTAACTAAACAGAGCCAGAATACCACTTAAAATGGATTCTCCCCCACTCCTCAACATGTATCACTGGTAACTCCAACAATCAGTGGCTACCTCTTATATCTTATCCACAAGCAGTGATTTGGCAACACTATCTAAATGCACGGTGTTGTTCTTATGTATTCTGACACAACCCAGCTCTTTCTCTCATCATCACTTTCTTGATGAATCCACTCTTCATCTGGTATCCAGTATACAGCAGAAATTTTCCCCATTTAAATGTTAGGAAGACTGAAGCTTGGTCTTCAACCAGAATTTCAAACTCTGTTCCTAGTGACTGGGGACATCCTCCTTCCTGGCAAAAGTCTCACTAAACAAGTCTGTCGCAATTTGATGTCACATTTGAACCAGAGTTCAAAAAACTATCTGGCCAGGAGTTTCAAAGACTCTTAACTCTCAGTGAAGAGATTCTTCCTCATCCCAGACACTCCCATGAGAAGAACATTCTCTCTGTATTTACCCTGTTAAGGCTCTTAAGAATCCTATCTGTTGCAGTGAGATCATCTCTCAAATTCTTCTCAATTCCACTGAGTAGAGACTCAACCCGCTTAGCATTTGCTATGATTCCCAGTGCTTATGACCAAAACTCTCAGCATGCACCATGCCAATGCAATACACAATACAATTAAGCAGCATAGGCTTGTGAACTTGCTGAGTTGCAATTGTAGAATAGTGCAAGTAGAAGGATAGCAATTATGGATAGTGTAAATAGAAGGCAATGGTAGAGCAGGATCCTCAACAAACGAGACAGAACTCGGCCATGCTAATTTGCCCATAGTGTTCTGGATTGTGGAGGTTAGGTGCATTAGACAGGAGTGTAAGGTAGGGGATTGGGTCTGTGTGGGTTACTCTTCAGAGGGTCAGAGTGGACTTGCTGGACCAAATGGCCTGTTTCCACACTATAGGGATTCTATAAAAAAACCTCAAAGCACTTATATGCTAATGGAGATACTTGTCTGACAATTTCCATCATGTGAAATAAACAACCAGGATTACAAGAATGTTGCACTTTTAATAGCGTAAAACAATTTTAAAGGTATACATAGCAGGCACTAGTTGCAGGACTCTGCCAAAAGAAGTTCAACTAATTCTGTACACAAGATAACTTTCTGGTTATCATCAATGGCCTTTTGGTGAAACAGATGTGATTATTTAATTACTACTTAAATACCTAAAATTTTACATTACCAAAAGCATCTTAGCTGTACATCAATTTCTACAATGTACAAGGAGTATCTCAAATAATTGAGCATGGTAATATAAATAGCAATGAAGATAAAAATAAAATTTCTGTTCCGCAATCAAATAAAAAATTAAATAAACAAAAGAAAATGTCCATATAAGAGCTACAATCAGCAAGCTTCAGCAATTTAGCATAACAAATCTTAAACTCTATTAAATCAAAATTTTACAGCACAGGAAGCAACTTATCTAATGGGTCAACATCTGGCAGGAAACCTTATTTTTCTGTCCTTTACTCTCCCCCCAACCTCAACCTACTAAGTCCACCATTTATCCTCTTTGCATTCAAAATATATTAGGCGTGCTGCTTCTAGAATCATAGAAAGGTTATGGCAGAGAAGAGGCAGTTAAACCCATCGTGTCTGGCGGAATAAACTAGCCAGCCATTTAATTCCACATTCTAGCACCTGGTCTGAAGCCTTGAGGACTACAGTGCTTCAGATGCAGATCCAGGTTCCTTTTAAAAGGAGTGGAGGGTCTTTGTCATAACCAAACCGGGCAAGAAATTCCAGACAACCATCATATTCTAGGTTTAAAAAAAAAACCTGTTCTCATGTCCCCTTTAATCCTTCAACCAAGCACCTTAAATCTATGCTTCCCGGTAATTGATCTCTCTGCTAATGGAAACAGGTCTTCCCTGTTCTCTCTACCCAAGCCCCTCATTATTTAGTACAACTCCAACAAATCATCCTTCATCTCCTTCTATTAGGGAAAACAGACCTACCTATCCAATCTTACCTTAAAAGTGCAATTTTCAAGCCTTGGCAACATTGTTGTGTATCACATCAGACTCTCAACTGCAACTATGTCCTTACTATAATGTGGTGACCAGAACTGTACACAAAACGCCAGCAGTGGCCTAACAATTGTTTTATTTACTTTCATCATAACAGATCCTGAATTCATACCCCAACCGATGAAGGATAGCATCCCATATTGCCTTTTGTTTTGAAACCACCTTCTTCCAGGACCTGTGGATGTGAACATCAAGTTCTCGTAGTCTCGCTCTGTCTGTCTGTCTCTCTCTGTCTGTCTGTCTCTCTCTCTCTGTCTGTCTCTCTCTCTCTGTCTGTCTCTCTCTCTCTGTCTGTCTGTCTCTCTCTGTCTGTCTGTCTGTCTGTCTGTCTGTCTCTCTCTGTCTGTCTCTCTCTGTCTGTCTCTCTCTGTCTGTCTCTCTCTGTCTGTCTCTCTCTGTCTGTCTCTCTCTGTCTGTCTCTCTCTGTCTGTCTCTCTCTGTCTGTCTCTCACTCACAAAACGCCCCCCTATATTGTCCATTCCCTTGTTTTC
This sequence comes from Chiloscyllium plagiosum, assembly GCF_037043375.1. NCBI lineage: Eukaryota > Metazoa > Chordata > Chondrichthyes > Orectolobiformes > Hemiscylliidae > Chiloscyllium > Chiloscyllium plagiosum. The sequence continues at coordinate 61,348,423 of NW_028270142.1, forward strand.
TGTACTCTCACGAAATGCAGCAACTGGCCACTTTTGGCAAATTGTCGCTATCTTCATGCTCTTGACAGCCAACTCTGTGACATTAACATTTAAACTAACCATTAATGCATTCCCCAGACAGCAAAGGACCCCAAAACTTGAGCTCTGGGGAACACCACTTTAAAATATCTTTCACTCATTAAAAAACATACTGACCTTTATCCTTTACCTCCTGTTACTGATGTAATTTTGAACCAACTCTTCCACATTCCCTTGTAACCCATGGGCTTTACTTTTTAAACAGTCTGCCAAATGGGACCTTATCAAATGCCTTATTAAAATCCACACAGACACCATGCACCGTGCTATCCTGATCATTCCTCCTGGTTACTCAAAAAAATTAAAGTTATTAAGCCCTGTTCCTCCACTAATTTGTGTCCACCATACAAATACATACAAACTGCTGTATGGATGCTAAAAGCTACGTCAAAGGTTAATGAAACATTGACCTTTATCGCAGGAGAACTGAAGTATGTAAAAATTGCATTTGTCGTCAGTGTGACGCAAAAATAATTTTCATTATCTGATTGTTCTTTAGGACTTTGATAGCTATGTAGTTGACTGCTAAGTCCAATCCTGCAAGGTTCTGCTGCAATTAGAATAAGATAATGCAAATGACTAAATTTTGAATGAATTGCTGGCTCGATTTTTCTCAACTTGCCCTGCTCTGTGCCTTTGGTACGAGCTCTCTTTCAATGAAGGTTGCACCACATTTTGTGGTTGCACTGGGTGAACTTCCCCTAGAATTCGAAGGCTAAATCAAAACTCCTAAGGAAGCCCTTCAGACAGTCCTTGTGATGTCTTTAACTGTCTTAAAAGTGCACCCAAACTCAAGTCCTCCAAAAATATTCATTTTGCTCAGCTAGTGTCAGACATTCGCACTACCTGACCAGCGTAACTCAGTTGTGTTGGTCTCAATATGTTGTGGATACTTGGCATGCTAGTTCAGATGAGCACCTCAGCATCTGGCATTTTTTTTCTTGACTCCCAATCTTCATGAGCTTCTGAAAGAAGCTTACTAACCTGGTTTTTATAAGTACATATGCAGAAGTTTGGTTCAAAATGTTAATTATCCACATTCAGTCCAATTTCTGCCTTTGATTAGAAAGACTGTTCAAATTGGTTAAACATTTCAAAACAAATCTCCTACAATGAGTAATTAAGTTGATTTATTAATATTACTTAATGCCAATTTCAAAAATAACTGACTAATGAAGCTGCAATAAAATTCAATAAAAAGTATTCCATATCAATTGCAATTTTTTCCTGTATAAGCAACCCTGTCAACTCCCTATTCACATAAGAATTACTTGAGCTTCATGAGAGCATGTTAGAAGGAATGCGATTGACAGTTCCTAATTATATTGAGAAAAAGAGATAAGATACTATAATCCTTCACTTACAATTTGATAGTTGGATAACCTCGGACTCCAAACTGTGAGGCAATACCTGGGGAGGAGGAAAAGAGTGGGAAGTTAGAAACAACTGGAATGACAGATTTA